>NC_141697.1:457293188-457956473 GCF_964263255.1 Lissotriton vulgaris
TCTCAAACAAGTCGAAGAAACCAACATGGAAACGGAAGGGGGACTAAAAAGGAAGAGGAATGGCCAGAGACGTGGAGTGAGGAAGGAAAAGAGTAGACTTCGGTGGACTGGAGGAGTTCGGGATGCCAAGGACAAGCCTAGAAAAGGGATCTACCTTGGCGTGGACCAGAATCAAAGAGCATAAGGCTCGATCGACCGCCAGGAGGTCTCCTGAGTCAGAATTCCTGTGGGGAGGCCTTGGTGTAATGCACGCTCCTGGAGCCTGGTAAATGCTCGGGTATGAGGTTGGTGGGCTAGACTGAGACCGCTTAAGCCATAAACAGTTTTTATTAGGGAAACATTAGGGACCTTGCCTCCCTGCCCATCCCTTTGTCCGAAAAACACTCGAACTTCAGCCAGGAGAGTAACCTAAGGAGCAAGAATATCTTGTGTTGTGCAATGGTTATTTTTTTTTGTTGAACCTATGCATAATGACTAGGAGAGTGGGAAGACAAGGGGAAGTCCCAACACATTCAGCTGAAGAAAACCCTTTCGTGTATTTGCCTATTGTATCTCTAAAATGCCAAGTATCATCTGACGATATACAATCTAATGCAATAAACACAATATAAAACATAAAACAAACATCAAGCGAATCTTAAACAGTGTGTGAGTTTCTAAAAAAAGTCCAGTTTATTACAAATCAATAAAAACAATGTTACAAAACATGACGATAGTGCCAAGAATATCAAGTACAATTTCAATGTAACCATAAAATCATTAAAATACACAATAAAAAAATGTTCAAGAATTCACAGTTGTTGAGGTAGTCGACGCGTTTCGGTGTGTAAGGATACCACCTTCTTCAGGACAAACAATTTCTATATAAAAGAACAATTATAATTAGATACACATCTTAGTTCACAAAGCCTAGTACTCATTAAGAACACATAATAACTGCTTTTAACGGCAATTAAGAAGGCCCATCAGTAGCTCTGGTCTGACCGGGGTATTAGTGCCTGGATTACAGTGTGCGCAGTTGATGTAAGGTTTGCCTTCTGCTTGAATGTAGGGACATTCCGGCTTTTTTTTCCAGGTAAAGAGCCCGGAGCGTATCACTTGTCTATACCAGGCGCTTGGCTGGCGAAACCGGCAGAGTTCCTGGGCCTGGGTCCGGCTGGGCCCGGACGGGCCCAGACGGGCTTGCCTTAGGCGCTCCCGCTGCGCTCGTCCGCTGCGCTTGCGTGGGACACACATTTATGGTGAGAGGAGGTGGGCGCTGCCTATCGGGTGGGCGTGGCCTCGCGTTCCCGGCGATGGCGTCCGAGTAATGTTTCCCCTTCCCAGCGCTGGTTCCGCTGATTATGGGTGCCTGCTTGGCGGTAGAGTGATAGCAGTAGCTAGGGGTAGGTGCAGGATTTTAAAAACAGAGTTATCACAATTCAACAATATTTTTAAAAAACAAGCGTGAAATGGCACCTCCGGCTTCCGCCTCAGAGGTTAAACTAATCCAATGTAACGCGCTCTAGGTCAGCGCTTACATATGATTGGGGGTGGGCGTGGCCTATCGGGTGGGCGTGGCCTCGCGTTCCCGGCGATGGCGTCCGAGTAATGTATATAACGTTATGTTATGTAAACGTAATGTTATAACCCCAAATAACATATACCTGGGACTCTTTATTCCTTACAGAAAGGGAACCCGCACTGGAACTAAACACACCAGCTGCTCACAAAACGGAGTGACAACGGTTCAATCATCCTCCTTAATTTCACACAAGAGGAATAGTAAATTTTACTTCACAGGTATGCTTTTTCAAAACATTTCTGCCTAAAGCTGCCTAGTTGGTGACCCAACGTCACCAAAACTAAGATCCACGTGTATACCCTGTTGTACCTCAAATGCTTGTAAAATGTTCTAATGTGAAGGGCTCTCTGAGCAAGGGAAACTACCCACCCTAGTGTGTGTTGAAATAGATGTGCCTAAAATATGAAAAAGCAGTTATTATGTGTTCTTAATGAGTACTAGGCTTTGTGAACTAAGATGTGTATCTAATTATAATTGTTCTTTTATATAGAAATTGTTTGTCCTGAAGAAGGCGGTATCCTTACACACTGAAACGCGTCGACTACCTCAACAACTGTGAATTCTTGAACATTTTTTTATTGTGTATTTTAATGATTTTATGGTTACATTGAAATTGTACTTGATATTCTTGGCACTATCGTCATGTTTTGTAACATTGTTTTTATTGATTTGTAATAAACTGGGCTTTTTTTAGAAACTCACACACTGTTTAAGATTTGCTTGATGTTTGTTTTATGTTTTATATTGTGTTTATTGCATTAGATTGTATATCGTCAGATGATACTTGGCATTTTAGAGATACAATAGGCAAATACACGAAAGGGTTTTCTTCAGCTGAATGTGTTGGGACTTCTCCTTGTCTTCCCACTCTCTAGCTCCTTGTCCCAGATTGTACTCAAAAGGAGGCCTCCTTCCCTTTTTTTACATAATGACTGGGAGAGACTCAGTAATATATGGGGTTGAACTCTTTCGCCTAAGTACTTGGAACTTTATTTTTGTATGTTTTTTTATCTCCTGATACCACGACTCCTGGCCGATTAATAAATACCAACGAGGACGGAGGGAATAATTACCCCAAGGATTAAGTGAGCTAGTCAGAGCTAGCAAAAGGGTTGGAGAACCCGAGAAGGACAGAATACGAGTGCCAACGAAGAGAAAAGAGGCCCGCTAACTCAACCCACAGCTGTCAACCTAGGAAGAAAAGGAAAAGAAGAGTGACAGATTAGGGGACGCAGGAAGACCGCAGGGATAGTTAAGATACGCTTCATACAGAGTTCTTATTTGTGCTTTACTTTGTTCTCTCTGAAGGAATACAGAATAGAGCTCACTCTGCGTGAAAAAAAGGAAAATGCCAAACAGTGAGGAGAAGATGCCCAAAAGATTATTTCTCACAACAGCCCATCTCAAATTTCACTAGGGACAACAACTGAGTAGTGGAAGGTAGAACATTAAACAAAAACCCTGTGGAGACTAACCCTTACCCAGGTTCCTATTGTTTCCCCTCTTACTATCAGTGGACCTGGAACAAGCCCTTTGAGATTCAAGTTGAAACTTGGTCATGTACATCCATAGATTGTATTATGGCATCTGAGGGGTGCACATTGAACATGGTAACAGTGGATAACATAAACTAAGATGGTGCCTTTTAGCCAATTGCTAGGATTACCTACTGTTCCAGGGATGGCACAAGTCTTCCTCAGAGACATGTTACGACTTCACAGCCTACCTCACAGTATTTCTGCTAGGGCTACCAATTTATTTTGCAGATTTATGGAAAGCAGTGTTTTGTTTGCTGTCTTCTGTACGTGCAAGGACACTAAACAATTTGCAAGAGATTAAGTATACAACAGGCATCATCTTCAGGTTAGCACTCCAATGGTCTGACTGAGCGAATTAGCCAAATAGTGGAGCAAATACTGCAGGGTTTGGTTAGTGGCACACAAGATAATTGTTAGATACTCTTGCCTTCAGTAGACTTTTAGAATGTAACAACACTATTCATTCTGTCACGGTATATTCGCTATATGTCGATGACTCTGTGTGTATGTGAAGCAAGCATCTCCTCTATGTCTTGTCTCCAAAGATTTCTATTCTAAGAAGGGGACTTTGTCAATATTAAAAGTGCACAGGGTCAGGGCTTTTACTCACCGCTGGCTTTAGTTTAACTCTTGTAATAATACCATGCTTATCAGATGTACAATCTAAAACCTAGCCATAACCCCGAAAACCAAAAAGGGAAGGCCTCCTTGCTCCATTATCCATCATTCATAGGGGCTGTTTCTCTCTAAGACTGTCTCTTTGAATGGCATTCTGTGGTTTGAACACAAAATTCTGATCTGCCTAGGGTCAGTGATCTTCAGGGTGATAGATATCTACCACAGTTTCAATAGTTAATGTGATATTGTCTTGACCAAAATGGTGAAAGCGTACCAGAAACAAAACAAACTTAACTTTGGGATGGATGGCCCAGGCAGTCATGCAAGAGCGGTACCTGCTGCCCCTGAGGTGTAGGCACCCTTGTAAGAAATGCAGACGCGCCTGGTCATACTTGATTCTAATATTGACAATCTTAGATTGAGGTTAAGCCTCTTGAAATAGAGAATCAATTATCATGCCACCAGAATAGAATTGTCAGGAAGAAGGACCTCAGATATAGAGGATGTTTGCAACAATGTCATTGAAAAGCTTCGGCACATGGAACAGATTCTGGCAGTAACGAAGGCCAAAAATAAGTACTTTGAGAGTGGCTCTCACAGAAAGAACATCCAGGTTGACAGTGTAGCAGCAGAAACTACAGACACAGGAAACATGGATCTCTTCATCAAAGAATTCCTCAGTGCACTAATTGGATTGGAGGCCTTCTCTGTTTTGTGTGTGATCAAATAGGTGACAGGACCTGAATCGCCCAAGCTTGCATGCAGGCTAAATCTGAGGGCTACTGTTGTCCTTTGTGAAAAATTAGGTTGTTAGTTGAGTGGGGAGTTAACCCTGCTAAAGCAACAGCCACAATCCTTGTCAGGGTGAAACGCAAAAGTCAACAAATGAACCTGTGCTTAACTATCTTGGAAGCTTGGCACAAAAGCAGTCAGGCTTAACTTAGAGGTAATGTGTACATTTTTTATGCAGCACACAAACCGCAATAAAGTGAAAACACAACACAAGCAAAATCCCATACCAATTACAAAAATAGAGAACATTTTAATAAGTTATTTGATACCTAAATGACAAAAATCTAATCAGTAGAATCAGAATTATGAATTTATAAAGATTCATGTAAAATTTGCGCCTACAGGATCAATACCCTAACCGTGGACATCTAGTTGTACGAGACTGGGACAAAGTTAAAAATACGGCTGCCTGCGATGTCGGATACAAGGAGCGGATTGGGTCTGATAGGCGATTTCCTTCAGCCTTAGAAGAAATGTCAACAAAAAGCTACATGAGAATGTAAATTTCAGCGGGGCAAGACTGCAGTGTTCAGGTGCAGGTTGCAGGTACTTGAAGGTCAGAGCTTTAATGCATGTACAGGGACTTCACTAGTTCACTGAGGTGGTAGTTTTTAGACGGTCCCTAACTCCATTAAAAAGCCGTCTCCCCTGTAAGCCGATGCTTGGCTTACTGTTCCTGACCGTGGCCACGGCCCCTTCCTTGTTCCTGTTTGGCAGATTGCACTTCCTGTTTGTGTACTTCGCCTCCGTTAGGAACTCCGTATTTCAGGTGCCATTGAAGTTGCCTGGAGCCTTGCTGTTGGTACGTGTTACCCACAACTTTACGTGAGTGTCGCTGTGCCGTTCCCTATCTTCGGGAGCCAGCCAGCGCTTCATGTTATTTCTCTCCCCCCTTTTTGTTTTTGGCGTGTGCGACGCTGCTCCGCTCCGTTCCACATAGCAGGAGCCGGCCAGCGCGTCTCGCTACTTACTCCCTTTGTTTCTGGTGTGTTCGACGCTGCTCCGCTCCTTTCCACATTCCTGGAGCCGGTCAGCACGTCTTGCTACTTCCCACCTTGCTTAGGCAGACATCGCTGCTCCGCTCCTTCCTCAAACCAGGAGCCGGCCAGCGCGCCTAGTCTTTCCTTTTATTTCTTACGTGTGTGTGGTAGCTCCGCTCTTGGTCTTGTTATAGAGTCGGCCTGTGCACCACAATATTTTTGTATTCTCTCCCTTGCTTTGATTGTATGCGTGTTTACCTGCCTGCTCCACCCCAGTTCTACTTAGGGAGCCAGCCAGCACAAATACTTACTCTGTGTGTACAAGGACACTGCTTCCTTTTACACCATTCTTTGTAGAGCAGTGTTTCTAGCTCTGATTACTTTCCCATGTTTGTGTCTTAGTGGTTACTGAGACGCCCACCTTATACTCTTATTATCCCTGGGCAATCAAGAGAGTGTGTGGATGAAAGTTACGTTCCTATGTCCCTGAGGTATTCCTACTCCCAATAACCTCCCCAAACGGTATTGGGACATGCGAGCTGGTAGGTGAACTATGATTTAACACTGACATGCATTACTGCTCTGAGAAAGCTTGTAGTTGTTGTATAGTCAAACCAGCTTGTATCTTTATTTTTTAGCACTATGTCCATCCAGTTTTACATACCAGTGTTACCTGCTGTACCATCTGGGGAAAGAGTGGTGGTCACTCTATGATTTATTCCTCTCACTTTTTGACGACTATTTCTTGTGAGTGAGTTCTAGATCTCCTCCTAGAGTAGCTGGTGAATAGTGTTGGGACTAGCGTCTTCGCTCCTGTGGAATCAAGCCTGGATTAAGTTGGGTATTAGTCTCAGCCCCGACATTCAGGTGATGTCCGAGGAGTAGGCATTGTCATCTTCGGGAGCCTATGGACAAAGTGACAGTGAAGATTTCTACGTTCGGAAGAAGGCTGGAGTCTGTAGCCGAGGAGACTTCCATGCGGCTGGATACCCCTTTGATGAAGGACCACTAAACAAGATTTACTGCTGCAGAGAAGAACATAGCGCCAGCTGCCGCAATGTCAGGTAAACTGGCGAAGCATACTGGGGGGATAGACAAGCCTGTTAGTGGACGTCTCTTCTCAGTTCTCAGAGCAGTTTTTAACCAAACATTTTCCAAGTCCCAAAATACGGAGATTGGCTACCTGGGCACATTTTAGACCACCACCGAGGGTCCAGTATTGGAGAGGTACCACTTGGCGGGTTAGGACTCGCTCAGGCTGGGTCCAAGTGCATGTTTATGATGTTTGGAGCCTTTTATGTCCATGAGGCTCTGTTTAGGGGACATGCCAACTAGTCCTTTGAGTCACTCAGGTAGACCTGAGCTCAAGAAGTGGAACAGGGCTCAAGTAGCAGGGCTGGCCTCTTATTGTTCAAGACTGGCTTCAGGCAGCAAAGCAGTCCTTCTTGGTGCAGCAAAACAGTCTTCTGAAGTACACAGCAGCAGGCAATCCTCTGAGAGTCCTTTTGCAGACCTGGAAAGCAAACTGTAGAGTGGGTCCGAGAGTCCTATTTTTATATCTGGTGCCTTTCCTGAAGTAGGAGAAGATTCTAGAGAATTCCCTTTGAAGTGCTTGATTTTTCCTGCTCCCCCTGCCCTGGATCCTGGCTGTCTGCATGAATAATGCAGTGGTGACAAGTTCTTTGTGTGAAGGCAAGGTATAGGCTATTCAGTTGCACATGGGGCTGTGCCCACCTCTGAAGCCCGTCCTGCCAATGATGGCCTATCCAGGTACACTTAGTCCCTCTATTATGTGGCTGTCTGGGAGGAATTAGCAAAGTCCAACTGCCAACAACACACAGTCATGTGACCCAGGAACAGGCTGCTGGTACCAAATGGTTAGTGCAGGAAAATGCCAACTTTCTAAAAGTGGCATTTTTAAAATTGTAATTTAAAAACCGACTTTACCATTAAAGAGGATTATTAACTCCAATTTCTGACACCTCAAACATGAAGTGCTTATCTGTTCCCAATCAAAAGTTAGCACTTATTAAATGTTATAAGGCAACCCAATGATATGTCACGATTGAAATCTTTCTTACCAATTTTGGTCTGCTGGGATGGTTCCTGACTTAGGTTCTTGAAGGTTCTGGTTTGTCCAAGGTAAGGGCAACCCTTTGTGGTAGCCACGGTCCTGCCCACAATGAAGGCCAAAGCAGACTTGTTTTTATAGAAGGAGTCTCAAGAGGAAAAAGCCCAGTAGGGAAAAACTTCTATTGCAGGCGGAGACTACAGGAATGGAAAAGGAAAAAGGAGACGACCAAGAAAACAAGGGCTGTGGACACCGCCAAGGAAAAATGAACTTGAAGACAGGAATTCCAGGCAAGAGCAGAAGGCTTCTAGGAAATCCAAACTGTAACAGGAAGTACCAACAGGATGCGAAAATACACCAGACCGGAGCAAAAGCAGCAAGAGGAGCGAGGACAAACCAGCAGGAGCAAGGAGTATTGCAACGCAAGAAAATGAAAAGATTCAGCCCCTTTATACCCATAGACAGGAAGTGATGTAACAGAAAGTAAGCAGTCACCATCTTGGATAGGGAAAAGATCATAAAAAGAATAGGAAAGGTTGTCATCTAAGAATGGTAGCACAAAAACCATCCCAAGGCCTTCTGGGAACAGGACTAGGGAATCATAGGAGGAAGTAAGACAAAAAGATGGCCCCAATACAAGAAGGAAAATCAGCAAATTAGTTAAATATATATCACTAAGCGAAAGGTACGTGTAAAAGTGTCCAGCAGAGTGTTATATTGGAAGCCGCAATTCCAAGACTGGCGCTGCGGCATTCCTAACATATTACATAACGGGTCGCCACAGAGCAGCAGCGTGTCCGACACCAAAAAGAAATACATGTTGCGGAATGCACTCCGACGCCAG
Source organism: Lissotriton vulgaris (assembly GCF_964263255.1). Lineage (NCBI taxonomy): Eukaryota > Metazoa > Chordata > Amphibia > Caudata > Salamandridae > Lissotriton > Lissotriton vulgaris. The sequence goes on from NC_141697.1 coordinate 457,301,596, forward strand.
AACAGCAACAGTGGGCTGATGTGCAGCAAAGCTACGAGCCCGAGGAGAGAAGGAAGGCGTCGCGGGCTGCATTGCAGGTCGCACTGCATTGATTTTATTTATTGATTTTATTTTAGGTGTTATAGAGTGCAAACATGACCCACTTTGCAGAGATAAACACATGACGTATAGCATAAGGCATAGGCAAAAAGCGAGTAATGTGGGTTAGGGTATTGAACACAATAGGACAACAGCCAGAGATATATACAATAATCTGTGCAGAACCAAAGTCAGCGAGCAACATGTAAGCGATAAAAGGGAAAAACCAGCAATTGTATACGGGGGGACAAAAGATAGCAAAAGCAGAGAGAACCGGCAGAACATTTGAAGGAGTGAGAATTGGTACAAAGAGAGTGCCAAGCAGTACAGGAGATTATGCACAGAAACTTAAGTTATGATAGAAGGCGGTATGTGAGATCAAGCGATGAAGCAGGCAGCATCGCGGGCTGAACCATGGCCCTGGGGCAACATGGTATCATTGGGACAGGTAGGCCTCACAGTAGTGAAAAACGAATTTAGGAGTTTTTCACTTTCAGGACTTAAAGGTACATGCCTACCTTTTAGTTACAATACACCCTGCCCTATGGCTACCTAGGACCTACCTCAAGGGTAACTTATCTGTAATAAAGGGAGAGTTTAGGGCTGCATGCATGCTTCGTGTTATGGGAATACTTAAGTTGGTGGCACGATAAGTGCTGCAGACCACAAGTAGCTTTTAATTTACAGACCCAGGTATGCGGAATACTACTTAACTAGGAACTTATAAGTACATTTGATGTGTCAATCAGGTGTAAGCCTATTTGACCATGTTTTAGGGAGTGAACCAAGCACTTTAGCACTGGTTAGCAGTAGTAAAGTGCACAAAGTCCTAAAGCGAACAAAAACAAATTCAGCTAAATAGGAGGGTGAAGGCAAAAGGTTTTGGGAAGACCAACCTAAATCTGACAGGTCTAAGATCCATCTTTTCAATTACAGGGACACAGATGCAGTGATTAAGCTAGTGAGATAAAACAAAACCCTAGAATGCAATAGTGCAGGTGTATCCGTTTTCCCTGCTGTCACAATGTCTGTCCATGAAGCAAGATTGCCTTTTCTGACTATGAAAAAGAGAGTGGAAAAGTACAGGATTCAGCATGCCATGCTCCATAACATGAGGGTTGAACAAAAGAGAATTTTATTATTTTTATTGAATTATTCTATAGCCACTTCAAGGAAAGGATGCACACAGCCAGAGGGATGCAGGTAGCCGAATACGTGAGTAGAGCAGAGACTTTGGTGCTGAGTGGCAATCAATGACTTTAGTAGGTGATACCTGAGGGCAAGCACGGGTTATGGGAGCGACTTAAGTGGTAGGGTAACGTACAGTTCATAAGTGGAGAGCCTTAGTATGCTGTATTTGATTAAATTGCCATCTGTCTAAGATCAATAATGTTCATGTTACTATAGATTTTAGCCCAGATTTAAATTTATACGTGAGAGTGCTATTAGGCAATTAGTTTATTTCGAGCCTTACCATGCAGGGGGGACGGGACACAGGTGTACTTCAGTTCTGGCCTATGCATGTATCACTATTGTTCTATGTTAAAATTGAGCCAGGATTACTATTAAGGGTGGGATTGCCACTTCCAGGAGATGTCAGTTTGGGTGGGGCTTGGTAAGTGACAATCTGTTTGCCTAGTTAAATTGTGTTTTTGCATGGCATAAATTACCACCTATGTGGCTGGGGGGAGTTAAAAGAAAATCTATACCACTTTAGCATATATTTGGACATGGAGCATGCATGGCACAAACCGAATCGTAGGAAGAAAATAAACATATAAAGGACTGAACAGTGATACAGTAAACAGAGTGTTAGGGGGTCATTAGGATGTCGGGTGGATTGCCTCCGCCAGGCTGGCGGTAGCCACCGCCGGCCTGGCGGAGGCAATCCCCTGGACATCCATTGCCCAATTCCCCCCTGCCATATTAGGATGACGGGGGGCACCGTGGCGGTGAAAAACACCACCCGCCTGTTTTCCGCCCGGTCGCCTTGCGGCCGGGGCGGAAAATGTTTAGCATGGTGGCGGTGTCTGTTAGACACCTCCAGCCATATTACAATGGGCATTTTGGCAAGCCTTTCCGTCGCGGCATTGCCGCCACGGAAAGGCAGGCTGTCTTTGGTTTGGGGGCCCCCTGCGGGCCCCCCTGGTGAAGGCCAAGGTGTTTGTTGCAAAGGGGGGGTACCTGTGGTACCCCCCCCCCGCATTTGCATACACCAAGCAGCAGGCACCTCATGGTGCCTGCCGCTTCGTGTATGCAAATGCGTGCATTTCATTTTGAGATTATGGCGGGCAGTGCAGTGAGCACTGCCCGCCACAATGTTAAAATGAGGATTGCGCCAGCCACTGTGGCGGGCGCATCCTAATGCACATCTCGGGACCCCCGCCCTTGAGGCGGGCGGTCCCGTTTCCCGATAGGGTGGCGGGCGGGCAAAACCCGACCGCCATCCTAATGAGCCCCTTAGTCGTCTAATTGTGGCCATGACTCTAAGGCCTTTTTATGTCTCTTTTATGTTTTTAAAATGGTCATTGAAAGTACGGTGTTTAATGATGGTTTGCCATCCTTTTATGATTTTTAACGAATCAATAAAAGTATATTTGACTTGACTACATGGAGTGTCATTTTGGGTGGATATTGCAATCTTCCAGGAGACTCATCCATCGCCTAACGTTACATTGCAAGTGGGGTGGGCGATACGGCATACGGTTTAGGCCCCAGAAGATATGTGGGGATCTAGGTGTTACTTATCCGCACAGTTTACGGTGTGAAAGATTCGCTTTCATATATTTACTTCAAACGTTATTGCCCCCAGCTTCTATGATACTCTGTGGAGTAAAGGCAAACTAACATTTATATATGGGTGGTACCTTTCATATGACACCAAAGCTGATGACAGACCGGTCATTCACCTTTCAGAGAGGTGTGCCTGTGTTATAGTTTTTGCACAACTAAATTTTGACATCATTAACAACGTGCAAAATGCAGATTTACTCTTGACTAGCAGCCCACCCCGACGTTGTCCGGGGGCAATCAGGCTTGCTGGTATTCCACCCGCCGACATGTAATTGCACTGGTCCCGTACTTTTAAGCAGAGTTTTGTGCGCTGGTACTTATTCTTAACTCTGCTTAACCCCAGGCTCACTTCCATTCCCACGTTGTCCGGGGGCAATCAGGCTTGTTCCCAGTCGCCGAAACCCAGGCCCCCAACCACCTCCTCAGCCCAAGTTCACCGCCACCTTCAGTGCCCTCAATCATCCGCACACGCCCTGCTCCCTAACTCTGTGGCCACGCATCCGACGCTGCAAACGAACAAAGCCAGTAAACACGCCCCGCTGCAGCGCTAAAGTTTACCTGTCATCCCGCTCCAGTCCGCCTTACTTCACCGCTCCTCCCCGCGGTTCACCTACCTCAGGCGGCTCTAGTGTGGCTAAGTTCTCCGCTCCTCCCCGCGCTGTTGTCCACCGCTGCTGCAGTCCAGTCCTCCTTACTTCACCGCTCCTCCCCGCGGTTCACATACCTCAAGCCGCTTCAGTGTGGCTAAGTTCTCCGCTCCTCCCTGCGCTGTTGTCCGCCGCTCCTCCCCGTGGTCCTGTCCGCCGCTCCTCCTCGCGCTCCCATCCTCCGATGATGATGTCAGCACGTATGTGGTAAGTGCACACGGCCGGCGCTACTTCGAAGGGACTACTTTTTGTTTTATTATACATTTTTTAAATAACGTATATATATTTTTTTTTATATAGCCTATGTCCATCTACTGGACCTCCCCTTTCCAACGCTGTATTGGGTGTTGCGATTGGTGGTGTACTTTTCGAGTTTACCTGGCTCAAAGGACACAGTTCTCTCTTTATAATAGTAGTATAGATTATACTTGTATACACTGATATAATTATTTTGTCTTTGAAACGAAATTCCTATGACATGTGGAAGTGTGTTTTCTTAGTCCTTGTTATCTAGGCCTAAATTAAAACTGGGTGCATTCTTTTTCAATGGATGCTTTTCAGTGCACATTTCACTGCTCATTATTTCAGCATGCAGTAAAGCAGAGTCGTGTGCTTATATCCATTGTTGTTGTTCATACTGTTCTCAATGAAAAACCTTCCAGCATGGTCACAATACTGTATCTTTTTCAAGGACCTTTCTCTGGCTCACTATGCCCTATTCGTCCATAATAGTTGCTGTTGTTCATGTAACTAGTTTGACCTGCCATCTCCGGATGACATTAGCATAAAGTGGGCAAAATCAATATTCATGTCATGGGATCATGCTTGGAGTGCTAAACACAATACGACATTTCTTAAAACTACTCTTATTTGCTAATAATGTAATGCTTTTGCACACACCATGATGAATCTGCCCTTCCTATTGTGCTCTATGATAAGGTTATTTATATAAACCCCTGATTTTGAGGGTGGCTCGGAAAACTTGCTGAGGCTACTAAAGATGCTGTCCGTTTTTATATTGATTTTGCTGCTCACTTGTGACTTAGAATAATTCTGATTTTGCACTACTCTGTAATGCTCAAACTGCTGAGAGTCTATATGGCAAAGAGTTTATGCCAACAATGTACCGTATATTTTTGGATTTTTGTAACAAATCTTTTAAATGTTATTTCTGATCCAGAACTCAAATATTGAATGGGCCCTTACTTGATTTTACTGTATTTCTGATATGTTGACAGGTGCCTTACTTACATCAGAAAGACATTGCCTTATGAAAGTGAGGTTTGACACCATCTCTGATTTTTTAACCCAAGGGTTTCCGGTCGAGGTAAAGTTTTGTTGGGTCCCCTGTGCACACACCTGCATCTGCCAGGCACTGAGGCAGGTGATGGACATACTTAAGCTATTTAATGGCATACATATTGCTGCCACAGGCAATTTATAATTTGCTCGCTAGTTATGTTGTTATGTTATATAAATTTATAGCGCGCACAGCTACTCGAAGAGTGTCCCGGCACGAACCTAACAGGGTCGAGGGGTACAGCTTAAAATAGATACGTTTTTAACTTTTTCTTAAAAGTCCTAGGGCTCCATTACGATGTCAGGTGGGTCGCCACCGCCATGGTGGCGGTGGCGATCCGCCCGACAGAAATGCCCGCCCGCCACCCTTTTCCCCCACGCCGCATTATCATGGCGGGGGGGACCGCAACAGAGGAAAACACCGCCCGCCACTTTTCCGCCCCGGTCGCCTTGCGGCCGGGGCGGAAAAGGAATAATATGGTGGCGGTGTCTAATTGACACGGCCACACATATTATGATGAGTGGTGTGCAGTGCCTTTCCGCGGCCGCCAAGCAAATGCTTCCGGTATTTCCTCTGGGGGCCCCCTGCGGGCCCCCAGAGTGAAGTACAGGTGGGGGGTGCACATGGGGGTACCTGTGGTACCCCCACTCATTGTCATTTGCAAAGCGGCAGGCACCGTGCGGTGCCTGCCGCTTTGCAAATGACATTGTTAAAGTGCATTTTCAGCATTGTGGCAGGCGGTGCAGAGAGCACCTTCCGCCACAATGCTGAAAATACAGGATGTGCCCGCCACTGTGGCGGGCACATCCTAATGACACCTCCGGGACCCCAGCCCTTATGGCGGGCGGTCCCGATTTACAATGGGATGACGGGCGGGCAAAGTCCGCCCGTCATCCTAATGGAGCCCCTAGAGTCATGAATGCAGCATAAGGCCAACGGCAAGGCGTTCCATGCCTAGGAGGCAGTCCGAACAAAGGAGCTTCCGCCCAGCCTTTGGTGGGTAAACCACAAAGTCAGGGCCAGAAGTTGGGAGGAGGAGTGCAGTTGTCTCGCCGGAACATAGAAGGAAACCCTCTTCTGTAAGTAGGAGGGCCCCAAACCATAAGGAGCGCTGTGGGCAATAGTCAAGATCTTGAATTTAGTCTTTAATAGACTCAGCCTCAGATATTACTGGTTGCTATATGGGTGTATATTAGGTTAGTAACTGTGTAATCCCAGTGCACTCAGTAGTTCACAAAAGGTTTTATTGTCACTCTTTTGCTTGGATCAGGTTGGCGCTGCATTCGTCGCATGTAGTCTAGCCATGCCTTATGCAAAGCGAATCTATGTTGTGGGTGGAAAAATCTATCCAACGGAATGTGCGCGCTATAAACTTGAAACATATGTTTCTTCACAAAGTTCCATTTATTGGTTTCAAAGTTCATTTGTCATTTCAAGAACTATTTTCTCCAAACCATATGTGGTTCAATACATCTTTGCAGACATAATAGAAATCTTATGGTGCAATTTTCAATGATTGTTGTCGATATTTTGCATATATACCCAATGCATTTCGGGTCAACAAAGCGGGGACCCTTCGTCAGGGGTCTGTAAAAGAAGTTAAAACAGGACCAATTCAAAACCTCCACAAAATAATATCACGATGCTATATCATACAATGAAGAGGTTTGCAGACCTACATGCATACCATAAAGACAAACCGAATGAGTTAAGGGTATAAACGAAAGATTGAATATGGCTTTAGATTACATGCTAGATGATCATGAAACTGCGTGCGTTGATAAGAGCTTGAGAGCCGACGTGAAATTCCTACATGCTGGTGAAGTGTAACCATAAAATACGGATAGAGTTTCAAAACATCAATAGAGTGCCGTATGCAATATTTGCAAATGCCGTGATACAGGGGCGATGTGCCCAAACGTAAACAAAACCCCATTGGGAAAACTCTCCGGTTTCGAAATTCGGAAGGATTACCTAACGCCGCTACCGATTGGGGATTGTCAATGTTACGGGGTCATGTGATAAGTGAGGGATCACCAATACGAAACGCGGATAGAACCCAAAACTAAGTCATGTGATATGAGTGTCAAGACTTCGTGAGGGGAAGTACGTACGATGTACACGAACGGAATAAAGTTGTGAAAAAAACTAAAGTTTGTGAAAGACAGACTGAAAAAAGATTAATGCCATGAAACATGCTATAGTGCGAATATCATTCAAATGGAGCATAATACAATGTAATGAATTCCGGTCAAGTATGCTGTACACAAGTCAAAACAGAAACAAAATTATGCATTGAAGTAGGGGCTCAGGGCATCTCATAAGTCAATGCTGATTTACAAAAAGCAAGAATGTTCGATCCGATCATTCATCCCGATTGGATGCATGGAATTCAATTTTTTGATCCAGAAATAATCCATTCTCAGTCTCTGTTTCAATGGATCCATGTCGCGACGTTGTGGAACAGTCTCCAAAATCATGAATCTAAGTTGGGAAATTTGATGACCAGCTTCTTTCCAGTGACTGGCTATAGTGGATTTCATATTGCACAGGCGAATGTTACTCTTATGTTCAGTGATCCGAACGTTAATTTTGCGCTCGGTCTGTCCCACATATATTTTGCCACAAGGGCATTTGATGGCATAAATACAATTGGTGGTATCACAAGTACTAGTACTACTCCTTAGTCAAAAGGGGCTTTCCCTTCCCCCTAACATCTAGCCCCTCTGTTTGGGTGAACCTCCAGTCTCCAAGACCGAGATAAAGAGTCTGGGTATCTGTCTAGAAAAATATCTGTCCTTCAAGACTCAAGCCAAAACAATCGCTGGGACCTGCTTCGGGCTCCTTAAATCTATCAGGAAGATTCTGCCCCTACACCCCCCTGTCTCCCAGAAATTGCTCATCCAAGGCCTCATCCTGTCAAGGCTGGACTTTAGCAATGCCATCTATCTGGGTGCCCCCAAAGCAACCCTTAACAAACTGCAAAGGATTCAGAACGCCGCAGCTCGGATTCTTACCAATACTCCGGCAAGATCCTCGGCCAAAACAGTGTTGAAACATCTTCACTGGCTCCCAGTGAGAGAGCGAGTCAAATTTAAGGCCCTCTGCCTGTCCCACAAACTCCTGTAGGATAAAGGCCCCCCCATCCTTAAAAAATTAATCAGGCCCTACAAAGCCACAAGATCCCTTCGCTCTGACCACGAACACCTTATCACCACTGTCAGAGTGAAGAGGGCACGTACTGGCGGACGGCGTTTTTCTGTGAACGCAGCCCGCCTGTGGAATACTCTCCCCCGCACTCTAAGGATGGAACTAGACTACCTTCGGTTCAGAAAACTTCTGAAAACCCACTTGTTCCCCTGATTTCCTCCCTATGTCACCCCCTCGACTGCACTGATCTTAGCGCTGGGATGCTCACGGGTTACTACGCGCTTTACAAAACCCAAATAATAATAATAATAAGAATAATAAGAATAATAAGAATAATAGTATGACGTAATTCAATTTGATGGCCTTGCGTTGGGTGGGTGAATGTTTTCCCCACTATAACATTGTTGCAATGTGTGCAATTTAAACATCTCTGCATTCCTTTCCATATGACCTTTGGTTTCTCAGGAGTGTGTAACAATTCTTTCAGATTCTTAGATCTTTGAAATGCAAAGGTGACTTTTCATTGTATAGATCTTAGAGATCCTGTTCCATTCTAATCAGTGGCCAATGTTTATTAATTATACTTTTGATTCTGGTGGATTCAGCGGAATACTTCAAAACACATACAGTTTTTTTCTCTGTGGTTTTTACCTTCTCTTGTAATAGTGTTGCTCTTGGTAGTTCTGTGATTTTTTTAAGAGATGTATCAAGGATGTCTAGTGGGTACCCTCTCTGTTGATATTTGGAAGTTTGTTGGTCCAGTGAGTCTTGTAAATCTTGTTCATTTGTGGTGATTCTTTTTAGTCTGATGTATTGAGACGTGGTTAGGTGCTTTTTTAAGGATTCTGGGCGAAAGCTTTGAAACAAAAGGCTGGCGTTTTTATCCGTCTTTTTCGTGTAGACTTTAGTGCTGATGCTGTTGTTGCGCAATATGACTTGAACATCTAGAAACGGGATCGTTTCAGTTTCGATCTTATGTGTGAATCTAATCCGATCATTTCGAGTGTTCAGTAATAAGATGTTTTCTTCCAATTGATGACGAGAGCCTTGCCAAATTAGAAAAATGTCATCAATGTAGCGTTTGAACATGATGAGACCCTCAACCCAATGTTGTTCATGTAGAATATGATCAGTTTCGAATTTGTCCATGAAGATATTGGTGTATGAGGGCGCCCCCCCAAAGCCCATAGAAGTACCATTACATTGGTTAAAGAATTGACCCTGCCATTCAAAATAGCTGTGATATAATGCGAATTGCATCAGTTCCATGATGAAGATTCTCTGTGACTCCTCTAAATCACTATTCAGAAGGCTCCATTCGAGAGCTTCAATGCCCTCATTGTGTGGGATGGATGCGTATAAAGTGGTCACATCAGTAGTGTACAACCAATAAGTGCTGTCTTTATCCAGTGTCACTGATTTAAGCAAATTCAGAAATGCTGTAGTATCTTTGATGTGAGTGCTGCTTTTCTGCACAATAGGTTGTAAAAATCGATCTACAAATTTTCCAATGGGTTCAGAGATTGAGCCACAGGCCGAGACTAAGGGGTCCATTAGGATGGCGGGCGGAAAAAGTCCGCCCGCCACCCTAACGGAGATCGGGACCGCCCACCTAAAGGGCGGGATTCCCGACATTGGCGTTAGGATGCGCCCGCCACAGTGGCGGGCGCATTCCTCAAATTAACATTGTGGCGGGCGGTGCTCACTACACCGCCCGCCACAATGTTAAAAACAAATGCACGCATTTGCATAATCGAAGCGGCAGGCACAGCGCGGTGCCTGCCGCTGCGATTATGCAAATGCTGGGGGGTACCACAGGTACCCCCCCCGTGCCCACCGCTACCCGGGCGGAGGCAATCCGCCTGACATCCTAATGGGCCCCTATTGGTCTAAAAGGAGGTTTAATTGGATCCTTGTGGATTTTTGGCAACATATACAGTTGCGGTCTTCTGGGATATTTCATCTCAAAAAATGTATGTGTCTTTTGACTGATCCAGTTCATTTCCAATGCATGATCTACAATTTTTTGTAAAATCTGTTGGTATGCATAGGAGGGATCGGAATCCAGAGGTACATAAATGTCTTCATTCTTAACGTGCTCATTCACGCTGTCGAGGTAAAACTCTGTGTCCATCATGATAAGGGCGCCACCCTTATCGGCTTTCTGGAAAGTTAAGCTCTTGTCTTGATTTAAGATTTTTAAAGTATTCCATTCGTTAGGGGACAAATTGCTTCTTCTCGGTTTGGTGAAAGAAACATGTTGAACTTCTGATAACACAGATCTTTCGAAGGCTTCCAGCGTCTTATGGGAAAAAGACGCACAAAAGTTGCTTTTTGGTTTGACCTCTTTGTCCCATGTATCTGTTGTTTGTGGTTCTTGAATATCTTTGAAGAAAAATCTTAATTGTAGATTTCTGAAAAATTCGAAAAGAGCAATTTCTGTCTCTGCTTGATTGGACCGGTAAGTGGGAACAAATGTGGTCCCTTTATTCAAAAGTTTTTTCTGCGCCAAGGTCAAATTCTTTGAAGAAATATTAATGATTAAGTCGCTTTTGACATCTGGCTCCTGGTCCTTTTGGCTATTTCTTCTGCGGTTTCTTTGACCCCTTCTTGGGGTGCTTCTGAAGTTGGTGAAGCATTGGCTGCTGGGCTTATTTCTAAAAAAGACGGTTGTTGACTGGTGTGGCTTGTGGATGGTTTTGCTGTAGTCTTGCTGGCAATATTTACTGGTGCTCTTGATTGAACGATATCAGAGTCGGAGATTGCACTTTCCTGTGAGGATGTTGTGCCAGTTTTTTGAGGATGTTGTTGTGGTTGCCATTTTTTTTTGGTTATAAATTTCAGCCCAGGTATAAACTTCTTCTAGTTTGTAGTCCAACGTATCTCAGCGGTATTTGCGGATTTTTCGTTTGTGTACTTCTTTTGCATATCGTTCGAGTTTGATATTGATGTCTTCTTATGTTTTTTGTACGTCAGGAATTTTATAACCAAAAAAAAATAAAATAAAATTCACCTCATTGGAGTGGGAATAGTAGATTACACTGGGTTAGTGTCCAGCACCTTCCCTGACTTTTATATGACTGGAGTTGGAATAGTAAATTCAATTGTGTTAGTGTTAGTGTCCAGCACCTTCCCTGACTTTTAACTGATTGGAGTGGGAATAGTAAATTAAATTGGGTTAGTGTTCAGCACCTTCCCTGACTTTTATTTGACTGGAGTTGGAATAGTAAACTAAATTGTGTTAGTGTCCAGCACCTTCCCTGACTTTTATCTGACTGGAGTGGGAATAGTAATTTATAATGGGTCTGTGTCCAGCACCTTCCTTGATTTTCACCTCATTGGAGTGGGAATAGTAAATTAAATGGGGTTAGTGTCCAGCATATTCCTTAATTGTTATTTGAATGGAGTGGGAATAGTAATATGTTTTATAATTTAATCATAAAAGTAATGTTACAAAATATATGATTTGATATTATACTTACAGATTCAATATTTGTAATGGAAAAAGATAGATGTAAATATATGTATATATATTATCATAATAATCACACTTTAAAAATTACATGTTATTATTATTAGCAAAATAAGTAGAGATGCCGTGTTTGAAAGTTTTTATTAACAGATTGTACAGTACAGTACAGTACAGTACAGAATAAAAAAATATTCTTTTTATTACATTGTTAGGTAAATCAAATGTATTACATTACATTTATTTATATTCATAAATGTTTTACATTTCAAAATATATATTTTTAACAGCATTTCTCAAAAAATATATACAGTTTTGTTTCAGAATTTTTATAAACATTGTAAACAAATTTTAACATTTATTAAGATTTTTACTAAGTTTTAGTTTTTTTGTATTTTAAATATTTAATTATGTAGCATTTTTACATGAACAAAAATTAATAAACAGGTAAGTACATATTTGCTACTTTTACATGCAAAATATATTTTTATAACATGTATACATATAAAATACAATGTTCTTAATCAAAATTATTATTTGTAATTAATTATTATTAAGTATATACTAAGGTTATTTAATTAAAAAGTAATTCTTAATACAATAGAAAGAAAATATTTTATACAGTGAGGTACAATGGTTTTTTTTTTTTTTTTAAATTTTTGAAACCTTTATTGTGCATAATCAGCAAACAAATACGGGCCCACAACCACCTGGCCGGCCGCGAAACATTTGGAGCACTGTTGCAAGTTATACGGTCATTCGGCAGTAGAGCAATACTACTAAGCAATCATTCGGAGTTACACTGGACCATACTGTACTACCGATACGCAGGAGGTATGAAGGTTAATTTTAAGGTTTTAAGAGGCATTTTCTAAAATTGAGGAACAAGGAGAGCCATAGTCCAGTCAGTCCCACTACAGCACAGGTATGCAGCGATCAACAGGTGAGGTCCATGAGACAAAGGGAAAATTGGAATCAAATTAACGGCATCGCGGAGCTTATATCAGGATAGTCAATTAAGTAATACGTCTAATGCCGACAAGAACCCACCCAGATTCATACCAAACTATAGCCCCAAAGACAGAAATAAGACGAGAAAAAAGTGAAGAAAGGAAAAATTAAGGCCCATAGAAACAAAAACCTGACATGTAAATCCCCCCACCCTACACGCATGCAGAGGCTACGGCCTACCCCCCCCCCCCCTTGCAGTGTGTCTGTCGCCCATAAGAGTACCCGAAATATAGAAGCAAGACATAGGAAAGAAAGAAGAAAAGAGAACATCCTATAAAGCCGGAGGAGGGCCAAGTTCAATGAATCCCGGTCTATCCCACCATGCAATCTACTCCCACCCCATTAACAAGATAGACAAAGGCAAACCTCAATTACAGTATAAAATGGGGAGAGACATTCCGATTCGCACAGTCCAACGTATATTAGAAGTGTTCCAGACCAAGTCCCCGCCAGCCTATCAGTCCCAGTTCATAAGGAGGGGTACCTCAGCCCTGGCCAGTACGTGACAATCCCTTGGGACATAGCATCCGAGGAGGGCCCGATCCAGACAAAGCCGGAGGACAATATGGCCACCATCGATAAAGAAGAGAGAGGTGAAGACAAAATGGACATCTCCAGTCATCAGTCGAGCCGCAGGCAAGCAGGAGGAGCACCCCCAGACACATAAGACGATATCCATTCCATCGCAGGGGAAAAAGTACTTGCGAGGCAGCAGGTTCAAAGGGATACAGTGTCAGCAAGGACGGAGTTTGGGGAAACAACAGCATTCCCATATACAAAGTCTCAATCCTCATCAAAAATGGAAACATTGTAGTGCCACTAGAGCTGCCGGGCGGCCATTCACAAACTTCGCGGCAGCAAGAGATAGTCCTCACCTCCCTGCCATCACTCGGCAATCCGATGTCCCCCTCAGCGACAGACAAAGGCAAATCTGTGCGGCGCTGGGAACTGGCCGGTCGCGCCCGTTCCGACATAAGTACTGCGTCGTCCAGCCGTCCGCCCATCTCACAGGAGAGTGTACGCCATTCAGTCCGGAACTCGGCAAGTGCAGCCAGAATGTCCCGGCAGGTCGGCTCCGGCTGCGGGCACAGTAGCTCTGCAGTACTAGATGTTCCATAGATTGCAGCCCACAGCTTGCTATCAGGCGGGGAGACACTGTTACGAGGCGAGATAGCACCCGCCATACCGGAGGAGGCAGCCGCCATTTCTTCCTCATCAAGAGGTGCACAAAGGGAAGGGGGCGAGCTCAGCACCGAAGGGTTGTAGTCCAGGCAGGCATGACACGCGACAGTGGAGCGATGTACAGGAGAGGCCATCACTGTTCCGTTACAAGACAGGGGCAGGCCAGAGGCGACCCACACAATAGGCGGCTTAGGGCAGTCTCAGCGCCGCTAATCGGGCAACCACGTCTCCACTATGAGCCGGCCTCATTGATCGAGGCTCCGGGGTGCTAGGAAGAGGATTAGTCAGACTCCCCCTGCGGCGGTGGGGTGGAACAAGGCATCAGCGCACCCCGGGCTCAGCAGGCTGTTGCCGGTCCGATGGTCCACGGCGGCAGGGAACGACACGGGTCTCAGAGCCAGGGATATGGGGTCCGTCCAACCAGCGCGACGATATCTCCCGCAATCCGGCAGGTAGGGACCTCGGAGGAACACTGAAAGTGTCAGTGCGATCGTAGCTTTGTTCCGCTTAAGCTCAAACGCAGATCAGAAGGCAGGATGTCGGTGCGGAGTGCACAAGCTTGCGGAGCCGGGAATCGAAGCGTCCGTTCAGGTCGCCATCTTGGCTCCTCCCCGAGGTACAATGTTTGATTTGTATTTTTAAATTATTTACGCACATAGATACAATTATTAATAATAATAATTAATATAAAATATTATTTATTATTATTAATTTACATAGGTTATTTAATTATTACATATTTCAACAAATAACATAAACATTTTTGGAAAATATTCACTCAAGTGTAAATTAGGTTCTGTATTTATTTACAATTTATATACATAAATATGAATGATTAATATTAATAAAAAATAATAGTTCTTATTTATTATTATTATTAATTTACAAATGTTACATAATTGTATAGTAACTTGAAAAATAATACATTAATGTCAATTATATATAAACTGAAGTTTAATTTGTTCTATGTATTTATTAGACTGTTTATATATTAAATGAAGTATTAATAATCATTAATAATACGTTTTTATTAATTATTATTAATTTCCTAAGGAGAATTAATCTAAAATTATTTTTAGAAGTGATAGAAATAGATTAGTAGTATATTTTATTTTTACTTAGAACATTGTATTTAATATGTTTAAGTTTCTATTATTGTCTAAATGGGACTATTTTTTTACCACGTAAGGTTATTTTGCTACATTCAGGACTGGAGAAGCTCGCGGTTGGATGCTGTCGCGTTGGGAAAGGTAAGGTGAATTTTAACTATAATATGTTAGAGAGTAGTAGTGTTTGGGTGTATTTTGGAGGTGTGTAGTATTACTCTATGTATTTTATCGTGGTTTTGGTATGTTTTAGGTGTTAGTTGGTTTTTACAGAGGTGTTGTGAGTGTTTGAGGCCTGGGGCCTCATTAGGATGCCAGGCGGGCATTGCCCGCCCGCCCGCCATCCCATCGGTAAACGGGACCGCCCGCCATAAGGGCGGGGGTCCCATGGGGGGCATTAGGATGTGCCCGCCACAGTGGCGGGCACATCCTGTATTTTTAGTATTGTGGCAGGCGGAGCTCTCTGCAAAAATTGCTTTTCAGCATTTACATAAGCAAAGCGGCAGGCACCGCGCGGTGCCTGCCGCTTTGTTTATGCAAATGCGGAGGGGTACCATAGGTACCCCCCGTGTGCATGCCCCTACCCACCTTTACTCTGGGGGCCCGCAGGGGGCCCCCAGAGTGAAGACCGCCTGCCTTTCATAATATGGCTGGCGGTGTCTAATAGACACAGCCACCATATTATTCATTTTCCGCCCCGGCCGCAAGGCGACAGGGGCGGAAAAGTGGCGGGCGGTGTCCTGCTCCACTGTGGTCCCCCCCCGCCATTGTAATATGGTGGGGGGAATTCAGGGAAGGATGTCGGGCGGATTGCCCCCGCCAGGCTGGCGGAGGCAATCCGCCCAACATCCTAATGACCCCCCTAGTGTATTTTCTACGTTTGATGTAAACATATATTGATTGTAATGTTTTACATTAATGTTTATGTTTATTTTGTAATATTTGGGGGCTTTGTGTGGGTGGTTTCGTTTTCGATATTTTTTACAGGTTACAGGATTTCGCCCTTTCGTTCCGGAGAAGGATGCGTTTTTTTTTATTTTTGGAAAGAAGAGTGTATTCGATTAATAAATTAATGTTTCCTTTTCACGTGGTTTCATGGAGCTATTTTTACACTTTTTAACTATTTTTCGGGTTTTTAAGGGTATTGATTTGGATTTGGAGAAGACCATGCGTTTTTTTTTTTACTAAAACTGTGTGTATGTTACTTTTATTAATAAAGTTTCCACACTTTGTTTTGTCTGGGTTTCCTGGAGCGATTCTTCAATTTTTAAACTAGTTTTCATGTTTTTAAGGCTATCGAATTGGATTTGGAGAAGATCATGCGTTTTTTTTTTAACTAAAAGTGTGTGTATGTCACTTTAATTAATAAAGTTACCACACTTTTTTTATTGGGATTTCCTGGAGCATTTTTTCAATTTTACTTACGGATTTTTGAGGGTTTTCACAAATTGGAATTGGAATGGATTACCAGTGGGGTACATGGATTACAAGTGGTTGGATTACGTATTTTTCAGCAACATGAATTGTAAGTTTATTAATTTTATTTTATTTGGGTGGGAAATGTAATTGTTATTATTATTGATATTTTTTATATTATAAGAAATATTGTTAAATTGTCTACATCCTATGTTTTTGAAATACACATAAATATGTATGACAATTATAGAATATTTGTTATAATATAATATTTTTATGCTACTTAGCAGCTTTTGTATAAATAAAATAGAGTACTGTTATTTGTGTGTACATAATTCACAGTAGGCTTTTGGCTATTAGGGATAGGTATTCTAGGCCTCGTGTAGAAGGATATAGGTGACTTGGCTTGGGAGTAGTCTAAACATTTGTTTAGTCTGTTTAGTTAGTTTAGGTCCTATTTGGGTTACTGATTGTTGTATGCGTTGCTCTTGGTAGCTTTGTTCTTTTTGTAAAGCTTCGATTAATTTTTGGAAGGTAGGTTTCCCTCTGCTAGTGGTAGCTTGAAATGCATTGTGCCATCCTTCGACACTGTTGTTAGTTTTAGCTTCTTGATTGAGTGTACTTAAATATACATTCCACCAAGCTATGTGAAATTCAGGTTGGCGTCTATGGCCAGATCGATGTAGCCTTACCACCCATGTGTCCTCAAAGTAGTCGAAAAGTGGTGCTAGTTTTCCTTCATTTTTTTTTTTAAATATGGGCTATTGATTAGTATGTTATAATGTTCTGCTACGTCTGTAACAGGGACATAGGATAGGGCAATACATTTTTTGATTTGGTATGCAAAACTGCTGTCTGTAGCATACTGTATACTTAATGTCGATTTTGGAGGTGTCTCCAAATTCTTTCATTAAAATGATAATAGCACCCTTGTATTGCAGTGTGTGGAAAAAGTTTTTAATATGCTATTGATCATTGCTAGTTCGAAATCAATAATTATTTTCTGTGGAAAATAATTATTTGTTTCCTGTTTTATTGTATTTAGAACTTCTGTGTATGTATTTTGTTGTTTGTTGGGCAACAAACAGTAAATAAATGGGATGTTAGAATGGTGGTACAGTCCACGTATGCTGCAGAGCTGGTAAAATGATTTAGGACATGTTTTAAAAGTCCCATCCATCATCCAGTGTTGGCAGTCTTGTAATTTTCTAAAATTATTTGCAGTAGCAAACATTATAATTCGGTTTGTAGGGCATTTGTTGTCAAATAGTAAGAATGGTTCCGTATTGGGAATTATACTCAGTTCAGGGGGAATGACAACTTCTTCAAACGTTTTAGGATTAGGTTGAGTAGTTGTTGTGACTCTTTTTTGTCATTAAGTAGTTGGCTTAACCCCTTCCATGCTCATGACGAGCTCAGCTCGTCATGCAGTACAGTGCTCCAGTGCTCATGACGAGCTGAGCTCGTCATGACCACACCCGTTTTTATTGCTGTCCAGCACAGCAGAGGAATCTCTCAAGCAGCGATGTGGTTAATGGACTGCTCCTAGACTTGACAGTCTGATGGCATCAGTTTATAAGGAATTTGCAGACATTGTACCTCCTGATTTGCTAGTGGTGAAGGTGGCATTGGTGGATGGAGTTAGGCCCAAGCGTGAGACAGGCCACTGGCATGGTTCTCCAAAAGCCCAATATGGACTGTGCTGCTGCACCTCCTACAGAGAGCTTACTATAATGAATAGAGAAAATAAATTATTTGCTAAACTTCTAACCAGTAGACAGGCACTTCTCATGGTGAAGTGGTGCATCAGGTAGACCCTAATTGGCAGATTGTGGTGGTTTTGTTAGATACAGAGAAATCATTTGATTAACTGGAGGGGCCATATTTATTGACATTACTGCAGGCAGTGTGTGTGAGGCATATTTTCTTAAACTGGTCAAGCCATCATGTACCTCCCTAAATACAAAGCTTTAGATTAGGGGGTGTTACTACAGCAATCATCAGAGGGATATGGCAGGAATGCCAACTGTCACTGATGCTGTTATGTTATGGTGGAACCACTGGCATGCCGACATAAGAGCATCCTCTGACTGTGGGTTCACATTTGAAAGTAGGAGACTTCTGATTTAGATTCACGTAGATGACACTTTGTTGTACACTGTGAATCTGTCATAAATTGTAGATAGTATTTGAGGTGATCCTGGGCTTTTGTATATTATGGGACTGTGATGTTCCTTTTAAAGGACGCCACTAATGAAGGGGACTAAGCAGGAACATGGACATTTTAG
This sequence comes from Lissotriton vulgaris, assembly GCF_964263255.1. NCBI lineage: Eukaryota > Metazoa > Chordata > Amphibia > Caudata > Salamandridae > Lissotriton > Lissotriton vulgaris. The sequence continues at coordinate 457,320,036 of NC_141697.1, forward strand.
TTGTGATCCCAGGGCAGGGACTCCAGTCCATTGTGTTGTGTGTTACTGTAGTCACGAGATCCATAGGAAAACTACCAGGCTCTGGTAGAACAGGAAGGGGGGATAGCTTCAAGGGGAATGTTTGATGTGTGACTCTCCCAAATGCATTCTTGCTAGGTAGTGGGTGTGGGGACTGAGTTGGGACTGCTATATCTGTGTCATTTTTTCTCTTCCTTCTAATTTCACTAAGAGATTTCAAGCTGTTTGTTTTTTGAAGTTTAAAATTAAATGTATATAATGATTGGTTTACCAAAAAATACACCTTGAATGGGAGCAAATTTACTACTTTTTGGAATTCACAAATATTGGCAGTAGCAGGCTTGGAAAGATGCACTTGTCAAAGTTTTCCAGGCATAACTGAGAATCAAACACCCAATAAGTGATGGAATGAATGATTGCAAATACTCTAACCAGTGGCAATCACTCCTGGCAGCATTCCAACAAATAGTTTTTCGTCCACAGTGCCATTCTAGACAGAGGCCCACCTAATGCATCCAAACAACAAGCATTTTCAATGCAATAGGTCTCGCATTAGGAAAGTTTGAGCTATTGGTATTGTAAATTACAATATTTTTATGTATGTGTTGGTTTTGAAAATAGCTAAATTAATAGCTTTGTCATTTACAATGCCAATAGTTATAACTTTCGCAAATGTGGCTTTTAATTTTTTTGAATAATTAATACTTAAATAAAAGTTATTGTAATTTATAATGGCATTAGCTTAAACTATTGTAAATAACTTTTGTGAAGATTATGTTCAGTGTATTTTATTGTGACGAAAATCCAAGAACAGAAGTGAAATATTAACATCTTTTTGTGACATTTGTAATACAGCTTAAAACATTAAGAGAACATATTTGAACCAGTTGTTGTTGAATGGTTGCACAGATTTATGCTGTGGTGGCGCTGAGTGATGTTGTGGTGGCGAACGAATGATGCTGTTGCGTTAAGTGATGCTGTGGTAGTGCATAGTGATGTTGTGGTGCCCCTGAGCGATGCTGTGGTGGTGCTGAGTGATGCTGTATGCTATGCTATGTTTTGTTTTGCTATCCTGTGTTTCGTTTTGTTATGCTATGCTATGTTTTGCTATCCTATGCTTTGATTTGTTATGCTATGCTGTGTTTTGTTACGCTATGCTGTGTTATGTTAAGCTATGCTAAGTTTTGTTATGCTATGCTATGATTTGCTATGCTATGCTTTGTTATGCTATGTTTTGTTTTGTTATGCTATGCTATGTTTTGTTGTGTTGTTTTTATTATGCTGTGCTTTGTTTTGTTATGCTATGTTTTGTTATGCTATGCTATGCTATGTTTTGTTGTGTTTGGTATGCTATGATATGTTTTGTTTTGTTTTGCTATTTTTGTTGTGTTTTGTTAAGCTATGCTATGCTGTGTTTTGCTATGTTTTGTTATGCTATGTGTTGTTGTTTTTTGTTATGCTATGTTTTGTTATGCTATGTTTTGTTATGTTATGCTATGCTATCTTTTGTTATGCTATGCTATGTTTTGTTTTGCTATCCTTTGCTTTGTTTTGTTATGCTATGCTATCTTTTGCTATCCTATGCTTTGATTTGTTATGCTATGCTGTTTTGTTATGCTATGCTATGTTTTGTTATGGTATGCTATATTTTGTTATGCTATGTTTTGTTGTGTTATGCTATGCTATGTTCTGTTGTGTTTTGTTAAGCTATGTTTTGTTATGCTATGCTGTGCTGTGTTTTTTGTGTTTTGTTATGCTATGTTTTATTGTGTTTTGCTATGCTATGTTTTGTAATGCTATGCAATATTTTGTTATGCTATGCTTTGTTGTGTTTTGTTATGCTATGTTGTGTTATGATATGCTATGTTTTGTTATGCTGTGCTATGTTTTGTTTTGTGCTATGCTATGTTTTGTTATGCTGTGCTATGTACTCTGTTATGCTATGTTTTGTTATGCTGTGCTTTGCTATGCTATGCTATGCTATGTTTTGTTTTGATATGCTATGTTTCATTGTGTTTTGTTATGCTATGTTTTGTTGTGTTATGCTATGCTTTGCTTTATTTTGTTATGCTATGTTTTGTTATGCTATGCTATGTTTTGTTATGCTGTCCTATGTTTTGTTATGCTATGCTATGTTTTGTTGTGTTTTGTTATGATATGCTATGTTTTGTTATGCTATGCTTTGTTTTGCTATGTTATGCTATGTTTTGTTGTGCTATGCTACGCTCTGTTTTGTTGTGATATGCTATGCTGTGTTATACTATGCTATATGTTGTTATGCTATGTTTTGTTGTGTTTTGTTATGATATGCCATGCCATGCTATGTTTTGTTATGCTATGCTATGTTTTGTTGTGTTTTGTTATGCTATGCTGTTTTGTTATGCTTTACTTTGTTTTGTTATGCTATGTTTTGTGATGCTGTGCTATGTTTTGTTGTGTTTTGTTATGCTATGCTATGCTTTGTTTTGTTATGCTATGTTTTGTTATGCTATGCTATGTTTTGTTGTGTTTTGTCATGCTATGTTTTGTTGTGTTTTGATATGCTACACTATGTTTTGTTATGCTATGCTATGTTTTGTTTTGCTATGCTATGTTTTGTTGTGTTTTGTTATGCTATGCTGTTTTGTTATGCTTTGCTTTGTTTTGTTATGCTATGTTTTGTGATGCTGTGCTATGTTTTGTTGTGTTTTGTTAAGCTATGCTATGCTTTGTTTTGTTATGCTATGTTTTGTTATGCTATGCTATGTTTTGTTGTGTTTTGTCATGCTATGTTTTGTTGTGTTTTGATATGCTACACTATGTTTTGTTATGCTATGCTATGTTTTGTTTTGCTATGCTATGTTTTGCTATCCTGGTGTGTGGGGTTGTGTGTGTGGGGGGGTGGTGGGGGGGGTGGGGGGGGGTGGGGGTGTGGGGGGGGGGTTGTGTGTGTGGGGGTGTTGTGTGTGGGGGGGGGTTGTGTGTGTGGGGGGTTGTGTGGGTGTGTGGGGTTGTGTGTGTGGGGGGGGGTTGTGTTGGGGGGTTATTTGTGGGGTTGTGTGTGTGTGGGGTTGTGTGTGTGTGGGGTTGTGGTTGTGTGTGTGGGGGGTTGTGGTTGTGTGTTGGGTTGTGTGTGTGTGGGGGTTGTGTGGGGGGTTGTGTGTGTGTGTGTGGGGTTGTGTGTGTGGGGTTGTGTGTGTGTGGGGGGGGGTTGTGTGTGTGGGGGGTTGTGTGTGTGGGGGGGTTGTGTGTGTGTGGGGGGGGTTATGTGTGTGGGGGTTGTGTGTGTGGGCTGTGTGTGGGGGGGTTGTGTGTGTGTGTGTGTGTGGGGTTGTGTGTGTGGGGTAGCATAGAAAACACAGCAAAAATTAGACTGTGAGCAGTAAAGTTTTGGTTACACTTGAAACCCCATCAGCGGCGACAATAAAGTGTTATTAAACTGTACCGAGAGTGTGGGAGAGAAAGGATGTGAGAAGCAGGGGCACAGAACAAAGATCTAGGGTGAAAAGTGGAGGAGGAACAGAGAGCAGAGAGGTGACAGAATGAGACAAAAGGATAAAGAAGAAAATGCAATGACACGGCGAACGAAGGAGAGAGGGGAGCATTTAAACGGGTCTAAAAGGACGTTAGTAAGAGAGACAGGGAACAACAGAAGTGAGTGGAAGGTAGAATGTTGAGAGGAGGAGAGAAAATAGAGAAACATGAGGTGTTAGTGGGTGAAGAAGAGAGGGGACAGCAAGGCAGAAAGAAGGAAAGGGGAATAAAAATGGAGCACGAGGGGGCTGGAGAGAAATCGTAAAAGGGAATGAAAAGGCATAAAAATAAAAATGCATGCTAGTATTGGCATAAGTTATAGCTAATATATAATGGCATATACTTAATGGATTAGCAGTTTGCTGATAAGTAAAATAGAGTACAGTGTTTTGGTATTTGATTGTAGTAATGGAGAGGAAATAGCGGAGGGCACACTTTGGTAGTGTAGTAGCAGTGATAGTGTAGATAGAGATGAGGGGCATGATGTAATAGTGTGATAATAGTAATGGTGTGGATAAATCTGAACAGCACAATGTTGCAGTGTGATAGCAGTAATAATGACAGTAGAGCAGAAGAGCACTATATTGTAGTATGATAGCAGTGATAGCACGATAGAGCGGAGAGGATACAACATTTTGTTACGTGAAAGTAGTAATCGCAAGGATACTGCAGACGGGCATGGTATGGTAATGCGATAGCAGTGATGGCGGAGATACAGCAGAGGAGCACGCTGTTGCAGTGTAATCGCAGGTATTGCGGAGATAGAGCCAAGGGTTCTAATCTTGTTATATAATAGCAGTAATGTGACGGATAGAGCTAAGGGGCACGTTGGTGCAATATGATCGATTGCGGGGATAAAGCAGAGGAGCACGGTGTTTTGTTATGTGATAATAGTACTGTTGAGGATACAGCTAAGGGGCACGATGTAGTGGGGTGATAGCAGTAATGACAGAGATACTGCAAAGGGCACAGTGTTTTGTTTTGTGATAGTCGTAATGGTAAGGATATAGCAAAGGGCTACAGTGTTGTAGTGCGATTGCAGTGATGGCGGGGATAGAGAGGAGCATGGTGTTTTGTGGTGTGATAATAGTAATAGCGAGAATACAGCTGAGGGGCACGGCATTGTACTTTGATAGCAGTGTTGGTGGAGATGAAGCAGTAGAGCATGGTGTTGCAATATTAGCAGTGATGGCAGACATAGAGCGAATGAGCAATGTGTTGTACTGTGATATTAGTGATGGCAAAGATGCAGCAAAGGGCACATTGGGGTAGTGTGATAGCAGCTATTGAGAGGGTAGAGCAATATTTCTAAACATAATACAACATGAATATATAAGCATTTACACAATTTCACAATAAGTTTGTGCAGTTTTTATTTCGTTCACGCTATTGCCACACGAGTCTGTTAGCAGTACCTTTTACATAATTTTTTGCAATATGAGCCGAGTATCTCTGGCAAAGGGGGGCTTTGGAAGATGGGGGGAGCAGCTAGTGTCTTTGGTTTGCTTGCGCAACGCGGTGGGGTTAGGCATGGCGCTAGTGGGCGGTGGTTTCCGTGCGGACGATGTGCAGGAGAGAGATGGATATTGTGCGGGCAGCTGCAGAGTTTGTTGATGTTCTCAATGCACAGAGAGGGTGCGCCTTGAATCACAGTGCAGTTTGAGGGACACCAAAAGCAGTAGCAATACCGACAGCACTGGAAATGTGCTAAATGTATTAATAAAGTACACAAATTGAAGCTTTAACATATTTCATGTCTACTATTGAAAGCTGTAAAGACCACAATTGATAAACAGTAGCAGAGCGAATTTGCACGAAGTCCTACTGTAATAGCAGTAATGCTAACACGAGCCTCCTGCTGGCACAGCGACTACGTGTGAAGGGGGTACAAGCGAGTAAATCAAGGAGGCGGGCTCCTCACACCGCCACGGAAGGCGCTGTCTTTAAGAATGCAGATGCTGCAATGACGCCGCAGACAGCAGCATTGATGTCGGGAAGCCGAAATGTGAGAGAATGTGATGGGGGAGGGAGAGGGCCATTAAAGGAAGGGGGCAGAGAGGAGCCTGTGAGAACTCGTGGCGGAGATCAAAGGAAGGGTGGGAGGGACATTGGCGAGCGAGCATATGAGGGTGAAGGGGTGTGCAGCCTGGTGAGCTGAAGCGTGTGGCAGCAGAGGTGGAGCGCGGCGCGCGCGCACAAAGTGTCTGGTGGCAAATGAAAGCTGTGCACAATGCGCCCGGTTGTGCTCACATGCACTGTACCCGATCCGCCTGCTTTGGGAGCATTTTTCAAAGCGCCACTAAATATCTCGCCAACAAGCATTGCTAAAGCAATGCCTTAGGCTCGACCTAAAATGGGGCTTGTCAGTATGTTTCTTATGTCCCTAGTAGAATACAACCTATTGACCAAGATGATACACTTGACACATGCTATTCAGTTGGGATTTTATCTATGCACCAAGCACTCCAAGCAAGTCAATTTAGCGCAGGTAAGGACAGGGTAAGATGGGACCAGGGCATTGTATTGACAGTTCACAAATGGCAATTTTGTTGCCCGCAGACCAGGATGCATCACTTAAAGGTAAACATAGAGATATTGGGGCCTGTTTACACAGTTTACTTCGGTTGTTATATAATTTACTTAGGGGTGGGCGAAAATTCCACACATCCTGCAGAGTTTTTTCTTGCATGCGGCTTGCCAACATCAAATTGGCGAGAGCGAGCAAGAATTTGAGCCCCTTAGTGCGATGTTGATGCGCTAGAATGCCTCCCGGTGAGATTTCTCAACGCAGCAAGTCTTGAACGTTTGTGTTAAGAAAGCTTCCGCTCAAATAGAAAATCTACTAGAGCAGCAGGAGGAAGGAGCACTCGCGGTCACCCTAAATAGTGCAGTTTGTGCTGATTTACAACGCGGACCAAGCTCCTGATGCTAAAAATCAGCACAAGCAGCACGAGGTGCCGTATTCCACCCACTTGTGAAACTCTGCGGAATCTCGCTAAGGTTTCATGTAACTTTAATGAATTCCACGGAGTAAAACTCCGCAAGTTCCGCATGCCCCTAAATTTATCTTGTTTGCGCTTGCCAGAAATTCACAAAGGAATTCCTATCAGGTGTAAGCTGTTTTATGATTGTGAAAGTCTCAAGGAACCAGGCACAGCCTTCTTTGCACATTCCAATCAGGATTCGTGAATTCAGAAAAGTAGTAAAACTACACTCTGACATAGATTTAAAAATCAGAGTGTAGTTTTACAAAGTTTTTTTGTTGATAGGTCTCATTGACTTTACACTCTTACATAAAGTCTATTATTCCAAACTCCCTTACCCTGAAAAGAAACAAAGAAAGTGTATTCACGCAATGGAGGGTGCATGCAAGCATGCCACAACAGGACTTTGGTTTTTCCCATGTGAGGTGGTGTTGCCCCTCCCCAGTGAACGGATTCTGGAGGTAATTTTTGCTACTCTTTCTGCAATGGTAGACAAGCAGAAGAGACCGGATCCCTTTATGGTATTACTCGAACACGCAAACAACCAAGGAGCAGACAAGGTTTCGGCTAGGCTGGGGAAAACATGCCAGAGAACGTACAGCAACACTGATTTCCACAAGTTAGTCCTCAAAATCTTACAGTCTCTGTTATTACCCCACCTATGGAATGCCACGGCAACTGATAATGATAATTAAGAGGTGGGCAAATAACCCAAGGTAATCGAGTACGTTATCCCTAGTTCATTACAGATGCTGTAGAGATGGGTACATTTATTCTAGGCAGGGTTTCTGTTATGTTGTTTCTGGTCTTTTGTTCTATTTGTTTGCATACCCCAATAATAAAAATGAAAGCTTAGAAGAGAGAGACGAACCACCTATCTATAAATATCAAGCTAGTTTCTCTTTTCCAGCGGATCCTCGGCATCCTGTTTATCCATATTAAGATACTGACCAGGTTTTGATGAATGAGCTTAGAATTTTATAGTGTTTTTTCAACATTTCCAGGAATATAGTATTACCGTGTTCACAAGTAGTTTAACATACATCTACGAGCCAAGCCATTCCACTCCTGTTTTGATAAACTTTTCCGCTTAGCACTGCTTGTCAAAGAGTGGTATAAAGCTATTACCAAGCATCTCAATGAAGGCTCTCTCGGCATCTAGCATCATAACGGCAATTGGCGTCTCGCTGCCACCTGCCCTTGGTACTGCATGTAGCAGTGCTTGCATTGGTGTAGTCATGCTCCTTCTTGGAGTGAATCCTTCATGGTTGGGATTTATGAGTTTTAAGACATATCACTTATGGCCTATTGGTAAGATTTCTGTAATTATCTTTTGATGACTATCCACAAAACAGTTGGCCATGTATTAACCCCTTCCGTGCTCCCTTCGGCCGACGGGAGCACTCCCTCCCTGGTGCTGCGAACGGCCAACGCCCGTAGCAGCCCCGCCCACCTTTTAGAACGCCCGCACTGCGGTGGAATTCCCACCCCGGTTAAGGCGTTAATGACACTATTATGGTATTTTCCTGATTGTCTGAGTGGGTCTGTCAGTGGGTGCATGAGTTTCTGATTGGGTCTGTGAGTGGGTCTGTGAGTGGATCTGTAATTGGGTGCATAAGGGTATGAGTGAGCCATCAGTGAGTGCCTGCTAAAAAAAGGAGCGGGGCACCTTGGGCCTCCCTTCTAGAGCTCTTCAATAAAACATTACAAAAAGACATAAGGAGGGAGGGTAGGAATACCCTGCTCCACAGGTCTGGGGGTGGGGTCCCACAGGAACCCCTCTGGGGCTTAAAAAAAATTCTTCAATTTCGCAGCAAAATCGAGAGTAAATCCGCACATTTGTGGCAAAATAAAAAAAAACGTGGTCTCCCACGCTTGTTTACACTATAGCCCCGAGTGAGCATGTTGGCATAAAAAAAAAGAGGGCTTGCACATTGGCTGCGCTCCTAGGGTCTTTTTAGCTGTGCGGACCCCCCTTTCATTGGGCTTACTGAGCCCTGGGGACCACCCCCGCCAGGGCTTTATTTTATCAATGGAGGAGGCTGTGTGGACCCCCCTCCTGGGGCTTTACCATGCCCAGAGACCCCACTTTCCTGGGGCTAAATTGAATAAAAAGCAGGGGGCCTCCCTGGGGCCTATTAAAAACCATAACACTGGGAGTGGGCCACGTGGCTCCCTGTCCCTGGGCCAGTTTTGGCCCTGGAGATCCCATCCCCCGGGGCCCGGATGAAATTCGGTGGGGGAGGGCGCCGCATAACCCGCCTCCCCAGGCCAATTTTGGCCTCTGGAACCCCATCCCCTGGGGTCCAGTCACATCTCCCTGTGTGACCTGGCCCCATCCAGGGTACCCAGTGTGCACTTTGAGGACCGCAGGGGGTGCCTGAAGCCCCTGCGGTCCCAGTGGCTCCCCACCTCCTATGGGAGCTGGCATAGCTCCTGCACACAGTGAGCTGCTTGAATGCAGGAGCAATACTTTATTCTCTTAACCCGCTTATCTGCATTGTGACAGCTCCCGCTTGCTGGAAGAAGTGTTTGCTTTTGCTTGGTGGGAACCCCCTCATTTGTTCTTCACAAGCCGGCCCCTGGGAGGTGTGGTCCCTGGGCCTGTGTATGGCCCCTGCCCTTCTTTTTTTTTTTAGAATAATTGGCCCCTGAGAGGTAGTGGTCACCAGGGCCGGGGAACTGCACGGACCCCCTCTCTAATATCTATTTTCGCCCCAGGGAGCGTTTACACCTGCTTTATGGCCCAGGGGCACTTTGGTTTTACAGAAGGGCCGTAGATGCTTGTGCGGACCCTTTGTAATACATATAGCGATGGCGCACTAGCAGCGCCAGTGCTATCATTAAAGAATGTTCCCTCATTTACATGGGGGCGTGGCCCCATGCAATGAGGGAATCATTTTGCCACTGCACCTGCACCATATTACTGATATGGGCGCAGAGGCAAGTATGCTTTTTGAAGGAGCACTGAAAGTGTGCCACAAAAAGGAGGCACACTTTCAGTGCGCCTTCTAAATGCAGCCCTGAAAAGGGATGGAAGGGGATCTAATGAACCCCCTCAGACATCCCCTTGCAAGCGGGTGCAGTCACTCACTCCACTCACCTGCAAGGGGATTGCTAATCCCTTTTAAACGTGCTGGCAAGTTGCTGCCTGCACAGATAAACACAGAGTAACTTTTACAGAGCTGCTCCGTATTTCTTTTGAATGTGCTGCCCTGGTGGCAGCTCGAGTTAGTGGCTACTCGAGGGCAGCACATTCTTCCTGATAGGGCGCACTTTCCATGTTTGCACCTGGCGTACCTAGTTTAACTCCTTAACCCCTTCGATGCTCATGACGGAACCGTTCCGTCATGAAACTATAATGATAAGGATTTTTCAGCACAGGAGGGGGAATATGTCTAGCAGCGATGAGGTTAACCCCTTCACTGCGGCGGCTATTCTGACATAGTGCTAAGGGGGTGGGGCGGAAGAGCGGCGGGCGCATGCTGGTGACGGAACCACTCCGTCACCAGCGTCTGTTGCGCTGTGCTTATGACGGAGCGGTTCCGTCATGGCCCCGCCCGCTCAATAGAATGCTCAGCGCATGAGCGGCGGGCGGGCCATGACGGAACCATCCGTCATCAGCACAGCGCCACTGCAGCTGATGACGGAGCGGTTCTGTCATCAGCACACAAGGGGTTAAGAGCGTCGAACGTTCGGCGCCCAGTGCTGAACGTTCGAATAACGGGTGCTGGCAAGTCAGCCAACGGTCGTGCGCAGCACTGGCAAGGTAGTGCTCGCGACGACCGTTGGCCGACGGCAGCACTTAAAGGGCTAAGGTGCGCTGTGGTGCAAACCTGGAAAGTGCGCTAATATCTCTATCTCTAATATCTAAGAGTAGTGAAGCTAATTGGCTGTCTTTATCTTTAAAGTCACTGTGCCTGAGCAGCAGCACTGCTATATTTTATATTATACACATTTTTTTTTGTAAAGCACTACTAACCACCCAAGGTAACCTATGAGCGCTTTCGGGTATAGGGACATCACTGGTGCTCGGCGTGCCAGTTAGTCAACTGACAGGGATAGATAGCCATAAGATTTCTTTGATCATATTATGGCACAGCCTTGAAGAAGAATAGAGTCTCGCAAAATCTTGATGTAGAAGATGAGTCTGACCTTAAGAATTTGAACTGATGAGATATAGAGGTTTAAGGGTCAGTAAAGCCAGATCCTTCGGCCAAAAATGTCCCTAAATATTAAGGCTTTGAAGAAGAACAGAGGCCAATGGAAACTGGAAGTAGAAGGCATTTCACTGGTCAGGTTGAAAAGGCTTAGGGCATATTGATGAGGTTAGAGCCTATGCATTCAGTGCAGCTCTGCTGTAGTGATTAAGATTGCAACGGGTACGCTTTTCTTGGGCACCATGCATTTTCCGACGAGATTAATGCTCCTGATATATGATTGAGAATCCACTTGGAAGGGTAATGGAAAAATGAAATGAAGTGAAATGAGCATTTTAGGTTGGATGCTGTGGCAAATGATAGACCTTGTGAAATTGCCTTTTATGAACGGCTTGTATTACCTACGACTTGGTAGTAATGTTTCAGGGAATTTGTGCTGAAAATGCACCAACTTGGCACCATGCTCTCAAATTTACCTTAATTGGATGAACCTGTAATACTCCTGGAAAGGATCAGGTTTGCGTGGTATACCATGTAATCAGTAGAATATTTCACAAGTGCCTTTTTCGGGGGAACTTTATGAGAAAACTGTGCAATAAAATGCACTTTAAGACCCCCTTTTTTAAAGTGTTTTCAGGGAAGAAGGCCTAATCTAAAATATGCTGGGCAATAAACGATACCCTAGCTATCGTGAAGGAAAATTTTAATTCCATTAAGGACACCGAGGAGAGGATTATGCTGTTCTCTCCTCACTTTATTTTAACATAGCAGTCATGTAAAGCACATAAACAACTTCTTTTCCCATGAATCATCAGAAAAAACTGAGAAAAGGGACAGCAACAATAGTCCTATCATAATGTCCCAAGCAGCAACATAGTCATCATCAACAAAGAAGTTTACTCGGCACTATCTAAATAAAAGTGCATAAAACTAATAAAATAAAATTCCATGCAATTAAAAAACAACAGGTAAATAAAATCCAACCTCTTCAGCCCAATTCAAGGGGTCAGCATTATTTCACGTAATGAGAGACAGGTATTAAGAACAATACAAATAAGAAAAGGTTTAAAGAGAATGCCCCTAGTCTCATATGCCCACACGCCTCCACCATAGGTTGCTGCCAAAAGAACTTTGGCTTTATATATGGTAATCATCTACTTACTAGGTAGACTTTCATGCTTACTAGAGAATCTGACCCCCCCCCCCACCCCACCCCACAAATCTTTTCATCTTAAGCCTATTGTTATGAATATGGTCCATGCAAGTGCTGTTTGCAGAAAATATCATACCTAAATAACAGAAAGGTATGACCTTTGCTATCTAGACACCCTCTGGATAACGATTTTACATACTTGGGAGTATTTCCCACAGGTTATTGTAAATGTCTTTGACTTGTTAATTTTCAACTTTCTAGAGTCCATAAAAACTACAAAGGAATCCGCGGTTCTTGATAAGAGTGCCCCGTCTTCGGCATAAAGGAGGACAGGAATTGGGCTGGCAGCGGCAAATCGGCACATCAGACTGCATGGATCACAGCGTATCAACAACCCCATTTATAAACAAGGAAAAGAAAAAGGGGACAATAAGCAACCCTGGCGAACACCTGCTCTGATTCTAAAAGAGGGTGATAGTTTGCCATTAGGGCAGAACCTTACTTTGGCAAAGAGATTCTCACATAGCAGCGTGAGAAAACCAACGGTCTCCAAGGGGCCCCATGAGAGAGCAAAGTATGCCACAGTAAAGCATGGCCAACTAGATCAAATGCACTCTCTGCTCTAGTATATTTACCAAACGTGAGTTCAAGGTTCAAGCACTACTCCACCATCCCATGTTCCTTCCTGAATCCATACTGGGCCTCAGTCAGGATCGAATTATCCCTTGCCCAATCCTCATGTCTTCACAACTCGTCTCAAGAGTTTAGATTGTTTGTGGCCAGTGATTGAGATCTTCAATCGTCAGTCGGTCTTGGACCAGAAATACTCTCAAAATGGGCAACCCAGCCCTGTGAGGATACAAGAGATCTGAGCACAGTACCTGAGAACCACAGTCCTTTCTTGTCAGTGATACCCCATCTTTCTTAATGCGTGATTAGCAACTCATTCTAGACTCTTAGGGCCAGATGTATCAAAAAACCAATTTGCAATTCCCAAATAGGGATTTTTACTGAATCGCTATTTGAGAATCAGAAAACGCTATGCAGGAAAAAAATAGCAAAAGAATTGCGATTCTGTAAAAATCGCAATCACAATTACAGATTAGCAAATAGCGATTCTGTAATTGCGATTTCGCACATTAACAAATCGCAAATTGGCGAATCTGCTATTCTGGTGCAGTTTGATGACATCACAAGCAGGAAGTGTGACTGCCAATGCTGTTTCAGAGTGCCTGAGGCTGTGTGAGAGGCTAAGAGCAGGTGCCCACCACTCAGAAGCCCATCAGGAGTGCTAAGGCAGGCACAAAGACACATCATGGCCACACTGGAGAAGGCAAAGGAGCCTGCAGAATGCAAAAGAAAACAAAAATTCAGTGAGAAAGAATTTGAGGTCCTCATTGAGGAAATGGTGAAGAGCCATGAACAACTCTTTGGCAAAAAATCACTGCACATACCAGTCAGAGAAGAGAAAGATCTCGCTGGCAATACAAGCAAAAGTAAATGCCAGTGGGGTCACACAGCGCTCCATTGAAGACCTACGCAAGCTCTGGTACGACTTGCGCTCAAGGGCAAAAGGGAAGGTGGGAAGCAGGCTTACGGACGAATAGAAAACTGGTGGAGGACCATCTACACAGCCAGCGTCCACACCCCTGGAGGACTTGGTAAAGTCCACCCTACAGCCAGAATCCATCAGTGGCATAGTAGACATTGACAGCTAAGTCACAGATAACACCAGACAAGGTGAGATGCATGCTAAATTACCCCTGAGCGATCACTCACTAAACACCCCACTTAGAAATGACCCAATGATCAAGTAAGAGTGCCACAACAGTTCACAATTGTGTTACCACCCAACAATGCATCATGGGAGATGCGGTCCCAAACATAAGATAGTATTGAAGTGGCACAGAGAAACATATCTGCAGTTTACTCACACCAGTCAATGACCAAGCTAAGCACAGCATTTTGATATACCAACTCAAGTACATTTAATTTGAAAATAACAGAAAGCAGGACACACAGTAAATAGTTCTCTTGTGTTCACAGGAGAACCAGCGCCACAGGGTGAAGACACACAAATTGATGAGGCACCGGAGCTACAGCAACAGGCAGGAGAAGAAGATTCTGGTACAACAACACAAACAACACCTGCACCACGACCACGCAGGTACACTGTGGCTCCACTACAGGAGTTGGAGGGAGGAATGGACGACATCCAGGAGGATCCACTGACAAGGCCCGAAGAGCAAGCAAAGCATCAAACTCATCAGTCGCCTGTGCAACGTAGCAGCAGCAGTAGCTACAGACGCATAGCAAGGTCACAACGTGTCGATGACGAAGGAGAGGAATCCACTGTCTTCTCTGGGCCAGAGGGCACTATGGTGAAGGTGCAGCGGCTGCAATTAAAAAGCATGCAATCAATGCAAAGGCAGATGGTGTCATTAAATCATAACATGACTGACATCAAAGATGGCATCAGGGAGCTTAACAACACTGTTGCAGAGGGTCATAGGGCTAATGCAGACTACTGTCTGCATTAGCCCTAAAGACATGACTGTAGCAATCAAAGAGCTATGCACCACCATGCAGATGGACCATGGCTCTAGGTGTTGTGAAAAGCAACGCCTATTAGCCATATGGATTGGTACACAAAGGGAGTCAACCGTCTTTGCCACAGCTGTCCTGTCCAGATACACTGTGTCCATGCAGGTGGAAATGGCCCACTGCAGCCAGTATGTTGCCAGGGGATTGGTTCAGGTCACTACTGCTGTTGAGCAGCTGGAGACAGCCAACATAGCTGGCACAGGTATTCTGGGTGCAGGGATAGCGAGGAGGTCTCCAGCTGCAGCAGCATCACTCCACCAGTGACTGAGCTCAGTAAGGCAAAGAACAGCATCCGAAGCCTCATCAAGGGAGGGCAGTGTGAACATAGGCTATTCTAGTGCTGTGCGTGGGCGCAAGAAATAGTACTGTGGGCGAGGCATGCAAATCGGTGAGGTCAACCCAATAGTGCTGTGGCCAAGGAATGCAAATGGATGAGGCTAACCCATGGCATATGATTAAAAGGGTTGTAATTTATGCACGGACTGTATATATGCCATGATGAGCAACACAAGTCACACACTAATGAGGGGTTGAAGGCTATGTGCATACATATTACCTGATGTTAAGGTCAATAAAACACAGTTGTTCAACAGTCATGATTTGGTTTGTCTCATTACTCACCTAGAAATAGTTGAGTGTGATCTCATCACGTCTCTGTCTGCCATCTGCGGCACCTACACTATCTGCTGCTCTGTGAGGTGGCCATGGTTCATCCTCCTCATCATAGTCCAAATCTGTGGTGTCCAATGGTATGCTGTTGTTTGTTGCTAGGTTGTGTAGCATTATATGCAGAAACAACGGTTCCTGTGGTTGACAAAACTATAAAGGGATTATGATATTATAATGCGCAATCGCTATGAATTATAGGGTTAATGTGATGTTAGAAGTAGAAAAGGACTGTACACAACTCAGTATAGGGTAAAGACAACAGTAATTTACATAGTCATAGTAAAAACAATAGTTCAATTGAATAGTGTATTGTGACCCCAGTGAAATAATGGAATCTATCAAAATGTGTGACAATGTAGTGACAAAATACATAGAACGGTTTGCAATATGGCTATAAAGTGGACCCTCCAAAACAGTGTATGGTGGGAGTGGTTCACTTTATTTTCGTCAACAGCATTTCAACCTCTATGTGGATGGCGGGTCTCTCCAGGACCTAACAATATAGGGACTTCTGGTATGAATAAGATTCTCTGTCATCATAAGAAGTTTGTGACATCCAATGTGAAGAAAAGGAATAATGGCCTATATTGCTGTTATATGTCTTCTTATTGTATTTATTGTGCACTTTATTGTAGAAAAAGTTGAGACGGTTTTCCTGAAGAAGGCACAAAACGCTGAAACGTGCGTCATGTTTCGTCCGACCGCCAGCTTTTGAAAATATTTGTCTACATAGGAACTTCCTCTCCTAGTTTTATGTTTGAGTTTTGTATAGCACTGTAATGCATTGTTTGTGATATGTATTTTCTACGTGTGTGTTATGTACACATGTGGTTGTGATTTGAAAATATGAACTATTTGTATATAAAAAAATCATTGAAATATCAAAATAGTAAAAAATAAAAACAAGAAACAACTTACAATAACAATAAGAATAAAATATAATTTTGTACCAGAATGAAATGCATTGAATCATATGTACATATTCATCCAATATGCATTATAACACAGAATTAGGCCTGTTGTTTTTGTTATGATGAGATAAAATAGATCTTGTATTTTAAGTGTCTCTTTACCCCAAGAGAACCCAGGACCTGCACATGTGTTGGAATGGCTTGGTTACTGCGGGTCTGATGCTCCAGTATGGGATGTAGGTCATCTATCAGGTCTAGTATAACAGCTGAGTCTAGCCTATACTTCTCATGTATTTCTTCTTCTGTCTGCTGAAACAGGGTAATGTGCACTCTGTGAATGTGTTCCTGTCTCCTCCTCCTTCTCTGTGCTGCTGCTAGAATCTGCATCCTCCTCGTGATGACATACAGGGCTGCCATTGTGAAAGATTTTGAGGCACTCTGGGCCTGTTTAAATAGTGTGCACGTGGTTACCACCTGCCTTGAGTTGGTGGTAATTTGAAAGTTCTTAATAGCAAATTTTTGTTCATTCGCAATTTGCAAATTTTCATACATTTTCAGCAATTTCTGAATTGCAAATTCGCACAAATCACATTTTTAATATTTGCAAAATAAAAATTTGCTAACGATGACTTCGCGAAGTTTGAATTCTCTAACTTGGAATTCACAAACTATAGATTCGCTAACTTAGAAATCGCAAACGGCCTTATTCTGCGAATCGCACCATTTGAGAATGCAAAATAGCTTGATACGTCTGGCCCTTCATTTATTTTGAAGACTTAGTTGTCTGGAAAAATAAACATATATAAATAATCTGGTTCCCTCCAATATGTGTAATCATATTTGCAAGAAGTACAACCACAGTGAATAATGCAACATTCATGAACTGTATACGTTAATTAACAGTTGAGAACCCCGTTTGTTACATAGTATTGCTCACCTTTAAGTTAAAAAGTTAACTACAATGAAGCTTAGGAAAAACATCAACAGCGGGGGCAGGGTGGCGGGGAATCTCTGGTCTTCGGACATTGGGTGGGAATAATCCCCACCTGCATGTCCTTAATAGATTTTAAACTGTCCTATACAAAGGATAGGAAATTTGATTTCTATGTCAAGACCAGAGGTAAGGATTATGCTGGTTTAAAGCTTACTAACCTCCACTGATGCCATATCCACAACAGCTTTAAAACTGCTTACAGGTGGAATCAGAAGACGAGTCTGCTGCATTAACAATGTTCTCTAACTGGGCTCCCAACTGAAAGACTTTGGAAGCCATGACACCTCTCACTGAATGAGAGCCAAAAATCCTGGTGCCAATATCTGCTTTCTGCATCACCCAGCAAACCCAACGATCAATAGTTGGGGAAGACACAGCTCTGAATGGTTTCATTATAGGAATAAGGAACTGTCTTTCATCTGGAGATCTCCATTCCTCTGTCATGGCCTCATAAGCTTTAATGCACCTCACTATGCATAACTTGTGATTATCATCAAAAGAGGACTTCTATATGACTCTAGAATTTGTCTTAGTCCTCCTGGACACATGGAAAGTAAGCCCTTCAGGGTTAAATACTCTACCAATAATATCCAGAGCTCTTACATCAGAGTCGCTCCAACAAGACACCAGGCATAACAACATCGACAACTTACCAGAAAGTTCCTTCCGTGACAAGTAGATATTACTCTGCCAGGAAATGAAGAGGTTAAGTACTCGATTAACATACCAAATGGATCTTGGTTCCAGAGGGAGCGACAATTGAAACCCCCTTATCAGTTTCCGCACCAGAGCGTGTTCTCAAACTGAAAGGCCTTCAATAGCTGAAATCACTGATCGAAGGGAATTCACTGACCTGTAAACAATACCTTTGGATGCCAGCACTTACAGGAAATTCAAAACCTGGACAACATTGGAGCCCACAGGATCCAGGTCCTGTTGCATACACCAACAAATTCATCTATTCCACACTGATCTTTATCGGCAAACAGTGGACGAGGCCCAGGCCTTGGTGAGGAGAGCCTGAGCTTGCTCTTAAAGGCCTTGGAATGGCCATCTTCTCTGGTAACCCTCAAAGCCATGAGGCGCAGAGACTATTTGAGAACAAGTTTGTCTGGGTTTCCCAGTTGGTCGCTCAGGAGATCCCAGTACAGAGGTAGAAGGATTGGAGAATCCCATAAATGTTCCATCAGAACTGGATACCAAGCTTGCGATCTCCAAGGGGGCATCACCAGGACCAAATCTACCCATTGTCTCCTGACCTCTGCCGATACCTGAGTGATCGTGGAGAATGGGAGAAATGCATACCCTTTCTCTCTTGTCCAGACCTGGAGAAAGGTGTCCATCACCCCTGCCATGAATTGATTCACTTGATGGTCCAGGTGTCACGCAAAGAGCGCCACTGTGAATGGACCCCACTGGAGAGCAAGAGCTTGAAAGATGAAAGTTTCGAATTTCCATAGGCTCTTGTCTTTGGAGGAGCCTGAAAGATGTTCCGCTGTCACTGAGATTCTGTACATGAGGCAACATTCCCAAAATTCCCTGGCCAGATTCGAAAGTGTCTTGGATTTTGTTTTCCCAAGACACAGCATTGGCTCTTGATCTTGGTTCAACAATGTACCACAAAGGAACCCGCCAAGAGCTCTAATCAGTTGATATGCAGACTTCTTTCCTGAGAATACCAACATCCTCCTGTGTAGTTATGCCCACAATGGGTGCCCCAATCGATCGTGCAGATGTCTGACTCTATAATGAGGTCCGGGATAGAACCATATATGGTCCTGCCTTTCCCGGACTCCATGTGGGCGAACCACTATTGCATTTCCTCCTTTGCTTCCTGTGCGATGGGGATCAATTTCACACAAGAGGGGCCCTTCCGCAAGTGGAATGCCCTCAAACGTTGCACAGCGTGATGATAAAGATGCCCTGGTGACATCACCTGGATGGAGTACAACAAGAGTCCTACTACTCGTGCAATCTAACTCAGCAATGTTTTTGGCTTTGCTAGCGTCTTGCACAGCTTCTGACGGATCTTTGTCAATTTCCTGCATGGAAGGCTGAAAGAGGCCACCACCGGGTCTATGATGAATCCCAGAAAGGTAGCGTTCTGAGTCGCAGCAGATGAGACTTGCCCATGTTGAGGACGAATCCCAGGGACTTCAGAAAAGATACTGTATGTTGGAGGTGTTGCAACATCTGTCTTAGACACTGATCCATCAGAAGGATGATTTCTAGGTAAACTATGAGACAACTCCTCTGGCCCTAAGATGTTCCATCGCTGGCCGAAGTACCTTCGTGAAGCACCAAGCAGCCGACGAGAGGCGACATGGACGCATTGTGAATTCAAACCCCTACCCACACCATTGGAATTGGAGCAATCTGCAGTAGGGAGGAAAAGTGGGATTCGCAACGTACATGTCTAGCGGACCATCCAATCAGGGCTTAATTTGTGGTGGTGCTTTCCGGTGCTTAGCACCTGCACTTAGATGACAGGGCCGGGTCTACACTCTACACACATCTGCTGTACTGCACGCACCAGGCGCACGTCACATTTTTCAATGCAACTTACATTACTGACTACTGTGTGTCTGTCTGTACTCTCAGACTCTCGTGCTGCAGCGTGTTTTTTGCCATCGCAATCGCATCTCCCTATCTGATTCTCAGATTCTGTATTATTCATATGTAAACTGTGGTGATGGCAGCGCCGCATCGCACTGCGTGCTGCGGAGCCGCCTTAGCCACTTTCTTGCTGCTGGGGCAGGCCGGAGGAGGACACTTGGTTGGGCGTTTTTTGGGCCGGAGTTTGGTTATGAGTAGGGGCTGTGCGGCAATGTCGTGCGCAGATTTTGTACACATTGCCACGCCCCAGCATAACCACCGCAGCGCGCAACAGGCAGCTCGCTCACCACGAGGAGTCAGTCATCGCGTTCAAGTTGGCCCCGGTCCCGGCCCCCGCCGCCCGAGGCCCGACCCGACGACCGTGGCGCGGTTGAGGCTGAGGGCATTGATCAGCCAGTACTAGTAGTAATGTGGAGTGTCTCGTGGTTGATACAGTTAAGCAGCAGCAGCAGTAGCACCCGTCCAGGCCCTAAATAAGTTCCTAACGACCTTAAACCATGCCAATTGAATCCTCACAATGTGATTTTTCAATAGTGTGGGCAGGGGCCTGCTGCAGAGGTGACCTGCCGGGGTTAAGCCTCACTCACTGTGATGTTGTAAACGAATTCCAGGCTGCACTGACTGGGCTGAGACAGCTTTTCAGTGCTGGGCTGGCTCTGCTCTGGCTGGGCACGGGAGAGGGATTCAAAGTGGGTGCGTGCTGGGTTTATGTTTGAGCAGGGGAAGGAGTGGATTGAAGAGAGGTAGTATGGGCAGGTCGAGGACACTAGGTTTTATTTGCAATTTAGGATAGGAGGTAAGATAACAGGAGAGGATGATTGGGGGTGTGGCAGAAAACCAGGGACAATTTTATTTTACCATTTCGGTGGAGAGGAACTGAACAGAGGTGAGTAATGTCAAAGGTTGTGTGTGAGGGTGGCAGGAAGAGAAATACTGTATTTAAAATGTGGGGGGTGTAGGAGAGAGATCGTCAGAGAGTGATGGGTGACAGACACCACGTTTGCTATTGTGCAGGAGCGGGCACACGTGTGGCCATGTTGTGTATAAGCCTTCATATGTCTCCTATGCTCCTGAACAGCAGATGAGAGCAGTGATAGATGAAATGGAGAGGCCAATCATAACAAAACATTGAAGATGGATAACTGTGAATGAAGGAGATGTTGTTAGCCTTTGGTTTCTGAATTACATCATAGCATCGTGACAACTCCAGCATGTCATTCAGAGCCCCTTGTGAAAAACATCCCAGCTATTCACAGTTATTCATCTATAATTCTCTGTTATTTTGAGAGAACTTATTTGCAGTGCTTCACAACTACTTTGTCCACGTCAGACCCGTGGGAAAGAATCATTTTAAAATATTAAGATTACGGAATGGGAGAAATCAGAGATTTATTTAATAAAGCTTAACACTAAAATCCTAAAAGAGTAAGTGAAGGTGTAAACTGACAAAACAACAATATTAAAACATTTTGTAATATTGTAGCAACTGCAAACATTTGTGCATTTGTAGAGACTGATTACTATGCATCACTGACTGATTCCTGGATATGAATGATCTGTTTCCCAAAAATGACGTTGCGTTACCTATTCTATCATGCTTGAGTTTAATGGAAGATGAAATGCAATTCTTTGTCGTGTTTTTTGCACAGCCTGCCTGGTGACAAATTTTTTCTTGTTGTGCTTCTTGTTCTCTGCCAAAGCTCGTTAAAAAATCAATACGCCGGTGTTGTTGTTTTGAGTTAGGAAAAAGGTAGGTAACTCCTGGTGTGCTGCTATTAGAAGCAAAGTTGACAAAGAACATGCAGGAGTGAAATATAGGGGCAGGGAGTGTCTGGTGATGTGTTAAAGATGCATGAAGGGTGCTCAAACCGACCCCGCCATGGTACTCGGCACAACAACTTTCTGCAGCGCTGGCGACAGCAGTTTCAGAGCAAACTTTTAGCCCTGACACAACATTTTTTACAAATTAAGCACTGCATCCAATACTGAGGGCGCAACAGATCCCGCAAAAGGTGAATCCTCTCCATCTGGAAATGGCGGAAGACCAACCACTCAATGAACTCTTTGAGATTGATAACTGATCTTTGCCCTCCATCTTGTGTCTCCACCAGAAACAGATTGCTGAGGAAACCTGAGGGATGGGCTTGAGCTGTTGCAATGTTTTTTCTCCAGAAGCTCTGACACGTCTGAGTCTATAAGAGAAGCGTCCTGTTAGGAGAAAACAGTGGTTTTCGGGAGGATGGGTTGTACTGGAGAACCATAGAACTCTATCTGAAAACCTGGACTAGCCTGAAGAACCCAAGCATCTGCAGTTATCTTCTGTCAATTGTGTGCCAATTCCGCTATCCTGCCCCCAACTTTTCCATGGAAAAAAAGGGTAGGACTTACTGTTATTATGTCTTTGGGTAGACTGTCCTGTGCTGGTATTTCCGAAGCCCCTGAAATGGGGGTCACTTCTGGAAGGAAAGAAACCCCTGAAGCATGAATTAAATTGTGCCCTAAGGATGCCTTGAATTCCAGAGGAGGAGTGCTGGATGACAAGGCTGTCGGACAACGCCGCCTTCGAACACCAGCTCCAATGAAAACCTTGGGATTGAAAATCCCCTTGATGGAAGATTGTACCTTGTCTAACAAGTTAAAGGGAGCCACAAAAGTTCCTAACTCCTTGATAATGAGATTCTCCTTGTTCCTCCACACCAGCTTCCGAGGGTGCCAAGCCTCCTAGCTTCGGATCGATCTAGATGAGAACCGACCACCGTCGTTCTGTAGTGAGTTTTTTTGTGTAAGGTACAGGAGCATAAACCCATAAACCACATTGGGATTGGGGTGAGTAATCAGAATAAACAACAGTATCCCAACAGGTATTATTTCAAAGACAATTAGATATGATATGTCATAGGCATTATCAGCAAGGAAATACTGTTGTTTGTTCTGTAGAGAGGGCACAATTATCATTGCCAAGGAGTATAATTGCACTTTGGGCCCAGTCTGAAAGGACGTCCGGAGGGATAAAAGACCCCGATACCTTTGCCTCTTTGTTGCATCCAGTATATTCATGAGGGGCTGTGCCACATCCAGGAGTTTATCCTGGCAAGAACACCAGGCCCGGTGGATCTTTTTCTTTGGATCCCTCACATGTTTGGCAAGAAACACTGCCATTTTATAGTCCAATTCCAGGGTCATTGTAACCTTACCCTTCAGCAAAGGGCAAGGATTTTCCACCCGAAGGTGATTACGAACCTCCTTATCCAGTGGCTTGCACAGCCTGGCCACCACATACAAGTGCCACCTTATTGGGTGGAACCCACTCAGAAGACCTCAGGTGGGTGAGGTCTGGAGGATCCAGCACATCATCAGTAGGGCGGACATGTGAAGAGAAACCTCCAAAGCGGGACACAGCGGTTGTAAGGGCTCTCCCTCGGTATCAGACTCCACTGCAAAGTCAACGAAATAATGGTTTGCCAAATGAGAAGACGTGTCGAGAACTTGACTCTCTTGGGGGACCTCTGGCAGTAGTTGAATTGCCTGAGGGGGCGGGGGCGCATCGCGCGCCAGCAAGGCCAGTTTAAGCCTCATTGAAGGCATGCAAATCGCCAGTTTGGGCGTGCTTGTGCTATCCTTGAGCTTACCTGAACCTGTATTCCCCCTCTTTCTTCACTGTTCCACAGCCTACAAGGTCAGGTACCAGGGTATCTCACCTGACCCAAGCCTTTTAGTCTCGCTGTTCAGTGTTATTTCAGCATTCATTGTGAGATCCCCCGGGATCGTATGGTCATCCCTCGAAAAGAGGGGTCCGTTGCAGCTGTCCATCAGCTTCTCTGAAGCCGTCTTGTATTGAGCCAGGGCGTAGGAGACCGCCTTGTGAACGTATGTGGCAACCGCATCACAAAACACATTGTCCAGGAAAAAAACTAGACCTGCTTTTCCTCTACAAAAGAAGATGCCTCGTCCTGTATTTCAAGGATGTGGGCACTAGGTTTACCAACTCAGTCAGTTATGTATGCAGCGGCTCTGAGGAGTTTTTAGTCTCCTTTTTGGTCTCCGGGGACACAATGCGCCCTTCAGTTGACTGGGCGGGCCTGGTGAGTGTCCCAATAAAAGCTCCTCACTGTGCTATGTGCAGGTGCTAAATACGGATCCCAATGGTTGTAGATAATGCTGGTGATGAACTAGTGATTACAGACCCCACAGATATAAGGCATAGCACTCCAGGCCCCAGCGGATTATGCAGAAGCTGCATGATCGGCTGCAGACACTGCGGTTGTCATCAGCGACAGTCTGCAGGCCAATAGTGGAGCTGCAGAGAAGTGCATCTCTCTGGGACACGTACTGCCCTCTGGCGGTCAATTGGGATTACCTAGCAATGCACACCCGCTGTCAATGAATCAACAAGCTCATGAAAGGAGCGAAACTTGCTCCTGTGAGCTAACTTGTAGGATACAAAACAGTGCAATTCAAAACACAATAAATGCTGAAATAACACTGAACAGCGAGACTAAAGGGCTTGGGTCTGGTGAGATACCCTGGTACCTGACCTTGTAGGCTGTGGAACAGTGAAGAAAGAGGGGGAATCACTGACAAGGAATTACTATGTTGCTCTTTGGGACATTATGCTTGGACTATTGTTGTCTCTTTTCTCAGTTTTTTTCCTGATGGTTCATGGGAAAAGTTGTTCTTTATGTGGTTTACATGGCTGCTATATTAAAATAAAGAAATAAAGCGCACAGAGAACAGCTTAATCCTCTCCAGTCCTCGTATAGAATTGCTTTGACCGCTTACTGCAGTTCAGCAAAGGTATTACACCTCACCACTTTTAAACATCGCCAAACACAACTTATTAAACGTTATATTTTGTTCAGTTTACTTCACAGTACCATATTTGCACTTATTTGGTTCATGTGTGTGAGATTCTAAAGGGTTTTAATCTGATGTGTGAATTAGCAGCATAACATTCATCTAACCTAAACCTTAAAGCATATCCCATAAATTCCCCCCAATCAAACAACTTGATGGAAGGGCAGTAAAGGCACAAAAGCTTAGAACAGTGTCCATGCAAGCTGTGTATGGGGGAGTGGTGGAAGTAGGCAGCATTTATGGTAGAAGTAGGCGTCTGCCTTCTAAGACAAAAACTGCCACATTCAGTTATTTAAGCACTGGAGAATTGAAGAAGTGGTTGTTTAACTGAAGCGATTTCTGAACATAGTTCAGAATAAACATAGTTAAATATTTGTTTGAATGCTTTCAATGCAGGGCAGCTATTTTTTGCCCTATTAGATTTGCACTTCATAGGGAAAAACCCAAGGACAACATAAGAGGCCAGAGAGATAAGATGAGTCTCGATATATATATATACATCTCGATATATCGGGTATATAGGACACAAATTAGAGAATGCTGTCCAAAAACCTGTCAATGGTTTTGGGTTTCCCCCAGGGGCAGGCGATATGTTATTAATTGTCATATACCCGGATCAGCAAACTTCTTCATTGGGGCATTAGTGGCAAGTCTCTCTACAATATGACGTTATTTCATCACGATGCCCAAAAGTAGAAATGAGAAGTAGCACTAAGCATTGTTCATATTTATTCAATATATAGACGTTAGTAATGGAACCCAACAAAAGTAAAGGGACCTTTTGGCAAATGTCATACTAAATAGATTTCCGTCATGTCTGCAGGGGTCGTTTTGGCAAAAGTGTTCCCACTTGTGTGATGAAAGCACTTTCAGTAAAACTGAAATGCCACCCAGCATCAGAAACACCCCCCAAAAAGAACCCCCCCCCCCAAAACTGACATTTTTCTATGAAACAAAAAATGAATCACCCTAGTGTGAAGCGATTTCTGAACATAGTTCAGAATAAACATAGTTAAAATATTTGTTTGAATGCTTTCAATGCAGGGCAGCTATTTTTTGCCCTATTAGATTTGCACTTCATAGGGAAAAACCCAAGGACAACATAAGAGGCCAGAGAGATAAGATGAGTCTCGATATGAGATGAGGCCCATAAGTATTTGATTTACATTATCTTTAATGTACTTTTTTCTCAAGCGACTCCCTTGCAAAACTCATTTGCTTTTTTAATTTGTTCTGCCATTATTCTATTATAATTTTCAAAATCGATGTTTACAAAAAATAGAAAAAGTAAAATTTATTTTCTCCCTTAAAGAAACTCGTTGAATGGTTTTATTTCTGATACTGCACATTAATTCCACTTTTTTTGTTACTTTTACTTCCCCGCTCCAGCAGTTAACACAATTGTGTGTTTGCTTAGTCACATCTGCTTGATAATTCACTTTGCTGGAGGACTAATTTAATTTGGTGGAATGAGACATTGTTAATTGATCAACACTTATTAGGTTAATAACAGCGTTTGATTTTAATTGGCTCTGATGATCTCATTACCACATTCACAAATAAACATGTGCTCTTTGTAGTCACTTGTATCCCCAGAAGATGAGGCGCTAACCACAAAACAGCTGTTGGGCCTGAGGAGTCAGTGCACTTGAGCAGAAATCAACCATCATGGATTTTCAAAAATATCCAAAACTTTTTTTTATCTGTGTCAATTTTTCAATGGTTGCAGGCCGATGTAGCTTTTTTTGTTAATTTTACCAATCGACATTTTATTTATATTTACTTAAAATGGTTACTTCAGGTGTGTTATAATTCGTAAAAATTCACTGAAGACAAAAGTAAGATAAGAAGTCTTGTTTATTCTGCCATCCACTTACTCAACTGTGCTTCACCAACTGACTTTGTACCTTAACATTTTAAATCTTGCTTCACTTCGATTGTGTTATTTGATAATAACAAAGGGGAGGAGGGACATCCCAAGAGGAAGAAGAAAATATATAGCATATCCCCTCCATATCATTACTATAATGCACATTATAACACATCTCCCTCTCTTAAACAGCATGAATAATTATATGAGAACAGAAATTAATGAAGTCATATATCATATAGTCTTGGAAGGAAAATCAAAATCAAAGTGACAAAATATTAAATTGATTTGTGTTTGGCTAGCTTACCTATACTCCAAATTTGTCCATTGCTCAATTCTACTACATGGCGAAAAATGTTAGTTATTTGATGGGGAGGATAGTATTTGCTCTGATTACAATTCTCTTTAGTATTTCTTTTACTAGTAACCAATCACAAATTTTCCAACGTAAATGTTTTTACCCTATGTTTGTTATCATACTACTTCTTGTATTTTATTTGATGTTGGTTTACTTTCACTTGGGCCTTGTTAGGATCTAAATTCACCCATTTACCCCTCGCAACCAATTGGGGATCATTTTAGTGCTGGGTTCTCTATCTTTATCATCCACTCTCCTGAACTGTGCTTCACCAGCAGATATTATACCTCAATATTCTAAACAAGGCGGCTTCACTCGGATTGTACTATTTGACAGTTACGAAGGAGATGAGGAACATTCCATCAGGAACAAGAAAATATAAGTCACATTTTTCCATCCATACAATAACTATAATACACATTATAACAAGATGTTTGGAGGGGAATACATTTTATAATTCCTCATTTGAATGGAGCTTCCTCTCAATTAGTGCCTTAAGTCTTAAGATATTTCTCTCGACTTGTAATATTGCATGAAATCTAATGAGAAATTGTATCAGCTTTGGCAAAAGCGTTTGCTTATGATTGGTTAACTGAGGGGTAGTAGGGTAAAAAATTACTCCTGTAGGAAAATCATGCCAATAAAGTTCATTAATAACACTGTTACTAATTAGTGGTGCCAATATGCTTTGCAATAAGAATGGGAACCCGAGTGGATAGGAGACATTTCTGGTCTCCTTCGGGATATTTAAGAGGATTATCTGAAGAAAGCTCATAAATGGCCTGTGATAATCTTGTATAGAGGATTTAAGGGGATGGTCACCAGAACTGAGAAAGTGGAAGTGAAGTCACAAACGTCTAGCACCCCCATCCGTATGCGAGTTGACAGTGCTTGAGTTGTGTGGACATGCCATGACGAAGCAAGGAGCCTCGTGGAGAAGATCACATAATGACAAGGTATCTTCTGACTCCCATACAAAAGTGCCCCAGCAACGCACGTGCTTATTGCGGACAATAATTTCCCAAACTCACCTATAAGGGACCGGGAACACCAATGCATAGAAAGCGTGAACAAAATGGAGGTGGTAAAGTGAGTAGTAAAAGTAGGGCACACAGTCCCAGACGAAAGAGCAAAGGATGGAGAAAAGAAACGTGACAAATTGGCAGATGAAAAAAGTAGGTCCTGTGGGTATTATTTGAAATAAGTAGATCACCCTGGGAGGTCTGAGGATGAGAGACACTTGGAATGGGTCCGGTACTGAAAGACTGCAAGGCAACAGCAGGAAGTGACAGTGGTGCTGGAACAATTTTCAGAATGGGGGTGCTGGTATCAATGTTTTATCACTGAACTGCTAGGGATTGTGAAAAATATAAGTGTTATCCGAAGAGCAAGTGTAGGAAATGAACCACACCCGTTTTTGGCATGGTTAGGTTGTAGTAGGTAGCTGGTAGTGCATTTTGGAGCACACTGTTGGAAATATATTACTAAAGCACGGCGTGGTAATGCGCCGTTATATGCAAAGAGCACGTTGTCCATTAAAATGTCCATTAAATTTGCAAAGACATACAGTTTTGCTGATAAAACTGTATAGCACACAAATGTGGAAATCAAGCTAAAGCAAACATTTGTCATTGTGCATAACCAAGTAAAGTGCTTTGATTTGTTTTGATAATATTAAAATCTTTGTTTTCACCACATTTAGGAATTACAAAAAAACACCTAATTTGTCCGTTCTTAACTGCTGGTATTGTTTTTAATATATTTACAGTTCATTTATAGGCAGTACATTTGTTGTGCGTTTATTTCCTTTCTTACACAGTTCATTGTATAAAATCCTCTCACTTTGCAGTCTGAGAAAGAGAAGTCAACAACAACTGCCATGTTAAAAGAATAAGCAGAAATCTGCCAGAAAACACAGCCTGGCATTGACCGCTATCTTCAAATGCACAGCAATTGTGACATGATCACTATTTTGAAAGACATCATTATTGCTGATTCATCTTCGGAACTCCAGGACGGTTATTTTGGGGGTGTTGCATTACCCTCCTCACCTCTAGCGCTTACGGGAAGTGACATCACAGACTCTCTATAGAGGGAGGTCTTCTAGATGCTTGATTGTGGTAAAGAGTTGGGCCCAGATTGGCACTCCAGTCTTCCCTTCGACCAGAAAGGCTGAACAACAAGCTGATCATCTACAATTAACAGACAGTGTGGAGGGCACAGCTCCAGGCAAGCCAGTGTTGCAAGAGGGGGAGAAGTAGAAGGTTCAAGGGTCACAAGATGTATGTATGTTTTCCTACCTTTTATCTTACTCCATAGTTTGCAGGGCAAAGAAGACCCACAACTGTCTAATTTAAAAATGACTGTGGGACACTGTGCCAATGAGGACCCAGACCTATATTATGGTGAACCCCACATGGGTTTAAACATGAACTTCTAAACAAGAACTGGTAAACAGAGGCTTATTTTATGTATAACTTAGCTAGCAAGGGAACTGTAAGGAAAATCCAGAATGAGGGTTGGGGAAGGTGGGTGGAGTTCATGAGACTGCGGTAGAATAACTATCACTGCATTACCTTCAGATAGGAGACCAGGACATCTCTTGTGTCATGCACGTTTACATGCTGGCGGCTTGCATCAAGTAGACGTTGCCAATGACTGTAAGAGTTTCCCATTTCCTTCTGTCTTCTTGCTAGGAATTGAACCATATATTCTACTTATTTTGAGGCCAATAAAGATCTGCCCTGGCTCCGTAGATCCTGTAAACGGACAAACTGTTATTTTAACCCATTATTTAGTGTGTCAGTACCAATTCTCTATTGCTTTGGTCTTGGAGTTCAGTCCGTCATAAGCATCCTGGCTGTAGCTCTACCTGTACATTTCATGTTTAGCCGTGTTTCCATCTTCCCCTTCTGTGTCCTCCAGCCTCTGATTGACATATTTTAACAGGCTAAGAGTAAGGCTACTTCCTCAACGCCAGCAAACATTGAGTAAGCTTTACTAATAAAACTTATATCACTGCTGAGACCTCATACTCTGCAACCTCTGATTAGCTCGCGGAATGCCATCTCAGTCGCCAATAGCCTCAACTGTGGACAAGAATGCCAATTCTGTTGTATAGGCCTTCACACTGAGGTAGGACTGAGTACACTAGGCCCACAAAAGACTGTGTTTGTGTTTTTTGCCTATCCATATGCAACCAACCATTGTTTTTCTTCAACAGTCAGTAGATAAATCAGGGTTTAAGGCTGTTTTGTGTTGACAATAGTGTTTTATTTCTGTCCTTCAGGTACTACCCACAGGACATGTTGCACTGTTATGCCCTCCGAAGTTATTAGCCCTGGCATGAAGTACATACTTACCATGCCCCACAAACATTAGGATGGGAATGAAAACACCAACTACCCTGAGGACACTTATTTTCACCCTTATTTCTTTCCATTCCCTAGCTTAGGTCATGAAAAACCTGGATGGTCAATCGTACTTAAAAAGGCCAGTGAGTAGGAACTCTGGTTCACCTACGTGCTTTCCTAGCAGAACCCAAATGCCCCCAAGAAATATATAACAATCGGGTATATAGGACACAAATTAGAGAATGCTGTCCAAAAACCTGTCAATGGTTTTGGGTTTCCCCCAGGGGCAGGCGATATGTTATTAATTGTTATATACCCGGATCAGCAAACTTCTTCATTGGGGCATTAGTGGCAAGTCTCTCTACAATATGACGTTATTTCATCACGATGCCCAAAAGTAGAAATGAGAAGTAGCACTAAGCATTGTTCATATTGATTCAATATATAGACGTTAGTAATGGAATCCAACAAAAGTAAAGGGACCTTTTGGCAAATGTCATACTAAATAGATTTCCGTCATGTCTGCAGGGGTCGTTTTGGCAAAAGTGTTCCCACTTGTGTGATGAAAGCACTTTCAGTAAAACTGAAATGCCACCCAGCATCAGAAACACCCCCCAAAAAGAACCCCCCCCCCCAAAACTGACATTTTTCTATGAAACAAAAAATGAATCACCCTAGTGTGCAGGTAGTTTTCTCTCTGCACACAGCAGTCACCTGTTTGGTTTCCTGTGGACTACTGCCATGCTGTCTTCAAAATGATGGATTAAACCCAGATCCTTGTGACTGGGGGTGAATATTTGCATTGTCCAGCATTCCGACCATCAATTTTTTCTTTTGCATATGTCGCCCTAGATGGAAAGGGTATGCCCAGACGTGGGTCTCGTGCTCACCACACCACTGAATTCAAGCGAGCCTGGCTGGTGAAAGGTGATGTCCTGAAACTAGTCCCAGGATGCTTGTTTCTGGTCCAGGGAGGACGTGGCTTGGCAGTTCGAACTGGACTGTTCCCACAAGGAACAGGGCCAAGACTGATTTGCATATGGCTGAGTCCAAACTGGGGTGGTGTGGTGAGCAAAAGAATTATGGGTTAAACCCATATCCTTGTGACTGTGGGTAAATGTTTGCCTTGTCCAGC
Organism: Lissotriton vulgaris; assembly: GCF_964263255.1. Lineage (NCBI taxonomy): Eukaryota > Metazoa > Chordata > Amphibia > Caudata > Salamandridae > Lissotriton > Lissotriton vulgaris. The sequence continues at coordinate 457,351,228 of NC_141697.1, forward strand.
ATTCCGCCCATCAATTGTTTCTTTTGCATATGTCTTCAGAATCTTGGACAGGAAAGAGGAGTGTCAGAATGCCTGCCCTAAAGAGGGTGCAATTGTTAATACTCTGAAGCAGACAGTCCGGAGGAGTGATTGTCAGCGCAGAACCTGTCACGGTTTTGCCATGGGAAACCTGGTTGTTCAATCATCACTGAATGTGGTAGAAAACTGCAAATTGGTTGGATATGATAACCCCTATTTTGCACACCCCTAAAAGTGTCTTTGGAATATAATGAATATAAGACCCTGATATCTTGAGTTTCAACTTTAAAACTATGGCCGATTCAAGAATCTTTCAAAAACGCTTGTGTGAGCTCTTGTATAGAGCGACCCCTAATAAAGCCCTTCTGATCTAAATGTAGAAGTTTGGCAGCCGATCCATTTAGTCTTTTTGCTAGTATATTTGCCATAAGCTTATAATCAGTGTTGAGAAGAGAGATGGGCCTATATGAGTCACACTGATATGCTCTCTTCATTGGTTTTAAAATGAGAACTACTATGGCCTCGTTCCAAGAAACAGGGATATTATCCCCTTCCTCAAATATACCGGAAAATAGCCTTTTCAAAATGGGTATAATTACCGGAGCTAATAGTTTATAAATTTCTGATGGTAACCCGTCAGGGCCTGGAACCTTACTATTCTTGGCGGAATCTATCGCCGCAGCTATTTCAGTGGAGCTGATCTCTCTATTAAGATTACGGGAGGACTGATCGTCTAAAGCTTGAACCTGGTATTGGTCAAGCCATGAATATATTGATTGTTGTTGAGGGCGTAAATCTTCTCTATATACTTCGTCAAAGTGATGGAAAAAGGCCTGTTCAATATCTAGCCTGTTCTCAGAAATCACATCCGTGTCTGTAATCTGCACTTCCTTTATGGAGTTCTTTTCATTATCTTTTTTAGTTTTCCAGGCTAAGAGTTTTCCGCTGGCCTCTCCATATTCGAAATGTGCTAGTGCACTAGCCTGCCAGCGCTTCCTCAGCCTTCCATCTAATACCTGCTCTAGTTCTAATTTACAGGTTAGGAGATCTTTTTTATTGTTATTCTCTTCGTCTGGGGAGCTGGGGACTAGCACAGCTTGTTCTAGGGCCCTTATTCTTTCTTCAATCTGTGTGATTTGTGCCCTATATGCTTTATGTTTTGCTATCTGATATGCTAGTAATCGCCCTCTCAAAAAGGCTTTGTACGTGTCCCAGACTATTGGGAGTGCGGCTGTATCTAAGTTAAACGTAAAAAACTCATTTGATTCTTCAATCAATTTATTTGTTACTTCTTCATCTAAAAGAATGCTTCTATCTATAGTCCATCTCTTGACCAGCTGGGGTCCTGACAGCTTTAAAGTTAAAGTAACCCCTGAATGATCGGAGATATAGGCAGCGAGATGTTTTATCTCCTCCATTTGTTGGACTAAATGTTCGCTCTATACAAGAGCTCACACAAGCATTGGTGGGAGCGATAGATGTTGCTTCCCAATACAAAATCCCATTAGAGGTTATTACCCTGGATGCTGCAAAGGCTTTTGACCGTGTCAACTGGGAATTCCTTACTAAAGTATTAGCAAAGGTTAACTTGGGAAAAAACTTTTGTAGCACAATAGCAGCATTTTACCAAGCTCCGTCGGCCAGATTATTGATAAATGGTAGTCTATCTTCTCCTATAAAAATCCAAAGAGGACAAGACAAGGGTGTCCGTTATCACCTTTACTATTTGATTTATACATGGAATCATTCGCAGAAAAGATCGGACAAGACCAAGATATTCTACCCTTTAAATATAAGAACTGGGTGAAGAAAGTTGCCCTTTATGCGGACAATTTGATGTGATATACCATTGACCCTATCAAATCAATTCCACATTTACAAAGCTGCAGAGCAATTTGGCCACGTTTCTGGATACCTGATTAATCAAGCTAAATCAGAGTGTATGTGTTGGAATATTCCTCAGATTAATCACATTCCAATCCTGAAAAACCAAATCAGATATCTGGAAATCCAAATTACACAGGACATAAACCAACTTGCAGAAAAAAAATCTTGAAAAGATCGATAAAGAAATGGCGGATTCCCTAAGAAACTGGTCACTCCTGCCCCTGACTTTAATTGGTAGGATCAATATAGTAAAAATTATGTTGTTACCCAAAATAATATATATATTTCAGAAAATTCCACTTGCTTTCAAAGAAGCTAAATTAACTAAAATACAAGCTAAATGGAACTCGTTTATCTGGGCCTCAAAAGGTATAAGAATTTCTTGGAAAAAACTACGAAGGAAAAAAGGCAAAGGTGGGCTGTGCGCACCTGATCTGAGAGTGTATGCCTGGACCCGATTATTGAAAGCCGGAATTAGCTTATTGGATACTTTAGGGGGTACAGAAACAGACATTATGTTTCAAAATATGCTTTCTGAGACTCAGGGAGGGTCTCATGCATTTATGTTTAAGTTTGGAGATATGCGATTTTTTTTAAAAAGTGCGTCTAAAGGTTCTTAGAGACATGGCATATGTATGGGCCAGAGTAAGGAAAAAGCTTAACATCCAATATTATGCCAACTTAGCACCAATTTGGGACTCTCCGGGCGCTCCAGAATGGACTAAAGATCTATTATCCCTAGCTCTCCAGAGCGCAAATATCAGATTATGGGGCCAGCTAATGCCTGAAGGTAATCTTTTGAGCTGGGAAGACATTTCTGCTCTCACAGATAAAAATCTATCCAAATTTAAGTATTTACAAATAAAAAGTTGGGATCAGGCTGTCCACAGAGGGCAAAGGTGCTAAATCTATCCTGGATGAACTACTAATGAAGAAAACAACTCTGCTCAAAACATCGATTCTATACTGGACAATACTTGAAGGAGAGGATGGAGAGTTCAGCATTCCAGAACATCTATGGAGAGACCAAGTCCCGGATGCCGACTTGCAGACCTTATGGCAAGTATCCTTTGATTTGCTACACCTTACGGTCTCACCTGCCAATTTAAAGCAGAACCACTTGTTTTCTCTCCATAGGGTATACTGGTCTCCGGCCAGGATCGCTAAAATTTCAAAGGGGCCTACTCCCTGCTGTCCAAAGTGCTATCTGGAAAAAAAAGATGATCTCCATATGTTTATGACCTGCCCCGCACTATCGCAATTTTGGTTTGAAGTACAAGAAGGTATGAAAGCCCTCTTTGGGTATGAAATACAGGTTAGTACACAACAAGTATTTTTTGGAATTCCCTCCAATTACGAGGAAGTATCTCAAGATAGTAATAAGTTATTTTTATACTTAATTATTTTAGCACGTAGGAAAATATGTAAATTGTGGGTGAGTACTAATGCACCAATATATTTAGATTGGGTTAGGGCAATCAGGCACACTCTTAGCTTAGATAAAGTGGTATGGAAGAGAAGGAAGCATTTTTGGACTCCTTGTATTAATTGGCTTGATGGACTATGAACCAACTTTGTCCAATGATTATGCATTTTTGCGGAACGAACCACCCTAAGATCAGTCCAAGGGTCTGGTAAAGTGTAAGACTGAGCTGACTATTGACATGGTGGTACAGTAAGATTCATATTGGGTGTCTGCAAAAAGAGCTTCCATAAAGATTCTCAGTATAATCAATACCGAAAATATCTTTGTTGGCGTATGAGGACATTTAAATACAAAAAAAAAAAAGAATCTTTCACAAACAAAATGATGCATCCTAAGCCCAAGCAACACGCTGCTACTGTGGGCGTGTTTCACAGAGGGGCCAAAAAAGTAGCCAAAAGCAGGGGGCACTTTAATAAAATGATCAAGTTCCAAACTTTGTCCTTTTGGGAATACGTACATGTCCTTAAAGGCATTCTGAGGCTCTCCATTATGTGCAATGCCAAGGCCCACTAAATGTCAATTTTTTTTATGTTTCAGTCATCTAGTGTGATACATAAATTACTGGAACTGTTCCAGAGTCAGCGTTTATTGATCTAGGATACCCGACTACAGGCAGGAGTTTCAGAAGATGGGTGGTAAAAGTAACAGTCTAACAAGGAAAAGTGCTTTTTTTCAACCGATGATCTTGTGGTGTGGTATTTTATTTTGTGTTTAACATTTTTGTATTGACAAATAAAACAAATGTCCATCTTCACCCAAATTAACAATTCATATGAAAAAAGAAATGTGTAAAATTGGTAAGGATAATATATGACAAACGGAATCCATTACTATTTGCATATAATGAAGTACAATACGGGTATATTTAAAGATTATAATTTTATGATACTGAGGAGAAAGCAGAAGAGAAAGAAAAGAAGCATAGAACTAAGGGAGAAAAGTGGTGAAGAAATGAGAGCATAAGCAATAAACAAAAAATGCGACAGAAGTTGTATATTATGAACATTATTAAAATTCCATAAACATTAGAAGTAATCGAAGATGATTAATGTATTACAATTGCACATTTTATATAATGTTATATAATTATGCTAAAGGCAATTTAAGTAACTCGGATTATTTCTAGGTAACCACATATGAGCTTATCACTAGAATGTAAATGTAAATGTAAAATGTAAAAGTAGTGTATTTTGTAAAGCGCACAGCTGCCCCAACGGCAGGACGTGGCTTGGCAGTTCGAACTGGACTGTTCCCACAAGGAACAGGGTCAAGACTGATTTGCATATGGCTGAGTCCACACTGGGGTGGTGTGGTGAGCAAAAGAATGATGGATTAAACCCATATCCTTGTGACTGTGGGTGAATGTTTGCATTGTCCAGCATCCCGCCCATCAATTGTTTCTTTTGCATATGTCTTCAGAATCTTGGACAGGAAAGCGGAGTGTCAGAATGCCTGCCCTAAAGAGGGTGCAATTGTTAATACTCTGAAGCAGACAGTCCGGAGAAGTGATTGTCAGCGCAGTCTGCCGCTCTACCCAGTGAGCCACACTTCTCCACAGAATCAGGCAGAATAGGCTTTAAGGTTTCGCTTTTATTTTTTGGACTTGAGATAATTTGTTAATTGGGAACCAGCTCTATTTTTCCCACCATAATGTTTTGCATTTATTTTAAAAGGGTTGCAAATGCTTTTTTAGAAAAGGAAATATATATCGTTTTATTTTGGCTGCTTTGAGTTCTTCTGAATTGACTTAGTTATTTTTAGAGGTAACGTGTGCATGCTCAAGTTTTTTGATCTTGTCTATGATTGCCAGTGTATTTTACAGCCTTTTGTCTTTTCAATAACTAATTAGGTAGCCCCAATAAAGCTGCTTTAAATGCACCCCAAACAAAATGCATCAAAGACTCTGTAGCACTGTTCAGAGTTAATTATCCAACAGTAATCTGAAATGGTTAATTGAGAAATTATAGTTTTAAAAGTTTTGAAAATGTTATTAGCAGCAATATTATTGAAGACTTTCTTTCAAGGAAGGGGTACATTGTTTGATTGCAATTGTCTTGCAAAATAATTGTCATCTGCATGCTCTTAAATTATAAGAGAAACAATCTTCCAAAGGGCTGGGTCTAGGCGGGGGGATTAATATTCATGATAAGGAAATTATCTTCCACTTTAAGTTTAACTGGTACTCATCTGCTATCTGAAACTCTGACCTTTGAATAAACAAAATACATACATTATTTTGGCATAGGATGGTGACTCGATTTTTTTCATCAATCGATAAAGAAAATAAATATCACCTACCTGCTGTTTCCTCAATTTTTTCTATATCATAATCTGCTAAATTAGTGTCTTATAACAATTACAGCTGACCTTTTAATCTGAACAAGTGTGTTAAAACACTCTGCTTCTTGATTTGTTTTAAAAAAAGTAACATTCTGTGTAATGATTCTAAGGTTATACATAATTAAGCATATATAATAAACTGCATGTTGAAAAAGACAAAGTAAGTGGCAAAAAGGGAACATAGTCCTTGTTGCTAATAGAAACATGAGAAGAATATAACTCTAATAACACTGTATGTGAAAAGAGTTGCAGAGTGTGTAGGGAAGGATGTGCAGACTAAAGCTATGTACATAAATACAGAAATGACATTATAAAGTAACAAGAAATGAGGGTTAGAATAGAATAATTAATATTCTAATATAAAATGAAACAGAACACAAAACAATGAGACAAGAACTTATAATAGTGAATTTACTTAAGGAGACACAGGATTGGCTCAGGGATTAACAGTGAACAAACTATGTATGGGATCCATGTAGTAGGAAGACAAGACAATACATCTGGAACAGTAAATGTACATCCAATCTGAAAATAAAAGACAAAGAAATGAGAAAAAGAATACATATTGGAAACTTCAGCACAGGATAATTGAACACCTAAAATTTAGGAGGCAAAAAAGTAAAGGTTAGTGAAGAACCTACGTAACAGCAGTATTAAACTGGAGAAAAATCTAAATCATGCATTAATACTGCTTCTAAAGTCCATGTCCACCATTCTTTATTGCAGAATGAATTGCTACAGTAGATCAGGATCCTGAAATATGGTAGTGGTATGCTTTTAAGTAAAATTAAAGACATGAGGATGGATCAGATTGTATCTTGCATTCATGTGTTTAAGGGGTGTTTGTAACACTGGGAATTGTTTTCTGAGGTTGACAGTGGCATTCAAGACACCCTGTGAGAAGGTTTTCTTCAGTCCAGCAGTAGTGGGAACTTCCATTAGTTCAGCAAATTGTCAGAAAAGTATATTGATGAATCTAGGACAAGGTAGAAGGTTTGGATCTAGAGAGAGAGATCTCTGAATACTAAGTGGAATGTGACTTTCTATTTGAACAATTGTAAGGATAACTTTTTGAAAAACTGAGCTCATATTAGACCCTTCTGAGCCCTCTGGAATACCATGAAGTCTTAGGTTATTCCTCCTATTTCTATTGTTCCAAATCCTCAGTGATTCGTGTAAGATGATCTTTTAGGATAGAGTTTTAAACATCAATCACTTATCCTTTGTTCAATCACACAAATTATTTTTTAAAGATTGGACCATTTCTCCTTGCTTTTTTGTAAAGTGACACATGTTTACATGACAAATGATTTCATGTATCTAATTTCTTTCATGGGAACCTCCAACAACAGTGGATATTTAGGTGGAGAATCAACATTCTTTTTAGGTCTTTTAATGCATTTAGATGTGCTAGCCTTTTGACAGATTGCACCTGAGGCATTTAGTCGGTGAGGTCACATGGAAATTCACCATCCACCATTAGATTACCAATACTTGACTGCACCAGGTGAGAGCTTTATAAGTGGGACCAAGTTAGCAGACTTGAATAAAAATACATTGTTTTATAAATTCTCTTCTCTTTCCGTGATCTACCCATACAGTCAAGAAGAGCGCATATTCTGTAAAATTACTACAGTAACAGAAAAAAGCTTTAAAGGGTGCCTTAATATAGCTAACAAATATCATGCTTGAAATGACTTCTGTGTAAACATGACTGCCAATTTTTCATATAATATATGGTGGGCCATCTTTATATGATATTCCAAGAGTTTTTTGAAAAACCATAGAAGGTACTCTATAAAAGCCTTTAAGCTATAAAACTGCCCCAAGGATCAGTGTTGTTGATCGTGAAACAACTCAAAATTGCATGCAAGAGGAATCCCATGTAGAAATGAGGCATCCTTCATACCCAAAAGGTGGCAGTAAAAAAAGGAAATACTTTTAAAGTGAATGAGAAAAAATTTCTTCTGTAGAGTAAGCCTTTAAAATGAAGAGAAAAACATGTCAGAAATCGGAATTCAGAGGTGAGTGTAAAACAAAATGGCTGGCATAAGCAGGCATGCTACTGAGTGAATAATTGAACATGCTGTAAAATATCAGGAAAGTAATGAGTAAAATCTCCTAATTTGAGTCCTTAAGGAATCTGTATTCAGTCATCGTCTTTTCGCTGCGAGTTTTGGCCAGCAGTTCACTGTTTTATTTTCAGTTTAATGGAGCTGCACCGAAGCTTCATGGAGCTGCTGCCATCTGACGCAACGTTTGGCCACACCTCTCATGTTCTATCGTACACAGGTTTTTTTTTTAACCTTTATTGCATAATATCAAAACACATTGAGAGAAGGAAATTTAAAGACTGTTTGCCGCATTTCCATGTCACAGAATAGAGGAGAATTGTTAAAATCAGCCTGAGGCATAAATGTGAAGCATCAATCAAAACTGTAACACTGAGGCCCTCCAGACAAGTGGTGGGATTTCCAAGGTACAGTAACTTTTGGACAGCAGGTAGGGGCGGTGGGGCCGGGTGGTGGGGATTTCGACAGATGAGTGAAAACTAATTATTTATTTAATTTTCCCTCTTAGCTGTCTGTCGAATCCCCACCCAACTTGGCCCCACCGCTCTTACCTGAACGCGCTCCGGCTGCTCCTCGTGAAATTCTGTCACCACTATTCCGAGGGTCTTCAGTCCCTGAATTATCAGATTTACAAACACAGAACCTGTTAGAGGCCCCAAGAAACCGGACCTTGTTACATTCTTCAGGGGCTGAGGGCATGATCACAGCCTGGCCCACCCACCACTACCACTGCAGTATGGGGGAGCAAACATTGCTCCGCCCAGACAGGCCGAAGTCTGCCCTGACCCCCAAACAGCCTTGTCGCTGACACATTCCACCTGCTTTTGTCAGGTGGAAAACATCAGTGGTTTTCTCACTGGAATTGAGAAAACCTACATGTTAAACAACCCACTAATACTGGTTCTGTGCACTTGTTTCCCATTCTGAGTAGAAAAGTTGTAATCTCCGAAATTTGGTGTTGAGATGCTGACAGGAATCCGAGATTCAAGGCCACTGGTATTGCGGCACCAAATTCCATCACACTCATAATGAGGGTTTGAGTATGGGGGGCAAAGGACAACGTTGTATTGATCAGTTATCCACTGTGAATTTGCTATCAACAAAGGGCCACGGAGACTAGGTGTGGTAGTTACCAACACCACTAGAAAAAAAGAGAAAACATCTCATATACTAATAAACTAAGTAAAAATGTCATTCACCCTCTTCCAGTCAAGACCTTTATGGGCTACTGAAAATTGTATGAATATACAACACAGTTCTGTTTTTGTGGTAAACAAATTTGTTAGATGAAATGAAGGTAGGATGATACATTTTTTATTATATGTCCATCGAACTAAGTGTGCCCAGAACAGGCTTTTCCTCATTATGTCTAAAACAATATAAGGCCACTAGGCAGTGGCCACTGCACTGCCACCTTTCAGCTGTCCTGCTTCCTTGACAGCAAAACACACAAGATGATGGACGGAATGTTGCACAATGGCAAAACATTCACCCCCAGTCACAGATCTGGGTTTAATCCAATTTTATTTAGCTCACCAAGCCACCACAGTTCAGACATGGCCATATGCAAATCAGTCTTGAACCTGTGCCTCATGGGAACAGTCCAGATCAAACTGCCAAGCCATGTCTTCCCTGGACCGGAATCAAACATCCTAGGACCAGTTTCTGGCTATCTGCCGTCTTCAGCCAGGATAGCTTGACTACAGTGGCTTAGTGAGCACAGGACCCACGTCTGGGCATACCCTTCCCACATAGGGTGAACAGAAAAACACACAAGATGATGGACGGAATGTTGCACAATGGCAAAACATTCATCCCCAGTCACAGATCTGGGTTTAATCCATCGTTATTTAGCTCACCAAGCCACCCCAGTTCAGACATGGCTATATGCAAATCAGTCTTGACCTAGTGCCTCATGGGAACAGTCCATACCGAACTGCCAAGCCATGTCTTCCCTGGACCGGAATCAAGCATCCTAGGACTGGCTTCTGGCTATCAGCCGTCTTCAGCCAGGATAGCTTGACTCCAGTGGCATAGTGAGCACGGGACCCAAGTCTGGGCATACCCTTCCCTATCCTGGCTGAAGACGGCTGATAGCCAGAAACCGGTCCTAGGATGCTTGATTCCGGTCCAGGGAAGACATGGCCTGGTAGTTCGGGCTGGACTGGGGATTTTGTAGTGATATTGTGTAGCATTGTTTGGGGTGGCAATGTGTTGGGTTGTTTTTGTGGTGTGTTTTCATGTTGTATTAGTGCATTTGTGTTATGTTGTACCGTGGTTGTTGTGTTGTATTTTAATTGTTTTCTCAATACATTGTGTCCATTTTTGTTTATGTTGTGTTATTTTGCCTGGGGTTAAGTTATTGTGTGTGTTCTGTCGTTACTTCAGAAACGTCAACAAATGCTGCAATATTTCCAGCCAACTGCTGCGCATTCCTTCAATGCGCCAGTGAGCGTCAATCATTTTCCCTTGTCTAAGGTTGGAAAAATGTTGCTAAAACTATTCCAGACACAAGTCAACCCACAGCTGTGGCAGAAACCATACTGTAAATTACCAATTCCACTGCGCTTAATGGCAACATTCATCCAACTACCTCATCACAGTGCACTTCATTGTTTCCCTTCCTGCTTGGATGTACTCCAAAGCAGTTGAAAAGTGCTGCATGAGAGGGCTCCAAATTAGAAAAAATACCAGGCCAAAATGTAAGGTTGTGAAAGAAGAGAAAAGGACAAGAGATCACGAATAGAAGCATTCTACAGACCATATTATACTTGGCCCTAAACGATCATTTCAATGTTGGTTTCAAGTCCCACCTGTGAAGTGAGTTGTTCTTCCTTTAGACCATTTTACCTCTTGTATAATGTCTATATCCACTAGAAGGTTGGCAAGGCAGCTGCATGATGTCTGATCTTTGTGCACAAACTAGCAAGCCACCCTGCTTGCATTGTAATAACTTGTTTTAACATAGTATTTCTGTCCACACTTCTATCATTTCTAAGTGCTTTGAAAACAGGCGCTGTTATTACCAAATGTATAACCCAATTTACTGATACCAAGTTTACTCTGTTATGGATAGAAGTTTGAGCTTAGCTTTATGACACTGTGTGAGCATTTTTGAAGGACCTTGGGGCCTCATGTACTACGGGGTTTAGCAATTGCAAGCCCTCTGAGTCAGTAAAACAGAGGATCTGCAAACTCTAATCCCTTTTTAAAATGTTTAAAGCCAGTGTACTATTTGGAAACGTTTCCTAAGCTATTAAATAGGTTTAGGAAACCATTATGACTTGGAAGGGTTGTGCTTAGTGCATCCCTTCCAAATACAAGTTCTTTATGGTATGTATTCATGTTTTGCACAATCCAGTTGCAGAACATTGCCATTTTACCACGACCTCAAAGGAGGTGGAAACCCATTCTCAGAGGGGAAGGGGTGCCCAAGGGACCACTGCTTACTAATCTAACATGTTTGTAAAATATATATATATATATTTTTATTTTTTTTAACTCATCCCGTTTTCCAATTAGTAAAACAATCAGCATTAAAAAAATTGCTTTATTCAAAATCAATCACAGAGATGATGTTGTGCTGACCCCATCAGGCCTGTGATTGTAGGCAATCATCATGGGTCACAATTTGTGACTTACTTCATTAATATTTATGAGGTTGGTCAAAGTGCAATCCACTATGATTCTGTATTTTGTGAAACGGCCTGTTAATGAATAGGTCGTTTTAAAAAATACAAAGGCATTCTGTAAAAGTCGGTGTGAAAAATGCAAACACTTTTACCAAATACTTTTCTACATGAGGCTTGCTTCTTTGTCATTCCAGCCTGTTTTGATATGCTGCTGGCGTACTCAAGTGCACTCTCTTCTGTATCCTGCCAAAGCCTAGGTTTGTAATCTTTATAAGGAACCGACCTTCACTTGATCGATGGGGTTTCTTACAATGCGCATAATTTTAAGCATAGAACATGCATTCAATCGAAACTCATATTTAGCAAAGGACAGAAAAGGTGAAGAATTAAAAGAGACTAGGGTTTTGACTTAGAAATGGGGTTAAGATTTAGGGTTAGAGTTAATATTTTAGCTTGCATCATTTTCACAGCTGTTCAGCTAGTTGTTTTCTACACTTAAAATTGGGGACAATGGTACAGAAATGATTTGTGATCTGATAGTGCTTAAATATTAATGTGTTGCCAGTATACTCATCCCCTCTTGAGTAGGCCCGGGCATAATTTTAATCACGCCGCCATAGATTATATCATTTTGATTATTTTGCGTACCAAAATGTATGCAAAATAACCTGGATTAGTCCATTTCGCGCAATGAGACTCCTTTTATGGGAGAGATTGTAACACAAGATGTAACATTCGGGAAATTTTGGAGTGCAAGCAGCAGTAGTTTGAATGCGAACAGCAGTTCCCTATGCAGTCAGCAAATATTCCAGAACGATTTTTTTACCAAGCATACCCGTTTGGGTAATTTTTGAATGCAAAACTACCAATTCAAACGGGAGCAGCAGTGTTTTGAACGCAAGCAACCAGATATCAACTGGAAATTACATTTTGAGTGTAAGTTGCATTTTGCATAGCTATGCGTTATTTTCTGCAATTCTGTAGTAATTTTGCATAATTGAACTGCACAAATTGCATGAGTTTCACACACACCGGCTCTTGTCCCAATTACATTTTACTTCCCGAGTTTGGTTGCCAGCAGAAAAGAACCCGTGTTTGAGATATGGCCAGTAGTGGACAAAACAATAGCAAAGTAAATAGATCTGGCTTTTGTCTGATAGACGGACGGCGGAAGGGAACAAGCTAGGTCCATAGCGGGGAGCCGGCAAAGAAGAAAATATCCTGGCCATGAAGAATACCCCTGCCGCTAAGACCAGGGAGCATATTCCCTTTCTAATATGAATTGGTAGGGCCTGGAAGTTCCAAGGCTTTACATCAACCAGGTAAAACCGTTAGTTGAAAAACAATTGCACACACGTTCTCAAGGTTAAGATACGCCTTAGGGCGCGTATACCGCCTGGGAATTTTTAAACACCTCTGGTCCTGATGAAAGCTTGGCTAAGATAGCGTATCCAAAGCAGAAACATGTCGACCTATTAATTTTCAAGGACATAATTGACTCAAATTGAAGGCCAATAATGTCCGCTTCATTTTTAATAATGATGTTCTGACTCTGTATTAAAATTTCATATTTAGAGGACAGCACTTCATTTTTTAAATCACACACTGATATTCACTTCTATTTTCACTCTTTTGTTTGAAATTTGCTCCACTGTAATACAGACGTGGTAGCATACCAAGGGGATACCTGGTCTCCTTGGTAAAAAAAAAAACATGATGAAGCATGTCATCAACTATGTTGATGAGTGAGGGTTTTATTTTCAAACATTGAAATGTTCCCCTCTTTTTATTGAGCTTATCCTGTGTAAAAATATTCTTTCTTTATTCTGATCAACTCCTTTGTTGTTCTTGAATTTTGTCTGATAGACCCAGCATTTGCTCATGTATATGATAACATATGTTATCAAATTGAAGCCAGTATAAAGGTGATTGTGTTAATAGTGGTTGTTGCATTGGTCATAGTGGTAATGGTGGTTTTAATGGCAGAGTTGTTTTTAATAATGGCGGTGGCAATGTTGGTTATGGTGGTGGTAGATGTTATGAACTACATTGCCAAGATCTCAAAGATCACCATACAGGGTCAAAGTCAGGTACTCTGCATACCTAATGACCCACACAGCAACTGCATCAGATGAGCTGCAAGGTGTACAGCCTAGAAAAGAAATGAGCGACCTGTATATTATATCCGAGCAGCTGCCAGGCTCTCAGCAGGAACAAGAAATGAACAGCCAGGCAAGCATGTCAGACGAGCTGTCAGATGATCAACATTGAAATGAAATGAGAAGCCCCACATGCCACCAGAGGGGCTGCTAGGCACCCAGCACTGAAAAGAAATAGGTGGCCAGGTAAGTATATCAGAGTCGCTGCTGGGTGTAGGCGGTGCAAAGGAGAAGCTGTGACCAATATTAGCTATGGTAAACAAGAGCCCAATCGCTGAATGGTAGTGTAGCAGGGACAAGGAAGATGGGGATAGGTAGAAGCGTGAACTCCACAAGCCACAACAATAAGCAATGTAGAGCATACCAGAAGCCTGGATCTAACCAAATATTGGGATGGCCATTTTGAGGTCAGTCCATTAAGAAGCATAAACACAAAAAATCAATTACACTGCAATCTTGAGCTGAGGTTCACACTTTTCAAAGATATTTTCTCACACGACATAAGAGTCTCAAAGGGCTTATTACAAAAGAAAAAATGAATTTTCGGTAAATCACAGAGTTAAATAGCAGGGCACATTAATAATGATCATTGGAGACAGGGTCTACAAGTTTAGGCAAGACACAAATTTATACCAGTCTACACACAATTTCTAGTAGTGGATCACATAATAGGTTTCATACATGGAACCTCAATTAACTCATTGAGAACAAGAGAATGACCTGTACCAGTAGAGAAAATATAAACAGTTATCGGCTGAATGAGTTATCAATTATTTCTTGTCTCAAAACGAAGGTGCTTCAACATCGATCACAGACACTTCTTCTGCACCAGGTTAGTTTGGACAAAAACCACACAAAAGACATTGAGTGGATTGCTTGCAATGAGTCTAACTACTGGGAACCGCTCATGGTAGCATCAAACTCATCATTCCTTTACCCACTATGGCACCTAAGTTTGGACCCAACAATATGCATATCAACATTGGCCACTGCTCCAGTAGGAGCTGTCATGGTCACCACAACTGCAGAGCATCGCGGAACAGAAGTGGTACTCAATCATTGGATTCACACTTCTAGTTTACTGACTTTGAAATAGGCTTCTCTGCCTCACACTAGGGCTCAATACAAAGGATAAGGGTGTAGGTTTTCACTCGGTTCAATGCATCCATTAGTAGGAGGATGGGAAGGAAGATGAGTACTATTGCTTTTAATTTACTGTACACTGGGACAGGTATGCTCCCTACATAGTGCACAGGAGTACAGCTGTGTTCCTCTGCCATTATTGGTACTGGCATCCCAATTTTTTAATTTTGGCTCCAGCCTCACGTTCATCTAGTGTGTGCACAGAGGCCTAGGTGTGTCCTTTGATATGAGTAATGTCCTAGACCTGGAGGGATGCACCATTCAGGCACTCATTTCACTGACAGTGGACAGCTGTATCTGTCATGGGTTTAGCACATAGAGTGGTAGTAGCAGCGTACCATGATTTGTGAATCCATAGTTGTGACCAGACCTTTTTATTTATGTTAAGGAGTGGAAGTGTAGTGGCTCATTTATGTAAAGTTTGTATTCTACGTACTTTCCCAGATCCTAATGCTGATATCTCAGCTGCATGTTGTGCATGCGGCCTGCACAGTACATGCTTTGAACGTATGAGTGAACCAGAGTTATCAATTCCTGTTGGACCCATTTTGCATGCCCCTGTCCTGGCCTTGTGTACATCATCCCCCTATTTATTATTTCCGTTGGTTTGCTGCTACTGTTTTCATATTGGCCTTTCGCCTAATGGTGTGTCCTAATGACGCACGTGTAAATCCTGGTGGAAAGTGATCTTATTTATTCCACAATTTAACTATCCCCTCGCTTTTATATTTTATGTTTTGTTCTCATCT
Organism: Lissotriton vulgaris; assembly: GCF_964263255.1. Taxonomy (NCBI): domain Eukaryota; kingdom Metazoa; phylum Chordata; class Amphibia; order Caudata; family Salamandridae; genus Lissotriton; species Lissotriton vulgaris. The sequence continues at coordinate 457,366,714 of NC_141697.1, forward strand.
CACTCTATTGCTTGTCTTTTGTGAATATTCATGTGTGTGTTGTATTATTAATAGACCTATGGGTCTTATATGGCATCGTTTTAAGATTGGTCTGTGTACTTTGTCTTACGATTTACGGTGTTATTTTTTGATTGTTGTTATTGTAAGTATATGTGCTGTATGTTTGTGTATTTAGGGCCCGATGTAGGTAAATGGCATTTACCGATTCGTAAATACCGAATTTTACCGATTCGGTATTTACATATCGGTAAATGCTATGTAGGTATTTTTACCGATTTTTTTACCGAATCTGTAACATTCGGTAATTACCGAATCAGTATTTACCGATTCGGTAATTGCCATTGATTCCTATGGGCCTTGAGGCCCATAGGAACCAATGTCAATTACCGAATCGTAAATACCGATTCAGTAAAATTACCGAATTTACAAGGGGGACAGGGTGTCACTCTGACACCCTGTTGCACCCCTGATTCAGGCTTGTGTGCCATGTGACACACATACATGCCCTCATGGCATACATGCCCTCAGGGCATGTATATGTGCCACATGGCACAGGTGTACATGCACAGATGTGCATGTACACAGGAATTCGTTATTTACCATGCAATAGTATTACATGGTAAATAACGAATTCTTAAGGGCCTGTGGCACTGTTTCCAGTGCCACCTACATATAGATTTACCGAATCGGCAAATTTACCAATTCGGTATTTTACAGAATCGGTAAATTTACTGATTCAGTAAATTTACCGATTCTGTAAAGTATAGGCCCCCACATCTCAATCACCAAATACCGGTCGGTAATGGACGACCTACATCTGGCCCTTAGTGTTTTTTATTCTGTGTTCTTTCAGCCCTGATGAAGCCGCATGGAACGAAACGCGTTGGCTGAGGCCTTTTAAAGATAGAACCAATAAAGGAGTTTCACAATATTGCAATTTTCTGGACTTCTATTTTTGGTGCACCACCTGTATTCTCAAGATCAAGGTGAGACTGTGGTAGTTTAATGCTAATATTCTTCATGCTGGAGGGAGGAGACTTAGACAACAAAGTGGGGCTAGAGGACACAAAGTTCCTTTAGAAATCAAAATAGGCTTATTGATGAGCCTTTCTTTAGCACTGCCAAAGTAGAGCTCCATTCCCGATTTTGCATTAGCCAAATGCTATGAACGTAACCCCTGCTCTACAGTGGCTGAAGTTTTAAAAAATAGTGAATGAACGAAAAAGGACATGGGAAAGAAGGTGAGGTGTTGGGAACCTCTGTCTGCTTCCCCCATGCCAGCAACGGGCGACATTTACAAATTGGAATCTGTGGACATTGTGAGGCACAATGCTATTTTTGACACAGTATCACTTTTGTACATTGCAGTTTGGGTTCTTGTAAAGACAGCCATTTGCCGCATTAAAGGTTATGCAAGTGCAGCACTGATCCGAGCCAATATAATATCATACCAGTGTGTGCGAAGACATCCCCATGGAGTGATTCTAGTTATTGCTTTAAAGCAGATGACTGTATTAAAGATTTTTTGCATGATTAGCGGCTTTCAGCGTTGGCAATAGGACAGCAGCCAAAGAGTCTGTGTGATTTAGTTAAATAATGTGCTTGTGCTTGGTGGCTTAGAATCAACCCTCAAATTTAAATATACAAATGCACAGAAGTGTCAATGTGTACATTGGAAAGCCTGGTGTACTATGGAATAGCATTCCGGATCTTCTCCTTTTCAAGTTTCTTGATGACAAAAATATATGTCTTTTAAAGTACACATTTCTTGTCCCTTGAACAAAATATTAAACCTTTCTGCTTGCAGAACAATCTTTGGCACAAAATGGAATATTTTTGCTTTTACCAAATAAGCTGCTTAAGTACATTATTACCCATAAGGCTTTACTGAGCACCCGACACAGAGTAAGATAGATTTTGCTGCGGAGTAAAAAAACATTACTTGAGATAAGGCATTTTGCGACTCCCATGGCCTGTCAACCTTCTTGAGTATTCCTTTTTTGCTATTTATTCCACGCCGACCTTCCCTATCAGTTTCCTCTAAAAGTGAGTGAAACAGTTTACATTGGCAATTGAAACAAAAAAAAACTTTTAATGATCTTGTCTTTATTTCTTTTTCGTGATGTCTAGTTCACACGCCCCATGCAGTACATTTTGTGGGAAACGTCATACAAGCAGTAAACATTTTTCCTCTGTACTCTTGAACACAAAAATATAGAAAGTCCTTCGTTTTTGAGAAGGAGGTTTGAGCTGTGGTAGAGTTACTCCAGCACGGGCGCCATTTCCTGGAAGGAAGTTCATATCCTTTTAGTAATCGCCACAGACCATAAGACTCTTCGACACTTCGTCATGCAAAACCACATCCTCCTCACTGGATGTTATTCCTCTCACATTGTTTTTTTTTTTTTACAGAAATGTTTTCGAGTTCGAACAGATCTACCGAAAGTAGCGGATGTTGCAGTTAATTCGTGTAAATTGGCCAAACATGGTAACTTGGCGAAAAGCTGCACAGCGTGTTGCTTTTCTCACATTAATGGGGTGAAAACGACAGGGTGGTCAGCAAGTTTAGATGAGGTGGGGTTTATTTAGTGCTCTTCCCCCAGATAACGTGTTGTAGCACTACAGGGCGTGTTAAACAACTGGACTTAGCAGTTGCAAAGTGACAAACTTTAACTGCAAAATTAAAAGTCACTGTGCAAAAAGCTACTATGCGATTGGACAACGAACTTTCGAATTGCAAAGTATACTTTGCGACTCGTTATGATTTGGAGTACGGAGGGGTCGTGAAAGGGACGTCTTTCTCCTCCCTTTGATTTGCGAAGCGATGGTTTGTGACTGCAAGGTTAATCGTAAATTGTTGCTCAAATACCCGTCAAAGTTGGCGGTATGAAGTTGCAAAGCGGAAGCAGCCTTTGCCTGCCTGCTTCCCACTTTGTGAGTGACAGCTGAAGGCACTCGTGGGGGCTGACAGTGGAGCCGCGGATCACTGCTTTCTCCTCTAGATGTCCCCTCGCAGCGCGCCATTTCTATTTTCTACCTGCGTGGACGGTCGTCTGCTGTTTCTTGAAGACCTCCAGCCTTGCATTCTTAGGCATTCAGTAGGATTTGTAAAATGAAATCCTTCCTCATAAATATTGAGGGGGTAGTATTCTGAGAATGTACTGCCAAACTGTTGCAACTCTCTGGCAGATCAATAAAGGTGCGGTTGCAAACCAGTGCAAATTGCGTCACCGGAACATCACTTTTTTGACGTTCCAGTGGCGCAATGAGCCCCGGCATATTTACAAGGCCACATAAAGCCACTTTACGTGGCTTTTCATTGCCTTGTAAATATGTGCCGCTTTCACACAGAAAACTGCGTGAAAGGGGCATTGCATGGGTGTTGCTGTGGGTGTTCCCACGCAACACCCATGGAATCGGAAGTATTCCCAGATTTACAGGAAATTGTAAACCTGGAGTGGCGTTAGGGAGACGCAACAAGGAGAAATGTGTTCTTTTCTCCTCGGTTTTTCCTTTTTCTATGTGTGTTGCTTTCTGCAGAACACATAGAAAGAAATAATCGCCTGAATTTATTGATAATGTGCAGGAAGGTGTCCCTTCATGCACAAAATCAATCAGCCCTGCAACACAGGCACCCTTGCACCCTGGTGCAAGGATGCCTGCGTTAGCGCATGGCAGCCCATTGTGCGCCAGCACAGTGGAAACGGAGAGGAATGCACCGTATCTCATAGATATGTTGCATTCCTGCCCTTTTGTTTTGTCGTATGCCCTGCGTCAAAACCTCATATATGGGGCCCTGAATATTTCACAACCCTACCTTCGTCCTTAAGTCTATTATTCATTCTAAGGGCTGATTATGAGTGGGTCTGTTAATTCTGACCCGTGGGTAAACCCCTGTTTACATACGGGGAGAATAACGAATTTAGCTGTATTCAACGCATCTGATAATTATTGGATGCGTTAAATACCTTAACAGTTGTTGCATTTTGTTAGATCGGATGTATGTCAGTACAACTAGATCAAAATGATCGCGGTACTTTACGACGCAGCTATTACAACGCAAGTCGTTACAACGACTTTGCGTTGGAGGGCGCTGGATTGTGGATTAGTTTAATTTTCTATTCCAACTCCAGCCCACGTAACAGTAGGGAAGGTGTTGGAATAGAAATCAAACTATTCCTTTACCTAGAGCGCCCTCCAGCGCAAGTCATAGTAACAACATGCGTTGTAATAGCTGCGTAGTAAAGGACGCGCGGTGTAAACACCGCGTCGTAAAGGATGTTTACCGTTAGATCAATCCTGCTAAAATTTAATGGGGTAAAATCATACAGTATTTTACTATCTTGTGGATTTTGGTGCATTAAGCACTAAAATCCAGATCCTGATAAATAGGATATCCCTTGGTATTGTTATAAATCAAGTGTGATAAATAGCACCTAAACTTGTAATCAGGCCATAAGAAACTGGAATATGGTGGTCTATTTACCGAACCCAGGGAATAAATACTAATGCTTCATCATGAGGTATTTACTGAATGTAGTAAATACCCCATGCTGGTATTAAATGCGGTGAATACCCCAATGTGGTATTAACAGAATTAGGTAAATACTTATATTCAGAATATCCCACCTTGGATTGAGGCATAACATGGAGCTTTGCTATTTATTGCACCAAACCACAAACTCAGATTTTTATCAATGTGCAAATAGGGTTTACGCAGGGATGTGCACAAAAAGAGTTTGCGCAGAGATCAGAATTTACCATTGAACTCTGAATCAAGGCATATATTGGCTAGAACGCCACCGATTTTGCATACACTACTACAAGGAACCTCTTGAAATATTCTACTTGCTCATAGGTAACTAAAATCATTATTTGTCCACAACAGTGAACAAAAATGTTCACCTAATAGCAATACTGAGCATTTTGTCTATTTGGTTTGCAGTTTCTATCTCATAAACTCGGCCAAAGGGCATTTGAGCACTTTACATGAGCACAGTTTAATTATACACAGTCACATTCATTTTTTGAGGGGGGCGGGGAACCAGGAGATTAAGTGACTTGCCCAGAATCACAGGATGTTGAGCCGATGCCTAGACTTGAACCTAGTTCCCCAGTTCCAGAGTCATCAGCTCTGGCTCTTCATTAAAACATGCTGGAACATCTTCTTTGTTTTGTCACAAAGTGCATACAATGCAGGGACACAACTAGGGGGAGCTAAGAATTTGAATGTGGGGGCGGAGCCATCATCAAAGTTGGAATCACTATAACACTTGGGGTCTGCCTCGATTAATTAATGTTTGAATTTAATACTCAAAGGGATGTAGAACATTATGCTTCTGTTTCTGGAACAATTATTAGCAAACTGCTTTGTGAACTCATTGAGGGTGGTTGAATGGTATTAAAACATCTTTTCAAGATATTTGGGATAACTCACCTCCACCCGCCACCCTTCCCAGGTGTTTTTGAAAATTAGTGTCTGGTGGTGTAGTTTATGTACATTTCTTTATTTATTTTCATTATTTACTATTCATCTACCATCAGCATCAACATCTTTAGAGTATTTGTAAAATGGGATGTTAGGACACAAGATAACTTTGGAGAGGATTTGGCGTTATGTCCAGAGTTGCCGACTTTGGAACTGGGAAACCAGGATCAAGTCTCGTCGTTGGCTCAACTTCCTGTGATTCTGGACAAATCACTTAATTTACCCATGCCTTAAAAAAATGAATGCGACTTTATGCTATTGCTCATGTAAAGCGCTACGATACCTTAAGGTCAGGTTTGTGCTATATAAAACCGCAAAAAACAAAGTGTCTTGCTGTCATGGGCAAGGTGCATCATGTGGAGGCTCTCAAACTTCATCCATCCGTTCGTAGGACCCTGATTCAAACCTTGGTATTCATTCGCCTCGCCTACTCGAATGCCCTTCTAATGGCCGTAAATGCATCCTTGCTAAATAGACTGCATGTGGTTTCGAATACGGCAGCACGCCTGTCACGTAACATGCCCCCCAGAACAACTTTCCAGCCTTTGCTGAGACATCTTCACTGGCTACTTGTCTATAAAAGAATTAAGTTAAAGATCTACTGTCTTGTCTATAAAGCCCTTAACCCCTCTGCCGCGGCCGGAATTCTGCGCCTTTGCGGCACATTCCGATCGTGGGTGTGGTCATGACGGCTCCCGGTCGTCATCAGCACATGCCCACCGTAACTGATGACGACCTGGAGCCGTCATCCGCACCGAAGGGGTTAAGGGTCCAAGCTACCTCGCAGAAAAACTTAATTGCTGTTAGCCGGGCAGATCACTTCGTTCAGGGGAGAAAGCTCTTCTTGTTATCCTCCGTTATAGAAAACTCTGTGCAGGGGGCAAAGCTTTCTCCTACCTCGCCCCTTGGTACTGGAACTCATTACCTGTACATCTATGTAAGTGCTCAGACCTCCTCCTTTTCAAGAAACCCCTGAAAACAGAACTTTTGAGTAACTGATCTCTCAGGCCTTGATATTCCGCACCTCTAGCATGGAGATACCCCTTTGGGGGCAACTCCGGCGCTTTACAAATGTTGTCATTGATTCAAACACACAGAACACAGAATGTATACACCGTGGTAGTCAAGTCAAAACCACTTTATTCGATTTAGTTAAAAATCATAAAAGCATTCTACAATCACATCACAAGAAGGGCAATACAAATTCATAAGCAAATACAAAAAGCATCAATCAGTAGTATTTACATATACATAAAAATACATGATATGAGGAAACGTCAGTAATAATTAATTAATATACATTATAAAAATACATCATAAAAAGAGTAAGTACTCGATAAAATAGACATTTAAAATGTAAACAACATCCATTTCAATCTTCTTCACAAAGCACTAATATTTGCATTTTTAAGTCTTTTCCTCCTGATCCTAACCGCACCAACGAGGTAATTGGCCACGCTAAACATGGCCAACGGAGAATCCAATAATTGGAGGTACAGGAGAGCGGGTTTTGCCTGATAAAAAGCTTTATCCTTCAATAATGGTACCAGGTATTTCTGTCTGGGCTCAGTAAAAAAATTACAGAACAACATAAAGTGCATATTATTTTGTGTAGAAAAACTATCACAATTACAGACAGGGGCATCCTCCTCCTTAAACCAACCTTGACTATCACACAAAACTGTGTAAATCTGGTTAAACCGGAGTTTAACCAGAAGCCACCTATGAAAGAGGATAGTGACGATAGTAAGGTACGGTTGTATGGTAAGACGGGTAATGGTCAGGTAGTGGGCTCTGACCGTGGGCTTGAGTAGTTGGTGTTCCTCCCTCTCCACATTTTTCATTGTTATAAAAATTGGCCTTCACCCAATCTAAATCAGATTTCTTAAGACGCTGAGGGGCCTGAAAAATATCAGGACGACCCAGGTCCAGAGAGCACTTTTGTATATATGAAAGCCAAATAATGTTTTTATAATTATCTAGTTTTAAACAGTCCACCAGTATTTTATGATTTAGACCCAAGTTTTTATTGGTCCAAAGCCTTATCCATAACAAGATAGGAGCCATAAGAAGGGTGTCCGATATATACCCAAGCCCAACTTCCTGGTGAACTGAGAACGTGGCTGTAGATTGGGGAAGCCCTAAGGTGGAACGCAGGAATTTATTTTCTTCCCTTTGAACTGGTTCACTATTTACATAACCCCACAGACCCGAGCCGTACCTGGCTATTGCCACTGATTTTGCCCTGTACAAGTTAAGTAAGGCACCTGTTGGCTTCCCGCCCAATCTCCTGGCAAAACTTAGGATAGCAGTGGCCGAGCTTCTGACCGCTTTGGTTTTAGCTACAATTTGCGGAGCCCAACTCCCCTTGGTGTCAAAGATTACACCCAAGTATGTAAAAATTTTAACATTAGTGATCACGTCACCATTGCAGTAGAACTGTCTGGAGTTGTTTTTACCAGCCCCAAAAGCCATGACGTGTGATTTGGAGTTGTTTATCACTAGGTCTAATGATAACATAAAATCATTAAAAGCATTTAAAAGTTTTTGCAAACCTATGGGGGTCCGAGCTATTAAAGCTGCGTCGTCCGCGTACAGGAGAACCGGAATACGAGTTTCCCCTGCACGCGGAGTGTCCAAGGTAGCAGTTAAAAGAGTTTCCTCAAGTGAATTTATATACAAATTGAAGAGCATGGGAGCAAGAATGCAGCCCTGCCGCACGCCCCTGCTGGATTTGAACCAAGCGGTACGATTACCTACATGGTAACCATAAGTTTCAGTTATCATGAAATATTCTTGATTTTGATACGCTTGAGAATCCAAAAAACTTAAATGCAGCTCTCGTTTGGAAAGACAGTGAATGTAAAATAATACACAAGGTGTGAGTGTACATGGTACGTCCAGAGTAAAGAATGGATGCGCAAACTTGCAACATTCGTACGAATACTGGCAGTTGCAGAATATAATAGTAGTAGTAGTAGCTGTGAAAATGTCTGCTACGTGCATGCAGAGTAAGTCATCTACAATTTAACCCTTTTTGTTAACTTATTTTTTTATGGGTGTCATAGTGAGTGTATTTCAGCAGGACCATGCACTAGTAGAAAATCTGTCAACTGGGCTGCAATAGGATCCTCGTTTAGAGTGGCTCAGCTTCAGGTTGGTATCACAGTAAGTAGTTGCTTCACTCTTATCCCTATTGTTTCTCTGATGACCCCCTTCACCCCTGCAGTGCTCTGAGCTCTTGGCCTTCTACTTACAGGGAAGATCACTGTACTGTTTAAACTCTTATTTCTATCTGGTATGGCTCAGGCCTCATGGAAGCAAGATGCATTTACCACACTATTAAACAAAATTCAATCTGAATGCACTTGACGTAAAAAAACAATGATCTCTGGATAACACTTCTAGCAGCCTTAAGAAAAATTTTTAAAAAGCTGGTAGCCAAACAACTGTGCATTGTACTGGAAGAAGGTAAACTGTTGGATAACTGGCAGGTGGGGTTTGGTCAACAGAAGGTCCCATAGCTGCTGCTTGTCTCTATTACAGATGGCATCAGCTTCATACTAGATCTAGATAATGCAGGTAGAATGATGCTCCTGGCTCTCTCTACAGATTTTGATTTGGTACATCAAAAGTGCTGTTGAGAAGACTTGCAGTCTCTGGGGTCAAAGGTATACTGTGTAATTGTTCTAGATTCTCCTTTTTGAAGGGGCTCTCTTAATTAATACTCTTGACTACATTTTGATTGCCAAGTCACATGATTAATTTAGGTGCTCTGTAAGGCTCCTCCTTGTCGCTGATGCAGTTTAATCTGTGTTCAACCCCTGCTGTGCAGTATCCACTCATTTGGATGGCAAGTGTTGTCATATATGAGTGACACACAGATCCTGAACCAGTAGAACCAAAATGTACTTGATCTGTAAGCCAACTTGCATGATTGCCTGGACACCGTCAAGAAACTGATGGACCTCATCTTCCTAAACCTTAACACCAATAGCCAAAGCTCTTACAGAACTGTAGAGAAACTTTGCTGGAGCATCTGTTCACAGCCTGTATCCATGGGTGACCCTCCAATCCCCTTGGCAAAGGTCTATTCATTAAGTGTGATTCTTCATGGGAATCTATCCTTCGCCCATCATATTTTCTCAGTTGATTTCCCCTGCTTTAGGTTACTGAACGCACATAGGAAGATGTTACTATTACTTTCAAGTATTTCCTGCTCTGCAGTAGTGCATTCTTGCATTGTAGATAGTCTGGATACTTTAATTCCCTAAATTTAGGCTTACTGGCAGCTCAAACTACTAGGCTCCAGAATATCCAGGATTATTAAGTAAGACTTGTCTGTAAAGTAAAAACATATAGTTATGTGGCTGCTGTTAGGCATAAGCTTCACGGCCTGTCGTTGGACCAAAGAGTCATGTTAAGACTTTCTGCCTTACTCATAAAATCTACTACAAGAACACCCCATTGGACCAGGATAACAATATACAGCACTAATATCCACAAAGATCCTGAGATCCTCACATTATTCTCTTCTCCAGGTTTCCAGGATAAATAACGCTTGCGGTTGGGGGATGGTCAGTCGCCTTTCAAGACCATAAGGTTTGGAATTAACTTTAATCAACCAAGGGCCAGATGTATCAAGGCTTTTGCGACTAAATTTCGGCCTTTGCGACTTGCAGACGGCCTTTTAGCATGATTTGCTATGTATCAAAAAAATCACAAGTTAAGGAATCGCAAAAAATTACGATTCCTTATTTTGCCATAGCATTTAAGGAATCAAAATGTTTGCGATTCCTTAAATGATATGTCTGTAACTTTTAGGAATTGCGAATTTGTGTTAAGAAATCGCAAATTACCACCAACTTGTAGTTGGTGGTAATTTGCGATTTCTTTTAAAAATGCCCTATTTGGCATTTGTGAGGGTGTGAGGGTGGCATGTGACACATACATGCCCATAGGGCATGTATGTGTGCCACATGCACACACATGTAAATTTCAGGGGTGCAGCAGGGTGTCTTTGAGACACCCCTGCACCCTTGAAATAATTCTCAAGTTGCGATTAGCAAATTGCGAATTCGCAATTTGAGAATTATTGCACTATTATTCCTATGGGCCTCCTGGCCCATAGGAATGCATTGGAAATTATTCTTTATTTGCGAATTCGCAAAATGCGAATTCGCAAATAAAGAATATTAAGGAATCGCTAAAAATAGCGATTTTGTTCATACATTCCATTTTGCGAATTCTAAATAGCGATTCGCAAAAAATCGCTATTTAGAATTCGCAAAACGAATTGATACATCTGCCCCCAAGTCTTTCCTATTTACGTAACTGAGGTGCTGGTCATTTCCCTTGAGATTCATAAATCTTACCTTTTAGATTGTGCAAGTGCCAGAAATATATTTTTTGAAGTTTGGACTATATTGGATACGTTGAGTGAGGTGCGGGAGGTTTGAACGAGAGGGTGAGAACAGAGACCATTGTGCATGCAGCTAATTATCAACTTTTGTGCCAAACAAAATCACACGTAGAGGAATAGGGTGTCCACCCACTGGAGGTAATGTTAAAACACCAAGTAAATACTTTGCAATGGGACATAGTTCCTATTTGGAGCAGAAGATTCTCTTTAAGTACTGGAGACACATTTTTATATGTTTACATAGGCATATTTGTGGGGTGCCCATCCCCCTAAGTACGTCTGTTGGTACTACTGATAATCAACAGATGGTAATTGTTTTTATAGTCAATAGTACACATTTTGCCTACCCCTGAAGGATGAAAGGCTGAGTGGTTCAACGAGATTCAAACCTGTGACTGTGAAATTAAATTTGAAAACAATTGAGAGAGCAAGGGATAATGTCACTTGGGAAGTGACAAGAGATATCTCCTATTCCCCTGGTAGGAATATTTATGCAAACAAAAAGAAGGAGTATCCCCAGCGTCAGGTTTTTGAAGGAAAAAACTTTCGGAGGGTGAATTGTTTGGCAAAAGAAAAAAGGAAAAAAGTCAACCTTTTTGATAGGAAACCCCTCACTCACCACCTAGTGGTGACTTGCTTCATCATCGGGGTCCACCCTGGTGACCTAGCGTCACCAGGATGTGCTTCGACACCTGGGTTACAGTGGAGCAGGTGTGACTGTTTGTGCAAAAAGAGGTGTTAAAAATTGTCCTGGTAGTCTTAAAAACAATCTTTATTACAAAGTAATCAGAACAATGTTTAAAAAATTGTTGGCGAGATATACCTTGGTGAGTTACGGCCAAGGTATCTCTATATGTGTGTGGGTGGCTTGGTCAACATGTTTCTACCTTCAGGGCAGTAGCCCGGTATTCTTCAGGACCAAAAACAGGTGGATGGGGGGTGTGTGCCCCCTAAAAGGCACACCCTCACCTGATCCCCTGTGAACCAACTGGAAAAATTACCAGCGGTAGATGTGCTCTTTAAAATAAAGAGCAATGTCTGGTTGCAAAAAAAGACTTGTTTTAAGCCTTTTGATTACTTCAACGGGCAGGGGGTAGGGTCTTTTAACCACGTTGGCGGGAAATAAAGCGGCCATTCACCTACTCCTCTCCTCCTCACTAGCCGAGCAGAGGAGGAGAGGAGTAGGTGAATGGCCGCTTTATTTCCCGCCAACTAACTAGGTTTGGTGGTTAAAAGACCCTACCCCCTGCCCGTCAAAGTAATTTGGTCCTGAAGAATACCGGGCTACTGCCCTGAAGGTAGAAACATGTTGACCAAGCCACCCACACACATATAGAGATACCTTGGCCGTAACTCACCAAGGTATATCTCGCCAACAATTTTTTAAACATTGTTCTGATTACTTTGTAATAAAGATTGTTTTTAAGACTACCAGGACAATTTTTAACACCTCTTTTTGCACAAACAGTCACACCTGCTCCACTGTAACCCAGGTGTCGAAGCACATCCTGGTGACGCTAGGTCACCAGGGTGGACCCCGATGATGAAGCAAGTCACCACTAGGTGGTGAGTGAGGGGTTTCCTATCAAAAAGGTTGACTTTTTTCCTTTTTTCTTTTGCCAAACAATTCACCCTCCGAAAGTTTTTTCCTTCAAAAACCTGACGCTGGGGATACTCCTTCTTTTTGTTTGCATAACTGTGAAATTAAACACAAATCCCTAGAGTAGATAGATTAGTCCACTGATCTGCCATATCTGGGTGCTGTGGTCTCTGTGCTGCAACCTTAACTTTCATCATTTTTATAAAACAAATATATTATAACGAGTTTTATGCACCACTTGCTGTAGCACATGCTGCCATTTTTGGAGCAAAAATAAAAAATTTCCATGAACTCCAAGATACCTATTTATTTTCAATTTCAGGAGCAAAGGTTTAGATGCAAATCGTGGGATTCAGATCCATTCCGTCAGGTGGCAAATACGTTGTAGCATTTGGCACAAAGCTGACACACAAATTCAACTGTATACACACATACATTACCTGCACCAATTAGAATATAATTTGTTGCCAGAATTCACCATTTCATGCCTTGCTTTATAAACGTCTTCATAGCACTATGTCCATAATAAACTTCTTTTAACATTTTTGTCTTTTTTTCCCCTTAGAAAAGCAAATTTGTTCTCCACTTGTTTCAGTCTTATCACTGTCTTGCATTTTTAACAGTCTGATGAGAGTCTATACTCCTGGCTTTGGTTGTATTCAGAGTGAAAGGGAATGGTATCCCTCCTGTTTTCGTGTCTTTAGTGTATCCTGCTCTTCCTTGCATATGGTTATCATGCAAGGAGAGGGATCAGGCCAAGAGTGGAGTGGCAAGAGGCACAGAAAGCAGTGACATAATTAATATAGCCTCTCCCAGTTTTTATGGACTTGAAAGGGCCGGAGGAATAATTCACAAGAGGCTGGTCGTCAGCCTGGCAGCCTAGCCCACGGAGAGTGACGGACTAAAGCCCTTTTAGCCCAATGGCTGTGTTGCATTCTTGCTTTTCCACTGCTTGTTGATTTACTCTGCCTTACCTCATTGTGCTGGAGCCTGGAATGTATGATGCGTGCCTGCATCTTGCATCCTTGGTTCCAGATTCTTTCCCAACTGTATTAACTCCCTGTACCTTTGACTTATTGGATGTGCTGTGCTTCTCTTCATCCAACTTGAAATAAATCTCTATTTTTATATAAGGAGCCTCCTACTTTTTTACACTGGCGACGAGGGACTCTCCTTTATTTTCTGCCACTTTTCCTTGAAGCACAGGAGCAGAAACCATAAGGATCCGCGTTATCAACCTCAGAATATTTTTTTCTACTGCAGGAGTGAAGCGGAGCATCTATTTTGCATTTTCCTTCTAACCCGGCGAAGCTACGCTAAGTATTGAAGTTTTAAACTATTTCTTCGCTTTTCCTTCGTTTTCCTATACTAAAACGGCAGCGCGCCTACGTCAGCAGGACTTTGGACCTATCAGCGTCTTCGAGAAATGGTAATTCCTGATTGGCTGTTGGAAATCTTGGACCTATCAGCGTCTTCGAGGGCTGGCAATTCCTGATTGGCTGTTGGTCTTCCATTGTCATCACGCATCATCGCGCGTCACTGCGCATTGTTTCTAAAGCCACTGCGCACCACGCTGGTTTGCCGTCTGTGTATGTTGCCATAGCAACGCTTTCACCGAGTGCGCAACACGGAATACCACGTCTATTTCACCGGGCAAACGCGCAACACGAACGATCACTTCAACTTCACCGGTAAATGCAATTTTATCGTTTCACTCTGTCTGAAACGGAAAAAAAATACTGTTTACACGCTCCATTCCATTCGCTTTGAGAAACAACGAAGGTACTGTTTTACACGCTCAATTTCATTGCGTGTGAAGTTACTTTATTTAGTTATTCTTTAATTTTTATTTTGGACATATACTCCTTATTTATTTCATTATTTTTTTAAAGAATAAGAGTAATTCCTGTGACTTATTTGTCATTACTTGGCTCCAAATTGACTCCACCTCACAAGTTCTTTTTTACTGTGGATATCTTCAGTGAAAGTTTATTCTATTTTATTAGACTGCCATTTGCTGGATATTTTTTTTATATTATTATCAGACAGTTATTCTGACTTTGTTCTTCATTCCACTTTCAACATGCAATTTGATCCACCATCAAAATTTTTACAATCTAAGGGTGATCCACCCATTCCATGGGCTAGATGGAAAGAGGAATTTTTTACATATCTCAAGGCCATGGATGGGGAACGCATGTCTGCGGAAAGAAAGAAGAACATATTTCTACACTGTCTTGGCTCAGAAGGGCAATTAGTTTTTAGAACTTTACCACCTGTAAGATCTGGAGGTGACAGTAGTGTGTATGATGAAGCAGTTGCTAGAATTGAAGGGAGGTTCAAACCTGTTACTAGTGTCGCTCTTAATAGGTTTAAGTTCTATACCAGAGTTCAGGATGAGAAAGAATGCTTTGATGATTTCCTTACAGCTCTACGTGCATTGTCGTTACATTGTAATTTTGGTCTTATGACAGACGAAATGATCAGAGATCAGATTATCGTGCATGTAAAAAATAAGAAAGTTCAAGAGCAGTTGTGGATTTTGGGTGATCCTAGTTTGGAAATAGCGATTAGTACTGCTAAAGCTCTTGAACAGTCTGATAAATGGATAAAAACATTAGATAAGGCATCTACTGCTTCCACCTCCTCAACTGGTTCCACTTCTTCCAGCGAAGTTAGTGTTGTTAAACCCCAAGAACAAAGAAATGTTGTGCCTTCCAACAAGAATGATGGAAAAGCTAGACAGTTCTATTGTTTTAGATGTGGAAACCCTGACTACATTGCTTCCTTTCCTCAATGTCCAGCTATTTCTAGACAATGTAATAAATGTGGACGCTCTGGTCATTTTTCCAATATGTGTAAAACTTCCACAAGATCTTTCCAGGACACAAGAAGATCTTCTGTTCCTTCATATAAACGTCCTTCTGGTAAAATATCATATGTCAATGACGATGCATGTAATGATCCAGATATTAAGGAATTTGGTATTGTCATTGCTATACAGGAGTCATTTGACTTATCTCAAGCTGATACCCTTTCCTCTCCTAAAAGTCCTGTTACCATTTTAGGTAAAGTACTAGAGCTTATGGTGGACTCCTGTTCTCCTTGGACCATAATCACACATGAGTATTGTGTTAAGTCTTTTGGTGATTTAATTGATATTAATTCTTTGTCTAAGCCTGACATACGTGGCTACAATTTTGATGGCTCCAAGATCAATATTATTGGATTTAAGGAAGTTGTACTTACCATCAAAAATAGTTCTGCTAGTGTGAAACTTTACATTGCATGGAAGGGTGTGAATGTCTTGGGGTGGAGGGACCAAGCGAGACTTGGTGTTTCTTTAAATCCTAGACTTAAAGATCCTGTGTTAGTTTTAGCTGTATCTGACGGAGATTCCACAGAATCTTCTGAATTCACAGAGATTTCTCGTGCCTTTCCTAAAGTGTTTTCTGACAAGTTAGGCAAATTGAATGGGTTTAGCCATAAGATTAAAGTCAAACCTAATTCTGTCCCTGTAAAACAGAAGTTAAGGGGAGTGCCTATTAGTATTAGGGACGAACTTAGAGATATGCTTGACACCATGGTAAAAGATGGTATAATTGAGGAAGTGGAATCGTCTGAATGGGTTTCCCCTATTGTTTTAGCCATTAAACCCGATAAAAGTATTAGGCTATGTATTGATTTAAGGGCACTTAATAAGTGTTTAGTCACAGACTGTCATCCACTCCCTAATATTAACGAAATGCTTTGCATGTTGGATGGGGCTAGTGTGTTTTCAACATTAGACCTGAGATCTGCGTATCACCAGATCAAACTCACTAAAGACTCCAAACAATTCACTGCCTTCATTACCCCTCATGGGCTATTTCAGTTCAAGAGAATGCCATTTGGGTCTAGCTTCGGCTGCTTCAGTGTTTCAGAGAGCCATGTACCATATTTTTAAAGACCTGTCATTCGTCAAATGTTTCCAGGACGATATTCTGGTTTTTTCAAAAAACAACAGTGAACATAATACTCACCTTAAAGAAGTCTGTTCTAAGTTAGAGCAATTTGGCTTGACCATTAAAGCCAGCAAGTGTAAATTCTTCTGTAAATCTGTAGAATATTTGGGACATACCCTCTCTGGAGATGGGGTGGTACCAAAGAAGAACCTTGTTGACGCAATTATGAATGCACCAGCCCCTGATAGTAAAGAGAAGTTACTCTCTTTTGCGGGGTTGTGCGAATATTACAGTAAATTCATTCAAAATTTCGCCAACAAGATGGAACCTTTAAGAGAGTTGACTAGAAGCTCAGCCAAATTTGTCTGGACTGACAAGCAAGATATTGCTTTCAAGCAAATTAAGAGTGAAATTGTTAATGCTCCCACACTCAAATCTTTCTGTATTAGTAAGAAATGTGTCATCACTGTTGATGCCAGTTTGTATGGCATCGGTGCTGTGCTGAGTCAAACTGCGGGTAAAGATGAGTGGTGCGTAGCCTTCGCTTCCAGAACCTTATCTTCCACTGAAAGAAGATACTCCGTTATTGAAAAGGAGCTACTTGCATGCATTTGGGCTGTGGAACATTTTAGAAACTATGTCTGGGGGAACAGGTTTGTTTTGAGAACGGACCACAAACCGTTAGTAGGTATTCTCTCCCCTGGTGGTGGTTGGAACTCGACTGCCAGGATTGCTCGTTTGTCCTCACGCCTCCAGGAATATGATTTCGAGATCATGTATGTTCCTGGAAAAAGCAATGTAACGGCAGATTTTTTATCCAGATTACCATGCAGTATTGATAAAGTTTCCACCATTGACCAGGATGTTGATGTTATTGCTTCCATTGAGGATTGCATTTCAAAGGAGTTTTTAACTTTGTCTGAGGAGGAATGGTTTAGTGAAATGGCTAAGGATTCTATTTGCCAACAAATCTTTGGATTTGTGAAGGATGGTTGGCCCAATAACAGATCCATTCCTTCTGACTTAGCTTCCTTTTCCCAAGTCGCTTCAGAAATTGAAGAATTTGGTGGGTTTCTGTTTAAATCTGGCAAGTTAATTCCCCCTGCTTCTTTACAAGAGAAGATTTTGTTGTTAGCTCACCAAGGCCACATTGGCATGTCATCCATGAAGCGTCTGGTTAGGGAAAACTTTTGGTGGCCTGGCATTGACAAAATGATTGATAGAATGGTAAGGGAATGTTCTCAGTGCATTAGCAGTGACAAAATGCTCCATTTGTCCTCTGCTCCTCTTAAACCCGTGGCCTGGCCCAAATTTCCATGGCAAAAAGTGGCTTTTGACATCTCTGGCCCTTTTAGACAGTTGCCTTCCAATGCCCGTTTTGCGCTTGTGTTGGTTGATTACCATTCGAAATGGCCTGAAGTTAAATTTGTTAATAGCGTTTCCTCTCAGGTTATTTTGTTGTTCTTGAAAGAGACTTTTGCCAGAGAAGGTTTTCCGGAAACTTTTGTTACAGACAACGGTACGCAGCTAGTTTCCTCTGAAGTTAAACAGTTTCTTGATTGCTGTGGTATTAAACATCATACTCTGTCCTTGTACGAGCCTAGGGAAAATGGTCAGGTGGAACGTTTTAATCGTGTCCTCAAAGATTGTATCTCTGGGATTGGTTCTTCCGACGATTCTTGGTTGGAGGTGGTCAGGAAAAGACTTTGGGTCTACCGTATCACACCACATTCGGTCACTGGTGTGAGCCCTTTCAAACTCTTAAAGGGTAGAGAACCCTCTTCTGCGATTTGCCCCTGGTGGGTTAAAAAACTTAATAGGAATGATCCTAAAGTTGACGTTGAAAGTGTTGCTAAGCGTGTTGAAGACAAACAGCAAAGTATGAAACTTGCTTTTGATTCCAGAATGAATGTTAAACTTCATGATTTTGTTGTTGGTGAGTGGGTAAGAGTAAAGAAACCTGGTTTCTTAGTTAAAGGTTTCTCCAAATTCTTTCCCCCTATTAAAGTGGTCAAGGTATTTAAAAACTGTGTTGCCACACAAGATGGGAGGGTTTGGAATGTTCGTAGGGTTGCTAGATGCCCTGTTTCTACTGACTCTTTTCCTTCACCTTCACGACCACAGGCCAAATTGCCTTCTCCTGCACATGTCAATGTTTCTCCTCAGGTGCAAGCCGATGTACCTCTCCTGACTCCCGTTCATAAAGATTTGTCTGTTGCTTCTAGAGTTAAATCTGATGTTAGACCAAAGAAAACTCCTAATAGGTATTTGTGTTGATTTTCTTTCTTTTATTGGGGTAAGATGTGTTGCATTCTTGCTTTTCCACTGCTTGTTGATTTACTCTGCTTTGCTGGAGCCTGGAATGTATGATGCGTGCCTGCATCTTGCATCCTTGGTTCCAGATTCTTTCCGAACTGTATTAACTCCCTGTACCTTTGACTTATTGGATGTGCTGTGCTTCTCTTCATCCAACTTGAAATAAATCTCTATTTTTATATAAGGAGCCTCCTACTTTTTTACAGGCTGTTGCGCCCCTGGTACAATGTAAGTACTTCGTGGCTGACTTAGTCTGGTGGGTCATCAAAGTTGGCAAGTCCAGGTGCTGAATATGTACCGTCACTTATATTTACATTCTATTAGACAGGTGCACATGGGTTCCATGGCTGGGGCTACTGATTGGACTTTTATGTCCTATCTGGAGTATCTTGCTGACCCTTTACTCCTTCCAAGGCCATTTTCATCCGTTGAAGCCTCTATTTATTTTACCCAGTGCTTGTAATGCCATAAGTGGAATCCGCTCTCTTCCTACTGTCTAGGGCTCCCTATGAAAGCTTTTATTATGACATTCTATTTCCACAACACAGCAGGGGTATCATACAACACATACAGAATGAGCATTGGCAAAACCAAGATGTCTGGCGTTGGTCGCCAGCGTTTTCACTTTGGCTATTTTGTTTTTTGTTCTGTCATGTTTTTTTCAAAACGTTATTGTTGGAGACGCTGCTGGGCCCTCGGCAATCTAAAAAACATGAAGTAAAGGAAATTATTTTTTGGGGGGTTGGGGAGGGGTACAAAAAAATTGCACACATTCTCCTACTAGTCCCTGGCTAATTTGTGCGTGGATGTGCTTCGTGTGAAAGGGAAGCATTTAGTAATTTACGTTGAAGTCAAACAACTGCGAAAATGGGTTCTGGGTAGAAGGAAAATGTGAATGACACAACAACAGACTTATGGATGAAGTCTGGCTGGAAACCCTACAAGTAAGTATATTATATACATCATTTTAGTAAAATAACAAGGTCAGACTAACACCTGACCTAAAAAAGCCAAGTGATCTGGTGCAGGCTGCCAGACACTTGCCTTTGCTAATGCTTTTTTGTAATGTTTTTGTAATTCTTTATTATAAATATATACAGAAGACTAAAAAAATACATAAATAGAAAGGCGTACATAGCTAGACAGAATTAATTTAAAATAGTTAAATATCTAAATAAGCACGACATACAAGAGCACTGAAAGCAAACTAGAACGACATACAAGCAGGACATACAGACTAAATTGGTTTACAAATATATCTCTACTCCTCAATTGAAAATACAGACATGAGAGCAGATATAAATGCATTTCGTTATGTTCGTTCTAAATAGAAAATAACTTTTTAAAGACTAGATACAAATGGACACAACACTGGTATATTCCGAAGTAGCAACAATCAGGTAAATAATATAAAAAGACAGACCCAAAAGGAGTTTACAACATTGTTATCAGAAGGCAGGAACTTATAAAGCTGGAATGTGCTCTGTGCAGTAAAGAGCTGGTAGAGACGTCCTGATATCATATCATGCTCTAAACCCAAAGGCAAAATTAAAGTAATAAGTAAGTGCAAACAAAGAAACTCACACTGAAGTGAACTACCTTTTTCATGTGGATGTGCTCCTGGTGCAAAAGCAAAATGCAGTCACTCAAAGTGAAGTTAGCCAGTGGCCATGCTGTATGCTGTAGTGGGCAGAAGCAAAATGGGCATGGCACAACAACAGACCAATGGTTGAATAGAGCTTGCTGAAAGCCTGTATAAGAAAGTATAGTATACATGCAACACTTGTGAAATCAAAAGGTCTTGGCCAACGTCACAGTGAAAAAGATAAAACTAGTGACCATGTGTAGATACAACATCAACTGACCAACATGGATATTTCCTTCCCAATAAAATTAGAGCAAAAACATATGAAATTAGAACTTAATTAATAGTTAAGGTTTTTTCTTATGAGGGCTTCCACAATGTACATCACTATTTAAATATAATTGTTAGAAAAGAAATGCTGCATTGTGATATCAGGCTAGGTAAATGTATTCATCGTTGTTTTGCTGTTTGTAAGTCAGATGTTACTATAACCGAGTTTAATCGTACTCTACTTTCCATCCTTCTGAGGGAGTAGGGGAAGCAGGAAGACAGGATGGAGGATGAAGAATAAGGTTGGACTGGCTGTTCTGGGCATTGGGTGTTTTACCGTGAGGCTGGAAGAGTGGGGAGATGCTTTTGTAGCAGTGTAGCAGTTTTAAAAGCACTGCATAGTTCCTTGTATATCCAGCAGTTTTCAGACACTAACAGTGCCAAGATAACTCTGGTGATTAATGAACCTGCTGATCAGAGTTTTGTCTAGTGGCAGTTTTTTTTCACAACATATTTTTTTTGTTGACAGCCAACACAGTACAAGGATGGTACAGAGCACCCAAGGTACGTAGATAAGGTGATACATATGAGAGTCTACAATTTTCATCAATAATATAGGATAAATTGCACAGAAAATAAAATACAAGGAAATTTATAGGTAAAGAAAAGGAAAGGAAAATGAAAAACAACTGTGTCACATTGTCTTTGGTTAATAAATATAACAATTCTGAATATAGAGAGATTTTTCCCCACTCACAGTCACATTGAGTAGGAGCACTACTCAAATGCCAAATGGCTAGTGTCATAGCAACTGTTTGTCAGTGTGAGACGAGGGCGGGGAGGTTCCAGATTCAATTCCCTGTAGTCAGCCCCCCATTTCCAGATTTTGTAGAGTTTATGGGGGCATCCCCCCGCTTTAAAGACCAGGAGTTCCAGGCCCATGCAGAAGTCCAGACCACTTTTCCACACCCCATGCGACGGTGAAGACTCGTCTTTCCAGATCTGGGCAATATCTTGCTTTACCAGTGTGAGACCCAGAAATAGGAGGTGATGTTTGTTTCTATTCCCCCCCATGTCTTCCGTAATATGCAGCATTGCTAACCGCGGTGAGGATGCAATGTCCCACCCCAGAACCTCCGACAGGCAGGTGAACACTCCACTCCAGAATCTCGACAGTGTTGGACAGGACCAGACAGTATGCAGGAAGGTACCCTTCATGGATTTTTAGGCGTAAGCAATGTGGGGGCGCGATGAGCCCAGCATGCCACAGTCTGTGCCTTGTAAAATAAGCTCTGTGTAAATATTTGAACTGAATAAGACACAGACGGGCTGCGATTGCTACACAACGGGGGGATTCTAAAGCCTCCAACCAGTCATCTTCCGCTAATGGACCTAGGTCCTGTTGCCATGACTCACCATTTTTCTGCATGGTGGTAGGGGTATTGTTGATGAAGGTGCAATATATTTTAGTTATTTTATGGTCCCCCAAGTCACCCATGAAAACATTAGCCTCAATGGGATTGGATTCAGGAATCTCGGTTAGGTGGGATATATATGGGGTAAAGGCATGTCAGAACTGGAAATAGCGGTAGAATTGTGCACGGGGCAGGCTGTATTCTGTTTGTGGATCAAGAAAGGACTTAACAGTGCATCCACGTACTACTGCCCCCACTGTATCGATCCCAATGGCCTCCCAGCTCTGAAAGCCGGACAAGTGCGTCAGCTGTGGTAATTGCCCATTGCTTCATAGTGAAGTTTCTTTTGTGAATCTCCCTCCACCAACCCATCTGACAGAGCGCCGACTTCCAAGTCCTGAAGACTATAGCTGT
This sequence comes from Lissotriton vulgaris, assembly GCF_964263255.1. Classification (NCBI taxonomy): domain Eukaryota; kingdom Metazoa; phylum Chordata; class Amphibia; order Caudata; family Salamandridae; genus Lissotriton; species Lissotriton vulgaris. The sequence continues at coordinate 457,389,168 of NC_141697.1, forward strand.
AGCGGGTGGTAGCTCTCGAAGCAGCGTCATTGAGTACAGGAGCATGTGGAGAGCATTTTCTCCCTGCAGCCAGCGTTCCACAGCATAGGCAGAATCCTTGCAGCTGCCATGCCACCAATCGTTGAGCACGAGTAAGTGAGAGGCCATGTAGTAGAGTAGGTAGATTGGAAGCAGGACCTCAGGCCACCCACGATGCCCCACCCTCGCCAGAGAAAACAGACCAGAATAGCATTCAATTGATGAAACCATGTTGGTTTTATCGGATAGGGATGATTCTGAAGTTGATAGAGGAGGTGAGGCAGGGACATCAATGGTCTAGTGGCAGTTTTGACACATCTAAGGTAGCTCTTAGAAATGGGGGTCTCTAGTTGGCAGAGGTAGATACCTTTGACCAAGTAGGGAACCTTCTTCCTAGTCAGGGTAAGGGGGATGCACTTCTAAAATTACCCCTGCTCACCCCCTTGGTAGCTTAGCACGAGCAGACATGTTCATCTCAGAGGCAGTGTGTAAAGCATTTGTGCATGCATACAGTAACACAGTGAAAACACTACAAATGGTCCTCACACCAGATTAGAAAAATAAGCAAAACTTTATCTAAACCAACAAGACCAAAAACGACAAAGATCCAACATACAATACTGTAAAAATAGTTACAGTGCAAAATAACCTTTTAATTGACGTGAAAACACAGTTCCTCCAACTCAGTAGCTCCGTTTGGGGCTAGAGCGATACTGAACACGACAGATTCTAACAATTCCAGCCAATGGCATTGGTACAGATCAGCTAAAGCATCAACAGACTCAGAGACAGTACCTTTCTTGTTGCGGCCAATGCGCCGATGCGAGTCGGTCAGGGCAACCGTTGCGGTGGCTATGTGAGATGGAAGCGTTGCAGCGTGTGGGGTCCTCACGGCTCACTGCAGGCAGCGGTTCATTGGCTGAGTCGGTGAGACCAAGGCTTGTGCTGCAGCGTGAGACAGTCCCCAATGTGGTGCTGGTAGATCATGGTGCAGCGACGGAGACGGTTGATGTTTGAGTCGGGCAGCAGCGGAGTAGGTGACCTCTGCAACGTGTAGTGAAGTGGTGCGGAGTGTGGTGCCCACAGGACACGGTGCAAGCAGCAGCTCGTTGATGGAGTCTGTGAGACCAGGGTTGTGTTGCGAAGCAAGGCGGTGCTCTCTGCCGTACCTTCAGGACACAGAATCCTGCGACGGATTCGGTGCCAGAGTTGGTTGCCCTTTCGTTCTGCGGCGCCTGAAACCAGCGGTTCCAGAGACTGTGCCCAGAAGGATGGTGAGGTCTTTGCTGTTCCTGAGACATCTTGAACAGGGGGCAAGTTCCCCTTCAATCGCTTGGAGAAACTTTTCAAGCAGGATGCACAAACAGTTCCTCTCCTTGGCAGAAACAGCCACTGCAGGCCAACCCTAGACAGCAAAAAGCAAAGGGGCAGTACTCCTCCTCCGGTTTCTTCCAGCTCTTTTCCTTGGCAGAGGTTCCTCTTGATTTCCAGAAGTAGTTTTTGATGTCTTTTCTATCCCTGACTTCCAACAGGAGGCAAGCTATACTTCAAGCCCTTGGAGAAAACTCTAACAGCAGAATGATGAAAGCACAGTCCAGTCCTTTCCCTGCCCAAGACAGAAGCAACCACTGCAGGCCAAGACCAACAGCACAGGGGCAGTACTCCTCCAGCTTCCTGGCAGGTTCCTTAGTTCAGCAGTAATCTAAAATTCGGGGCCCCACTTTTTATAGCACAAATTCCTTTGTTCTCTAGTGGCAGAGAATCTCTTTGCCCAGCCAAAACCAGTTTTGTCCTCTCTGGTGTAGCTGCCCGGTAGGAGGTGGAGACAGCATTGTGTAAGCGCCTCGTAAGGGGTCGATTCTTGCGCTATACAAGAATATAAAATAAATAAATAAGGCAGACATGGCCTATTCAGGTGCAAGGAAAATCGCATCCCACCACTCTGAATGCAGCCCAGGTCTATTCAGCCAAGCCCTGACTCATTCAGGAAAGGCAGAACACACATCAACCCCACCGCCCCCCGGTGGCAGTCTGAGAGAATGTACATCCCCAGCCGCTGACACTCCAAAGCCAGACAGTCAATCCACAAACCAGCAGAGGCACACAGGATGGCTAAGCAAGAAAATACCCACTTTGTAAAAGTGGAATTTTCAAACAAACAATATAAAAATCATCTTTGCTAAAAGATGCATTCTTATATTCTGAGTTCAGGCATGCAAAGGTATATTAAAAGATGTTATAAATAAACTCCCATTCTATCCTATGGGACAGATAGCCTTCAATATTGAAAAACGAAATTGGCAGTATTTCACAATCAGGACATGCCACATAGGGCATGCCCTACCTTTCACATATACTACACCCTGCCCACAGGGCTACCCTGGGCCTACCTTACGGGTGATTCACATGTAAGAAATGGGAAGTTTAGTGTGTGGCAAGTGGGTGCACTTGCCAGGTCGACATGCAGTACTAGACTGCACAAAGGCACTATAATGGCAGGCCTGAGTTACATTTACAGGCTTCTTATGTGGGTGGCACAATCAGTGCTGCAGGCCCACTAGCAGCATTTGATTTACAGGCCGTGGGCACACATAGTGCTCTGTACTAGGGACTGACTAGTAAATCAAATATGCCTATCATGGAATCACCAATCCATCATAACAATTTACAGTGAGAGCATATGCACTTTAGCAATGATCAGCAGTGGTAAAGTGCCCAGAGTCATAAAACTAACAAATCCAGGTCAGAAACAGGAGGCCAAAAAGCAAAAAGTCTAGGGATGAACCTGCTGGACAAGCCAGGTCTAACAGTAGCGCAGAGGGTAAATAAGCCTGCCGCAAAGACTGTGTACTATGCAGATCACAGAACAGTATTTTATGTGCATTGCTCAATGGGTTCTGTCACAGAGATCCTTTTGTTAATGTGCTGTTTATGAGTTACAATCGTAATCTAGGTTGGAAATTTATGTTTTTCCCCAGTGTTTAATTATTCTTATTTTGCTAAAAAGGGTTTCTTTGAGTAGAAATACATTCTTACTAGTAAAGCCAAGTATAACCACTGTGTTACATTCTGAATCCTAAGATTGTGCTTCCCCAGCCCAGGAACACTTTAAAAATGCCTACCAGTATGGATAACATGGGAATCCTACATCTTGTAGCCCCCTTTGTATTATATAACATTTTCTATACACTGTTTAAAACATGTATGATTCATTTTCTCTGTATGTGTGTGTGAGGTAAAATGCTGTGACAACATACACTGTTATGAGAGGCGCTATAAAACAAATTAGACACATATAAGACAAGGGCTATGGAGAGATGTGAGGCATGGTTGGGAGGTGATAGTGAGAAAATAGTTAAAGAGCCCCAATAAAGATTGCCATATCCTGGTGCACTGTAAGGTCATCATTAACACCTTTGCTGCGGGGGTTATTCCCCCGCTGTGCTAGGGGGAGGGGGGCGCGCACAGCACCCGCATGCTCATGACGAGCTCAGATCATCATGAGCTACAGTGCTCCTGTGCTCATGACGAGCTGAGCTCGTCACAGGTGCATTGGCTCCCGTGGAGCATTCAGCACAGCGGGGGAATTCTCCCTGCACCTGAGCGTTCCACGGCCATGACGAGCTGAGCTCGTCATGAGCACCGGAGCGCCGTGGCTCATGACGAGCTCAGCTCGTCATGAGCATGGGAGAGGTTAACTCTGCTTTAAAAACAAATACAATTGAATATGTAATGAAAAATGTGTTGCAGAGCACACCATGTTGTCCGTATTTCTGCACCTTTTCTTAGGGGAGAACCCCCCAACCCCGTGTAGTGAGTGATAAGACTAGATTGCTGCGCTCGCTCGCTATGCACCGTATGGGGCCGGTCTGACAAAAATTTCCCACAGCTGTTGTGGGTTCCCGGTTCGGCCCTGATGAAGAAGGGAGGAAGGGAGGGAGGGAGGAAGAGGAAGGAGAAAGGAGAAAGGAAGGAGGGGGAAAAAAGGGAGGATGAAGGTGGGAGAAAGAAGGGAGAGAAAGAGGAAGAAGGGAGAAGGTGGAAGGGAAAAGGGACAAGGAAAAGAGGAAAGGAGGAAGAAGGAAGGAGGAGGGAGGGAAGAAGGGAAAAGGGAGGAAGAAGGACAGTGGGAGGAGGAAGGACAGTGGGAAGAGGAAGGGATGAGAGGACATCAAGGGATGAAAGAGGAAGCAGGAGAAAAGGAGAGGAGGGAGGATGAAGGAAGAAGGAGAAGAAAGGCAAATGAGGGAAGAATTAGGGGAAGGCAGTTAGGAGGAAGGAGGAAAGGAAGAAGGAAAATAGGAGGGAGGGAAGGAGGAGGAGAGGAAAAGGTGGATGGAAGGAGGAAGGGGGAAGGGGGAAGGGGGAGAGGATGATGAATGGTAAAGAAGAAGGGAAAAGAGAGGAGGAAGAGAGGAGGAAGAAGAGAGAACAGAAAAGGGAGGATGGAAGAGTAAGGAAGAGAATAGAACTACAATGGGAAGAGAAAGAAAGATGGAAGGAGGAAAGGAGGTGTGAAGAGGAAGGGAGGAGGGCAAACTTGCAGGGAGGGAGGGCAAAGAAGGAGCAGGGGAAGGGAGAATTGAGGAGGAAGGAAGGAGGGAGAATTAAGCAAGTTTGTGTGAGCCCAACTCCCCTTCACCACACTTCCAGTCATCTGATGGCCGGAGCAGCAATTTGATCAAAACCAGCGGATATACCGAGCAAAGCCGTGCTGAAGCAAGAAAATCAGCAACTGAAATTCATGCTGGGAATGTTGTTGTGACTCTGACCGGCGATCAATTTCGCATTTGGGAGAACACCCGAAGGATCGCTCAAGGATGAGATGGACTACGAAAATGGCACCATGTACAGTCTCACAGCGATTCAAAAACCCTGCCTTGAACATGCCTGACCCGGCGTGATTGACTGCAAGCGACCTCAGCTTTTAGTTCGGTACGGGCGGACTGCAATAATAGATCCAAAAAAAATAGAGAACTTTGCCAGAAACCCTACCTTTAGCCTCTGAGTGGCACGGAGATGTCTCCCTGCAGGACTGGTTGTGCGGCTGATTACAGCTGACGAAGATCCGATGTTCCGATCCTTCCTTGGGATAATGCTACGTCGCATAACAGTGCTGGAGCAGACTGACCGGCCCACGGGGATGCCGAGGTAAGTGGACGATGGAAGTGCCTTGCTGTGACAACACCTGTCCTCAACATGGCGGACATCGCGAACGAGCAACGCGACTGGTAACGGTGATGTTTGTGGGGGGATGTAGAACCATCAAAGGGGAGTTTGAGCCAGAGAGATCCTCGCTAGGGCTATGGAAAGCATCGGGGGCACCGGATGAAGAACTACATTTGGATACACATATATCCCGAGTGCCTGACCCTAACATGGCTGCCGCTCCCTCTTTACCACGGTCTTCCCTCTCTGTCCCGCTTGAGGCTCAAGAGGAAGGTCCTCGTCATCTCGTGCAGGAATCTTCAGACCCTCGGGGGGCAATGCTGAACATACCCCCGGCAACACCTCACACACCGCACCAACTCCCCCAACCGGGCAACGCCCCAGACACCGAAAAAAAAACCTCCCGCGCCCCCTCAGACACCGAACCTACCTCCCCCACCCTACGGCAATGCCTCTAACACCGAACCGGCCCGAGGAGAGGATCCTGGAAGTGTCTGCACCGGACCCCGTTCAGCGGCACCGCAAGGTGAACTCCATTGCCACACTTCCGATGCCCTCAGGTTGGCTGCTGATAAATTGGTCTGAGAACGAGACTCTTCCTCCCCCCCCAGTCCTCTCTACTGCCTCCAGACTTCACCACTGATGCGTTTCCCACTGACATCCCTCCTGGTTTGCCTCCCTCTAACGCGTGGATCAACATAGAGATTTTATCCGGAGGTATGAAGAAACTATTCCTCTGGATTTTTGAGCATCATTGCCCCCACCATTTTGGGTCCACCTCAAATGGTCACTCCGGTCGCGCTCCGCCATCTTGCGACTTGGTTCCTACTGCCAGTCCCACTGACCCCCTCACAAACTATTATTGTTGTTCTTCTCTCCCTCCACATGGATACTCACATTGTTTTAACATTGTTATTGATACCGCTGTTCCCCCCATTCTCTCATGTTATGTCCCCCCTGATTATTTGCTTGTCTTAATGTTTTAATACTATGGTTCGTATTGTACTGCACTACTTCTTTCCTTTACTCTCTCTGTTAATTTTGTCTCCTACCTTTACCCTTGCTTGAACACCGACTCCTCCGGGTTCTTGCCAGCTCCGATGACTGTTCCCTGTTGAGCCTGCTTATACCGACCTGCCCTTTCTATGGCAGCTGAAACTCTCCCAACAGGTCCACATCCTCCCTTTCCCTCCGCATTCATTTTTTCCCAATGTGTCCACGTCTTTCCTTCTCTGCCCACGCTCTTTTTCTTCTAGCCCCTTCATTTTAGACCTTGTTGGTGAACGGTTTTTGATCTATTTCCCCTCTACCTTCAAGGTTAGCTGCTCTATGGATATAGGCGCCTTATGGCCTCCTTTAATTGTGCCCCTTGCCAAAACGCTCCCTCTCCCCTTGTTGGGGAGGGATCCAGCATTCTTGCCCCGGAGTCTCAGATTCCCCTCTGAGACAGTCCACAGTGCTTGGGATTCACATAAAATTGGAAAAGGCATTAATTGGCCTCCTTTCAATGTACCCCTTGCCAAAGTACTCCTTCTCCCCTTGTTGGGGAGAGATCCTGCATTTCTGTCCTGGAGTCTCAGATAACCCTCTGAGAGAGTCCACAGTGTTTAGGGAATCTCACATAATTGCTGGGAACCCATTCACCTCACATCGTGATAGGCCCCCTCCCTGTAATTTTTGACGATCCATTTAGGCTGTTATCTTTACTCTTTGTTGTACTTCGGTCGACCGAGCAACCTCTGGCCGATGGAGTTACCCTATGTAGCTTATGTGGAGCTTGGCTCTGGCCCCCCTCCTGGACCGTCTCCTACCCATCCATTCTTTTGACTCTGTTTCTTCTCTAGTCGCCCTTTCGTTTCCCAACCCCTCCCTCTCCTCCCTCACTCCTCACTTCCCCTAATTTCTCTCTCCCCGGCCTGCTTTTCCTCTCCCCACACCTAACCCATGCCTTTAAATAACTCCTATTTCTCCTTCATTTTTGTTCCTAAAACTGTTGTGATTATGTAACTACGTTCTTAAAGCAACTGTACCTCGTAATGTAAAGCGCTCTGATACCTTCGGGTCTGCCAGCGCTATATAAAACTTTTTAAATAAATAAATAAATAAAATAAATAAACAAGTAAGGACGGAGGAGCAAGGGAGAAGGGACGGAGAAGGAGTGAGGGAAGAGAAAGGAGATGGAAGGGGGGAGGAAGAAAAAGGAAGGAGGGAGGAGGAAGGTAGGAGCAAGGCATGAGGAAGTGAACAGGAAGGAAGAAGTCAGGAGAAAGAAAGAAGGGGAAGGAAGAAGGCAGGAGAAAGGATGGAAGGGAGAGGAAGGGAGCAGGGATCAGAAGGTGAAGGGAGAGACAAACAAAGACGGAGTAAGGAGGAAGGGCAAGGGCAAGGGAGTAGGAGGAAGGGAGAAAGGAGAAAAAGAATGGAGAAGGGAGGAAGGTGGGAGGAGGAGGAATCTTCTTCCGCAGAGATTTATGTGCAGTCTGTAAGGTACACTTTGAATCCTATAAAGGTCATCTCAATTTTTAATTCTTTTGAGATCGATAAAATGAGTAACAGAGAGGTCACTGCGGCACATTTGTTTCTTACAGTGCTAAAAAAAAATATGCCGTAGCAAGTGCGTCATAAAAAAACGAACTTTATAATTTTTTAACAGAAAAAGCAAACGTGTCAACGAAAGTTAAGGTTACAATGAATACAGATTGCCCCAAAATAAAAACATTATTGTGTTAAACCTTTCGTGAACAGTGCATAGGTCATCTGGTTTGCTGTGGAGTATTGGTGAGCATATATAATTTGTTAAGGGGTTTGTAATGTTCAATAATGAGCGTATTGAAATCCTCTTAACTGGTGTACAGCCCACTTAAAGTACCATCAGCAGTGGACAGCAAGGAGTGCCATACTATACCTGGAGTTGGAAATGTGGCTCTTATACCAGGGAGAGGCAAGAGATGCCATAAACAGAAACCCAGATGGGAGGGGACTGTGTCCCTATAGCAGACGAGGAGATGGGTAAGAGGAATAAATGGAGACTTGTTGGAGGAGAAAGACCATCCGGGATAGAGATGTCATGCCTTTAGCCAATGCTTCAAGGATGAGAAGATGGGAGTTCATTTAGCAGGAAGAGCAGGGCATGAAATAGAAATACTAGGTGTTGGTGGTTACTGTCGTGGAACACCTACTTCCTTATAAGAAGAGTCTGTACTCTATGACTGAAAATCAAATGAGGGTGGGGATGGTATTGCATGCTTCAAAACTACAGATTCTCGTATGTCTACACACTCACTCCCTTGTTTATCTATGATTACTCCTGGTTGCCCAAAAACCTTTATCATTGTATTTGTGATTCCGCGTGCCCACACCTTCTGGTAAGCCAGTAGTAGGTATGGGCCCACACCTGCTAGTAAATCAGTAGTAGGTATGTAGCATTCTTTCTGAAAGTAGTTTCCGACGCTAGCAATGAGCATCCCCTCAAGAAGCCTTATGCCTTGATCCCTTTGCCTCACACAGTACAACAATTGCACTGATATAGACTCGATATATAATTTATAGGGAATCCAGACTAGCAGTGTTCATGGCTATTTTGCAAGTCTGGCCATCAATTCTTTCTTGTGGTGGGCGCCTTGGATGATCACATTTTGAGCTTCATGCACTGTTCCACAGCCAACATCTTCTGAAATGTGGATTGCATTTCAGAATATAGTAGTGTGTAAGCGGATCACAGCAAAGAGTATCTGATGGGAGTGGAAACTCATGAACCATTTAGAACCATCGAATACAGATTCAACATTCGGTGTGCTAGAAAAACTGGGCAAGAGTCCCCCTGACTTTTTTACTGCAATGCTATTGCCTCCTGTACTAACATTCCACCTAATCGCTAATGTAAAGACATTCAGCCAGATTCATCAAGCTAAATTGCGCTCGCAAAGGTCCAGATTCTGAGAATCTGGCCCTTTGCGAGTGCAATTTTTGCATTTGGGATTCATCATCCCAAATGCTAAAATTGCTATTTGCGAAATCGCATATTTGCGAGGAATTGGATTTAAGGAATCTCTATTAGAGATTCCTTAAATGCAAATCATTAACCAATTTGAAATTGCGAATTCGCAATATTTGGTCGCTATTTACCACGAAGTCTGACTTCGTGGTAAATAGCGAAAAAATTGAAAAAAGCACTTTAGTGCATTTTTCTCTGTTGCATGTTACACACACACACGTCCTTTGGACATGTGTGTGCGCAACACCTGTGTAAATTTGCATTTCAGGCGTGCTACAGGGTGTCCTTTAGACACCCCTGGCACCCTTGAAATGGCTATCTTATTTGCGATTAGCTAATTGCTAATCGCAAATAAGGAATACTCCCCATTCATTCTGTAAAAGGGTGCACAGACAACCAGTAACCAAAGACCCTTTTGTGTTGCCCGGCGGTGTCGCCTCTATGACCCACCAATATTAATCAATGAAGAAGCAGGCGCTGGAGACTGAAAGGCAGGAAACGAGGGTTTATTCTCTCCGGAGGAGAACACATCAATTCGGACAGCAAGTATCGTCACGAGGTGCTCTAACCGCATCTCTGAGGCCTGGCCTCTTATACACAGGTTTATGATCTTTATTGCACGTAACACATTCTTGCAACACTTTGATATGTGAATGAACATCCTCGGAATCTCCCCTTCAGGCCCGTTCCCACATACATTTACAGTTGAATTCCCCACCCCGGTCACAACAGGTGATGATTATCGCGCAGTAGGACATTCCGCCGATTCACGGAATGTGTGGAGTTTGATCGGATCTCGTAGGGTGGGGGCTTTGATCGGCTCGAGGGTCTTTTGATGGGGAGGGGAGGCTTCCTACTGTACGGGGTAATAAACAGTATCCGCAGGGCCAGGTGGTGGCTTGGGAACAAGGAAGACAGACGGGCACACAGGAAAGAGGGGGTTTGCATCAAAGGGCCTGAGACTATGAAAGGAATGAAGGGAGGTGTCGCGCTGGGAACAGGATGGGATTCTGAGGCAGATCTGCGCTGAAGAGGGGTTTATGACCCAAGGTGAGCGAGGGGGTTGTCAGCGTGCGGGGGATGCCTGCGAGGCTAAGAAAGAGAGTGAGAGACGCGCTGGCTATCAGCGAGGGGCAGAGGGGCCATGGTGCTCGAAATGGCTGCCGCTTACGCGCACGAATGAGCTTGAAAGGGGCAAGATGGCGCCGATAATGTTGACGTTTGCAGTCTAATCTTTAACAGTCCTCCCTTTTCAACATATCTTAGCCAATCTTGCTTACTCAATGTCAATCTTCATCAAATTCCTAACCTCGGCATCATATAGTGCTCTCATACGTTCCTTTCCAGAGTCCACAGTCTTAGGGCAAATACAATTTACGCATAATGTACACAGAGGTGGTAGACATTGAATTCCTAAGCATAAACCGCATATCACAACTACAGGAATCAGGATAATGGTGAATAGTCTCCAGCCCCAGTTCTTAACGGTGTTCCAGAGCCAACCACCAAGCGACCATTCTTCTTGTTCTTGGTGGACTTCTGAAGAGAGTCTATGAAGATGTTCGATGGCTTTGTACACTGAGGGTGAGTTGTCCGGTATGTACGTACAGCAGCTGGACCCGATAATGCGGCATGCTCCACCACGGTCCGCAAGAACCACGTCTAGGACAAGGCGGTTCTGGAGGGCCACCAAGCGGACCGCTTGAAGCTCGGCGGTGTTATTAGCAAGGATCCCAGATGTGATGTTCATTGTTGTCTCGACTGCTTGGGTCAGATGTCGGATGGCACGGCTGTTTGCCATCGGGCCCTAGAGGGGGACAAGTCCCTTCATAGCATCGAGGAACTGTGCTCCTGTTGAGTCGGCTTGTTCAATGTCCTTGGCTCGTTTTTGTCTGTGATGATTTGCTGGTGCCACATATGTCGGAGGAAGGATGAAGGAAATAAAACAAGTGCCCCTCCAGCCTTTGGGGAGCCAGGTGTAAGCCTTCGTGCCGCAGACGAAATACATGTTTGGGGATGCCACAAAGGAAGGTGGGTCGGTGGAGTCCAGAGTTCTGGAAAACCGGCAAGCACTGTGGCCTACCAGCTGAGTCCCAAGCCCTTCTATGCACATGTGGCCGGTGACGTTGATGACTGACAGGGCCACAGTCAGAGTGGCAGCCGTTCGTTTTCGCAGGTAGGAGAAGGTAGTTCTGGTTGGATTATTGAACACCTGCATTTCAATTTGCTCTTTAGCAGGAATGTCCAAGTGGATTGTGTTGTTGGTGGTCTGCGGGCAGAAATGTGTCTTTGTTCTGTTCCGCCAGGTCCCGTGGTAGAAATGCGTTACGGTTTTGCTGGAGGTGGCATTGTCCTTATAGCTTTCTTGCAGAAGGATCAGCCAAGCAAGACAAGAGCCGTGAACTGAGAAAGGTGAAGGGATGAATGGTATCGAGTGTCCAGTGGCGTGGGGTAGCAACCCACAGATCCAACAGTTGGTGGCATTGGTGGCAAGGTTGTGCTTGTGAAGTAGTTGTACGAAAGAGTTATTCCAAAATTCCTTTCGCCTCTCTCTGAGTTGGGGAGAGAGCGAAATCAAATAATGCTCCTTCATGGTGGTAGGCTGAGCAGTAGTCAGGAATGTTTCGTGAGCAGGTGTATTTTCTTCCACCATCCAGAGTGTGGTCATGAGGAGAAAGCAGAAAAGGATTGTGATGAAGAGTGCAATTGTCTTTGAGCTGAGGAGTCTGTCTGCTCTTGGGTTTCTGTAGTGGGTATTTCCTGTTGCTTCCATCATCTTCCTATTTGGCGCTTCCATCATCTTCTTATCTGGCGCTTCCATCATCTTCAAGGCGCTCGGTGGTGGGCAGAACCTCAGACTTCGTTTAGCTTCTCTCCCGGTAACCCTTGGTTGTGTTTAGGTCACCGTTCTGAGATTCAACTTAGTCCGTGGTCTGCTTAACCGGAGCTCCCTCCCTTCGGCGCAGGAAATACCCTTCTCTGGATGGTACAGTAGGATCAGAGAATTTTGAGAGTTCAAGTGCTTCGGTATCAGGATAGCAGGTCAGTGACGGTCGGTCCTTGTTCAGGAGCTCTTCTTGGATGTCGATGTTTTCTGTCGTGGCCAGGGTCGAGGAGACCTTCTTACAGTGGTGCGCATGCACCCAGTTGCGTTTTCCCTCCACTCGAAGTGCTGTTCGGGTGGTGATGAGGACTTGCCAGGGGCCCATCCACCTGGGTTCCAGACTCTTGGCACGCTGGAAATTCCGGATCAGGACGAACTCCCCAGGTTGGATGGTGTGTCCGGGACCCCTGGAAGTGTCAGGGATGGCATGCAGCACCTGTTGATGGATAACAGACAGTGTTTTAGTCAGCTGGCATAGGTAATCAGACATTAGGACGTCCGGGACGTCATGAATGGAAGTTGGTTTCGGTGCAGACCAGACATTCATAGGTCGGCCGAATACAACCTCATATGGTGTCAAGTGGTGTTTGGTAGGGGTGGAACGCATTGAGAGCAATGCCAGTGGGAGTGCGTCCGGCCATTTCAGTCCTGTGGTAGCCACTATTTTGGCCAATTTTAGTTTCAGTGTGGCATTATGTCGTTCAACTAGACCAGCAGATTGGGGGTGGAAGACTGCGTGGAACTTTTGTTTTACACCCAACCCTTTCAAAATAAGTTGGATAACTTCGGCTACGAAGTGGGGGCCATTGTCGCTCCACAAAATTCGACAAAGGCCGTAACGGGGGAAAAACTCCTTCAACAGAACTTTTGCTGTGGCCATAGCAGTGTTGTCACGGGTTGGGTATGCTTCCACCCATTTGCTAAATGCGCATACCACAACAAGTACATATTTCAGGCCTTGACATCTGTCTAGTTGGATGTAGTCCATCTGCAGGACTTCAAACGGGTGATTTGGGACCCCAAACCCTCCCCGGGGTACTACAGTTCCTTTCCCGGGGTTGTGTTGCAGGCATATCAAGCATTGCTGAACCAGACGTTTGGCGGAGTCCGTGATTTTATCGTTGTGCCAAACCCTGGAGACAAGTTCAATCATGGGGGCTGATCCTATGTGGGCAGGGGAGTGTACCATAGTCAGTATGGGAATCAGGTACGAGTCAGGTAGCAACCATTTGTCTGTGTCTTTTGTCCGCCAGCAGCCTTCGTCATCTTTTAATCCCACCCGTGTCCATTCTGTGAGTTCGTGTTGTGTGCTAGCCATTTGAATGTCCCTAATAGTGTCCCTAGCATCAGTCCATTTTTCTGCTTGTGACCTGGTCACGTACATATGTGTTGTCGTCCTACTTTCGGCTGTCGTTCGGGCAGTGATGTCAGCTAGTGCATTTCCTTGTCCTATAATGTCCGTCACCTTCTTGTGTGCCTGGCATTTGATGACTGCAAGCCTTTTGGGGAGAAGGACGGCTTCGATCAAGGCAGAGACTAGGTCCCCGTGCAGAATGGGGGTGCCGTGTGAGGTCAGGAATCCCCTCTCCCTCCAGAGGAGCCCAAAATGGTGAACCACCCCGAAGGCATACTGGCTGTCGGTGTAAATGTTCGTTGTGGTTCCTGCTGCTAGAATGCAGGCTCGTGTTAGGGCAATCAGTTCCGCTGCCTGGGCAGATCGTTGCGTGATGCGGGCTGTCTCGACTACAGTTCGAGCCGTGGTGACTGCATAGGCAGCTGAAGTGGTGCCATCGGGGAGTTTGATGCAGGAACCGTCCACCCACAGCTCTCCGTCAGGGTCAGGAAAAGCCGTGTCTCTGAGGTCAACCCTGCTTCTAGTCTGTTCGTCCGTAAGGGTCACGCAGTCATGCATAGGGTGCACATTGGGATTGTTTTCTGGTAAGGGTAGCAGAGTTGCCGGGTTCAGTGTGGTGCATCTCTTCAGAGTGATGTGGGGTGCGAGCAGAGTCAGTTCGTATCCAGTCAGTCGGGCACTCGTCAGGTGTTGCGTCTTGGTTTGGTTTAGGAGGGTGTCAACTGCAAGGGGCACCAGTACTGTGAGGGAATTCGAGAGCACGATCCCCTCACTCTGTCGGATAGAGATCGCAGCAGCAGCTACAGCTCGAAGGCAGGCAGGCAAGGCTCTGGCTACAGGGTCAAGAGTGGCAGAGAAGTAAGCGCACGGTCGTTGCTTTGGGCCAATGGACTGGGTCAGGACAGATAAAGCGCACCCTTCCCTTTCGTGAGTGTAAAGGGAGAAGGGCTTCGTGTAATCAGGAGTACCTAACGCAGGGGCCGAACAAAGGGCGTCTCGTAGTCGCGTGAAGGAGGTCTGACACTCAGAGGTCCAAGGGAGTGGGAAAGGGACATCTTTAGCTAGCAGTGCAAGCAGTGGTTTTACTGTGAGGCTAAAGTTGGGTAACCACTGTCGGCAGAAGGAGGTGAGGCCAAGTAGGGAGCGAACCTGTTTCTGAGTCTTAGGGATAGGAGTTTCGAGAATGGTTTGGATCCGGTCGGGAGTGAGTTTCCTTCCGTCTTTGGACAAAAGGTGGCCTAGGTAGGTGACCTGGGGTTGGCAGAATTGCAACTTCTTCTTGGAGACCTTGTGGCCATTTTCTGCAAGGAAGTGTAGGAGTTGAATGGTGGCTGTGACAGCTAATGGAGTGGTATCGGCTGCCAAAAGGATGTCATCGACATATTGCACTAACACCACTCCATCGGGTAACTGGACTTGATCCAGCTGTCTCTTGAGGGCTTGGCTGTAGATGCTGGGGCTTTCTGTGTAGCCCTGGGGCGCTCGGCAGAGCCTATATGAGCGGGCTTTGAGGGTGAAGCCGAAGAGATATCGGCTGTCTGGGTGGATGGGGATGGAAAAGAATGCGTTTTTAAGGTCAATGACAGTGAAGGTGGTGGCAGTAGAGGGAATCAAAGTCAGGATGGTGGTGATGTCTGAAACCACGGGGTACTGGGGTACCACCACCTTGTTGATCTCTCGAAGGTCAATGATAAAGCAGTATGCTTTCTCATCTCCCTCTCCTTGCTTTTTGATGATGGGCAAGATTGGGCTGTTGCAAACGTTGCTAACCACTTCCTCTACCACTCCTGCGTCTATCAGTGACTGAATGATCTTTACCAATGCCTTCTCACCCTTGGGCGATATCCGATATTATGGAAGTTTTGGGAGTGTTGCATCTGGTCGGACAGTAATGTGCACTGGGTCAATCATCATGCGCCCTACATCCGAATCCGTTTTGGCCCACAGATACGGAGGCAGAGTGTCAAGCAGGGATGTGTCAGCGTCGGTGATGGAAAACATGCGTCTGGGAGGGCAATGTCTAAGCAGAACGGGGTTGTCGTAAAGAAAAACTCGAACTCCGTCTTGAGAACATCTAATTGTCGCTCGGAAGTGTTTCAATAAGTCAAGTCCCATAATTGCGTCAGGGCTATTGGAGGAAAGCAAAAACGTGGTGTCAGTGGTGTTGTTTTCTAAGTCGAAGAGGATCGGGCGGACAAAGGGTTAGTGGAGGGCGTTCCATCGAAACCTGTCGATGTTATTAGTGAGCCAGACAAGGGTGCCCTTGGAATCAGTCGTTTAGATAACGCACTACGTGTTGCGCCAGTGTCTACCAGGAATGGAGACTTTGTACCCAAGACCTTAGCAGTGACGTAAGGGCCTTGCTGGTCAACATGGAGCTCGACTGGATCCCTCCCTTGCCCTAGGCAGTCCTATGCAAAGTCATGAACGTCATCGTAGTCAGATTGCTGGCATTGGTTCTGTCTGGGTCGGTCAAATGTGTTTGGCCTGCCTGATCTATCGTTAGTTGCGTCATTTGGGGGCCCTCGCTGCGGTCCCCTATTTCTCGGCCCACTTGCTATGTCCCTAGGATCTCTATTTCTGATGATTTCCAAAAGGACTGGGCACTGAGATTTCCAATGGCCCGTTCCTTTACAGAAAGCACACTGGTCCTCCCTAATGTCTGTACGTCCAATGTGGGGAGTCGAAGTGCGGTCCCTGGGAGGTGCAGTTTTAGGGACGTTCATCTGATGGTTTCCCCGGTATTGGTCTCGTCCTATAGTCACCCCTTGCAGTTGGGCAATCATCACCCTCTCTTTTAAGTCCTTCTTCTTTCTCTCTGTTGCTCTATTGTTTTCGTTTTTCTGATGTTCATAATATTGGGCCATCTGGAGGATAGCCGTAGGTTTGGAGGCTGCCCAGCTACTCTCGCTGGCCTGCAGTTTCTGGAGACCTCTGGTGATAGACCCTTAACGTAATTCTGGACAAACAGATGGTGTCCGGTTGCAGTGGTCAAGTCCTGGCCGCTGTAATCGGAGAACACTGTTTCAAACCGGGAGAAGTAGTCCGATACATCCTCCTGAGGTTTCTGGCGACAGGCCGTTACTATCGACCAGTCCACTTTCTTTTCTGGGATCAGGGTTTTTAATTTCTGTACGATTTTATCCGGGAGGTCTAAAATGGCTTTCAAAGGCTTTTGTCCGGGTTCTCGTTGTTTATCTATGCCATCGAGTTGTGACCAGTTATGTCCAAACAGCTCAACGTGGTCGACTTTCCGGATTTGCTTCCACACATCAGCTGGTAGGCATAACCCGAAAAACAAGTCGATGTCAGCCAGGGTCATAATCGTTGATCCTAGGGCTGTACCCAACTCAGTATAGAAGGCAGTGGGGTTTTTACGTAGGTCAGGCAGAGATTTCCGGAATGTCAGAATCTCTTGCCGGTCCCATGGCTGGTAGACCCAGTTGTACACTACCTTCCCTTTTGCATCTTTGTTGTTTGCATCATCGTGAGTCCCTTCACCTCGTGGGGGGACCCAGTAAGGGGCAGCCTCTCGTATCGGCATCATGGCGTTAGATTGTTCAGTCTGAGGTTCGGTCACTACAGATGCCGTAGGTTCAGTCGTCGGTTTTCGTTCAGTGAGGTGGCGGAAAACCCCAAGCGTACGCGTAAGGAGGTCCGTCACATCACACTCACCCTCATCTCCGATATCGACCTTCCGGTACAGAGTCGTTAGGCTCTGGGGACCTTTGTCTCGATATCGGTCCTCGTATGCGTTCAAGACATGGTAACACAGTTGTACAGTAAAGTGTCGTCTGTGACTCCCTGTATACGAGTTAAACACATCCGTGATGTATTCTTCATCTTCCCTCCTTTCTACCAGTGTCCTTGCTATCTTATCAACCCCTACTCGCTCATCTTTGCTTAGTCTGTTTGTTCTTGCAGAACCAACCCTTCGGGCCTCGGGGTCGCCTAACGTTGTTGTTTGCGTAGTATCTAATGCAAGGGGTCCGGCCGGCACAGAGGCCCTGGGGGCCGAAGCTGTGGCGCTACTCTCGCTTGTACCTGGGGGTGGTGGGTGCTGAGTTAAGGGTTGGGAAGGGGCATATGGAGGGGGCATGTAGATGATCGGAGGACCTAGCAGCAGATCATCGTTGGCTCGTTGTTTCGAGGGTAATTCAGGGTAGAGCGTGGAGGATGTTCTAACCGGACACTGGCTTGACGTTTCTATTTCTAGTTTCAGTTTGGCTTCCTCTCTTTCTTTTATCTCTTCTTCTAATTTCTGAGCCGCTAGGTGGGCTGCTTTCCGCAGCTCCTTTCCCAACCTACTCTCAGTTCTCTTTTTACGTTGTTCAGTTTCTTTGCGCCACATGCCGAAACTATCAAGCATAGTGGGCGTCGTCTTGTTTTTACCAAGGGCTGTTTCTAGTGCGTTTATTTTATCATCATCGAAGGATCCTATCAGTGGCCACTGACTTTCTCGATCCTTTTTCGTATATTTATGCCACAGCTTGCTATAGGCTATAGCGATCAATCCATGCTTCATGAACATGTCCTTATTAGGGGTGCCTTCCAGCGGAGCTGGATGGTTCATCTCTAATAAGCGGTCCGGGCTAAACAGGCTACTAACCAGTGGGGAGAAGACAGACATGACGGATCGCAATGGGGATAATAGTCAGCACTACCTATCTTATCACTGCGTGCAAAGACTAGACAGAATATTTCTATTCTACGTTGTTTGCAGGCAGTGAATACCTCAAGAACCAATATCGGGCAATCAGTGTTTGGTCAATAAATAAAAAATAAAAAATGGTCAATGGGGAGAATAAGTAGGCCCGCAAAGGTCTGCGTCACCTACCCTTTCACTATCTGCAGAGAGGGGGACCTATTCTTTCCTATTTGCAGACAGAGAATCTCCAGAAAACAATCCGTAACAGTTAATCAATGGGGAGGGGCAATTGATCAGTGGGGGAGAAAGATAGGTCCAACGGACGCGTACCTATCCTTCACTGTTTGTAAAGGGAGAGCCTGTTGTTTCTCCGTTTGCAGACAGCGAATCTCCAAATAAATTAACAAAAAGTAATACTAGTATTTTCCATCAATTATCAATCATTTCGCGATTTGTCGTGTTTACACGACCTTACCCGGACCGCATGGACAGTTTCTTGTCTTCCGAATCCAGCGCCCGATCATCCTCTTCTCTTCGTACTCCTCGTGGCACTCCTGATGGTTCCCAGTCAGGACCGTAGATCACTCGAGAGAGGTCCGTTCGGAACCAGTGAAGTTCGGATGATCGGCTGTCAGACGAGGGTCTATCGGACAGGGTACCTTCCGATCGTTGCTGTCGTTCACTCTGTCGTCAGGACCTCTCCCACTGGATCCACGAGTCGCTGATGGGCCCCACGCTTGGGACGCCAATTGTAAAAGGGTGCACAGACAACCAGTAACCAAAGACCCTTTTGTGTTGCCCGGCGGTGTCGCCTCTATGACCCACCAATATTAATCAATGAAGAAGCAGGCGCTGGAGACTGAAAGGCAGGAAACGAGGGTTTATTCTCTCCGGAGGAGAACACATCAATTCGGACAGCAAGTATCGTCACGAGGTGCTCTAACCGCATCTCTGAGGCCTGGCCTCTTATACACAGGTTTATGATCTTTATTGCACGTAACACATTCTTGCAACACTTTGATATGTGAAAGAACATCCTCGGAATCTCCCCTTCAGGCCCATTCCAACATACATTTACAGTTGAATTCCCCACCCCGGTCACAACAGGTGATGATTATCGCGCAGCAGGACATTCCGCCGATTCACGGAATGTGTGGAGTTTGATCGGATCTCGTAGGGTGGGGGCTTTGATCGGCTCGAGGGTCTTTTGATGGGGAGGGGAGGCTTCCTACTGTACGGGGTAATAAACAGTATCCGCAGGGCCAGGTGGTGGCTTGGGAACAAGGAAGACAGACGGGCACACAGGAAAGAGGGGGTTTGCATCAAAGGGCCTGAGACTATGAAAGGAATGAAGGGAGGTGTCGCGCTGGGAACAGGATGGGATTCTGAGGCAGATCTGCGCTGAAGAGGGGTTTATGACCCAAGGAGAGCGAGGGGGTTGTCAGCGTGCGGGGGATGCCTGCGAGGCTAAGAAAGAGAGTGAGAGACGCGCTGGCTATCAGCGAGGGGCAGAGGGGCCATGGTGCTCGAAATGGCTGCCGCTTACGCGCACGAATGAGCTTGAAAGGGGCAAGATGGCGCCGATAATGTTGACGTTTGCAGTCTAATCTTTAACAGTCCTCCCTTTTCAACATATCTTAGCCAATCTTGCTTACTCAATGTCAATCTTCATCAAATTCCTAACCTCGGCATCATATAGTGCTCTCATACGTTCCTTTCCAGAGTCCACAGTCTTAGGGCAAATACAATTTACGCATAATGTACACAGAGGTGGTAGACATTGAATTCCTAAGCATAAACCGCATATCACAACTACAGGAATCAGGATAATGGGGAATAGTCTCCAGCCCCAGTTCTTAACGGTGTTCCAGAGCCAACCACCAAGCGACCATTCTTCTTGTTCTTGGTGGACTTCTGAAGAGAGTCTATGAAGATGTTCGCAAATAAGGAATACTCCCCATTCATTCTATAAAAGGGTGCACAGACAACCAGTAACCAAAGACCCTTTTGTGTTGCCCGGCGGTGTCGCCTCTATGACCCACCAATATTAATCAATGAAGAAGCAGGCGCTGGAGACTGAAAGGCAGGCGCTGGAGACTGAAAGAGGGGGTTTGCATCAAAGGGCCCGAGACTATGAAAGGAATGAAGGGAGGTGTCGCGCTGGGAACAGGATGGGATTCTGAGGCAGATCTGCGCTGAAGAGGGGTTTATGACCCAAGGAGAGCGAGGGGGTTGTCAGCGTGCGGGGGATGCCTGCGAGGCTAAGAAAGAGAGTGAGAGACGCGCTGGCTATCAGCGAGGGGCAGAGGGGCCATGGTGCTCGAATTGGCTGCCGCTTACGCGCACGAATGAGCTTGAAAGGGGCAAGATGGCGCCGATAATGTTGACGTTTGCAGTCTAATCTTTAACAATTCCTATGGGCCTTTAGGCCCATAGGAATAAATGGGGAGTTATTCCCTATTTGCGATTAGCAATTTGCTAATCTCAAATAAGGAAGATGTAGGAATCGCAATTTATTTTGCGATTCCTACATGAATCCCGTTTTGCAAGTCCTTAATAGCAATTCCTTATGAATCGCTATTAAAGACTCGCAAAACGGGTCTTTGATGAATCTAGCTGATTGTCTGCTTAAAAAGCACTATTTTCCCAAACTGAATCTGGTTGCATGTCAGAGTACTAATAAAAAATTTTTTATCCAACATATACATTATGTCCTAATTATCATATGCACACATATTGCTCTGATTTTCTATCAGTACAGAGAATGGGGCAATATTTTTGCACATGACATTTGGGGCATGATATTTTGTCAAATATTTAGGTCACAATATTCTAATAAAAAAACTGTTGGCTAGAGGTTGGCCAAACACCGTGTGAAGTTTGTATAGTCCTATTAGGTTGAGACCAATTCAGTTTTCTGAATATCTTTCAGCAGGCGCAACTTGCTACTACTTTCCCCACAATCTTGAATCTGAAATTCCACATCATACCAAGTCGATTGGAAAAATCTGTATTATAATGCATCATTTGTTTTTTCATTCTTCTAAAAAACCTTGAGAGAGATCCATAAACTCACTTTAAAAGAGGTTAATCTTGGCATGCCTGGGCTAATCTTGTTGCCCAGTGTGTTTTAAAATGCACTATTTCTCACAAATTACCTAGAAAAATAATATTCAAGTTCTTTATTGTACAGAACATTGAAAGGCGTCCCTACAAGTAGTTTGGACTCACATACTGAAGATGGCTCTGCTCCTACTGTGAAAGCATTAGCCCCTGCTGCCCTGAATTTTTGGGTCTAGTTGGGCCCCTGTTATTGGACACATACAACACAGCACATTCACATGTGTACTCTTTGACTTTGGCCACATAATTGTATTGCGGCACGCCCAGTAATAATTTGTTGGTCTCACCTGAGACAGAGCATGCATTTTCGCTTGCGAAATCCGCTGTTACTTAAAAAAACTAAACTAAAAAGGGCTTAGAGTCTGCGTATTAATTACCAATGGTTGGCATCATCATCATTGTCATTTCCTTGCTTCTCTTTGGTCAGCCCATGCGAGTTTCACTTTCTGTTCGGGAGTTGGTCTCTTCGATGGAGCATGGATCAAGTACTGGTTGATATCTTTATTAGTGTCCTTTCGCTGCTCATGCTCGGATTGAGGTACTTATTTTCTCTGCTATCCCTTTGGCTCTGTTGCCTTTTGCTGCCATCTCTCCACACTGCGTTTTGCCACGTTCTCTTCTGCCCGACTGCTTGCTGCCCTATTCGTCCCACCTACGCCCCTCCTGCACCGTTGCTTGTTGCAGTGCCCCTCTCATCCCTCCCATCCCATTGCTTGTTGCCCCATCATTTCCCCCATCCCTTTCAACCCGTTGCCTGTTATCCCATCCCTCCCATCCCATTGCTTGTTGCCCCATCATTTCCCCCATCCCTTTCAACCCGTTGCCTGCTATCCCATCCCTCCCACCCCATTGCTTGTTGCCCTGTCCCTCCCACCTCGGTGCTTGTTGCCCCATCGCTCCCACCACCTTCCTTCCCGCTTTGTAGCTTGGTGTTGCCTCCGTCTCTCCCACCTACTCTGTTGCTTTTTTCACATCAGTGAAATGGTAGGTTCCTCAGTGTTCATCCAAAAGCAGATTTACTACTGGAACCTGGATTGTGATATCACAAATCTCCATTGTCTCCCCTCACTTATCCTACATGGCCCTCAGAGTCCTTAATGGAGCAAACAGTTCTTTGTTAAATCTTTTTTCGAAACATGCACAATATGCAAATATCGTGTGAAAATTAATTCTGAAATGTTTTAGTTTAATGATGCCTAGAGTCGTAACTGATGAGATTGCACCTAAAACAAATTATCTAGGTCATTCAGTAGATTAAATAATGGTATGAATAGCTATAGCCACATTATCATGCAGAACACCATTATTATAAAATAGATGCAGTTTCTAGTGTTCTGTTCAACTTCTCATTCTCCTTCCTCCCTCCCAATCAGTGTCCCGCTGCAAAGCCATCTCTCCCCTCTTTTCGCGGAGCATCAAGTGAATGACGTCAATCTCATAGAAATAAACAAAATTGGCTAGAAAGCATGTATTGTGAATGAGACTTTCATGACATACCCAAAGTATCATTTTCAAGGACTTCCATTGGAAGTATACCATTGGAGATGTGAGTGTGTTAGTTCTATGAGCAATTGTCTAGAAAATGTTTTATTTGTTTATTACAGCTTCGGAGTGCAGTTGCTGAGGAAGCAAGCAGAAGTATTCTCCTTCCCTAAGAAACAGGTTAGTGCTAAATAATTTCATGTTTTTTAATTATCACGTTGTTTTTCGCGATTTGACAAATGGGACCCTAATCATGATAATACCATGCTGAATTTGAAGTATCTATTAATAGCTTATGTAATTTTGCTATAAAACCTCTGAGATTCTGTGTTCGTTGGATTACTTTGTCATTTTCCTTGTTGGTGGCCCATTATTCTGTTGGTGCTCTTCATGAGTCTGACTCTTAGAAATTTTTCTTAGATTATGCTTAACTTGGAATTTGTGATTTTGCATTTATTTTGTATTTGTCTTCTTGGCGAATAATGCATTCTTTCTCTGTACCACATTTTTATTATTCTGTAATGAATACCCCTTTTGCTCTATTTTAATAGAACTCAGTTCTTTATACATCCAATATTATATTCTGTTTAGCTCTGCTAAAATGTGCTTTCCTATTGAGGAGTGTAGTCTCTAACCACTAGATAAAATGGAGACGCTAGAGCTGAACTATTTTGGTAAAATGTTTGGGGTGATCTATTATTGGGGTTCAAGTGATTGCTAGGTTCAGCTCCCACAAAGTTGTTGCCAGAGAATGGTTAGCTTTTAAGCACCAAAAGAGTATCTAGATCAAAGGAAAAAGGAATATTGGAGATTTGACAATTGTTTCAGTGATGCATTCTCCTGTGAAGTGACAAGCTGTATTGTACGGTTTTCAATTAATTGCTCAATGTATGAATAGGGACAACTTGAACACATGAGCTTGTCTATGTTTTGTAATGATGGATTTCTCTTTCTGTAGTGAGTTGTTTGGTTACGTGAAGAGGATTGCAACTTCAGTTGGTAGGTTGATTACTGTTTTGATGTATTATTCATATTGGTTAACCCATTTGATGTCGTTTTATTTTTCAAAGATTTAAGATAGTTATTAGATTTTGGAGACAAATTCAAGATCTTGAGATATTGTAACCTTGTCTGTATTGTGTGTGCAGTGCCAAGCACTGCTAACACATTTATAGGGATCTGTAATATTGAATTTTCCCTTTTCAGGTTTGAGAGATTACCTTGGATTACTGTGCTTACTTTGAGAGAACAGGGTGCAGTACATTAACTAAGGAGGTAGAATCCTGTTGGTCAGTAGTTTGCCTTGTGAGAAGGATGTAGATTTGTAGGTTTCAATCTTGTTTTCTGGGACTGTTTTTCCTTCATTTACTTGAAATGTAGTTGTTATGGCTGAAAGTGTCCTATTATGTGTAATGCTGATTTATTTTCCTCTCTGGGGTAAACAGAGAAAGAGTTCATCTATTTCTAATGGTTTATTGTGGTTCTGTAGTTGTTTCCATGTTCAAGGAGAAGCAGCGCTGTGATTGGCTGTTCAGCCAGGGAGCAATGCTGGGATTGGTGAGACCTCCTTACTAGCTGTGCTCTGACTGGGTCTTAGTCGGTATAGTCGCACCGTTATAGGGTAACCTTTAACAGAGCCAGGCTGCAATTGTTTGTTGTTCGTTCGCTGAGTTCGTTTTTAGTGTTGTTTTGACCTTTTAGGTTGATTTGAGTTTGAGCAGGTGTAAACATGGGAGGAGTACTTACAAACCTAAAATCTAAGAAAGAGAAAAAGCTTAGATAGGGTCAGAAAATAAATGTCAAAGGAAGGCACATCAGCATTTGAAATGATAGAAGAGGTTGGGTATTATATGTCTGTTTGCATTCCCAAATGGAACAAATATACACAGCATGATGAGAATTTCCAATAGGAGGTACTTTTATTTTTGAAAAAATAGATTTTCTGAGACAGACCAAGTATGATATGAGTTCATCGCCTAGAACTACACAGTTTGAAGCACTCAATAACTGGGGTCATGTGGCAAAACAGAAGGAGAGGCAAAAGAAACAAAGCTCCATTAAGAAATCCTTCAGGGGATGGGTGGAAGCCAAATTAGACAATGAAGTGAAGGCATGGAGAGTGTACAAGATGGAAAAGGTTGCAATATTTCCTGCTATCGTCACAGAAACAGGACAGGGCACAACAGGAAAATCAAAAGAGAAGAAAGATGAAGGAGAATCAGATGATGATGATGATGGCAAATGTTTCAGTGAATTTTTAATTTCGAGGCCTCTTCCAGTTACAGATGAGCAAGTAGAACCGATCCAGATTACTGTTGGGGTTGGTGGAGGAGGGGCAGGGGCGGATCTAGGCTCATGGTGGCCCTGGGCAGGGAGCGTAGGTAGGGGGCCCCAGGAGGAACGCAGGCGTGGAGGCCAGTAAAGAGGGGGGGTCAGGGTGTTTGGAAGTGGAACAGAGCCGGAGGCCGCCAAATCCCTGCCAGGGGCCGCCACGCAAATATGTATCCATCCTCAGAGGATTATTATATTAAGGATATATATTGGCGTGGCGGCCCCTGGGGTTTGGCGGCCCTGTGCAGGTGCACAGCTTGCACATGCCTAAGGCAGCCCCTGGGAGGGGACACAGTAGCGGTGCAAGCTCCTACCTGAGTTGTGACAAGTTTCAGTCACCATGGCAAGGCCTAGCATAAGTAAATCAGAGCATGCTGATGAGACAGTGGTGATAGAGCCCCCTCCTAAGGAGATCTGTATTGGAATTCTTAAAATAGAATTTGGAGAAATTCTTCAGGGTAATGCAGATTTGAACAGACTACTGACATACCGTGTTAATGAAATGAGATATTTGATCAAGGAAGAAGCTAAGTGCACCAAAGAAGCATATGACAAATCAGAAGAACTGGCTAATGAATCGGATGTTGATATAGTAAAATGAAAACTGTCAAACGAAATTACAAAATGAATTTAACACATGATGGAATTAAGGAGATGGGCCTTCTTACATTGTGATCCCATGGTAAATATTTGATTGAGAAATCACGAGACAGGGGTGATTTAAAGAAGTTATGAGAAAAATGTAGAAACAGAACAGTGAATGTGCTAAAGATGAATAGTAATGTAGCAAAAATGGGGACAGTGTAGCAAGTGATTCAGAAGTAGAGTTGAGTACAGTGACTGAGTTTACCTTCAGAGAAGTACATGCAGGGAATTTGGTGCGTGTTCCTTGGACAAGGGAGGATTGTGTTCCTTTCACACTTAACTCTCCAAAAATGAGAGAAGATCCAGCACAGCCGTATGATAAGATCATAAATAAACGTGACTCTCTCCAATGCTGTGGACAGATTTGAATTTGCTGTTTGTAATTGTTGTTGGAGGAGATTTGTGGTTGGAGTGTAAGGTGGTTGCAGGCTGGCTATTACATTAACTAACTCGACAGGGTCTTAACAATTCACCATCACCAGACGTGACCAAGAAATATATGGCAGTAATTGAGCATTTGAAGAAAAGGATTTGAGAAAGGGAAATAAATTGGGAAAAGATTTTAAGAATAACACAAGAGCTGTTATATGGCGCCTAGGGACATTGTCGACATTACTAAGTTAGCATGAGCTTCGCTGCCATGATGCTGCTTTTGTGCATGTTACTACATGACTTTGTTTTTGCAAGACTCTGTTTGTGCCTTTCCCTAAGAGAAGAGAACGGGCTTCTTTTGCGTTCTCTGCTGTTCCTGGAGTTTAGTCTGAACACGATGTGCAAGGTCGATCAACAATGCCCATTGTTATTCTGTTCTGATCAGTCCCTAGCACCTAGACATAACATGCTACACACAGCTGCAGTACTGAAGACTCGTGCTTTGATATTATGGTGTTGCATGTTGTTTTAACACACTTAGAGAAAGCTGTTCCATGGAGAAGATCTCTGCTGGCCTATGATGTAAACCTTACATCCAGGCTTTATGGTATGGGGTCTGCTGTTAAAGCCAGAGATCGGCCTTTATATAAAATAAACTTCTTCTAGCCAAGGGGAGGGTGGTTAGGCCTAAAAGCCTTTATTTCCACACTCTTTATAAAATGACTTCTACCTTTGTATTCTATGGAATTGTAACAATGCTAACTGTGCTGAGTTTATGCATCTTGCTGCTAGTGATGGCAAGTATACTATATTGTAGAGCACAATAGTTAAAATAAACATTTTGAACTATTTCAGTGACTCTGCCTATTCTCACTGTGGACAAGTACGAGTGAGTGAGCGAGTGAAAGAGTACGTCTTGCTTCCGCGCTTCCTGAGAGAGTCAGGAGTGTTTTATTCTGGGTTGTCTGATCATTTGTAGCTCCGTGATATTTGGAGGAGAATGAATGAGACACTATAGCTAGTCGGTTTGGGATTTGGGGTACTGATGTGATAGGTTGTTACACCCCTATACACTGAGGTCCAGTTTTCCTGCGCATAGTTCTGTGTATGCTCAGAATCCCTGCAACAGAGTCAGTAAATTGCTGTTATGTGATGTTGATGCAGATATTCAAAAAGCATAGCGAAGTCGAAAATTCAGAGATGGATGCTTTTGAAGGTTCTGCTTCTGCTTTCGTGAATGGTTTGAAATCAGAGATTAGTAATCACATTCAGCAAAATGGATCGTTCTGGTCGACAAAGGGCACAGATGAGATTTTGAAACTGGCTCAAAAGAGTCGTGATTATCTTGAAAAGAAACCGAAAAAGCTGCAGG
Source organism: Lissotriton vulgaris (assembly GCF_964263255.1). NCBI lineage: Eukaryota > Metazoa > Chordata > Amphibia > Caudata > Salamandridae > Lissotriton > Lissotriton vulgaris. Next base: position 457,416,560 of record NC_141697.1, read on the forward strand.
AGAAGCTGATTGTTGGTCAATTAAAGCATTTTGAAAGAAGTTCAATGGATTCAAATATGAATTTTGTGACAAATGGAATGAATCAAATAGTGAAAAGTAAGTGATAAATGGTATGATTGGGAATGTTGAACTTTTGAAAAAGACTACAGCGTGTCGTTTGTTAGGTGGATCGAGCATTGGACGAGAGAATGCAGACAGAAACCCTATAGAATTCAGGACAATAAACAACTGATGGTGCAGAGAAATAATGCAATGATAAATATGCAGCATATGGAACACAACCTTTAGAGTCAGAAAACTCTTTGAATGTCACTATCTTCAGCCCTGGTAATGCAGCAAAATATGAGAAACAAAATGGCATACAGTCCAGGTCATCAGCAGAGTGTTATGATCATCGCAACTTTGATGACAGGCACTAGTTTGCAATGACTGTGCCTGAGAGGCGGGGAAGCTTGCTAACTTGGAGCAGTCGTAGAGGTAGATCAAAATGACCCATGCATTTACTGAGAAGTCAGTGGCCATCCTGTTTCGTTTCTGATTGATATTGGAGATACCTGTTCTCTAGTTTGTTCTGTGCAAATTCAGAACCTACCCCGCTCGGGAACTGAAGTCCAAGTTGTAGGGATCAGTAATAAGCAAATTGTTAATTAGGTTTCAGCAGACATGCCAGGCAATCTAGGATAAATGTGAAATAAACATCAGTTTATTCTAGGTGACTCAAGCCAAGTGAACGTGCTTGGAAGGGATCTTCTTTGCAAGATGAACTGTGTTATTTATTGCACACCTTATAGTGTTGCAGAAGAAACGCAAGACAAGGATTCATTTTTTAAATTGTTGCAAAGGACTGTACCAATTTTTGACAAAGAAGATCTACTAACTGAATAAAGGCTCACTGTTGGAGAAGAGGTGTGTAATTTTCTACGAAAAGAAACTGGATTGACTAAACCAGCAGAGCCAGTGAGAATAAAGGTAAAACCAGAGGCAATGTTTCAGAGACGTAGACAGTATAGATTATCTAAAAAAGCAGAGGAGGGAATGAAGCCAGTGATCTAGAAAATGATTGACCAAGGAATCCTTCTAGAAGTTCTTGGCAGTCCATGCAATTCTCCTGTAATGAGAATTAAGAAACAGATGGGTAAATGGAGAATTGTGGAAGTCCTCCAAAAGATAAAATTGTGGTCCTTGATGTCCTGTAGTACCGAATCCAGCAGTAATACTGTTCCAAATTCTAACAGAGCAGACTGGTACACAGTCATCAACTTGTGCCAAGTGTTATTTTTAGTACAATTGCATGAGGATTCACATTTCCTCTTTGCATTATTTTTTTTAAAATAAAGATCTTGTGTGGTGTAGAATCCCACAAGGGCATACACATTGGTGTTCTCCCAGATTCTGAAGAAGGATTTAGAGTTTGAAATCTCATGTAATTCAGTCCTAGTCCAGTACGTAGATCACCTTTTATTGGCATCAAAGACCGAAGAGTATTACAAACTTGATACCTGTTGAATAATTTATCGAAAAATGGGTATAAAGTCTCCCCAGCAAAGGTCCAATATTGTGAAAAGGAAGTTATCTATCTCAAACATCATAATGAAAACCGTGTGCAAAAAGTCTCAAAAAGACGTGTTATTACAATTCTAAACCCCCACCCACCCAAAGGGAGATTTGGATGTTCCAGGGAATCGTTGGTTATTGTCGTTAGTGGCTTCCAAATTTATCCCAGATTGTAAATCCTTTAGCAAGGCTGACATGTAATCCGATCCAATACCATTCGATTCCAAATCCTTTGAATCATTTAGGATATTGAAAGAGATTTTGTGTAACACACCCACAATCGGAATGCCTGACTACAATATGATTTTTTGTGTGTTTTTAGAAATGGGATCTCTGGTTGGCCAAGGCTTGCGCCAAAGCCAGGCAGAAACCACCACTCTAGTTAGGGCAAGGGAGTTACACTCCAAAGATAACCCCTGCTCACCCCTTGGCTACTTGACATGAGCAGTAAGGCTGATTAAGCATTTGCGCACGCACCCCCCAGCAACAACATCCCAGGACCCCCACAAAAGGAACTCCACACAAGGTTATATCACAAATAGCCTTTATATTCTCAAACCACCTTAGAATAGTAAGCATATTAAGTACACTGTGCCAACTGGCACTGGGCAATATTTACAAGGGATTATGTACACATGACAGGGCCACGGGGACCACTGTCAGAATCAGCACTGAGTAGAAATAGCACTTGTAGCACATAGAATAATGGTAGCACCAAATACCCATTGTAGAACACAACCAGAAAACCACTGGTAAAGGGTAGGTACACACTACGCAATCCTAACCACTTTAAGCATATATCACGCGGGGAACCATGAACTCACTAGCATAAACAATACTAAGTAAACACAACCTCCTAAGCATACATCATATCTAGAGGTATCAAACACAGGGTGCGCAAAACATCCTACACGCACTACATTTCCTAACACTCAAAGCATTAGCTCATAATTTACATGTAGCACATAATTCACAGCAAGGTCCAGGGTGTGCCACAGCGCCAAAACCTAAACGTAGCAGCTGCCCACTACTTGCTGGGCAGCTGAGGACAATAGCAAGGGGCCTAAACGCTGCAGCTGGCAGCAAGTACTGCACAGCTGGGGAAAGCCAAAGTAGGGGCGAAGGAGTGCGACTCACTCCTGAGTTCAAAGTACATGTTCCTAGGAAGAAAAACCTAAACGGTGCAGCTGCCCACTACTTGCTGGGCAGCTGAGAAGCAAACTGCTACAGGGGCCCTCCATGGCCCTTAGGGACAAACATGCCAATGTTAGAGCCGCACGGGGCTCTTTAAAATAATGGGCAAAGCGCTGCAGGGAACACGGGTCCCTCTGGGCCATTAAATAATCCTGGTCAAATGTTGGAGCTCTCTAGGCTCTGGGCCAAAGAATGCGCATTTTGGGAGCCCTCTAGGCTCTGTAAATCAATAAGGTGCCCCCGGGAGCCATCTTAAGCTCTGCAAATAATTGGGGCTTCGTTGGAGCCCTCAGGCTCTGAGTACAAATGGGGCCCATGTGGGAGCCACAGGGCTCTGAATCAATGGGGCCAATGTGGGAGCCACGGGGCTCGGAATTCATGGGGCCAATGACATCCGGCTGCGGCGGCAATCTCTTTTCCGGGGCAATAACGAGGGGTAGGCACCCTCGAAAAATAAATGTAGAAAGGGGGTGGGCACCCGTTAAGGTGCATATAAAATGGAGTGGCACCCGTAAATAATTATATAAAAACAAATTGAAGACGCAGGGTGGGCACCTGCGCACCGGCCATAGTCAAAAGCAAGCGGACAGAACGCAGGGTGGGCACCGGTGAAGAGAACACCAGAAATAGGCGGCCATGCGGCGGTTGGCAAGGAGAGGCGCTAGGGGCAATAAGGGAAGCACCCTGTACTAGGAATAAAGTGCTAACTTAGTCGAGCATAGTCACAGCGTTCCCAAGGGGGAAACAGAAGGTGCTCATAAGGATAAAAGTCCAGCCCTCCCCAAAGCGCTGTAAACCAAGTCTAGGGACAAGGAGAGGGAGCCCATACAGCTCCTAGCCAGGGAAAGTCTTCCAGCCCTCCCAAGCCAGGCAAAATGGGTCCAAAGCAGAAGTCCTCCAGGGATCCAGGGGCTGGACAGGGCCCAGGGAGGCATGCCTTCCCCTGGGCCCCCGCAGCAGCACGCCCCTTGTAGATTCAAGTAGGAATACCAGAACATTAAACATGAGGTCACAGCCTCTTTTTATACACACACCTCCTTTCTTGTCAAAGGTGCAGGGAAGGGGCGGACCAGATGCAACTGGTCCTGGAGCCCTTTGTTTTGCTCAGCCCCTCTCCCTATTCACAGGACAGGTCAGGGACATCAGACACACCACAGGGGGTGGAGCCAGCATTGTGGAGGGAAAGCCCAGCCCTATTCAGGTCCCAGGTGCACTCCTCACTGCCATCAACACGCAGATCTCTCCATTCACCACTGGGGCAGACCCATCCAATCACAAGCCAGACAGCAATCCACATTTATTGCACCGGCAGGCCCACTTCTAGAAGTGGCATTTCCCCACTAGACACAGTAAATCCGTACACATCATTGCGCAGCATTTAATCTCACGAGTTCGCACATACCAAACTCGACCTTGCACTCCCCACGCATCCGGAACTACCATGGACACACATATTCCCCATGCATGCCTATGGGAGGGCAGGCCACTCTCACCACACGCACTCAGGGAGCGTGTGCACTTTACACTGTGCTGCAGTGCTAAAGGGCGCAAATACCAGAAATCATTATAATGATGTAACATTGAAAGGCAAAAAGTTCAGGGGTGAACCCTGCCAGAAGGGCCAAGTCCAACACAACCCCCTTCCAGCCAAAACGCAGGGCAGACCAATCACCACTGTGATGGGCTTCCCTGCTTTGGGCGATAGAACACGGACGCGGGCCAGCACTGCAGGGACACCCTCTGGTTCTACACCACGTTGTTCCACAAAATAAGCATACTTAAAAAAAAATTCCGGCCCAACCAGGCTATCCCACCGGTACCCCTTAGTTGTCCACGGCAAGGACAAGCCCCTTGGCCACCCAGATACCACTGGTCCTTGCCAATCCACAGAGTGGGGGGGTAGTAAACCCTGGCATACAATAGCCGTTCTCCACCCTCCTTCCAAACTACCACTGATCCTTCAACCTAGGGTCCGCACCCTCCCAACTGGAGTGGTACCCCTAGAAGACAAACCGGTCAGGAGGCTGGCTACAGTTGCCCTGCCGTCCAGTACAGGCAACCACCTGAACCTTGCTCCCCAACCTAGGGTCGGACCCTTTGGTCAGATGCCTGGCACACCAGGACTTCATTGAAAGTGACACCTAACTAATGTGTTGTGTAACAAGTCTGCCCGTCACTCAGGACAGAAGTGGCATCACCATGGTCACTCCCTGGCGACAGAGCTCTTCTGGCTGGCCCCTGACCCACTGGTTCTTCCACTGGAGAGCCTATCCCCCTCGCACCCCTCCATCTGGACTTATGCACCCTCCCAACTGGAGCAGTACTGCCAGACACCACAACTACTGGAAACCGGCTTACAGGGGCTCAGCGTTCTCTAGACACTGGGAGATCCTCCTCAAACGGCCTATTAGTACAGCCTAAGCCCCCAACCTGATGTTCCCTGAAGAAACAATCCAGGCCCTGAGACTGGGTTTCGGGCACCTGGAGACACGCAGTCCCACCCACTCCTTCTCCTCTGAGACAGGACGTGAACCCCTACACCGGGACCTAGCTGAGCTACTCTGAACCTCTCCTCTCAATGTCTCCCTCCTCCCAGAACCTTACCAACTCGAACATACTGTATCTAAACAGACCACAGAAATCCAAAGCAGGCTCCATTTTGGCAGACGTTCTTGAGAAAACATTGACACAAGGGACCTAGGTGTCTGAGCTAAATCCGGAGTACACACCAAAGTATTCAGCAAGCTCCCTATCTCAGAGAACTCACACCCAATCATTCAGCAAGCTCCCTATCTCAGAGAACTTACACCAAAGTATCCAGCAAGCTCCCTATTTCAGAGAACTCACACCCAAGTATTCAGCAAGCTCCCTATCTCAGAGAACTTACACCAAAGTATTCAGCACAACACACACACCCCCCCTCGGACTGGTAAGGCAGTTTCTACCGCCCCTGATTTCTCAACCTGATCACACGTGGCACAGGTACCATTAGCCTGGGAACGGGGAATGGGATGTTCACATTCATCCAGAGCATCACACATTCATCCCCAAACACCTCTCAAGACTGGTAAGACAGTTTCTCTCAGGCTGTGTCTTCGGGATTGTGCTGAAGATAAATGGGTTCCACCTCCTGACGTCCCCGGTGTCTGAGATTGAATATACAGAACACCAGGATAGTCAAGCGAGGGAGGGAAAGGAAGGAGACAGCGGGGAGGGAGATCTGAAACAGCAACAATAGATGCACTCAGTACACATACAACAAGGTTAAATATAGGTCAACTGAGTTATCTTCCTTTACCTCTAAATACAACTTAAAACATTTCCTACCTGAAAAGGAAAATACTGTAGCCTTGTAAGTAAGAAGAGATAAGGAGACCCCCAGGAGATATCAGACCTCTAGGAAGAGACAACAACCATTAGGGAACATGCCAATCGTGGCGTAAACAGGTTTCGTGATATGAGTCACAACCTACCAACACGTTTCGTGTGATGTCATTAGGACTGTGCTCCCCTGTAAATCTCTCTTCTGTGTAGAGACAAAAAGAACAGGTTGCGGAGAAAAGAAAGCAGGCAAGAACAGCAGGAAACGGTAATACTCCTTAGCGTCTGTGTACACTTGCAAGATTCTCCTTCAATGAACTCTGTTAAGTCTTTCAAGGGTTTGACACACAGTTTTATGTTTCAATGGGTAATTGGCGAGTCCAGCGTGGACCCCCGATCCAAATAACAATCACAGCAAAATGCACCCAAAGTCTCGTCTTACTCCACACGAAGATTGCCTGATTGAAACCAAAGCACAAGTCTTAGAACACCAGTTCCGTTTTAGTAATATCAAAGAAGTCGCTCCTGCTCTAAGGAGACAAGAGCCCGAACTGGTATGAGGACCAGCAATACACAAGGACGAGCGTGATCTTCGCCCAAAGCCTAAGCAGCAGGACACAAGTACCCGGCAACCACGGGGTACCTGGGAGGCAGTGCAAGGCTAAATGGCACTTACCCTGAATCCGTAGTCAGTGGAATCACCAGCCAGAGGCAAGAATATTCGGCAACGCCGGGTCCCGCTATTCCTTCTTTATTTCCTGGTTGTACGCAGATGCGTATCACGTCGCTAATGTCCCGGGCATGATGGGAAATGTAGTTCCATGCCCTGGAACGTAGAAAATCGGGACAAGCAAGGTCAGCGTAATTGATGCAAACAACGAACTGTGACAGTACATACCCCTTCACGAGGGACGCTGACCAGCACCCGGTTTATCTGGACACAGACGGTGGAACCTCGCCACCAAACGAGGGGCATGAACCGCCCCTGCGGGTTCCCATGAGTTCTCCTCAGGCCCATAATCCTTCCAAGAAATCAAATAGTGTACTCATCCCCTCACCCTCTTAGAATCCAGCACCCTCTGAACCTCATACTCCCGGTACTGAAGCACCCACACTGGCGAAGGAGGCCGTCAAACAGGGCAGAGCGAGGGCTTCAGGAGGGACACATGGAAAACAGGGTGAATACTGAGATGCACCGGCAACCGTAGCCTCACCGCCACAGGTTTGACGTGCTTTATCACTCGGAATGGGCCGATGAACCGAGGATTGAACACACTATGCTTTTTAAACCTAATGTACCTCGTGGATAACCACACCCACTCCCATTCTTGTACACAGGGCAAGGTCGCCTATGCTTGACTGCTTGAATCTTGCACCTATTCTTGGCACGTAAGAGATTCGAGCGTGTGGCAAGAAGAATCTTGCGGACACGCAACAATCTGTCCCTGACGTCTGGCAATTTGGTGTTGGTATTGGGGAGCAACAGAGGGTTGAACCTAGGATGGTGGCCATAGGAACTGAAAAAAGGGGTGTGTAGTGTGGAGGAATGTTGCGTGCTGTTATATGCTATCTCCGCCACCCACAACCAATCCACCCATGCATTGGTGTTGTCTTGTACATAACATCGCAGATATTGTTTGAGCGTTTGGTTCAGCCGCTTCGTCTGCCCATCGGTTTGGGGGTGAAAACTAGTAGAAAGGGAAGAGGAAATCCGCAATTCTGCACACCAGGTCTTCCAAAACCGAGCCGTAAATTGTGCCCCCTATCAGAGACTATGACCCTGGGGAGACCATGCAGCCGCACAACATGTACAAGAAGGAAATGCGCCAATTGTCCTGCGGTGGGAACTTGGTTACAGGCAATAAAATGTCCCATTTTAGTGAGGAAATCTATGACCACTATGATGGCCGTTTTTCCTTGGTCTTTAGGGAGGCCCACTATGAAGTCCACAGAGAACCTTTCCCACGGCAGATCAGGAGTGGGCATAGGATGTAGCAATCCTTGAGGTTGTTGCCTATCGGATTTCATTTGAGCGCATTTCACACATTTCTTCACCCATTTCTGCACATCAGGACGTATGAAGGGCCACCAGAACTGTCTTAATGCCTTTTCCAATGTTTTTCCATACCCTGTATGTCCAGCACAAGGAGTATCATGGCACCATGAAAACACGATCTTCCGTAAAGCTATGGTGGGGATCAATACCTGTGACCCTTTCACGGGTATTCCTTGTTTCAACCTCCAATCCTTGTGACGTCTTTACCAAGTTCTCCAAGTACAGGTTCGAACTCCTGATTTTACTTGTACTAGGAAATCCTCCGTCGGTGTTGTGCACACATCATTAGAGGGGTCGATTATGGCTCTCTCCGGGGTTACTGCGTGCATAGTTGGATTTTCTCGACGCGTTAAGGCATCCGCCTTCTTGTTGTTTACCCCAGGCCTGTAGGTTAACGTGAAATGGAATTCTTCAAAGAACAGCATCCACCGCAACTGCCGAGGAGTGAGATGGCGGGCGGCTCGCATAAACTGCAAATTGCGATGATCCGTGTAAACAACCACCTCATGGCGAGCACCCATGATGAGCCAATGCCTCCATTCCAGGAATGCGTCTTGAATAGCCAAGATCTCCTTCTCTGCGATCGTGTAGTTCATCTCAGCCGGTTTCAACTTTCTGCACATAAAGGCAATAGGGTGGAGGTGTCCAGTCGTTACATTTCTCTGGGACAAAACCGCTCCCAACGCAACTACAGATGCATCAGCTTCCACCAGAAAAGGCAAGTCTGGGTCGGCATGAATGAGGACGGGGGCCGAAGAAAACGCCTTCTTCAATTGGATGAAAGCTTCTTGTGCGTGTTCATTCCACTCAAACGGAGTGTTTTTCCTGGTAAGACGAGTCAACGGGGTAACCATCTGAGAGAATCCCCGAATGAATCTTCGATAAAAATTGGCAAAGCCAAGCAGACTCTGTATGTCTTTAACATTTTCAGGGCGAGGCCAGTTTTTTACTGCTTGGACTTTCCTTTCGGCCATAACCTGACCGGACGGAGTTAACATGACTCCCAAAAACTCTACTGTGGTAACGTGGAACTCACACTTGGTGATTTTACAATACAACTGATGTTCCTGAAGTGAGTGTAATGTTCTTTTAACGTGCTCCACATGTTCTTCTGTGTTGTCAGAGTAGATCAGAATGTCGTCTATATAGACGACGACGTATTGGTCCAGATGTTCCCTCAATACCTCGTTCAGGAAAAATTGAAAAGCTGCTGGGGCATTACGGAGCCCAAAGGGCATCACCAAATATTCGTAGAGCCCATACCGCGTCTTAAAAGCTGTTTTCCATTCGTCCCCCTTGTTTAATATGAACGAGGTGGTAAGCGCCCCTCAAGTCAAGTTTGATGTATATCTTGGCTTGACGCGCTTGTTCCAGTAGCACCGGGATCAATGGTAAAGGATACTGATTTCTCACCGTTATAGAGTTGAGGGCCCTATAATCGATGCAACACCTTTTCTCCCTGTTCGCCTTAGGAATAAAAAACAGAGGGGATGCTGCCGGAGATCTCGAGGGTCGGATAAACCCAGCCGCCAGATATTTGTCCAAATAGTTACGGAGTAGATCGTTGGATTTTGTCGACGCGTTAAGGCATCCGCCTTCTTGTTGTTTACCCCAGGCCTGTAGGTTAACGTGAAATGGAATTCTTCAAAGAACAGCATCCACCGCAACTGCCGAGGAGTGAGATGGCGGGCGGCTCGCATAAACTGCAAATTGCGATGATCCGTGTAAACAACCACCTCATGGCGAGCACCCATGATGAGCCAATGCCTCCATTCCAGGAATGCGTCTCGAATAGCCAAGATCTCCTTCTCTGCGATCGTGTAGTTCATCTCAGCCGGTTTCAACTTTCTGGACATAAAGGCAATAGGGTGGAGGTGTCCAGTCGTTACATTTCTCTGGGACAAAACCGCTCCCAACGCAACTTCAGATGCATCAGCTTCCACCAGAAAAGGCAAGTCTGGGTCGGCATGAATGAGGACGGGGGCCGAAGAAAACGCCTTCTTCAATTGGATGAAAGCTTATTGTGCGTGTTCATTCCACTCAAACGGAGTGTTTTTCCTGGTAAGACGAGTCAACGGGGTAACCATCTCAGAGAATCCCCGAATGAATCTTCGATAAAAATTGGCAAAGCCAAGCAGACTCTGTATGTCTTTAACATTTTCAGGGCGAGGCCAGTTTTTTACTGCTTGGACTTTCCTTTCGGCCATAACCTGACCGGACAGAGTTAACATGACTCCCAAAAACTCTACTGTGGTAACGTGGAACTCACGCTTGGTGATTTTACAATATAACTGATGTTCCTGAAGTGAGTGTAATGTTCTTTTAACGTGCTCCACATGTTCTTCTGTGTTGTCAGAGTAGATCAGAATGTCGTCTATATAGACGACGACGTATTGGTCCAGATGTTCCCTCAATACCTCGTTCAGGAAAGATTGAAAAGCTGCTGGGGCATTACGGAGCCCAAAGGGCATCACCAAATATTCGTAGAGCCCATACCGCGTCTTAAAAGCTGTTTTCCATTCGTCCCCCTTGTTTAATATGAACGAGGTGGTAAGCGCCCCTCAAGTCAAGTTTGGTGTATATCTTGGCTTGACGCGCTTGTTCCAGTAGCACCGGGATCGATGGTAAAGGATACTGATTTCTCATCGTTATAGAGTTGAGGGCCCTATAATCGATGCAACACCTTTTCTCCCTGTTCGCCTTAGGAATAAAAGACAGAGGGGATGCTGCCGGAGATCTCGAGGGTCGGATAAACCCAGCCGCCAGATATTTGTCCAAATAGTTACGGAGTAGATCGTTTTCGGGCAGAGTGAGTGCATAGATCTGTCCACTAGGAACCACGGCTCCTGGGAGAAGATTGATTCGACAATCATATTCCCTGTGTGGTGGGAGGACTTCTGCCTGGACGTCGCTAAAACATCTTCATACGCTCGGTACACTTGAGGCAAAACCATTTCCTTCTCAGCGGCTGTGGCAATGTATGTGGAACAGGCAAGTTCTCTTGAAGGGTTGCCTGACTGTAGCATGCAATGGGACAGGCAATACTCGGATTCAAACTGCACCGTTCTGGAAGACCAATGTATCAATGGCTCGTGTTTCTGCAGCCACGGAAGTCCCAAAATGACGCCATACTGGGGGCTCGAATGATGTTAAAGGACATGGTTTCTTGATGATAAGATTCATAGGTAAGAACATACCTAGAGGTGTGATACCGAATGGGTCCTGCTTCCAGTTCTTTCCCATCTACAGCGTACACCGTTTCTGGTACATTCTTAGCCACGAGAAGAGCCCCTGGTCTATGATCCACATCGTAATCCATAAAACATCCCGTGGCTCCTGAATCCACCATAGCACTTATCTCCTTCTCTTCTTCGTTTATGACCATAGTCATGGTGATAAACACATGGTTGTTTAATTGTGTGTTAGCCGGAGTCAATGAAGGAATGATGTTGATGCTCGAGGGTTCTCCTTCATCTACCCTCAAGCTTTGGAGTTTTCCGCACCCTTCTCAGCGATCCCAGCCACGTTTTGTCCACATCGAAACCTTCTGGGTTTCGACTTAACCGGACACTCTCGGAGATAGTGCCCCTTTTTCCCACAATAAAGACACAATCCTGTTAGTGAGGCCCTCACGGCTCCAATCTCCATGGGTTCCACGGTGGTTGTAGGTTTTTCGCCTTGTCCCACTCGTTCATAGGGTTGCAAGGGACGTTCTTTTTTCTTATGGACTCCCTTTCTATCCCTAAGTCTATGGTCCAGCCGCAGGGTGAGTTCAATGAGAGCTGTACAAGTACGGGGTTGTGGGTCGATGTGAGCTAAAGCATCCTTTAACTCGTTGTTGAGTCCTTGATAAAAAAAGCAGATTGTTTGGACTCAGGCCAGTCGGTTTCTGCCACCAATCTACGGTAGTGGTTAAGATACGTTAATAAGTCAGATGATCCTTTCTTCAATTCCAAAAGATCCCTGTCAGCAGAGAACGTTTCCGCTCTCCGATCAAATGTCTTTTCAAATTCTCTGCGGAACTCATCCCAATCTTACAGCAAGGAATCCTCTCATTTCACTATCGGTACTGCCCACTGCGCTGCATCACCCCCTAGGTATGAGATCACAAATGCCACCCTGGCCTGATTGGTGGAAAACATTTTAGGTTTACACATGAAGTGAAGTAAGACTTGGGTCATGAAAACCTGAACTTTTTTATTATCCCCAAAAAAGCATTCGGGAGGAGCTAAGGGAATCTGAGCAGGCATCTCAACAACCACTGAAGCTGGAGGGACATTGCTTCCACTAGCGTTGAAGGGATTTCCCTGCAACCTGTCTACACGGGCTTGCAGTTGTGCGGTTTCTGCTCTAGAGTCAGCCACTTCTTGACGAGAAGCAGCCAACTCAGTTTGTACCAACGCCAGGGCGGCCATAACATCATCAAGAGAAGCCATGAGAGATCAACTTCAGCATAATCAGGAAGTATATAAATTCTTGGGCCGAATATTCTGTCAGGCTCAGTCTTCCTGTGTCTTTGGGATTGTGCTGAAGATAAATGGGTTCCACCTCCTGACGTCCCCGGTGTCTGAGATTGAATATACAGAACACCAGGATAGTCAAGCGAGGGAGGGAAAGGAAGGGGACAGCAGGGAGGGAGATCTGAAACAGCAACAATAGATGCACTCAGTGCACATACAACAAGGTTAAATATAGGTCAACTGAGTTTTCTTCCTTGACCTCTAAATACAACTTAAAACATTTCCTACCTGAAAAGGAAAATACTGTAGCCTTGTAAGTAAGAAGAGATAAGGAGACCCCCAGGAGATATCAGACCTCTAGGAAGAGACAACAACCATTAGGGAACATGCCAATCGTGTTGTAAGCACATTTCGTGATATGAGTCACAACCTACCAACACGTTTCGTGTGATGTCCTTAGGACTGTGATCCCCTGTAAATCTCTCTTCTGTGTAGAAACAAAAAGAACAGGTTGCGGAGAAAAGAAAGCAGGCAAGAACAGCAGGAAACGGTAATACTCCTTAGCGTCTCTGTACTCTTGCAAGATTCTCCTTCAATGAACTCTGTTAAGTTTTTCAAAGGTTTGACACACAGTTTTATGTTTCAATGGGTAATTGGCGAGTCCAGCGTGGACCCCCGATCCAAATAACAATCACAGCAAAATGCACCCAAATTCTTGTCTTACTCCACACGAAGATTGCCTGATTGAAACCAAAGCAAAAGTCTTAGAAAACCAGTTCCGTTTTAGTAATATCAAAGAAGTCGCTCCTGCTCTAAGGAGACAAGAGCCCGAACTGGTATGAGGACCAGCAATACACAAGGACGAGCGTCACCTTGCGTGATCTTCACCCAATGCCTAAGCAGCAGAACACAAGTACACGGCAACCACAGGGTACCTGGGAGGCAGTGCAAGGCTAAATGGCACTTACCCCGAATCCGTAGTCCGTGGAATCACCAGCCAGAGGCAAGAATATTCGGCAACGCCGGGTCCCGCTATTCCTTCTTTATTTCCTGGTTGTACGCGGATGCGTATCACATCGCTAACGTCCCGGGCATGATGGGAAATGTAGTTCCATGCCCTAGAACGTAGAAAATTGGGACAAGCAAAGTCAGCGTAAACGATGCAAACAACGAACTGTTTCAGTTTCTACCACCCCTGATTTCTCAACCTGACCCCCACGTGACACAGGTACCATTACTCCAGGAACAGGACGGGGAACACATGCACTGGACACACTTATCGCTGCTACCACTGGATCCCACCCCTAAGAGACACATTTATTAAAAGAAGAATGGGTGAGGATTTAAAAAAAGCAAAAGTGGGTGGAGCATTGCTTATGTACAAATCAGGAGTGTGGCACAAAAGGGGTGGAAAATTCTCTTTAAAAAATCTATTGGTGCAACTTTAGGAGAATATATGGTAAATTGTCACCCAGGAGCACGGTAAATACTCCTAAAATGAGGCCTCTCATACAAATAATGATGGACAACCTACCGCTAACTGATATTTGGAGGAAAAAAGGTGGTAAGGACAACAGATTCACCTTTAAAAACAGAAAGCATTGGCATTCCTCGAGAATAGATTATTTTCTTGTAGATAGTAGACTCGAGAATAAAGTTATAAAAGTTGAGAATATAATTGAACATCTATTAGATCATTCAGCTGTAAGCCTGGAATTAAACTTGCTTCAATTCTCTACACAAAAAATATGGACCCTAAATCAAGCTCTGTTACTTGAAGTCCATTTAGTGGGAACATTAAAAAAAGAAGCTAATGAATTCTTCCAGACTAATATATCCTCAGCCCCGCTGCATGTTGTGTGGGATGCACATAAGGCCTTTATAAGGGGAAGATTGGCCTGGGCAGAGAACAGAAAGATAGGATCAGGAATTTGGAGTCCAATATAGCTAGGTTTTCCAAGGAACTAGGGAAACCCTACAATGGTTCAAGGGCAATTTATGGGTGGCCAATTTAAACCTGTCAAGTTTTTGAGAAGAAGGAATCAGAAAACAAGCATTTGCAATGCAATAGGTCTCGCATTAGGAAAGTTTGAGCTGTTGGTCTTGTCAATGACAATTTTTTTTTATTTATGTGTTGGTTTTGAAAATAGCTAAAGTAATAGCTTTGTCATTTACAATGCCAATAGTTATAACTTTCGCAAATGTGACACCTATAGCATTTGTAATGCAACATGTTTTGTATTTACGTGACTTAGATGTATTGATATTACAAATTACAATGGCTTTTAATTTTTTAAATAATTAATACTTAAATAAAAGTGATTTTAATTTATAATGGCAATAGCTTAAACTTTTGTAAATAACTTTTGTGAAGATTATGTTCAGTGTATTTTATTGTGACGAAAATTCAAGAATAAAAGTGAAATATTAACATCTTTTTGTGACATTTGTAATAAAGCTTGAAACATTGAGAGAACATTTTTGAACCAGTTGTTGTTGAATGGTTGCACAGATTGATGCTGGGGTGGCGCTGAGTGGTGCTGTGGTGGTGCTGAGTGGTGCTGTGGTGATGCTGAGTGGTGTTGTGGTGGTGCTGAGTGATACTGGGATGGTGCTAAGTGATGCTGGGGTGGTGCTGAGTGGTGCTGTTGTGGTGCTGAGTGATGCTGTGGTGGTGCTGAGTGATGCTGTGGTGGTGCTGTGGGGTGCTGTTGTGGTGCTGAGTGATAATGTGGTGGTGCTGAGTGATGCTGTGGTGGTGCTGAGTGATGCTGTGGTGGTGCTGAGTGGTGCTGCAGTGGTGCTGAGTGGTGCTGTGGTGGTGCTGAGTGATGCTGTGGTGGTGCTGAGTGATGCTTTCAACCACTGTACAATATGATATTTGTGTAGGAATTTATAGTAAATGTTTACAACCATGCTTCAAGAAACGTGATAAACAGCAGCGCAGAGCACTTAATATTAAGTCTGTAATCAAAATGCAATGCCCATAGTCCATGTAATAGGCTATAACAGACTACATACGCTACAGGAAGAATGCATTCTAACTCAAGTGATCATCAATACACCCCTTCTGTCATGAGTCCTAGCAATCACAAACGTTTAAGGCAAGCACTGTGTTAACACGACATGTGGCCAATTTACTAATGTGGTTTTGACATACTAGTCACAAATTATGTCTGCAACATCTGATCATAAGTTGCACCTATTTGAGGTATTTGACAACTTTCCTACACATAATGGTGTAATTTACAATGTTGTAAAGAACAGTCACAAGTTTTTTTGGATTACTGAATAGGATTTTGAAAACAATGCCAGTTCGGGGTTAAGAAACTAATCACATTTGGTAATTAACTTTGCAAATCCGTTTTTCACTCTGTTCAAGCGTTCCTGTAACAACTGGTGCGAACACTTACATTTCCACCTTCCGAAGATGTCTTGAAAATGATTTATAAATGTTTGCCAGTACTCATTAAAATACTGCATGGAAATTCCATGACTGCTCCTCTTGACTGATTCCTGTGTATGCAAACAAGTATTCTTTAGGAACAAACGTAATAAGTATGTTTACACCACATATGCAGATTTTCCTATCTATTTTTCATACACCATTTCTTGATTTTGGCGTTTATCTGCTTAACACCTTTTTAAGCTGCCTAATCTTAACTTTTAAAGATTGTAATATTATGGAATTTGGAGATTTACGTTATACAAATGGTATGTCAGTTTCGCTTATATTAAAAAGACTAATCTCGTGGAAAAGGGCAATAACTAAACTAAAAGACTTGACATGCAAATTGCTATATATCCTATCACCAAATGCTTAGCCTTACAACATTTAAGTTTAGAGATTTTAAGCAATCAGAATTTGTTAATTAAAGTTTGTATTCTGCATTGCGATGCTGTATATATGAAGCAATTAATAGGCAAACAAATGGAAAATGCAAACATTCCCAGGATAATCCCTAGTGTGTCTTTTGAGCCTGCTACAGTGCTAGGATGCCTTTTCTTCCATTGATTTCTGTTGATTTTACTGCCTCCCTCATGAAATGTGCAGTAACGGATGCACGTTATAATGCCTAGCCACAGTTTAGGCTTTAGCACATGGTAATTAACCAAATTTACTTGGTGGAAGAGGTTATCTTGAATCTGATTCATTTTTTACCATAATCCAGGAACTTTTGACACTGTTTTTAAGGTCTGGTCTGGAAACAACCTTAGCTCTCTTTTTATCCTCATATAGTACAAAATCATACACAAATAATAAATACATGAATACAACAAGCAACACGAGGGGGAAATGTTGGTGGTAGTTAAAGAAGGACAGAGGGTGGGATGGTGTGGCAGGGAGTCGGAAAGCAAGCAGAAACAGCTGGGAGGAGGCGTAGATGTCAGGGAGGAGGGAAGGTTTATTGGGGACTGATGTCCTTAACCTGTCAACAGTGTAAGGACACTGACCTGCAAAAACAGCAGCAGAATTTCGAAAATACGTCCAGTCTGTGCAAATTTTGTAGCGCACATCAGGGATGCAAATGTGGTTACGAGCAGGAGACAGTGTGCCATGAAGCTCGCAAACCCGCTTCTCACTGATATGGCGCAACTGGTTCCCAGTAAGCAACCTCATGTCTGACTACTTAAATAACTGAAATATAGTGATAACAATGCGTATTTTGGAGGCTGCACACAGAGTGGGAGAAAACGGCTGTGGGAGGGAAACAGAGAGCAGGAGAGAACTCCGAAGAGGTAAGAAAAGAAGCAAAAAAAGAAAAAATCGAAAAATACCTTCTCTCTTCTATGCAGCACTGCTATCAGGAGCGTTAACCATAAACTGTGTGAGGCACAGGAGGCAGGAAACTAATACGAATTTTAAACAAGGAGGGGGCAAGCTGCGAGGAGGTGGGAGTGGGGTGGGGTGTCAGAGAGGAGCATGTTCGGGCTCCGTGAGTGATTGTAAGGGAGGGGTAGGGGGATGGAGAATAGAGAGTGGGGCGGAGGAGCCAGGTAAATACACAACATAAAAAGTGAAACCAGAGCAGCATGAAAAAGAATGCTTTATTCACCACGAAATACAAGCTCTTGGCATTGCTGTGGGGGGGGGCGGGGCGGGAGCGCATTGACTGGGGAGCAGCAGCCTTTGATGTGCGAGCGCGTTAATGGGAAGAGCGGCCATGGGAGGTGGAAGGGTAAGTCGGAGAGCGCGAAGTGCAGGCGGGGGGCGGGGAGCAGAGCCTTTGAAGTGTGTGAGGCACTGAGAGACAGATGGTGGTTTGTGATGTAGCTGGTTTGTGAACGCGCACGGAGCACATGCACTGTGGCAAATCCGCCGTTAGTTTCAAAGCTTAATTGGCCCTCAATACTCTTGTCCATTTATCACTTAAGTGATAAATAGTCAAGACCTAAAAAGGGGAGGTAAGCAAGTGGGGTAAGCAAGTTGTCTCATTACGAATACGAGGGGGGCTGTGGCAAATTGTTGGCATTGAAAGTTAATACAGACTTTACCAAAAATAATATTGAAGAGATTCTAGATCCCATGTCAGGTAAAATATGTAGCAAGGATAAAGAAATAGAAAAGGCTTTTGAGCTCTTCTTTAAAAATTTGTACGACAAGGATACAGCAGCAACTAGGAAAAACATGTTAAAATATCTTGCAGAAATGGATACTAAGAGACTGACACTAACCTCAAAAGACTACCTGTGTTCGGAGATAAGTTCGGAAGAAGTAAGAAGGGGAACCGATAAAATGAAGAAAGGGAAAGTAGCATGGCCAGACTGTCTCCACAATAAATTATATAAAGTATTAAAAGAAGAGTTAGTTCCGTGGTACAGGGAGATGGTAAATGCACCCTTCTTGGAAGGGAAAGCGCTACCAAAATCCTGGGAGGAAGCCACAATCAGTATAATTTTGAAATAAAAAAAAGAACCCCCAATTATGCGAGTTTTATAGACCAATTTCACTCTTAAATTCCGACTATAAGATTTCTTCTCAGATTTTTGCTGAATGCTTGGAAATATCATTGGGAACTTAATACACACAGATCAAAAAGCATTTATCAGAGGAAGACAACTGCACAAACTTACGCATTAATTAATCAGGGCAATAGATTTGGCTGCGGGTGAGGAAATCCCACTCAGGGTTCTTACCTTAGACGCAGCTAGCTAAGGCATTTGGTCGGGTCAGTTTGCCCTTCTTATTTCAGGCAATTAGACAACACGGTCTTGGGGAAAACCTTTCTAGAGCAATTGCAGCAATCTATAAAAACCCTACTGCCAGAGTTCTGGTAAATGATCATCTTACAGGTCAAATATCAATTAAAAGAGGGAGGTGTCATGGTTCTCCTCTGTCACCTCTTCTCTTTAACATATATATAGAACCTCTGACAGTTAGTTTAAGATCACATATAAACATCACCCCATTCAGATGTAGAAGCTGGGAAAAAGGTGGGACTTTATGCAGATGATCTGATAGTCTGTACTAGCGCTTCGGAAAAATCTTCGCCAGAGATTTTGAAGACTTGAGAAGAATTTAGGAAAGTATGTGGTTATGTAGTTAACAGTGAGAAAACTGAAATTATGGAATGGAATACACAGTGCTCTAGTCCACTGGTGAAGTAGGAAATTAGATATTTAGGGATACAGGTGGTACACGACCTTGAAGAACTGGCTCAAACTAACTTCAATAAATAAAAACAAAACTAGGAGGTTACTTATGTCTTGGAATAACGACCAGCTCATATTTTTGGGAAGATTGAATCTTTTAAAAATGTCCATACTACCCAAGTTTACTTTTATTTTTGACACAATTCCTTTGGAATTTCAAGTTGACGCCATTAAAAAAAACTGCAAGGCGACTTAAATAGTTTTATATGGTCTGCTAAAGGAGTAAGAATTGCGTGGAAGAAAATTAGTCGGAGGAAGATATGCAAGGGATAGCTGGCCTCAATTTGTTGGCGTCTTACCTGGCATATCAGTTTAAGACTTTTAGATCTGTTCTCTTGGAAAATAAATTCTTCAACCCACTCTTTGGTGCTCTGGGGCAAAGGATCATGCAGGTTTAGAGAGCTCTTTTTTGTTCAAATTTTGCCACCCCAAATATTTTAAAAAGGTTAGGCTGAAGATATTAAAGGCCGCATGTAAGGTTTGGTATCAAGTAAGACAGTTTTTGAAAATACCATATAACTTTACTTCAGCTCCGATCTAGGATTCACCACATGCTTTACAGATAAGTTGGCAGTCCCTCTGGCTAAGGAAGGACTAAACAAGTGGGATCAAATTCTGAACAATAAAACATTACCTTCATAGGATAGTTTAGAACAATTGACAGCAGGCCATCTATTCAGAATGATATACTATCAATTAAGTACCTAGGCAAGAGAACTGGGAAAAATGGCGGAAGGGAGTACGAACTGGTAAATAAAGCAGATATTGGGACCCACTCAGGCAAAGGAAATTACCAAATGGTACTGGATGTTGATTGAAGCAGGAGAGGAACCCTATTTATGGGAGATGTGGAACTGGGACTTGCCAAGCATACAGACAGAAGATCTATGAAAAGTATCTATTGCTACCTTTTGGTCAACGGTAAAATCTGCACCCCTTAGGAAAAAACACATCTTTTCACAGAACACAGGGCATATTGGATGCTGAAGAAGCTGTCCAATTTGGGAAGGCTGGAGGTGAAGAAGTGCCCTAGATGGGGTCAGGAGAAGGCAGACAGTGTACACATTTTCTGGTAGTGCCCTCTTGTGTAGTTCTTCTGGCAAGAAGTGGGTAAGATCTTTAACAAAGTTTTGATGAAAACATTAACGTAAGCTTGGCAATGGTAATATTTGGGGTTATTGAGGGGAGTCACAACCCTGTGAAACTATCTAAAAAGCAAAAATGTTTAATGTTTATGTTAATATTGTTGGCAAGAAGGGAAATATGTTTAAAGTTGGTACAGTTTACTCCTCCAACATGTACTGAGTGGGTATGGACAGTCCATAGGATAGGTGTTCTAGAACGTAAGTCGAGTAAAACTTTGGGAATTATGCAATGCTTGGGATCCTACACACTCATTCCTGATTAACTATTAACGAGGCTGGGGAGCTGGGTCTCTTATGGGGCAGCTTGGTTAGAGGCCTCGCCCTAATGATACAGGAGAGGTTTTTGCAGCTGTTTCTCGAATTCTAAGAAAAAGCCAAGCCCCTATAGGCCCAAAAGATGAAAAATGAGGATTAGAAAAAAAACAAAAAATCTGTCAAATCTGAGTCCTCTAATGGGACATCCTTGATGTCCTGTCTTGACTTTGTGCATAACTCAGTCACCTCAATGTAGTCGTTCTCTTACTCGTCATCAACAATATTTTCCCTGCCTTCACATTTGTGTGAAATCGGAAGCAGAGTTGCTGGGTTCAAGGCATTATACCTTCAAATTGTGATATTTTCTGGGACGCCAAAGAGAAGGTACTATTTAGTGCAGCTGTTCTTTCTGCTATGCCGGACACCAACAGAAGGGACTTTTTGCCCCTGGAGTAACTTCTACAAGGAGGGGCAAAGAGGAGGAGAGCCCAAGAGCTATTTAGCACTGCTCTTCTTCCCGCCGCATGGGACATGCCTGGGCAAAGCCTGGACCATGGACGGGCCTGTCAGTGCCCATCAGAGGCTGGAGGAGGCTGGGCCAACCGGCTGAGGTTCTGCTATTCGCAGCACTTTTGGCTAGTGTTTTCTGTGAGAAGACTCTAGATTCTGACTGATTTAATAAATCCTAAGAGCTATCTCCCTTGGTTACTGCTTGTGCCTTGCTGTTTTTGTACTCTATCACAACTAATAATATAGGGAAGAGGACCGTGGACCTGTTAAATGTGGTGGACAAACAACAAAGAACTAGTGAAACAATTTAATCTCTCTTAAATAATACTGTAGGGGTACTGACAGAAGACATTTCCAGTGTGGAAAACCAATTGACCCTAACAAGCTTTGAGTCAGACTTGCCCAAGGGCAAATGGAAGAATCGCCAAGGAACATTCCTGTTGAGAATACAAATAATACATGTGGTCCCCGCGCTGCTCCACCATGCGGGACATGTTGGACAGCGCTATACATAACCAGGGCCAGGGTTGTGTTGCCCTCTCAAAAATGTCTGGTGTGGATGAGGGAAGGGTCCGGCCAAATTTAAAAGGGGATGTCGCCCTATAAACCCCAATCGGGAATCAAACCGAGCAGGAGGAATAAAAGAGGGAGCCTGGCTCAAGTTCAGGCAGTATCTCCGTAGTATCACAATAATCAGGACCTTTTTCTAAAACTGGTAACACAAATCTCAACTGCTTTCGAAACTCTCATTAAACATATTACTGAACTGGACGAGGCAGTGGACAATATGGGAGAAATGGTGGTGTCCATTTTTGCTCAATCGACAAATATCTTAAGCAAAATGTCTTCTCCTGACATTAACAACTTAATTCCAGAGGATGGCCCCAGCAGGGTTTCTCAATCTCAATCATTGGGAGTTGAAAGCGGCGTGAGGAGCTCTGACAGCTTATAAACTAACTCCCCAAGCATATCCCCAACACCGCACGGTGTTCATTGAATACCAAAGGGGGCCACCCTAAGGGTTCTGGGAGGTAGGGCTTCCTCTTAAAACCACGGCCCATACATAGAAGAAGAAAGATCACGGAGGGCGCTGCATATTTCAGGCTGGTCCCCACAGTAGATACACACTGTCATGTGGTCATTCAACTCCCTCATGCATCTACTCCCTTTGTTATAGTGCTGCCAACGCCCCCCCTTAAAACATTAAAAAGGGAAAATTACAGTAACTTAAAAATAAAGTTGTACACTGGCTGTCCGGTAGTGTCAACTCTAATCTCATCCAGTGTCTTTTTGAAGAGATTATAATGATTCGGAGAGTGGGCTGGATAGTAAGCATGGGCGAATTTTGCGAATCTCGCTTTCGCGAATTTTGCGGATTTGCGAACTCGCAATCCGCAAAATCCGCGAATTCCCGCGAATTTGCGGATTTTTTTTTTGTGTGTTCGCGCGTGTTTCTACCAGTTCGCGAGGGTTTTTACAATTTCGCAATTTGCGAACTTACCTGTCGGGTCGCAAGTTTTGCGAACTTGTTGTTTCTACGTGTCCAGCCTGTTTGGGACACTCTTCTTCATCACTGCCACTCTCTGTCACCACTGCCACTCTCTGACTACTCATGCCACCCTCTGGCCCACCCATGCCACCCTCTGTTTCATCACCACACCCTCTGGTTGTCCAGTGTACATTATTTTCGGCAAAGCACACCTTCCCTGCCTCAAGTGACCTGAATTAATTTGGGGCTGATTAATGTGTCACAGAATATTTTTTTAGCTGGCACCTGCTTCCTTAGTGCTTCCTGATTAGTGATCTTTTGCACTTGCTAAGTGCTTTCATTGTTGCAAAATTAGTTACAACACCTGCCCTGCCCCAACTGACAATAATGAATTAGGGGCTGATTAATGGATTTTAACTTCCAGCCTGGCTCCTGCTTGTCTCCCTTAGCTGTAATTCAGGACCTTTGTGGCATATGTGTAACTATTCTGAGGTTCAGAGCAGGGTCACATAATAGTTGCAACTGGCAACTGAACTCTGGAGGGGCCCCTCAGGAAGCACTACAGGAAATGGCTACTAATGATGAGCCTGAACTTTTGAACCTGGTAAGTAGTTTCAGTTTTGCTAAGATCGTATTTCTGCAATTTAGCACTTACTCGCGGGGTGCGAAGTTGTACTGGCAAGCCGCGAACTAACGCGAACAGTGCGAGCAAGCCATAAAATCCGCTGCTCGCGGATTTGCGGATTTTGCGGGAGATTCGCGGATCTCGCGGATTGCGAATTTACCGAAAATCCGCAAAATCCGCGAGCGAAACAGATTTTCCGCCCATGCTTACTGGATAGGGAATGCTCCCAAAACTTGTCAATGGGATTGCATGTAATATTTTGTAATGCTGTTAAGCGGGCTTTTTACTGAAGCATCTCACATTTAACACAGCCTCCACCAGCAGAATCACATTGTTTCCCCTGTTGTTTATTTTTACAGGCCTTTGAATTTGGGGGCGACATGGCAGGGGGCGGTGAAGTATGGCACTAGGGGGGACTTGATCACCAGAATTCTCAGGGTGAGCTATCTAATCTCGTCTTGCAATGGTTTTGAGTCACTGAGAAGGTTAGAAGATCAAGATTGACTGGTCCCTGAGACTGATGGTCTGGGCAACTCAATAATTCCTAGCCCATGAAGAGATTTAACAGTGATAAACTAAAATATTCCTGGGTTCGTGGCATCATTTGTGATGAAGGATGGGTCAAGACGATTAACTCCTAAGACATTATTAGCCTGCAGGACACAGAGGGAGTTTTACATTTGAATGGGTATGCAACATTTACCTGCAAAGCAATTTCCTCTACCCATGGGAGAGAAAGAGAGGGATTAGCAATGTTAATAAAATTGGATTTGAACTGTAAACTAGAGATGATTATATCCAACTCACCCCCTACACTTGGGGGCATATGTTGGTAGGCGTTTGCGAATCGCAAACGACAATTTGGTATGTAGGTGCCAATTCGCAAAATAAGGAATCACAAAAATTGTGGTTCCTTATTTTGCTCAAGCATTCAAGAAATCGCAATTTTGCGATTCCTTAAATGCTATGTAGGGGTGCCTTAGAAATAGCGATTTGGGCTTACGGAATCGCAAAATACCAACTACTCCAAGTAGATGGTATTTTGCTATTTCCTTTCAAAATGATTTTTTTTTTTTTATTCAAAGTGCCATGTGGCACACAGACATGCCCTTAGGGCATGTATGTGCGCCACATGTACTTACAGACTAATTTGCATGTAGCCAGGTTCTGAGCTGGGATGGTGCAGTGAGCTAAAAAACGGTGATGGATCAAGCTCTGATCTGTTGGCTGTGTAGGAGTATTCTGCTTAATTCAGAAACTCTGTCCATCACCACCCCCTTTTCTGAATCGTTTTGTCCACCATAAGCGTGGAAGGGTATGCTCAGATGTGAGTCCCTTGCTCATTGCACCATCAGGATTCAAGCAAGCCGGGCCGATGACGGCTGTAATGCCAGAAACCGGTCCCCGGAAGCTTGTTTCCTTCCCAGTGAAAGAATTGGCTTGGTAGTTTGGTTTGCCCTGTTCCCATGATGCACTGGGACAGGGACAGACGAATTTGCATGTAGCCAGGTTCTGAGCTGGGATGGTGCAGTGAGCTAATAAACGGTGATGGATCAAGCCCTGATCTGTTGACTGGGTAGGAGTATTCTGCTTAATTCAGAAACTCTGTCCATCACCACCCCCTTTTCTGAATCGTTTTGTCCACCATAAGCGTGGAAGGGTATGCTCAGATGTGAGTCCCTTGCTCATTGCACCATCAGGATTCAAGCAAGCCGGGCCGATGACGGCTGTAATGCCAGAAACCGGTCCCCGGAAGCTTGTTTCCTTCCCAGTGAAAGAATTGGCTTGGTAGTTTGGTTTGCCCTGTTCCCATGATGCACTGGGACAGGGACAGACTAATTTGCATGTAGCCAGGTTCTGAGCTGGGATGGTGCAGTGAGCTAAAAAACAGTGATGGATCAAGCCCTGATCTGTTGACTGGGTAGGAGTATTCTGCTTAATTCAGAAACTCTGTCCATCACCACCCCCTTTTCTGAATCGTTTTGTCCACCTTAAGCGTGGAAGGGTATGCTCAGATGTGAGTCCCTTGCTCATTGCACCATCAGGATTCAAGCAAGCCGGGCCGATGACGGCTGTAATGCCAGAAACCGGTCCCCGGAAGCTTGTTTCCTTCCCATTGAAAGAATTGGCTTGGTAGTTTGGTTTGCCCTGTTCCCATGATGCACTGGGACAGGGACAGACTAATTTGCATGTAGCCAGGTTCTGAGCTGGGATGGTGCAGTGAGCTTAAAAACGGTGATGAATCAAGCCCTGATCTATTGACTGGGTAGGAGTATTCTGCTTAATTCAGAAACTCTGTCCATCACCACACCCTTTTCTGAATCAACATGTACTTACAGGCACATTCCAGGGGAGCAACGGGTGTCCTTTGGACACCCTGGCACCCTTGGAATTGCGATGCTCAAATTGCGATTTTCTCATAGAAAATCGCAATTTGAGAATGTATCCCCATTCATTCCTATGGGCCTCTTGGCACATAGGAATGAATGGGACATTCATTCCTTAATTGCGATTCGCAATTTGCAAATCGCAATTAAGGAATTTTTGAGATTCGCAAAAAAATTGAGCATTTTTACCTACATTCCATTTTGCAATTCTCAAATAGCGATTCCTTAAAAATCGCTATTTAAGAATGTGAATTACCTACATATGCCCCTTGGTATTCTCATGTCCTTTCCTAATAATACCAGAATCCTGTCTGTTAATGTTTACAACTCAATTTTTGACAGGAAGATCCATGATGTACTTAAGGACCTCAGTAACTTTTGTAATTATTTTTCTCTTGCACTTCTAAATATATATCGTTGATGCTTGAATCCCTGTTTGGATTGTTGCTTGTATGACGAGACCGATAATGAGAGCGTAATCAGTGATCAAGCACACCTCAGGCTCAATGAGTACGGGGACATGTTAAACAATTTGATTTTAGACCATAATTTAGTCAACCTGTTTAATGAGAAAGAAGGTATTTCTGAAAAGAGAATACCTACCTTCAACGGGGGCCAGGTCCATAAGTGAGCACAATTCCCTTTTGCCACTTTTCAGTGGGGTATGAAGCTGGTGGATATAGGTTGTTTGTTTATAGAACCTGTTATTCTCAAAGTTCAAGGCCAAAGAGTTTCAGACCTGTTTGGATGAGAATGCCTCTACTGTTTGCATCCTCACACTGTTTACCTTGCTGTGTGGGCGTATCAAGTATGCCCATATCAATTCGGGGGCGGCTTCACTTCCCATCAGGTGGTTTGACAAGAATTATTAAAAGGCTCATAAATAGCTGCTGGCTGTTTAAAAAAAATATACATATGAATGCAGCCATTCACAGTTCTTTAGCCTCTAGCTGGCGTCATTCTGTCATAATGCCAGTATTCAATAAGCATTTGCAATGCAATTGGTCTCGCCTTTGGGACCTTATATGTATTTAGCTATGCAGAACATTAGCCTGAGTGCTGAAACATCTACTGTTCTTTAACATGGAGGGAAAGTAAGCACCAAACTGCATGACACACCAGGTATGGGAACACATGGAGACAAATATTGCCTTTCAGCTGGAAATGGTATAGTTCAAAGCTCTGTGTTTAATAAAAAAGCAGGGCCTTCAATGGTCATATCACTGAAAATGGAAGATTTGAAAAAAATATTGTCTACGGGTGCTTGTGGAAGACAATTTCTATGGATTGGAATCTAGAGAATGCTAAAGTGATTCTGGCATTTTACTGACCTCTACTGGTCATTTTCTATAAAGAAAGTTAAATAGAGGCAGTTGCCAGAATTTTTAAAAAAAGAAAGTCCCTCAGCAGAAAGCAATTCTGGTATTTTACTGACCTCTGCTGGTCGTTGAACAGTAAAAAAGTCCCTAAGCGGAAGCAGACATGTCCTATGGCTAATCTCCAGAGCCCACAAAGTACATACACATATAAGTATATACGAAAAAATATATACCAAAGTATATACAAGAGGTCTCAAATGCTCGACCTAAAAAAGGGCACAGATCGGACCCTGCTTGTTTCAGACCAATTTCTTTAGTGGACTCATAGAGTAAGATCAAATGTTGGGTGATCTTGGAACGACGTAATCTTTGGGCAAATTAGACCAATATGTTATCCAAAATTCAGTAAGGGTGTAGACCAGTATCTACCTATACAAGAGTACAGTTGGCTCTATGCACTTTGCATTCATGGACCTCAGCTCAGTGTTTGATTATTTAACCAGAGCTAAGCTCTGGGCTGAGTTGAGGTACATGGGGGGCAAACTCGCTTCCGTTGCTTTTTTGGCCTCACAGAATCGGTAAGGTATGGCCCCAACGGGGAATGTACACAAAAATGTAATTTGAAGAGAGGAGTTCACCAAGGATGCACCCAGACCCATTACTTTTTTATTTTGTACATTAATCGCCTTGGGCAGGCTCTACCTGAACATGGGTTGGATATCCAGAGGGTGGGAGGTAGACCGATCCCCGCCCTCAAATATGCAGATGATGTTGTCTTGATTGCACGTATGGTAAAGGGTCTCCAGCGGCTTTTAGATTTTATAAGGGATTTCATGGACAGCCTTGATCTGTCGACTATTTAAAAAAAAAATCCCAAGTCAAGGTGGTGGGCCCCAAGAACACTAAAACACAAAAAAATGTGGTAAAAGGCCAACACAAGCAAGATGGAAATTTTCTTACCTTGGCATTTTACTTGATTTGAGTCTTAGTTAGAGTCCTCTGATTAAGAACAACACTGCGCACCTTAAGAGGGCCACATTCAGCATAAGAGATTTTTTCTGACGACTGGGACATAAGCCAATTAAGATTTTGATAGATGTTTCTAAAGCCAAATGCATTCCTATAGCTAGCTCTGGCTGTGAAATGTGGGGCTATGCTTCTACTGCATTGATTCAGTTAGCGGAAAACATGTTTATGTGGGGTCTTTTAAGTGTATCACAAGGTATCACAAGGTATCCCCTCTGAGATTGTACACAAACGGGTTGGGAATAAGGTACATATCAGACTTTAAAGGTCTACTTTTGGCTTTGAGTTTGGCTGAAGGAGGAGCTGAAGCTAAATAAGCTGGTCATGGACCAAATGTGATACATTCCATGGCTGTATTACATTATGTCCACCTTGAAAGGATTAGGGAAACCAGAGCTCTTCTTTGATCCTGGTTGTATTATCAAAGAAGATGTTGCTTGGTTGAAGTCGGCCTTTTCTCTCAGGGTGGTAGCAGAATGTGAGGCTTCTGTCTTAACCAAACGCTCCATGCATCAGTGTATCTTAATGAAGTCAGTTGGATTGAACCTTACCTATACATGGAGATGCCTAGCTACCGCCAGCAGTTGTTGACCTTCTTTAGACTAGGGATGTTTTCCAAGTTGATGTTCCCAAATGGAAATTGTTTTAAAGAACCTAATTTACCTGTTTGGGTTTGTGACAATATTTCAATTTGTGAGAGTGCAAAGTTGGCCTGGTATATGCTGTTCACTAATAAAGTGGGCAAAGATAACCTTAGAAAGCTATCCAAGTGGTAGCTATGGAGAGCAGCCTTGAGGCTTAGATTTGAAGGAATGTTAAGAAGCTTGTTTTACCAGTATGCAACCTTAATGTATTGGTTAAATAAAGGGAGAACCACACAGTAGTTAAAAAAATATGCATTTATTATTATAACACACCTTATACACCTCACAGTATCTGTTACACAAAGATAAACACAAAGCACACACTACTGTAGCACAGAAACATATGTCAGTAGCGCTAATACACAGTGGGCTCCTTGGCAGTTAGGGCTGGACTGTTCCCATGAGAAGCAGGGTCAAGACTGATTTTCATGTGGCTAGGTCAAAACTGGGGAAGTGTAGTGATCAAAAGAACAATGGATTTAAACTCACATCTCTGGAATGGGTGCGAATGTTTGATTTGTTCAGCGTTTGCTGCTGCAGCACTCTACAGAGCTGTGGCAATCGCGACAGTCACATAGTAAAAGTAAAACAGCTGAAGGGATTAAATATGTGGAAAAGGATCAAATCTCACTGCAAAAGCAAGGCTGTTGGTATGCTTAACAATTTATTCAAAAGTATTTATTTATTTAAGTTTTGTATAGCGCAAACAAGACCACAAGGGGTATCGGAGCGCTTTACAGATAGGCAGTTACGAAGGTACAAGAAATGTAAACAATAGCACAACCGGACAAGAAAAGTACAAAACAGATCATAACAATCATAAGAGTTCAATAAAGACAAGCGTAAAATAGTGAGTCCTAGGGTGAACTGGGAATCTAACCCAGCAATTTCTTCTGCAGAATCTCTTTAACTTCCCTTTTGAAGGAAGCAGTGGAATTATTCAGTCTTATTTCAGGTGGCAGGGAATTCCAAATTTTTGACGCAATACCAAGAATGCTCGATTGTAAGTTTTATTTTTATGAAATTTCTGTGGCTTGTGTAGTAAAGTACTGGAGCCCCTAGAGCAGAGTTCTTCAAACTTTTTTTAGGCTGAGTACCCCCATCTAAACTTTTTTAGACTTCGAGCCCCCCCTCTACCATCACCACTTGACAACAAATTCTGGAAGCTGGCGCATTCTGCATAATTGCTAGCCATTCCCACCTGCAGAGTCCAGGTCGTATATGGCAAATAATATGGAAGTAAGAGTGTTTAGTAAACTGCAGTTTTTATACTGCATGTGTTTAGGTGACAGATGCTTATTACAAACTTCAAATGAAAAGTCTCCAAGAAAAAATACGAACAAAAAAATTACACATAAAAGAACATTTTGCATAGATCAATAAATACAATTTCAAAACTGAAACAGGTATACCAAAGAGACAGCCAATGTGTCGATGGATTCTTGCTACTACAATCCTGAGGTTGTGCTACACTTCCAGGGGCTTATTTGCAAGCCCCTTGCGCCACCAGTGCATCACTTTTTGTGATGCACCATCGGCGCCTTTTGCAGCTCCATATTTACAAGGATGGGAAAAGCCACCCTGATTGGCTTTACCTGTCCTTGTAGAAACTGCCACTTTACACGCAGCACTTTGAGGGAAAGGGGCATTGCACGGGTGTTGTGTGGGTGTTCCCACGCAACACCCATGGAACCTGACAGTTCCAGATTTACAAAAAAAATGTAAACCTGGAAATGCGTCTGAATGCTACTCCTCCCATGTGAGGCGCAACAAGGATAAAGGTCTTTTTTTCTCCTCGTTTTTTATCTCTTTCCATGCATGCTGCATTTTGCAGCACATATAGAAAGAGGAAATCACCTCTGGTGATTGTTTATGTGCAGGAAGGTGTCCCTTCCTGCACATAATCAATCATTAAAAAAATGACGGTTTGCAAGTTCTATGTGGCTAATGTAGCACACATAGAAGTTGAAAAATGCCATTTCTGATTGTTTATGGGCAAGAAGGGACACCTGCACATAAACAATCATCCCGTAACGCAAGCATACTTGCTCCATGGTACAAGGGGGCCTGCATTGGCGCATGGCAGTAAATTGTGTGCCAGCGCAGGGGAGAGCAAAGGGATCCACCATATCCCTGTAGATATGATACATGCCTGTGCTTTCAAAGTGCTGCCTCGTGGCACAGGCAAAACGATTGCGGTGCCGTGCTGCAGCACTTCCTTGTAAATGAGGATCCCAGTTTTGAGTGGTACTTAGAAACTGAAGCGCTCACAAACATTTGTAATATATTTTTTACAATTTTATATAGCACAAACATGACCCAAAGGGATTGGCGCGCTTTACAGGATCATCTTTCACATTACACAAGGACACATTCATTATTTGTAAGCATAGGGAGATTAAGTGATTTACCCAGAACCACACGACGTTGAGCAGATGCTGAGAACTGAATGTGGTTCCCTAGCTCCAAAGTCAGCAGCTCTGTCTGTTGTGCCTCACCATTGCCCCTAGACAAGATATCAGGAAAAGGGGACCCAAAAAACATGCTTTCTGACACAATTGAAAAATCACTTATTATGAGGAGTATGGCCAGGTGTTGCCAGTAGAAGGTCATCCGCAGTTTTTCTAGAAGGCCTAGGGGACATCTACATCAGACATGTATGCGATATAAGTGATTCAAGAGGATATATACCTTTCTTCTCTAGCAGCATCAAGAGCCAATTAGTTGTTAACGTAATTGACTTATAAAGAAGGCAGCCTTCCAAAAATTCAGAAACATGTCATAAGAAAGCATTTACATTTGCCCTACGAAAGACGGGTAGCATATTTCACGATATTTGATATTTCAGGCTTGTGTACTCAGCTCTAACGTATTGGAACATTTTAAATGAGCACCAGCAACTTTAATCAAAGGAAGGAGACTTCAAAAAATAAAAATAACTCTTCAGACTTACATGCTGGTGAATGGAATCCTCAGAAAGAATGCACCCTTTTTCAAATCCTTGGAGGGAAAGGCAGTTGCAGCGAGGTTACAAGCCATGATAACCTCATTGGGGAAGCCCTCAAAAGCGAGGCACAGGTCAGCAACCCGATATGAAGTTTAGCAATCGGGAGGCAAAAGGCAGCAGTGGTGAAGCGCTCCTTTATCAGCAAAGTTTGAAGTATTTTGCAGCTTTTGTATGCAAAGTTCGCGGCACTACCTGGCATCTGTACTGCTGTCCATTTCTATGGAGGAACATCAGTGTTGACGTCAGTGTTGCAGAAACTACATGCTGATTGGCTGTTCTGAATGCTCCAATCAGAGAGAGCCCTAACTCGAGATGGGGGCCTGCAACACAGACAGGAAACGTACTTCCAATGTGGGAAGCAACAATGGAAGGTCAAATGGTGAAGTGGAGTGCGCCGCCCCCCTGAGGTGAAGCTGCGCCTCCCCAAGGGGGCACGCCCCACAGTTTGAAGACCTATGCCCTAGAGGATCTAGAGCCCCAGAGAGCTCAAGTTTTTGCACAAGATATATTGGGGTGTTGGAATGTAAAGCTTTGTGGGTCATGCAAGCAATTTTTAGATGTATCCTTTCCTCATATGGGAGGCAAGTTAGTGCTTTCAAATCAGGCGTGATGTGATGATAGCGTTTTGAGGCTGTAATGAGTCTTGCAGCAGAATTATGAGAGGCATTGAGTGGCACCGTCTTTGATCTAGGAAATCCACATAGGGTTGCGCTACCATAATCCAGCTTAGAGATCACGAGGGCTTGCACGCGATCTTGAGTTCGTTGTGGGGTAGGAAAGGTTTTATTTTCCTTAGAATGCTCAATTGGAAGTTTGCTCATTAGTGAGAGCACTAATGTGCTTCTGCATGTTCAGATGCTTATGAAGCATTGTTCCTAGAGATCTTGTGGAATCAATGATGTTTGGAGTGTAATTGAGGGCTGTAAGTTGATGCAACCATTTTGCAATATCTGGAGACTGTTAGGCTGTGGCGATGAGGAGGAATTTGAGAGCATTTAATTTCAGGTGATTGAATGCCAACCAACTTTGAGTTTCCTAAAGTACTAAGTTGAGAGACAAGATGTCCTCTGGGGAGGAGACTTTCAGGTACAGTTGAGTGTCATGAGCATACATATGATAGTGGATGTTGGACAATTTCACGATTTCCGTTAGAGGCTCCATGAACACATTGAAGAGAGTGGGTGAAAGTGTGGACCCCTGTGGAACCCCCAGAGTGAGCTAAGAGCATTTAGACAGAGGCTGATTCACCTTGCGTCTTTGGGTTCTATTGTGTAGGAATGAGAAAAACCGATTTAGCACAGTCCCTAATAGCCCCATCCCCTGCTTCAGTAGATTGATAAGGGTATCATGTTTGACCGTATCAAACGCTGACGAAAGATTCGTGGAGGATGAGAAGGCACAACTCATTATGGTCCAGCATTCGTAGTGCATCATAAACAATGTTGGTAAGAGCAGAATCCGTGCTATGGCTCTAAGAGAAGCCAGATTATAATTGGTCCAGCAGTTGGAATTGTTCAATGTGGCTATATAGCTGGGTGTGTACGAATTTCTCGAGGAGCTTTGCCAGAGTAGGAATGGTGGAGATTGGGTGAAAATTGTGAAGGTTAGTATGGTCTGCCCTCAGTTGGGGGTGAACTGCCCAGACTTAAGGCAATCCGGGATTGATCTTGAAGCAGAGAGGCGTTAACTACCTTTGTCTAGAGAGGGAGTATGGATGATCTGATCTCATTGAAGAGGTTCAGTAGCAAGGGATCGCTAAAGTGGTTGAAAGCTTTCACTGCAGCCAGAGTTTTGCGAATGGTGCTTACATCCACGGTTTTGAATAGGCTCCAAGAAACATTGTTTTTGGAGGGGAGAACCAGAATTTGTGGGTACACACCTAACCCAGAGGGTGGATAGGTGAAAAGTAGATTCTCCAAGGCTTCCCGTAGTTCCAGTCGATCTTTGTTGAAATATCACGGAAGAAGGCAGCATACTCCTCACAGTTAGGCTGCTGACAGAGTTCGAAAGTGGTAGGGTTAGGTTGGCTGATAGATTGAAGCTTGATGAATTCAAACCATTTTTTCGAGCGGTTTTTGGCTTGCTCTAGTTGTTTTCTGAAGTAGCTAGCTTTAGAGCATCTGCTGTGTTTGTTATATACATTTCTCATAGATTTCAGCTGAGTCAGATGGTCAAGGGAGGGAGAGGATTTTTTCACAAACGGTCTGCCAGTCTCAGATTTCTTCTTTCAGTATGTAGGCTCCCATTATACCAAGGTTTGGAGATTTTGGAGGGCAGTTTTTTGAGCTATAGGGGTGCCCAAGAATCTAATATGTTAGTCATGGAGCGATTTATAGTGGTCTGTAAGGTCTGAGATCAGACATGTCCAGCGGAGGGGGCAGGATGTTTTCAGTGCGGTAAGTCAGATCATATAAGTTAATGTTTCTCAGACTTCTTTGCCATTGTCTAGGTAAGCTTTAATGGTTCTCACCAATTCTGAGATGATGAATGAGATGCAATGATGGCCTGTCTAGTCACAGGAGGTGATAGATTCAAGTTGAATGGAATTGATCTTACCAATGACCAGATCCAAGGTAGCTCCCTTGATGTGAGTAGGGCTATCACATATTTGAGTGAGGTTGAGGTCTACTAAGAAGGATTTGAGGCTATTGACTGATGAGTCATTCAAGTAATTTCAAGTAATTCCAATGAAGGTTAAAGTCGCCAAGAAAGATCTGGGTGCTGTGACATTCCACGTGCGTTGAGATGATCTGTTCTATGAAAGGGAGATTCTCATGGAGGGTGCTAGAGCGCGTGGAATTTGCATGCTTGCTTGTTGTTGCATGAGACCTCGAAGCACAGGTATTCGCATGACGACAGGGAATCAGATTGCAGTTGTCTAACTGATAAATTGTTATGATGTATACATTCGATGCCTCCACCTAGTCCACCCGGTCTATCAAGCCTGATGATGTCATAGTTAGGGGCACTAGAATGTTGATTATTGGTACAGATAAATTGTTAAGCCAGGGTCTGGATCATGTGCAAGGATGAGGGCGGCAATGTCTGCAGCATGTCATACTGCTGATCTGCAGTTGCAAAGCATTGCATTTAAGCTGTGGTTTGGGATCTTCTGAGGAAGGAATAGTGGTGGGGGCCCTACTGAGGTTGTTCTTGTTAAAGGATCTAGAGTTTACCGTACGTTCTCTAAAAGGGTCAGAGTAAGTAGATTGCTTCAATTTGGCACACCTTATCTATGTTAATAACATATGATGGGTAATAACATATGATGGGTCATAAGAGAGAAGAGTTATAATATATGTGTCTTTGAGTGAGTCTATTACTCTGAAAGGCCGAGAGGTGTCATTAGGGAAAAGTTAAGTTTTCCATCTTTGGTGAGTAGGGACCCCTAGTGGAGTGGTCATAGTGGGTATGGGACGCGCATAGAGCCTGGGGCTGGATTTAGAGGGATGTTTGTAGTTGCGCCACTCAGTCTTTGGAGACTCCCTTGCCTTCTGATTAACAGATAGCTCGGAGGTGAGGTGTAAGAGGCTTTGAACATCAGCCTTGTGTTGTTGAAGGGTAAGTGAAATATCATTCAGGCTGGATTCCAGTGCGGTGTGGTAGGAGGTTCCTGGTACTTGGGGACAGGAGCTCTGAGGTGGGATGCTCTAGGGGAGAAAAGGTTAGAGTGGTGCGTAGTTGAGGTAGGTACGTAAAGTGCGTCACGTGGTGGGAGGAATAGCAACTGGTTACAAAGAGGTACGTTGGGCTTATGAGTAACATTGCTGGCCTGGTTAGGGAGATAAGAAAGTGGGTGTGACACAGGTGTAGCTATTAGGAGAGTCTTGGGCACTATAGGAGTGTGCATGATGGTTGGGGTGTACTAAAGGGGATGGTATGCCATAGTAGGTTAAGTGACTCTGACATAATTGCTCTAGGCGATTGGCGATCATGTTGACTAGTTGGGGAATGGGGAGAGAGGGATTCTGACCCAACTAATGTCCTAGAAGAATTACTATTTAGTATGCCGGTCCCTATAGCGGAGAAAAATAGGGAAGGGGTAGGGCAATCCAGGATGTCGAGACTGTGAGAGGGCACAAGTTGTTGATTTTGTTGGTTGTCAGCTGAAAAAGGGGGGACCTTGGGAAGGTGAGAATTTGTACCAAGACATTGTGATCTTGATGATGGGGAAAATGTTGTCGAAGATGCCCAGGTTGTGGTCAGATGATTGTATAAGGATAGTCCCATCATTGTAGAGAGAGGTGGTTGCTTCAATTCCGTAGGTAGGTGAGGGGGCAACTGTAAGTCTGAGCCCATGAGGGGTCTTCTTGGATGTGATGATTTGGAGCAGTGATTAAAATGCCAACCTCCATTTAGCACGTATTTTCGTTAAGAAGATAAGATCACTTATAGTCTCACCTTTTTTTATGCAGGCGCAGGGATCAAATTAGGGTTTCTGTGTGTGCTTTTACGAGTCTGTGTTTGAATTTTTTGATGCGTTGTTTGATAGGTTAGGCGAGTATTTAATTATATAAGCATGTGTCCTCACGTACTGAGAGAGGCAAATTTAGGGATAGTGACCTACGTGTACAGGCATCATTTGTGCATGTAAAGTCAGAGACTGGTACAGGCATAAGAGCATGAGTATTTACCTTAAAGAAGACACCGTCCTCCACTATCCTATTAGTTACTACATGACATTCTTGGTTATTGTTGGCAATTGTTGTTAAAAAGAGCTCTTATTAATTAAAAGACCGTCAACACCTTACCAGTTTGGCATAGACATATGTTGGGGTAAGACGTGTAAGAGACATAGCCGTACATGTTATCAGGAACATTTATTCCGTTAGAGACAGATTAAAGCCAGATTCAGGAGTAGTCATCAGTCAAAAATAGTCATCAAATTCAAGAGCTGGAATGGTTGTGGGCCGTAGCAGGGTTTGAGTCCTTGAGAACCGAAGTATCCATTTGTATTTCACCTTTCTCGTTGAGGAACTGGTCGAGCAAGGCTGGATCCGTGAACAAATGAGGGATGCCTTGTGAAACAATCCTGAATATTGCTGGATGGATGAATGAACCTTGTATTCCAGTTGTTTTCATTTTAGGACGTATGTTTAAGAAACCTTTGCGTGTTTCAACAGTCAACTTTGAGTAGTCCTGAGAGATGAAAGTTTTTGTGCCTTTCCATAGTATGTGGTTGTGCTTCCTCATGTGGTTCAGGATGAGAGCTACATGTTGATATCTTAGCGGTTTGCATACAGTGGCTCAAGGTGCTTTGTGGTTTGGAGGGAATCGTGTTGGGACCCTGTGGGCCCTATAAAATTCAAGTTCCTTGTCAAATTTTAAATTGGTTGCCTGGGTGAACCATTTCTGTAGAAAGGCAATGCAGGAGTGGGCTGAATCTTCACCTTCTGGCATGCCAAAAATATGTAGGTTGCCACGCCTGTTCCTGTCTTCTAATTCTGATATTGTATTGTGTTGCATTGTAATTGCATTTATATAGCGCTTACTACCCCTGACGAGGCGTCAAAGCGCTTTTTTGGCAAGTAGCATGCTACTCCGGAACCCATATGATTAGTGTTGATGTCTTTAGCAAAAGAACAGGAGATGTTACTGAGTTTTTTAATGGTCTTTTTCATTCTATCCCGTTGTCTTCCAGGTAGCTGATCCTCTTTTCCGCCTCTGCAATTCTGGAGCTTGTTTCCTTCATATCTTGACGAATGGCTGCAATTTCATTTTGCATGTTGTCAGTATTTGTTTTTGTCAATTTAGCCAAGTCGTGAACATCCGCAAGTTTTTTCATTTCCATTGTCGAGTTAAGGTCTTGTTTTGCTTTTACTGGAGAGTCTGGGCACGGTGGGTCCGCTTTCACTCTTTTTAGTGATTGTTTAGTGTCTTTTTCCATAATTTTTGCTGCCAGATAATTGAAGAATGTTCTCTATGATCTGACCTTGTGAGCGATAGGACTGTGATTTTTGCAGCTTTTAAAGAAGCAACAGGTGTGATCAACTGAGAGTAGTACTGTAAAGGTTTGAAGTAGCACTAGAATTACACTGAGTTTGCACTATATTAGCCAAATTAGATGTGTTCCTTCACTGGCACATACATGTACAGCTGAAATCTGGTAAACTATTAATCTCAGGCGACCATTTTGCGACTGTTAATATTGTGCTGCAGACCCCTGTCATCTGTTGGTCTCATTGCACAAATCGGTGAGTTATAGATGTGTGATACCTTTGGGAATTGTCACAGAATCTTAACACCTTGCTGCCTGTTAGCTGTGACCGAGTAGAGACCTAGTTGGTGCATTAAGTGGTGATTAAGTGGTGAATAAATGGAGGCTGCTTGCTCAGCTCCACATACCAATGGGCAGCATCTTAGAGGCATAAACATCAGGTACCCAGACAATTGACCAACAGTGCAGGAGAAGACACAGGAGTAAGGTCTTGGTCACTTTTACAACCACTGGTGTTTGCAGACCTATTCAGACACTGAGGAACAGTGAGCCTGAAATTTGGAGCAATGAGCTGTTTGTTGAGGCCAGTCAGACTACCATTTTGAGGCCAGACCACTGGAAGGAGCTGACCGATAAAAAAAACACATATTACAACTCCACACTATCAGTATAAGTCCATTGCATGCATTCCATGTAGCCTGTGATGCAGATTTAAGCATTTACTTCCATAAAGCTACATTTGATAGCCAGGATGCTTCAAATAGTTAGACAGCCGCCATCTTGATTTCAGGCAACCGGGACGTACAGCTAGGTGAACAGCGCTTGAAGCCCCATCCAAAATGACAACATTGGTCAGAGCATGCACAGCGTTTTATCTGTAATGCAGATTGATTCCTTTTGAAAACCTTTTAAACTATTAGGAAGTGTTAAAACAGACGCATGTTTAATTTGATTAAGCACAATAAGCTAGGATCGGGTGAGGCCTCAATTCATTACTAGTACGGGACCTCCCCTTCAGCTGGGCTGTGTCCCAAAACACTGCCAGTAGCCGTGATAGAGTATTCCTCCAGAGTTGAGCTGGTGACTCGCGCCTCCAGCTTCCTCTGCGTCTTGACCATGCCTCCATTGTCTGGTAGTTTTGAAACTGAGGCATGCCTTTCTCACAATCCTTGTGTATCATCACAGATATCTGCTGTTAGTTTAAGTGGGTCAGACATGTGAATTGTCCAATTCGCCTCTTGATGACTTCTCTGCCCAATGGTGTGTCCCATACTACTTACAACAGGGTCAGATTCTCTGAGGGCCCCTGCATCAGTATGATCATACACACATTCTTTCACGTTACTTGCCAGATGATCAAAGTAGTGGGTCATGGGATAGCTCACTATATGCACTGATCCACTGACCCTAATCGACAAGTCTTGAGTCCAACCTCTGGGGGTTCTCACTAATGGGGCTACTTGGAAGTTTTCCATTGTATGGGGAACACTCTAATACACCAAGGGCAAAACCCAAAGGCAATTGCACACAAAGGCTTAGGGCCTCTTACCCGGATTGCCTTAAGATATATTTTCCAAAATTGGGCTTCTAAGCAGGCTGGGGGAAGACGATAGGCAGAGTAGTTTGACTAAGGTAAGGATTACTGCTGATGGCATCTATTAGACAGATCAAGGCAAGATGTACATTTTGAATACACAGTATATTTTCAAATGATGCAAAGCTAGGTCAAGTAAATCAGCCGATCACCAAAGTGGAGATGAAGGTTTCTAAGGACAATAGCTGCTTAGAGTGATGTGAACTAGACATCATAAAATAATGCATTTGTCTTGTACGACGTAATCTGTGATTTTAAGGAGAGGATGACGAGGGCATCCTGGTTCAGACAACGGGGTCACTCGCAACTCATAACAGGAGCACAGTTCTGTTTTCCCGCAGACAAGGATAGCAACCCTGTCTTGAAGGCAATTGCTATAAAAGGGGAAATCACCAATCAGTGGTTTGGAGTCCTTGTGTTCCTGGAAATCTCACCCATGGCAGTAGCCAGAACAGAATGCAGAAGTTAAGGAAGTGGTCATATACCCTGGGAAACAGAGGGTGGTCATGAGTGACATGGAATTGGTCTTTACTCAGGTGGAAGTGGCTTCAGTGTTTGAATAGAAGCTCAAGCAGAATGATGGGTCACTCATCTAAAACTAGCTCCACAGTACCCCTGCAGCGAAACAGTGGATGTCTAGAATAATTACTTCCTGTCCTCCCTAGGGTATTTATTACTGAGTGATCCCCTGACCTGCACACTTTCATAAAGGCAGATTAGTCTACAGGGAGCCGGATATGAAGATAGCCTTAGTTGGGGATATTTCTAAAGCCCCCCTCCTCCTATTTTCCCCTTTTTGGGGCTATTAGCTGTTTCATAGGTTACTTTAGTTTTTTTGATATTCACACTTTTCTTGCCCATGGATGTGTTTCACACCCTGCTTCTCCTCTTCTGCCGCCACTATTCTTTGCATTCGCTGTATACACTCCCCTACTCCATTTGACTACCCACCACTTTTTCTCTACCATTGCCTTTATGTTGTGCACTCCCTAAAAGCCTGGGGCACTTTGGTCTTCTTTGTAAGGTGCCACAATGCCACCCTGTGAGAATATGAGTGGTCCCCTGACAGGTCGAGGTGCCCGATACCAGAGGTTGATTTTCGATAATATTTGTAATGTAAAAGGTGGGTTCATAACCACTGGTTAGTCCCCAGTCCTTTTCAATGCAATAGGTGAGATGTACATGTGTGGTGGCACATTGTTACAAAAAAAGATAAGGATACAAATACGAGCTCTCAGTACTGGAAAAAGTCTAGTTCTTATGGCCCTCAGGGGGTCAAGACAGAATGCTAGGGTCAATCCGAGAGTCTGCCACATTCAAATGTGGATATGCTCCTCCAAAAACCGGAAAAACATCCTGTTCTTGGTACTTGGCAGATTTTGCAGGCTTCTGGGACAAGCGTTCACAGATAGACCAGTTTAAACTGGTCGGTGTTTTGTTTACTAACATCAACTTAAGTCTTTATCTGTTCGCTTTGCCCTAGAACATAGCACAAAACACAGTAAAAAAGGGAATGTCTGAGATTCACAGAAGCAGGTCAATTCTGCACTGTAAGGTGAATAAGCATATAACCCTCCCTCGCCTAACCAGGTACACAGGTTTCAGTACGAGGGACAAAGAGATGTAAGTACAGGCTGGGATGCCTGAGAAAGTCCATCTGCTTGAAGCAAAGAAAAACACTCTACTGTCCTGAACCTTACCAACCTTCTGGAAATATATAACCTCAAGCAACTCTGCAATAAACCAACTCACATCAAAGGTGCAACACTAGATGCGATCATAACAAACAACCATCTGATCTCCTTGAGAGAGATTACTCCCATTGACAGGTCCGACCACCACCTCATTCTGTTCAAGATTGACACACTTTCCAGGCTCCAACCTATTTGTGTTGTCAAACCTAAAATCTCAACCAGAAACATCAAAGAAATACCTTTATCCGAACTTGAAGCCAAGATTCATCCCCATCTTCAACTCCATCCCTCATCATGGACGGCTGATGACCTCACTTCTCATTTCAACTCAAGAATGACAGAGGTTTTAGACCAAGTAGCTCCTCTCAAACTCAAACAACTGAGGAGAACCAAATCTAAACCCTGGTTCAGCTTTGAGCTGAATGATGAACGGCGCCATCTCAGACAATCGGAGAGGTCCTGGAGACAAAACCCCTCGTCCTTGCACCAGATGTATGACGTTACAACGCATACATTCACAACGTATACCATCACAACGCAACTTTTATAACGCAGGATCCATTACAACCCATGCCATTACAACGCATGGGATTACAACGCAGATGCTATTGCAACGCATGCCATTACAACGTAAGTATAGGTAAGTATATAATTTTATTAATATTCATTTAAATGTAATTTAATTACAATTTTTTTAAATTATTTATTTTATTTATTTTTAATTTTTATTCAATAAAATTTAATTTACTATTCTAAATCCAGGGGGTGTAATAGTAGGGTAAGTGCTGGATAGTGTAGGTGTAAAAATTACTATTCTAACTCCAGGGGGGTGTAATAGTAGGGTAAGTGCTGGATAATGTAGGGGTAAAAATTACTATTCTAACTCCAGGGGGGTGTAATAGTAGGGTAAGTGCTGGACAGTGTAGGGGTAAAAATTACTATTCCAACTCCAGGGGGTGTAATAGTAGGGTAAGTGCTGGATAGTGTAGGGGTAAGTGCTGGATAGTGTAGAGGTAAAAAGGGTAAGTGCTGGATAGGTAAGGGGTACAAATT
This sequence comes from Lissotriton vulgaris, assembly GCF_964263255.1. Classification (NCBI taxonomy): domain Eukaryota; kingdom Metazoa; phylum Chordata; class Amphibia; order Caudata; family Salamandridae; genus Lissotriton; species Lissotriton vulgaris. The sequence continues at coordinate 457,458,485 of NC_141697.1, forward strand.
ACTATTCTAACTCCAGGGGGGTGTAATAGTAGGGTAAGTGCTGAACAGTGTAGGGGTAAAAATTATTATTCTAACTCCAGGGGGGTGTAATAGTAGGGTAAGTGCTGGATAATGTAGGGGTAAAAATTACTAATCTAACTCCAGGTGGGTGTAATAGTAGGGTAAGTGCTGGATAGTGTAGGGGTAAAACTCCAGGTGGGTGTAATAGTAGGGTAAGTGCTGGATAGTGTAGGGGTAAAAATTACTATTCTAACTCCAGGGGGGTGTAATAGTAGGGTAAGTGCTTGATAGTGTAGGGGTAAAAATTACTATTCTAACTCCAGGGGGGTGTAATAGTAGGGTTAGTGCTGGATAGTGTAGGGGTAAAAAAATTGTAATTAAATTAATATTAATAAAATGATATACTTACCTATACTTACGTTGTAATTGCATGTGTTGTAATAGCATCTGCGTTGTAATGGCATGCGTTGTAATGGATCCTGCGTTGTAAAAGTTGCGTTGTGATGGTAGTGCGTTGTAAAAGTTGCGTTTTGATGGTTGTTTTCCCCCTGCACCTAGCACATCTTAGATCGGCTCGACGGTCATACAAAAAACACATCTTTGTGTAAAGGCATCTTTTTTACGCAGCCAACTAGATCTGGTGAAAAATAGACCACGAGAACTCTTCAACATTGTTAAAAGCCAAACTAACTGCACTCCCTCTCAAGAAATCGAAGCCACCAATGAGCGATGAGAAGAAATTGCCACCTTCTTCGCCAATAAAGTCTCTAAAATGAATCTATCCTTCTTACAAACTGCAAACCCCCCTTCCTTCTTAACCTGCCCCCCTTCAACCTCCCTGGACCACTTGGAAAGAGCTCTTGACAAGGACAATCAGACCTACCTCCAGCTAAAAAACAATGCGCATTGGTCCGACTTTGAGCCAATGTCGGTAAAAGAGGTCTTCAATATAATTTCCAATCTTCAATCTTCCTCCCACACCATGGACCCCCTCCCTTCCACAGTCATAATAGAACTCAACCACACCATTTCCCCTTTCTGGACAAAATTTATCAACGCCTCTCTCACCTCAGGCTGTGTCCCAGACTCCCTTCAACAAGGACAAATCACACCCATTCTCAAGAAACCTGGGGCTGGCCCTAATGATCTTAACAACCTCAGACATATCTCTAACCTCCCATTCCTTCCAAAAACATTGGAGAAATGTGTTCTCATCCAACTCAATAATCACATTGATGAGTTCCACCTCCTTGATGCCTTTCAATCTGGTTTCAGGAAAGGCTTTAGCACAGAAACAGCTATGCTCAATGTCGCCAACCACATTCACAAGGCCCTAGACGAAGGTGATGCCTGCCTACTCATCCTTATTGACCTATCTGCGGCATTCGACACAGTAAACCATCCAGCCCTTTTGGAGACCCTGTCGAAAAGGTCCGGCATTAATGGCACAGTACTAAAATGATTCACCTCCTTCCTTCAACACTGCTCGTAACAAATAAAAATTAACTCCTGTCTCTCAAAGCCAACTAAAGTCACACTTGGGGTCCAACAAGGCTCAATCCTCTCCCCGTCCCTCTTCAATCTCTTCATGGAGCCCCTCACTATCATATTGAAGAAAGCCGGAGTGAATTATCACCTTTACGCGGACAACACCCAAATCTATTTCAGTATCAAGTCTCCCAGCGATATCCAACTCCTCAATACCACCCTAACCGAGATCCAAACTTGGTTCTACGTTAACCACTTAAAGCTCAACCCAGACAAAATGGAACTAATCCCATTCTCTCCAAAAAGTAATCATTGTCCAATCCAAGAGTGGCTCAAGAATCTGGTAGGAAGAAATATGGGGAAGTCCCTAACTTGCCATAGAATTGGTAAAAAGGGCGTCTACTAAATAGTAGAGAAGGTACTCACAGCCCTTATGTACAAACCATAACCACATGTATAATAAATCACAGAAATGGATACAATGAGATAAAAAACAATTTCAAATGATGTATAGAAAAATTGTACAATTTATTCAATGAAAAATACATTCATAAAACAATTTTTTTTAAAAAAGGCATTTTCCTAAAACAGTTTTTAGTAGACGCCCTTTTTACCAATTCTATGGCAAGTTAGGGACTTCCCCATATTTCTTCTTTTCATTACTCCTTGTCCCAGATTGGATCTAAAAGGAGACCTCCCTGTCTTTTGAGAAGTCAAGAATCTGGTAGCCCTAAACTGCCCCCTTACCCTATCCGACTCAGTTAAGTCTCTAGGCATCACACTTGACAAGAACTTATCAATGGAGGCTCACATCAAAAGCTCTGCAAAAAGTGCTCTCTTCTCTATAAAACACCTCAAGAAACTGAAACCTTTTCTACCCCACGATGACCTCAAGACAGTAGTCCAATCCCTAGTTCTCTCTAAAATCGACTACGGGACCGCCATCCTTACAGGGACTCCGAAAGCTCACTTAGCCCCTCTAAGAGCAGTGCTGAACATGTCAGCTCGACTTGTATCGGGAGTTAAAAGATTTGAACACATCGCTCCAGCTCTCAGCTGCCTCAATTGGCTTCCCATGGAAGGGAGATGTATCTATAAATTAGCCTGCATCACACGCAAAACCCTTCACTCTCCTGACCCCAACTACTTAAATAATAAACTGAGTAGAGCAGGTCAATCCAGAACTCTTAAGAAGCTCCAACTCATTCCTTCTTATTCCTCTGAAATTGAAAAAGAAAACCACCCAATACCGATCGTTCTCTGGCAACGCTCCCAGGATATGAAAAGCTCTCCCTGGAGTCCTCAGATGCAACCCCACCTTCTCCTGTTTCAAAAGGGACCTGAAACTCCAACTCCTAATCAAATACTTTCCTGACCAACATCAACTAACCTAGTCTTCTTTATCCGAGCTGTCTCCTCTCTCTCTAGACTTTCATGGATAGTGGGTGGCCAGACTATGTCACTCACGCCTTTTCTTTTATTGCTCTCTCCTCCTCCGCTGCACTGTTTATTTATTGCACATGCTGTATTTTTTTCAATGGTTTGCTTCTTTACTGCCGGCCTACTATGTAATGTAACGTCCTTCTGCTGTTTACTGTGTGCATGAAAAGCGCTCTGATACTTATGGGTTAAGCTAGCGCTATATAAAACTTTTAAAATAAAAATAAACAATGTATTTTTTAGCTGTTTTTATTGTGCAGACCTAGTCATTTATGCAGGAGACCACTTTACAAATACCTGTAAGGAAAGATACATTCGACGAAATGCTTGAAAGTGAGTAGTCACATTGGAGTTTCCAGTCCCTTACCTTTTACGTGCATTCTGAATACGTTTCAAGCCTTTTCTGAATGATAACAGGTTAGAGGTTTGATAGGTTCATAGAGAATATTCCATAATCTGGGGCCTAGTCAAGAAAAGGCATGATGTATAGTCTTGCCTTTTCTGTTTCTTGGTTTTTCCAGGAGAAGATAGGCTATGCTTCTGCCATATCTTTTGCTTACTGTTGTGAGAAGATTTTCCTTTAGGTAGGTGGGTAAATCAGAGTGCAGACATGTACATTACGATGGCCTCTTTCAAATTAATTCTGGGTTCTGGGAGGACCAGTGAAGTTCTTTTGAAATGGCGCAAATAGATCTAGCGCCTTTGCACAAGTGGCAACATAGAATGCAGGTTGGAAGAAGAATTGGGAATGCTGCAGGTGCTGCTGATAAATGAGAGAACCAAAAACAAAGGGAGGGTTGGAGCATTTAATTTTCTTCAGAAATTGAAATGCAGATAGAAAGTGGCTGTGTGAAAGGATAGATGATTGTGAATTTGTCATCTGTCTTTAGAGATTCCTCAGCTTTATAAGAGACATCTATCCCACTAATTCAGGATTTGTTTTATATTGGGATGTCGATTCTCAGGTGCATCGTTGAGTGGAGACATTTATAGTGGTATGCACAAATTCATCTCTGAATGATGGAGGGTGCTACTGAAGAAAGTTACTTGGGTAACCACATTGCAGTCCTCGTGTGAGTCAGTGAAAAGCAAGAGAGAAATTGTCTTTCCAGTTTCAAATCTTTTCTGGTCATATGGTAAGAGATGGTGGAGAGGCAGAGTATGAGTGTAGAGCTACTGGAGTCTGAATGGGATTTCATTGTACACATATCCGGGTTTAATGAGCCGATCAGTAGCTGGTTAGGCCAAAGAACAGTGCCTTGAGGCAAGTATTGAACTTGAGCATTTGGGGAGCCGTGTAGTAAGCTGTAGTTGATTCAACAAGATGAGATGAAAGGTGTGCTGAAGATGATCCATGAGAAAACTTATAGCAAATAAAAAAGTCCATTCTAGGAAATATTTTGAACAATCATGTTATGAGTACATTCAAGTAGAGTGTGTGTTAAACAGAGCTAATTGATATGGAGAGATTTAAAAGTATGAGGGAGGCAGCTCTTTTCTCGTCCTCTTGGACACTGAAGTGTTTGCGATGATGATGGTAGATTTTTGCCCACAGTGTCAGCAAAAGTCCATTTGAACATCCACTAGAGCCTCTTGGTCCTTTCTCTAAACAGAGAATTCAATTAATGCAGATTTTTCAAAAAGATTTTCAGTAAATGGTCCTATGAATATTTAGTGCTCGGGGTTGCTTGCATTAAGTGTAGCTTCTTCAAGAGTGACTGAAAAGACGTATACAATAGTTTGATTGAATCTGTGTAAATAGAACTGATTGTGAAGTTATTTCTCAAAACATTTTCCAAATGGTCAGATTTCACCTGCTTCAAAGATTTCAAACGTTGGTTCATGTTTATCATAATCTCATGCTTGTAGGAAACAACTTCAGAAACCATTTGATCCTTCTTTGTAGAAGGAGACATTCAAGGTATTTAGTATTTTATAGGAAATGATACATGTACCAGCCATCTAATAAAAATGATGAGAGAATCTCAGAGGCATGGACCAAATTCCATCCCATGGCCCTGAAATTAATTTAAAAAATGTGAGGGAACATTAACTCTTTGTCCACTAATGATCCATGCTCAGCGACATTTTTTAAAAAGTGACAAATGAAGTAATTTCAGTAATCACCAGACTCTGTTACTCTTCCTTGCATTAAGGGAATGCTCCTACTTCCTGGAAAGAAGCGATTGTTAAACTACTCCTAAAAAAGCCATCCCTGGATACCATTATTATGGCAGACTATCAACCAATTTCACTCCCGTATTTGTTAAATAAAATCACAGAGACATCAGTTAACAACCAACCCTGCACTCCTTTAGAGTTAAATGGTATTCTGTAACGGGCCAATCTGGCTTTAGGAAGCACCTTATTATAGCGACTAAACAATGGATGACATTCATAAAATGCTGGATATGGGCGGAATGGCGGCAATGGTGCTTCTGTACTTATCAGCCACATCTGATATCATCTCACATGCACCGTTCTGAAGTGGCTGAGGGGTGCTGCGGTATCAGGTCAACCATTAAGTTGGTTCACCTTCTTTCTACCAGAATGTAAATAAACAGTCCATGTTTCAGAGGTCAGCTTGGCAGTCAAACTCATCTCAGTCGGGGTCCCGCAGGAATAGACATTACGTCCAAACTTGTTCAATTTATATGTCTTCCCCTTGGCAAGACTGATTGATTCTTTCAGGCACATATTTTTGGCCAACATAGATGATTATAAACTGGTTGTAAAACTAAACAGAGAACCTCATCAATTTCCCACCTGCCTAGCAGAGCTAACAAAATGGATGAGGACAAATTCCCTGATGCTAGACTGGAAAACATGTAAATGGAAGTTTATGGAAACCAGTCACTTGTGGACAACTAAGCTTTGGCCACTGCCATCACCTGTTCCACAAGTAAAATAACCTAGGAGTCAAGTCAAATAAAACTTTATTCGGCCATTAAGGCCACAAAGCACAAAATACAAACAAATCCTGTTAAGATATACAGTGTAAACATTTAAACATTAAAAATGACTCCTGACAGGTACAACTCAATGTCGCATATCATGTTTGACTCCAATATGTGCTGCTTAAATTGCTCTGACCACATGTGGTAGTTAACTCAAAGCATACTTATCGCCCTTCACATTTACAAAATCCTCATTATGTTTTAAGTGTCTGAGGCTGTTGATGTGTGTTATCATTGTCGAAAGAACTTCTTGTAGCACATCATTTAAAGCACCAGATGTATGAAAAAAGCATTTTGCGATTCACAAATAGCGATTTTTACCAAATCGCTATTTGACAGCAAAATGCTATGTATGTAGGAATCGCAGAATATTTTGCAATTCCTTAATATTACCTAAAATTGTTTGGGTAAATAGTGAATCGCTATTAGGTAATATTACTCCATTCATTCCTCTGGGCCAAAAGGCCCATAGGTGTGAATTGTTTTGCATTAGATCATTTGTGATTACCCTATTGCTAATTGCTAATTAGTGATTGCAAAGTCAAGGGCGCCCAAGGGCCGAAGGCTCCTCTGAAGATACCCTCCCACCCCAAAAAAATGTGCACATGTAAAGCGCACACATACCCTAGGGGCATGTGTGCGCTACATTGCACTTTGAAAAATTCATTTTTGTGCATGTTTCAGAATTCACACAAGCTTACCATCAACTTGAAGTTGATGGTAATACAGTTTCTCTAAATGCACATGTCCCATTTAGGAAAGGCTTCTTAAATGTGTATTAGATATTTGCAAATTTGCAAATTGTGATTCTTTATTTGCGTTCGTAATTTAGGTAATTGCTAAAAATTGTGATTACCTAAATTGCGAATCCAAAAACCTTTCATGCATAAGGCAAGGCCATTTTGCATTCACAAACGGGCGAATTTTGCGATTCGAAACGTTTGCGAATCCAAATGCTTTCCAACATCTGGCCCAAAGTTGTTTGGTGACATTGCACCAGATGCTGCAACCTGTATTGGAATGATCCTGGAACCACTAAAAGTAGTACTGCCATGATTTAGACTATTGGTGTTATTGATGTGGGATTCCTATTGTGGGCCAGGAGCTCTGGCTCCAGCTAATGAAATAAATCAATATTAGTTAACCTATTTAATCTGATGTATTTTATTATATTCCATTCTTCCATGGTAGCAATTTCTGGAACTGTAAATAAGAAAAAGGCTCTAAGTATTTGAGTTATGCTTGGATTGCGATGGTTAAAAAATAATGAAAACATTTAATTTATTTCTATTTAATAAAGTACTAGTTGGTGATCTGTGGTTTTTGTTCTTTTTCTTAATTTAAAACATAATTGGGACACACTGCCTACATGGAAATTAGTTATGACTAAACAATCATTTTAATGTGTACATTTTTTAAAGTATGATATAAAGGAAAAAATTAACCAATTGAGAAATAAAATACCACTGTCCTTGACTTTGTCAGTTTTGTTTTATTCAATATAATCAAAAACCCAAAAAACACAGGATGAAATAAAATAAAATGAAAAACAACACATTGAAACTATCAATCATGGTGAAAGCCAAAACTGTTTGAAGTCTAATGTCCACAATACAACTGGCATCAAAAAGGTAAATGTGTCCAGAAAATAGCCCACTGAGTGAATGGTGGTCACACACTGAAGGAAATTAGGTTCTCAATCTGTAGAGGGTGGTGGTGGTGGAGGTGTTGCTATTCTCCCCTACTAGTCCGTATGAACGTCCTCTCCTGAGGGGGCGGGGTGCTGGATCCACAGTTGCAGGGACTGATGTGGGTGCAGCTGTTTCATTTTGTGGCAGAGCCTCCCTTTCTGTGGCTGAGGCAGTTAAAGTTGGGCCAGATGACGTTGTACATTGTGCTGCCTCTGAAACTGCTTCATTTCCCGGAGCTCTGCCAGCACCTGGCCCATCATGTCATGGGGCTGATGGACTGATGGAGGGATCCCAAAACTTGGCAGTTTGGTTTGGACTGTTCCCATAAGGAACAGGGTCAAGACTGATTTGCATATGGCTAGGTCCAAACTGGGGTGGTGTGGTGAGCAAAAGAATGATGTATTAAAGCCAGATCCTTGTGACTGGCGGTGAATGTATGCATTGTCCAGCATTCCGTCCATCAATTGTTTCTTTTGCATATGCTGCACCTCATTGGACAGGAGTGCCGTCCTGCTTGACTCAGAGGACTTGGAATACATATCTGAGAGGAGCAGAGACTCTCAGTTCTGCTGATTAAAACTTAAGAGAGAAGAACGGTCCATGCTGAGGAGTTTGATTGGCACCAGACAGGTTCTGCACTCTGAAGATTGTGCCTGCTGCACAACCTGAACTACAGCCCTGTGGACCTAACTTGCTTCAAAAGGATTAAAGCCTTTTTTACATTTTTAACACTGTGTAGGGATTTTGGGACCCAAGGGTTGTAAATAGCCAGACTACAGTACTTATGTTCTTGGTTGTTTTATTCACAATAAGGGCAGTTCTTATCAACAGTATGTAAGGGTGTAGTTCATGGGGTCTCGGGACACTGGTTCTCTGCTTCCTGCTGGGTCCAAACTGGGTCAGGATGTTAAGGGTCTTTCCTTGAGCTCGAAGGTCTCTGGTATCCCGGGGTCTCTGGGCCTCAGAAGGGAAGAGAAAGAAAGGTGCAAGACACAGAGTCAGTTCACTAGTCTGCCTCTCTGATGTGTGTGCTACCGTCACCAGTCAGTGGGGATGAGGGGTGTGAGGAACGTCGAAGCAAACACAACCCAGTGCCTCTCCATTGTTCTGCCTCCCGCCTCCCCGTATCAAATACTCTACCTCCCGCCTCCCCAAACACCCCACCAGAATGCCCCTTGCAATGGCACTTGCCTGTGGCCGTGGCCCGTTCCTTGGGCCACGGCGTCTGGACCCGGGGCGTCTTCTCCTCCTCCTGTCAGCCCACCGGGTTTACTCGCGGTGTATAAGACGACCTTCTGTTGTGGGTATTCCCTCGCCGGGTCCTCCGCTCGGCTCTCTGATCTATCTTCCTCAGCTCCGGCGCGGCTTTCTGCTCCTTCCTCCGCGGCTCCGACGCGGCTCTCTGCTCTCTCCACCACATCCTCTCCTACTCGAATACGTCCTCTCCATTGGTTCTCCTCTTCGTCCTCCAGGTGCTCTGCTTTCCTGCCTTCGCTGCTGCACCCCGTCCGTTCCATTCCCAGTCCTCTTATCCTCCTCACTTCCGCATTCCGACTTGGCTCCGCCCCTTCCGGTTCGCCTGAGACTAGAGCGCTGGCCCGTTCATGGTCCGTGTATGATGGCAAGGCGGACGTGCCTTTCAGGGTTACACCACCGTGCCGGTCCTGCTCCTCCTCACACACTATATAGGTTTGAAGTATTTTTTCTTATTTTAAATGATTAGTGTATTTGTCGGATGCTTTTATGGCTGTAAAATTACTCCGAATAAAGGTGACTTGACTTGACTAAAGAGTGGACTCCCTACAAGCTACAGGTTAACAGAGCTCACCTGGAACATCATCACCAAAAATCCTCAGCCTGGAGTACTACCAGTGGATTTGTAAGGGTTTTGTCCAAGTGGATTGTGGACCTGAGGTCCCAAAGTTTCAAGGACCATCTTGGAGCTTCCAGAGTCCAGACCCTTGGGGTACGTTTTGGACTTTTTGGGGAACTTCAGAAAGAAGTTCCAGTAGTTTGGAGAAGTTAGGAGCAACTTTGGAAAAAAGCTCTATAAGTTGACTGACTCGACCTGGCCAGCCAAGCCGGCGACCCTCAACCGTGAGCCAGCCTGCCGTCCAGGTTTGTCCTGCTGAAAAGCTCCAAAGGCCCAACTTCCAGACATTGACTGGTAGGAGGCAGGAATACAAGCCGGTGAACCATCACCAAATCCGGCCTAGTAAAAAGCATTGAAGGACCCTGCAAGAAATGGCTTTGTAAAAGTTTGTACATCCGAACTTAGGAAAAGTGACCAGGATCAACCGCGAGAGTCAAGCTGTCCTCCTTCAACAGCGAGCCAGCCTGGATACTTGGTTCATCCTGCTGGAAAGCTCCAGAGTTTCTATGTCAGAAGGTACAAACTTTGACTAAGACCTACTTGAAGGGGTAGACGCGCAGGGCTCCATCGCAGGTGGCCAAAACTTGACCCGGGCTAGCGTGAGTTTGACCTGGGCTAGCGCGACAAGATGCCCCAGTAGGCGCTATAGGTTTCTATGTACTATATAGTTCTAAATCTTTTTTAAAAATGAGCTCCATTTCCCTACATTGGATTTTTTTCGTTTTGGTGTCATCTTAAAGATTAAATTATTGCCTACTTTTATAAATTGGTGTTACATTTTTATTGTGAATTGTATCTTAACTATTTACTGAATTAGTGTTATAAATGTTTTATATATCTATCTTTGAAGTTAAGCGTGCCTGCTTGTAGCCAAGCTACCAAGGGATGAGCATGGGAATCATTTTCTAAGACCTGTATTGGGGCCTATATTGGGATAGTGGCAAATTGCAGAGGGCAGATATACCCTTTCCAGCTGATCCCTACTTAACTGTGACACAGCTAACGGTACTTAACGGTAATCTACCATTACTACGGCACCATTACTTCGCAATCCTTTATGTACGCATTTTTTATTACGCATTGACCATTACTACGCATGCTAAAAGATAGCATGCTTTTACTACAAAAATATTGTTAGTTCGCATTACTTTACTTCACTTTTTTTATTTAAGTTCATTATTATTATATAAAAATAATATTAAGTTTAAAAAATAATATTAAGTTGAAATCTACTTACCTGTTCTGCTAAGTTTCATGCTTCTCATCCTCGCTCCTTCGTATTTCCGTAGGACATATGACGTTTAACGTTATATGCGTCAAGGATTTCATCTTTGCAAAAAATGAAAAGAGGACTTTCTTCTCATAGTTAATTTATTTAAATGTAAAAGTCTAGACGCTAATAAAATTCCCACGGTTTAGTAATGTATTCTATGGAGAAGAAAGTCCTTATTCTTATTTTGTGGAAAGATGAAATCCGTGACGCAGATAACGCGAAACGTCATACTGAGAAAAGAAGGAGAGAGGAGGAGAAGCATGCAACTTAGCAGAACAGGTAAGAAGATTTTTAATTAATAATATTTTGTATTTTAAAGGATATGGTTGTCTATTTTGTTGGTGTTACAGGATTGTGAACGGTTGCCGGAAGTGCGGCAGAGTTTGTTTAAACGGAGATTGTAGAATATTAGATGTTGTAAGAGGATAGCGAAGTGACTGTCTATTGGTTAAAATGTGAATTTTAAATAATATTAATAATTACAGTAATGGCATTGATTGGAAAACGTTATGCATGGATGATGGAAGTAATGCAGAGACAGAACAACTACAGGCTGTTTTTTTTTTAAATTTTAGGAGTATAGAGTAGTTCATAAAGAAAAAGCGAAATAACATCCAATAAAAAGGGAAGCAAAAGGGGAAGGATAATTTAAGTAAAGATAATTAAAAAAGAATGAAATACATCCAAACAAGCAACCCCACCCTCTTCTCCCACGTACAGCCACACTCATATCCAATACAAACATGTAAGAAGGAAATGGATTAAACAGACTCTGCACGCGAATTAAAGACATGCGAAGTAATGTTCTGCTGTAAAAAGACACTTCTATAGATATTCATGTTTTTGCGAAGTAGTAGCAGTCGAAGTGAAAAAATGCGTAGTAATTGCACTTGCGATGTAAAAACAACGTAGTTAAAGCATGCGTAGTAATGGCATGCTAAGTATCGTCACACATTCGTACTTAACAGTTATTATTATTCTGTAGTTACTATCTTATCAAACCTTATTTTCCTACCTTAAACTGTGAATACTGTCACATATCTTGAACACATATCATTGATACCATTATATTGTTCTTAGAATTCTTTCTATTCTTTCACAGGATCAACCCTAAGCAATATGCAACAATGTTTCAGCAGTCGCGGGAGGTAACACAGGGGGGGCCTAGGTCGTGCGGGAGGGAGGTTTAATTTTAAAAAAAAGAAAAATGTATCTTACCTTCGCCGGCCCAGTCCGGTCCTGTGTCGTCTATGCTCCTCACAGGAAGCCTCCCTCCCCTAAGCCAATCACAATGCTTTCTCCACGTAGTCTGCATGCAACCTGCATGTAGAAAAGGCAGAGTGCGTATGAATGGTTTGGTCAGCGCCCTCAGAGTGGGCAAGCCACTCCTCCCCTGCCCTTCAGCAGGACCAACCACCCATCAGCCCCCAACCAAACCCTTCTGCTTTCTCGCAGTGCTAGTAGCAGAAACATAAAATTGTATTTATAATACAATTTACTGTATTTATAATACAATTTTATGCGACGCTTCTGGAGCCGCCCCTGTGTTTCAGTCTTAGAAATGTCAAACTTAGATGTTTATTTTCACAACACAACTTGATTTTCAGAATACTTCTCAGCATTCTCAAATGTTCGCCAACAAACTCTAATAAAGCTATGCTTTTTAAAAAAAGGGAATTCTACATCCAAAAACAAGGTCTAACAAGGTCCTCACTTTTAATGGCAAGTTTTCAAACTTAATGGAGCTCTTCATTTCCCAAGGTGCCACCAGCCAAGTGTCTTTTAAAATTATAATCTCAAATGAAATAGATTCATGTTACCAAATTTTGAGGCACTCCTGTAAAAGTAAATCAGGCCTGTTTTTTCCTCACAGGAAACATATTCTTCTGTGCTATTAGTGGCTTTACATTAAGAGGGATACCTAGTCATTTGGTAATATTGGGATTATGCTTTACTTTTTACTTAGTGTCTTTATTCTTTAAAGGTCTTCTTATTTCCTTTTATCCTTCATTGCTTTGATCACCGATATGTAATACACGTCATACTACTGATCGAGACTAACTTCATTACGAAAAAAGTTACTAATTATGTTTTCATAATGAGGGGCTTAATCAGGAGCAGCTCCTTCACTAGGGCGGAGGAATTTCGCCCCACTGCTTTCTTGCAGTGCCAGAAGCTGAAACATAAAATGGTAATAACTACCATGTTATGTGTCTGCTTCTCGCACTGCAAGAAAGCAGAAGGGTTCGGTTGAGAACAGGCAGGTGAGCCGGGCTCCTCAGCAAGCAGGGCTGGGCAGGGGAGGAGTGGTTTACCCACTCCTGAGGGCCAATGACTGTCTGGTCGGCCCTCTGGGGCCATCCAAACCAGTCATGCGCACTCTGCCCTTTCTCCATGCAGGCTGCAATGCAGACTACATGGAGAAAATGGCCTCCCCGTAAGCCCCGTGCTGGGCGGCGTCCCCACCAATCACAACATTGCCATGGCAGCATTGTGATTGGCTTAGGGGAGTGGAGGAAGGCTGCCTGCTTCCTGTTCTTGCCGGAGGCAGAAGAGCAGGAGTCGAGAAAACGTAGGACCCTGCCGGCGGACAGGTGCGTTTTAAAAAATTAATTATTACATATACCCCCACCCCTCCTTCCTCCAGCCGTGACACCCAGCCCCGCCCCCCACCCCTTCCCTCCCCCCCCCCCGAAAAAGGTTGGCCGTGACTGGGCCTAACCTGTTCGAAAAACATTTTTGTTTTTTTATACTTTTTTTTCATCTTTTGTTAACACATCAATCAATACAGTAGCCCAAGTATTTTACATTATTTTCCTTATACAACAGACAGCATTACTTAGCATCTTTTGTTACAATTGTTATTACAATTAATACTTGAGAATGATACAAGCCCCAAGACGATACACCTGAATAATCTCATCGCTCGCCGCCCCCGTTACTGCAGTAGCTATCCTCCTTCTGGTACCTCGCTTGATATCCACAAATTACAGTCTACTGAACTGCCTCCATCCCCGCTAGAATACTCTACATGCTCAAATGATGTAGTTACAGCAACGTCTAGCCAACTCCAGTGCTGTTCTGACTCTCAGTGATCGTTTCCGCAGAGGCTCTGCGAGTGAGGTATGCTTGGTATGGTCCCCAGATATTTTTCGGGCAGCATTTCTTACATTTACTGGATTCCTTTAGTGAAGGGCCTCAGTTGGTTCAAAGAATCTCAGGCTCTGTAAACAAGCCAATTGGTTTTATTGATGCTTCTACAGGTAAAACAATTCTCATGGCCAAAAAGGGGTTGACCAAGAGCACAAAACTTTTCATTTAAGAAATTAAGTTTGTCAGCCGGGGCCGTATTGGATAAGAGCGGTGGTGCGGTGAGTCCGGCTGCGAAAAATTTCGAGAGACGACCACGAGGGAAAATTAATTATTTATTTAATTCTCCCTTGTGGTCGTGTCTCGAAATTCCCCATAGCCGACCCCACCTCTGTTACCTGCAGCGGCCGCGGTTGTCAACAATATGATAACATCATCCTTACACCAAGGCCATTTGCAGGAATTTAGCAAACTACTTGTTTGATTTTTTTCTTGACCACACCTAAGGTTTTTGGATAACAGTTCATATGTTTTCCTGGCAAGCGTGGTATACATCTTCACTTTGTTTTGCTCCACTAATTTTATAAAACGGCTGCATGAGTATTTTTTACATACAATTTTGGTTGGCAAGAAATTTAAACAGGTTCGACTTGCATTGCTTTATATACAGATGTTAACGGATACATGCACGTGTTTTTATGTGTGCTTTTTATATGGTGTGTTAGATTAGGGAATTATATGGATTTGGCATGAGGCCTTGTTTTTATCCGTTTTGTGGAACTCTACAGATCTAATACGCTGTATTGTTCCTGTTGTGACTTTTATGGTTTTATTAGGTTGAAACCAAAGGAGGAGAAATTAAATGAAATTTAAATTACTTCACACTTCCACCTTTTCACATCACTGTATTTTGAAAACACTCTCTCCCAAGAACATATTACTCTCAGTTCAGAAAAGACTGAAGTAGGGAGAGTCTGGTCAACATCTGGAGTTGGAACTTTAGAATTTCCTGGGATTATCCACCATCTGTAATATCTTTAGCAATGGCTTTGACACAATTAGTAGTGTTACACTTAATGAGCTCGTAACTGGTACAACTATTTGGCATGCACAAAAAAACGTATTAGCTATTTGGATGGCTTTGGAATTCAATAAACAAAGAGCACAAAAAAGCCACGCATATATCAACAAATTCAATGCTTGGCCACTTCTGGTGGCTGTGGATCTGAAGAGGCCCCTCCAACCCCCTTAAAAGATGGCTGCTCACCAACATATCAAACAGTGAGAGGTCAATCCTCCTCTCCCCCCCCCTACAGAAATAGACAAGCGTGACCCCAAGGGAGTGAAAATGAGAAAATGACAAATCAGTAGAAAGACATTGCATAAAGTATGTGTTCTTTATAATCCATCTTGCTGCCACTGTTGACTTCTCAAGAGAATGAATGACCCGATTCAAAAAGCACTGCTGCAAATAAAAGGTATCCCGAGCAGCTTCAGCGAATTGATGAGCAATCCCTCAAGTGCATGATAGGAAGTGGCTGACAACAGAAAAGGCAAGTGGTTTGAATCAGAGGAATTCCCCAACCCCCTTTTTTAAATCCATCTTTATTGGAATTTTTGCAATTTTGACAGTGGCAATAGTACAGGAGTAAGGTTAGTATACAACGTGGCATGCAAGTGGCCAATCATTTGGTGTTACTCAAATAGAACAATAATAAATAGCAAACCATAGTACAAAATAAAAACACAACTGGGAGTCTGAGTCAGTGTGGTGTCGATGGCAGATATTTTAAGATAGTGTTAGGGCATGGAACCTCCTGCTCTTGGCAATCATGTGAATGTAGCAGGGTAAAAAATGTGCCTGGAAGCGCTGTCAGTGGGGATTTGAGTGGGGTGTAAAGGGGGAAGTATGTAATTTCATGAATTTTAGGCTATAGTGGTCTGGTGTCATGGTTAGGGTCGTTTTTAAATGTAGGTAATATATCGCTTTCGTAGACCTCGTATTTCCTCTCAGCGTAGAGCTGTTAGAGGGATCCCCTAAAAGATTAATTCACTGAATAAGGAGGTAAAATTTCAAAACAGGATGGGACAGGAGAGTGTATAAAGTAGGGAGAAAGATGAAACAAGGATGCTAGGCCATGAAATTAAATAAGGTCAGTGAAAGGTCTAATCCTCTAAACAGTCAGAGGTAGTAAGACGGGAATAAGTCTGAGGAATAGTATACTAAGTTTTATCTCAAACCAAATAAATTGCCTGTGCCTTTTTATAGGCTTTTTTTCCGGGTTACGAACGGGTTTCAGGTGTGCTAGCTGGATGTGTTTGAGTGGGTGTGGGGACTCACTAGAGTGTTCTGAACTATAAAAGCAGACCAAGCGTGTCAGCAGCTTCTACTTTCTTTTCTGTATGTTACTGTTGCATTCAGAAGTCCCTTGCTGTGCTGAGTAACACCCTACCTCTTTCCTCCTTAATTCCACAGTTTTCATTGTGCTGTTCCCTCCCACTGCAGTGCCACATGTTGCCCTGTAATTAGGCTATGCAAGCATGTAGTGCACTATCGAATTTCAGGCCTATATCTCTGCTCCCTGTATTTTCCAAAATTTTGGAAAAACATATCTATACGCAGCTGACTGAACACATAGAAAAAGTGGGTTATCTCCATAACTCTCAATCCGGGTTCAGAGTCAATTTCTCTACCGAAACTGCTCTGCTTGGGGTCACTGAGAAGTTGCGCCAACATCTTGACCGAGGGGAAACAGCGGTACTCATTCTATTAGAACTTAGTGCCGCATTCGATACTGTGTCACTTAACATCTTGCTTAATGCCCTCATGTCATTTGGGCTCGATAGCATCACCTTATCTTGGTTTGCCTCATTTCTCAGTGGTCGCACCATTCAGGTCTTTTCTGCCAAGTCGTCATCTAAGATCTGCGCATCAGCACACGGAGTCCCACGGGGTCCATTTTAAACCCCTTGCTTTTTAACATCTACGTTAGACCCCTGGCTAAAATTGTGGAGGAGGCAGGATTATTCCTCTATTCGTATGCTGATGATACGCAGATTGTTTTGATATTGTCCACCACCAAAGACGCTACAACATCTGCCCTTCAGTGCGTCCTAAGGCAAGTGACAGAGTGGATGGGCCTCAATTTATTGAAGTTGAATGGGGACAAGATGGAGGTTGTTATCCTAGGTAAGCATAACGACCTATGAGGCCCTCCCCACTGGCCTCACGAAATGGGTCCCTTTCCCGTTCCTGTCACTCATGTCCGCAATCAGGGCTTCATCATTGATGAAAATCTTTCCATGAGACAACAGGCGGCTAATGTGGCTGCCATCTGCCTTACGATCTTGAGATGGCTTCATAAGATCATCTGGATGCTCCCTGTCTCTACCCAATGCACGGTAGTCCAGGCACTTATTACCTCTCGCCTCGATTACGGCAACGTTATTTACCTTGGTAGTTGTCAAACGGTACTGAGAAAGTTCCAGGTAGTGCAGAACTCTGCAGCACGCCTTCTCTGCCAAGTTCCCAGACGGGCTTCCATCTCGCCTTATCTTCGTGACCTCCACTGGCTACGAATCGATCAAAGAATTAAATTGAAAACTTTGTGTTACATCTTTAAAATCAAACAAGGGGTTGCACCACCGTATCTGAAGAGCTCATCCCTCCCTACATTCCTTCTCGTCCCCTGCGCTCTACAGCTCATGGGGACTTTGTTATCCCCAGATTCAAATTAACAAGAATGGGAGGTTCCTCCTTCTCGTCTCTGCCCCAAAATCTGGAATTCTCTTCCTGTGTCTTTGAAAAATAACTCGTCTTATCTGAGCTTTCGAAGAAATCTTAAAACTTGGCTTTTTTAGCAGTAAATGTGCTTTTAAACACTCGCTTTCGAGCAACTTGCGTGCTAGGTGCCGGGAAACCCTTTTTGGGTATCTGCGCGCATTACAAATTTAATTTAATAATAATAATAATAATAATAATAATAATGCAAAGATGCTCAGTTCTAACATTTCTTCAAAGCTACTGATTTTTTGCAATCCTAACAAAATCTTTTCTCCTATACATTGATGCATGCACAAGTATTCATTCATTTAATCAGAGGTTATGTCAGAGGAAATAAGGGTCTTTAAGCATGAAAAATCTGCAGCAAAATGATCTAAGGGGAGATACTAGAGCTGTAATGAGAACGAGGATTGTGGAGAACAGTAGTAGATCACCCCACCTCAGCTATTTACAAAAACAACTATGGAAGTGGGAACCAAGATAAATTGCCAGAAATTAATAAATAAAATTAATGGAAAAACTATTTGAACGCCAATAATAGTGATATTTCACTGAGCTACCAGGCGCAAATAAATCCCTCAGAAACTGTACCCCATCAAGATGTGTAAATGAGGCCTGTCACCATTAGAATTCATCCTATGGGCATACCTTTATGCATAATAAATATATATTAATATAGCTTTAAATAGCTTTTTAGCAACTTTCTTATGTGAACACTTATAATACATGTATAATCACAGGTCTGTATGGGCAAATGACTATAGTCCTGTGGGCAGTTGATGCACAGATACAGGTCTCTAGATACAGGACTAATGAAGCTAAAAACATGTTGATGATCATTAATGATTAATAAAATAGGGGGACCCAGCAGTCTTTATCATGACACAACAATTAAACATGAATCAAAACATTTGACTTGATATGTATTTAGTACGTTTATCTCCTTAGCGCACGTGGAAATTCAATTCATACAATCAAATGACAGCAGTGGCAAAAGTGTATCAGCACAAATATATACACATATCTTAATAGTGTCTTCATTCTTTTATTCTTGTTCCGTGGAATCTTCATATGCAGTTTTAGTAAGCCAGATCGACAGCCAACACGTGTTTTGTCGCCTCAGTAAAATTATGCATGCAACTTTTTCAAGGCTTCACTGCCTTCAATTGGACTTATTATCGTGTGGTGATAATTTCAACCCACACGGTTCACTGGCGTGGGGAAAAATATATAGATGGCAGGAACCAATATCATGACACTCACTCTTCAGTATATGTGTCAAATCACATTTATAATCTCCTGTCCTGTGTACAGAGTCCCAACGCTGTCTTCTCGTACTCGAATAAATACGTTTGACATGTGTATTCTCAATCAGATTTTCAAACTAAGGAAAATCTTTGCATCTCTTTTTTGGGTGGAACACAATCAACTATTAATTTATCCTGTGATCCAAAAAAAACACATTGAAACAGATAAATTAATTTGGGAATTATAAATCATTCAGACTATCATATATACAGTTTTGACACTCATACGTGAAAGTGAAGAAATACATTCTGAAAGTCTGACAAGGTGATTGGTGTGTAACATTCAATAAATTATGATTGGGGAACCAACAAATGAGTGTAATAGAACTCATTATGTAAATCATCCTATTGCATAAGAAAATCTTCTTAGCAAAAGTTTTAAAATCAATCTGACAAAAAACATGTATTGTTTGTCTTAAGTCAAGGTATGAGCTGGTATGAATAACCTGTAACATCTGAAAAGTTTCAAGTAAATGGATAACATTAAATAAGCGCAAAATGGCAAATGCAACATTGCCCGAATTACTAAAACTATGATCTTTTTTAATAGAAATCAATTCATATCTAGAAAAGTGTATCAATGATTGCACAATTAACACCCATTCTGTTTTGAACTATATGAAAACTCAAACATATCTGAAACTTGAAACTATTAACAGGACTCAATGTCAGGTCAAATTTGAACATATAGGAATGAAAATCATGCTTGCTGCCATGAGCAGATCATGTGACTTCTCCCTCTGTAACATACTAAATGCATATGAATTGCTAAATGACAAAAGCACTCTAAAAAAATGTAAATAGATCAATGCTTCAATTTGGTCTAAGTCTAGCAATTCACCCACAGTTATTAACAGATAATACATTCAAGATGCATGTTCCCAACTACAGTGACTGTTTGTATTATTAATTGAAATAGCAAGATATTATCCTACATAAACAGCTTAATGTGACATATGTAGGAATTGGATCATATATATATATATATATATATATATATATTCCAGCCAACCAGTTCGCTTAGGACCCCTGCCGCTTCCAGTGGCGGGCCTCGGACGGGATAGCGAATCCCCACAAATCCAACCTTTCACTCCTCTTTTAGAGAAGATTATCCGGGCCACTTGAAGTTTCAAAAGCGTGTTTATTTAGGAAAGCTTCGCTCGACGCGTTTCTCAGGTAAAACCCGCTTTCTCACGAGACCGAGTAAACTGTTTCCAGTGCATTATATAATGATCACATGGTATTCAGCGTCATACCAATGAAAATAAACAACAGACACGCTGAAAATGCTGTGAGCTAGGTTCGCTTGAAACTGTGTAACTAAATTTCACATTGTAATTTACATTTCATTACATTTATGGCATCATTCCATGCTTAAATTTCAAGGCAAGAATTGCAATTAAATTAATTCATTACATTTAAGTGTGATATCGGCTGTTTAGTGCTGTTCGTTTTACAGGACCAATAAAGTTTTATCGTTATTGACAAACTGTGCAAGTTTCCTGAGCGCATTTGGACTCAATTAAACAGTACTGCATATCTATGTTCGGTTTAAGGGAAGTGAAAGGAAAAGAAACAGAGCACTCAAACCAATACAGAGCCCCTCTGCAAAACTTTCAAAAATATATATCACCCCATGTGGGCGTACTGGACATGTTTGAGCCCAATATCAAAACCAAAGGTTCATGTCAGGAAATACCGCCCAAGTGGGCAAACGGTATATTGTTGAGTCCAAGGTCTCAGTCTTGTCGGTTTAGCCCCAGTGGGCAAATTTAAGCAAATCCAAAAACTCCTTCAAGAACCGTTGGTGTGTCCCAACTTGAAATCCGAGGGGAACAGACAGCCTTAACACTTATTGTCCATAAGCATATGGTGATGTCGTTACACAAATAAATCAGTCACAAATTCCCACCAGAAATAATCACGAGATTCTGTAAAATAAAAATAAACTGTATCAAAATGGTGATACCTAGGGGTGGTGATTAAAATATAAGACAAACAGTTTCTCATACAGTTTAAAAACATTGGTGAGTGCAGCAGTAATTAATATTGATTACAGAATCTAGCCTAGATGGACTGCTAAATCTTCATGTAGAATGTGCCCATCTGGTTGAGTGGTTTTGTACTTAATAATGAGTCTGGACGACTCTAATCTCCTTAGTTCTTGAATTCTGTTCCCCCCTCTCTCTCTGAAGGGTATTGTTTCCAGAACACAGAATGACAAAAGGTGTGCATTGCTTTTATGGTATTTTGCAAAGTGCCTTGCTATCTGATATTGCTCGTCTCCATTGGTGATAGCACGCATGCATAAGAAAATCTTCTTAGCAAAAGTTTTAAAATCAATCTGACAAAAAACATGTATTGTTTGTCTTAAGTCAAGGTATGAGCTGGTATGAATAACCTGTAACATCTGAAAAGTTTCAAGTAAATGGATAACATTAAACAAGCGCAAAATGACAAATGCAACATTGCCTGAATTACTAAAACTATGATCTTTTTTAATAAAAATCAATTCATATCTAGAAATGTGTATCAATGATTGCACAATTAACACCCATTCTGTTTTGAACTATATGAGAACTCAAACATATCTGAAACTTGAAACTATTAACAGGCCTCAATGTCAGGTCAAATTTGAACATATAGGAATGAAAATCATGCTTGCTGCCATGAGCAGATCATGTGACTTCTCCCTCTGTAACATACTAAATGCATATGAATTGCTAAATGACAAAAGCACTCTAAAAAAATGTAAATAGATCAATGCTTCAATTTGGTCTAAGTCTAGCAATTCACCCACAGTTATTAACAGATAATACATTAAAGATGCATGTTCCCAACTACAGTGACTGTTTGTATTATTAATTGAAATAGCAAGATATTATCCTACATAAACAGCTTAATGTGACATATGTAGGAATTGGATCATATATATATATATATATATATATATATATATATATATATATATATATATATATATATATATATATATATATATATATATATATATATATATATATACAATAAGCACATTAACCTACTTGACACCATCACTCCATCGGGTAGTCCTTGATACAAGGGCATCATGGCTCTCATGCACACTCTTAATTAAACAAAAATACCCTTCTGGCGAATATAAATTTCAACTTGACTTACAATTCCTGATAAATGTTAAGATAATCTATATTATTTTAATATTTCAGAGGGAAAGAATCACATGCACCATGATTCTTCCCACATGTCCTGTGTTTACAAAAGTTATATAAATACAAAATTGCACATGAACTTAAGATAACTGTTATCTTACTGATCAATTCAATTCAAAATATGCTTTATTCGATTTTAGTCATTAAAATCACAAAAGCAGACAGATAAAACAGGTCATATTTATACAAATTTTAAAAATCGGAGTACATATTACGCAGATCAAACACATTTAATCCAATCATATTAAAATTTAGGGATATACTTTTTTTTAAACTGGGAAAGTCTACAGGAATTAATACAAACAAGTCTATGTACTGTTAACTTTTAATAATGTAATCATTTCCTAACTTTCAGTATACTCTTCAGAAAGCCAGCCATTACACCAATGCAATAAATACTGTCCAAAAGCTGTAGATGTAAGAAGGCAGGTCGGCATTGCCTCCACCCCGCCTCTTTAATGAAGGGATAATCCATCTTAATCTTTCTTTGTCATAGAATTTACAAAATAAAATCACGTGGATGGTAGATTGTGTTGACAAATTATTGCATGGACAATGTCAAAGTTCCTTAAACCAATCATTCATCTCTGGATGGCTGGTTACGGTGGAAAGTACCAAATCTGAAATGTGTTAAAAGATACCTATCATATCTCCCCGGGCAGCATAGGAGATACGGTTGGATATTATAGGTTATTAAAGTCAGTTGATGTTGAACAACCATACTCTTATTCATCTCCGAGGCAGCCCTAAGTGACTCAAGATGGGTCATACAGATTACTTTAAACTCCTTTCTAGAGATGGAGTTAATAGAATCTAGAAAAGTATAATAGTCTTGATGACCTAGACCAGTCATAAAATCCTTGACGTATTTCAACCAAGGGATCTTGCTTACAGATCCAGACTCATCGAATCCCTAACAATTTTTTATTTAGACCTGTAAAACTGTACCAAAGTAGCACCAGTTGAGCTTTTTAATAATGTCTGAAATGTAAGGGATTCCCAACTCACTGTGACAATTAAAAACTAGGAAACTGGCAGGCACTGCTAAAACAAATCTCAAAAATGCATTCTCAACACTTTTTTTATAGGAGAAGCGTCATAAAAACCCAAGACTCCTGCACCAAAAATCGCAATGCTCACGCATTTCGCTTGGTATATCTTTAGAAGATTATCCGGAGGTCTTTTACCCATTTTTTTGGAAACATTTACGAGAGCCGCAGTTGACCTCATAAAGAGTAAGCTCCTGTTCTTTCCCGGCGGTCTCCAAGAGCCTGATTGTTCGAACAAGACACCCAGGTATAAAGGAATCAGTGGAAACTACCTTACTTTCTCCTAATGGGAGACTACTACATTTTTGTCTTTCCCGGCCACAAGTCAGTATGAAAATGTTATCTGCGTTCAGTTTTAGTCCTAGGTCTTCAAAATAAGTAGTATAAGAAACAAGGTCTTTCTGCAAACCTAACTGCGTATGTGCCATAAGCACTTCGTTGTCTCTGTAGAGAAGGGAGACAATAGGTCTTTTGCTGACATATGGCGAGTCTCTTGCCCTGGCAACCAGTTCCTGTTCCAGAGAATTTGTATATAAAGAGGACAGAAACGGCGCCAAGACGCAGCCTTGTCTGACTCCCCGCTCCACTTTAAACGACGCAGTGCACTCCCCTTTAGTTCCATGTCACACCTTGGCAATAGCCCCTGAATACAATTGTCTTAAAAACCGAATCTAGACCTGATCGATCTTCAGAGCAGCCGGGATAGCCCACAGTTTACTAAGTATAACACAGTCAAAGGCAGCAGTGAGGTCAACAAATGCCATGTAAAACTTCCCTACCTTTGCCTGAGTGTACTTTCAAATTAAGATGCTAAGATTTAAAACCTGTTCATTTGTTCCTAAGCCCTGTCTAAAACCGTATTGGACGTCACTTAAAATATTTTTCTCTTCTGCCCAAATCTGTAGTCTATCTAAAAATATCCTGCCCGCATCCTTCATCAAAGAGTCTAATAAAGAAATTGGTTGATAATATGGAGGATTTTCACGTTCACCTTTTTTAAAAATCTGCACTATTACGGATTCTGACCAAGTGTCAATAAAAACCTTCCCACAGCAGGCTTGTAAGACCTGTGTGATCAGAGGGGACCATAATGAGGGGGTTGACTTAAACAAATCTATTGCCATCCCATCAGGCCCAGGGGCCTTACCACCTTTACTTGCATCTAACGCCGCAATAACCTCCTTGTGTGTAATTTGCAGTTTAATGGGTAAAAAAGTGGGCGGATCTCCCCCCTGGCTATTTAGAGTAGCTGTAGTGCCTTCTGTATTCTCTGATAATTTGTACAGACCTGAAAAAAAATCTAACCAAGTTTTCTCATCTATTGTGACAGCTATTGTCGCAGCATCTGAGTTAACGTAAAAAAAGGTGTGTTCACTGCCCGCCAGAAACTTGAGCTATCCTTACTTAAGGATGCTTTATGGAGGGCAGCCCAAGCTTTCTTTCTTACTTTTCTAGCCACGTTGTACATCTTTATACATTCACAGATTTCCTCCTGAACTCTTATCTGTCCTAGGTAGGGCTTCTTTTAAACATGAGTATGTTTTTGTACAATGTGGATCAAACCACCCATTACTGCGGACACGAGTACCCTTCTTTTCTACGCTGAGCACATTTTGTACAATCATAGTGATTTTAGAGAATGTGTTAAGGATGTTTTCATGTGTAGTGGGTTCCCCCAGACACACCAATATTGGATCGAATGCCCTAGATATAATGTGTTTACTCAGCTCTGCTGGATCACAACTGGACCAACGTAGAGTATATCCATTTAGACGAGCATTTGAGATGTTTTTAGTCCAAGCTAATTGTTCATTAGTATGTTTACCATCAGCAATAAGGAGAAGATGAGGGCAGATGATTGCTCAATGCATTTGAGAGGGTTTTGTAATCTGTAAAATACTTAGCTTAGCGTTTAGGAGCGATATTGAAATAAATAGTTGATTGTAACCCCCTGCCTATAAAGGTATGATTAAAATCCACGCTCGGGGAACACAAACAGTTAACAAAATCCAAATCATTTGAAAACAGAACTTCATTTAACACCTCCCCCTGTCAATATGTTTGAAATGTGCCGGATGGTCATCCTCTTCTGTGTCTAACCCACAGATTCCACCCCCTGCGTACGGGCATAAACTGACATTAAAGTCCCCGCCCCATACAATAATCATTTCTGTTTTATTGAATGTCCTCAAATTACCAGGGTCCTTGCTGAGCGATTTTAAAACCACTCCCAGCTGTTACCTTTCTGTAATATTATAGAAATGTATTAGAGCCAGGGTAAGATGTGAGTCTAGGCAGATCAGTATTATTTGATAGTAAATTTTGGAATGTAGCAATGAAACCTTTTGTACTCTCAACAGATTGGAAATGTAAACACAGATCCCCCCCTAGCCCTCCCATGCAATGAGTGGATTGCAGGAGTGTGATAAGTCCTATTTCCATCTATGTGGACTTCATCAATCACCCAGGTCTCCTGAAAACACAAAATATCATATTTATCAATTGTCTGAAACCAAGCTTTATTATTCACTTTACTACAAATGCCAGCTATGTTCCAAAAAAGAACATTTATCTTTTTTGGAGAGGTCAGTGCGGAGACAGATTTTTTCTGGCTTTTAGCTTCAGGTCTAGGTAAGTCAACCCATACTTGGTTACTAGGCAGATTTTGTTCCATTTCTTCCCCAAACGCAGGGGCTGGCCCATACACTTCATCCGTTTTGGCCCCAGTTCCCACCAGGTCTATATTCAGGACATTTTGACAGGATTACTGACTAATTCTATTGGTCAAATCCTAATCTCTGTTTTTCTGGTCCCTTAATGTAAGTAGTCAGTCATTCTCATCCAGTGACCGAAGTGGCCAAAATCTATTTGACACCTCCAAGTTATAAAGTGGGTGATCAATTGACAGAGTGGAAGGATGGACTTCTTTCTGCCACGTAGGATATTTGGGCTGATAAAAGTAGTCCAAAGGAAGTACGTTTATACCTGAATTAATGATGTGTTTGCCCCTAGCTCTAGCCAAAATTTCCCTTACCAGAGACGGAACACCAAAGGAGAGGACAACACAGTCCCCTGTCAAGGTTTTTACTGCTACTGCCAACCCAAGTCACACGCCTAACCATTTTAAATTCTTTAAACATTTCACTAGTCAGTCTTGCTCTATTCCCAAGAAAATGTATAGCTTTGTTCCTCAATGAGATCCATGTCTCATTTTTCCCAGAAAGAGGGGCTCGGACGTTAGCCAAAATCACGGTATAGGGAGTGGCTGCAGGAGGTAAATGTAAATTATAAGGAGTAGCGGGACTATCAAATCTATTGACGTCATCCGAGCGTAACCTTGGTAGCATGTCATGTTCAGATCGAGCCCCCACACTAGGCCCTGGACCTCCCTTCTGCGTTTTATTAGGTGCTCCATCTTTTAGAACTGTGCTACTATCAGTGGTATTTGTCCCTGCCACGTTAACCTTTTCCCTTTCGCCACTCTGTTTATCAGATATTACTGTCGCTCTCCTCTGCTCCCAGCCAACTACAGGCCGATCAGCCTTATAGATGTCCCCCAAAAGCTATTCGCTCGCCTTGTCCTGAACCACCAGTTAGACTGGGTAGAGGCCAATGATATTCTGAGTCCCCTCCAGGCTGGCTTCAGGAAAAACACGTCCACCATGGATCAGATTTTCCGCCTCGTCCTGCTTTACTGGAAAACGGTGAGGATTGAGGGGCGAAGGCTGTACATGGTGTTCGTGGACCTGAAGTCAGCCTTAAACCTAGTCCCACGCAAGAAACTGTGGGAGGTCCTGAAGAAGCTGGGGGTACCCGCTCAGCTACTAAACATTATAATTAGGCTCCACGACAATAATCATGCGCAGGTAAGGTGCGGGAGGGATGGTGCCCTGTCATCGAGGTTCCCTGTTCATAGAGGGGTGAGGCAGGGTTGCGTTTTGGCGCCGACCCAGTTTTGCCTTTTTATTAACAGTGTTATATCCCACCTGGACAATGTTAAGGACAATGACGCCCCATGTTTGGCAGGCAGGAGGGTGCCGGCCATTATGGTGGCCGACGACACCCTCCTGCTTTCCAAATCCCCGATGGGGATTCAGAAGATTCTGGAAGGATTTGGTCTTTTCTGTAGACAACATGGTCTTGAGATCAATACAGAAAAGACCAAATTCATGATATTTAATCCACCCAAAAAAGCCAGACCTAACCCCACTTTGGGTACAGCCAGCCTTGAGAGGGTAACAACTTTTCTATACCTGGGGGTAACGCTACAGGAAAACTTATCCTGGGACCCCCAGATAGTAAGATCTTGGCTTAAGTTGTCTCAGCTGTTGGGCGCAATCTTGAAGGTTGTAAACACTTCAACCTACAAGCCTATCAGTCCGGCAGTTGAAACGTACAAAATCCAAGCCAAGGCGGCCGCAACCTATGGGAGTGAATTATGGGGGTATAAAGCAGGCCAAGAATTAGCAAGAGTGGAAAATAACTTTCTTAGACGCCTCCTGGCTCTTCCCCGAGGCACACCGCTATTGCCCCTGAGATTAGACATGGGCCTCCCTTCTATTGCTGAGGAGTTAGAGTCAAAGCCATTGAGGTTCTGACATAGGCTTTGGTCTACTAACGAACGTGTTCATTACAGGCAGGACCTTATTCATGTCATGAACCTGAACCAACGTGATAGAATCCCCTGGCTCGCTGTTGTAAAAAAATAACTGTACTCCATGAATTTGTCCGAGTTATGGGAGGATCCTGAACAAGGCTGTCGAAGGGTTTCTCGTAAAAGTCTGGTCTAAATTTATAAAGATAACAGACTAGCACTGCTGTTGTCTGCACAAAATAGCGGCACTCTAAGAGACCGTTTCCTGGAATCCAAAAATTCCTATGTATTTGAAAGTTTTATGGATTTTATTTTTCCCATTTTAGCGAGGAAATTGTTTGTACAGTGGAGGCTAGGCACTTTGCCCATCAGAACCTTCACTTGTAAATGGCTAAAGGGTAACGACAAAATCTGTCCATGCTGTAACATTTTTGAGGAAGATGAACTTCACATAATGTTTGTCTGCCCTGCCTATAATAAATCCAAAAAATATTGGTTGGCGCCGCTTTGCAGAAATCTGGGGTTCAGGAATTATTCATATGCGTACAGAGTATTGAAAACCAGTACTCTGGCCCATATTGTGTTTGCGGTGGCCACATTTTTAATGGCTATTTGGCAGATTAGGAAGAAAAAAATCCTCTAATGTGTGGACAATGTTATGAACTGTTTTTAACCCCGTTTTGCCTTGATTATTGGGAAATCAATTGTATGAATTGTATGAAATGTGTTTATAATAGTTAAGTTTTATCCATTGTGTCTTTGTACTGTATCTTTTATGGTCTAAATGACCGAAATAAAGAATTTTTGGATTGGATTGGATATTACTGTCGCATTATGTAAGTTCACACCTACGGCCTTTGTTGAGAAACTATGAGGGCCCGAATTACACATATTACCCTTTTGCATGATAAGGCTCTGATTACCAATAACTCTTTCCATACCTACTTCAATTTTTCCCAATATAGCTTCTAGGGCATTAATGAACAGTTTAACATACTGTTCTAGGTCCGTGATTACATTTATCACTTTCTCACAATCATTAGAGGAACCGTTACTTTTGTTTTTTAAACGGGTACATTATCTTTACCTTTGGGGACTGGGAGTTGACTTTTTTCCCCTGTTGTTTTTTAAGATAATGCTTAGGTGGTCTATACTCTAGAGTAGCTCTGTGTACTTGTGGTACTTTCTCTAAAATTTCAATTGGCCTTGGGTTACAGAGTCAAGTCAAGTCAATTGAGCTTTATTTCGATTTAGAGTATAAATCATAAAAAGCGAACAGCAATCATATGACAATACATTTCATTTACGATAAATTCAATATATACAAATAAAAACCATCATGCCAAGTCTTCCACGTACAGAGTACAGTTAAAAAATGATGCAATTATAGCATATTAAAAAAGGAGACTATACGTGAGAGTTCTCGCTTTTAAGTTTTAAAACGTAATTAATACTTTTAAAAGTTCGCCGGAAGTTCAATGGATGACTTGTTAAAAATGAAAAATAGAAAACAGATAATTAGGTTAAGAACGCTCTATGTCTGACCGTGCATTTCAGAAAGTTCACAACAAGATAAATAGACCTTTCACCATCCAACTGCTGCAGAAATAAAAAAGCTAGGCGGCATTGTCTGAGCCCAGTCTGCTTTAGTAGTGGCATCAACCACGTTTTCCTGAAATCAGGGAAAAATTTGCAGAAGAAGATGGTGTGCATGGTCGATTGAGGGGAAATGTTGTCACATGGACACAACGGAAGGGTCTTTGGCCCAATTATTTCTTGTGGGGAATGTGACCAATCGATGGAACAGGTTCAGCCTAAACCTTACCAGGAGATACCTCTCATAACCTGAAGTGTTTAGTGTAAGGTATGGCTGAATGGAGGAGGTCGTTTGTATTTGTAGTGAACGTATTACTGAAAGTTTTGTTACCTCTTTTGTTAGTCTCAATTCCTCTAAATGGGATAAGCATTTCATTTTTAGTTCCTTTCTTGAGACTTCGGACATTGAAGAGGGATCGTGATAGTACCTTGCCCATCCTAGATCTTGCAAAAACTTATTTATGTTGCACAGCCACCTGGAGTTGTGAGCCTTATCCAATGCTAGCTAGTCTGTTAAAATGGAATGGGTAAGAGTTGCTTTCTCGTTCCTCCAGATTCTATGCCATAATAGTATTGGTTCAGCTTTTGCTAGATCAGTAACATGTGGCAGACCCAACTCTATGTGGCACGCCATAGTGCCCGAGCTTCTCGGGACCGCCAAAAGATATCTCAGGAAGGGTTACAGAGTCTTTTTGATGGAGGCAGGATTTCTGGATCCAAATCACTAGTCAAAATGTCGTCAGGAGTTACCTGAATACATCCATTTATAGGAGGGTCTGAATTCGATGTTCTCGAAAAACAAACTTCACCTGTTCCAGCATTGGGTAGGGATGTAGCCTTACTATTAGTTATGAATCCCTGTGAGTTCATATTTAAAGACTCTCCAAATGTAGAAATCTGCTTTTCTATCACACCAACTGCCCCCGTAAGATAATTTAACAGGGTCATGTTTGCATCCTTGGGCTTAATAGGATGTTTCACAGAATTGTTTGTTGTTAATTTTCTTTTCCCATTGTAACTTCTCTGGGAATAAGTGGTCCCAATTATCTTAGCTATTTAACCGGAGTATATAATACCAATACTCCCCTTGTACCTTCCCAAGATACACTATAAATCGTTACTGCAATGCCCCCTTTTCCTAACATAGAACGGATACATATCCTACTGCTCCAGTATGTGTTCTTCCAAACGCGGGATCTAATACACATACGGCCCTATCACAATGGGCTGTAATTAGCACAGTCCCCGTATCTTATAGATTCCCTCTAGTGAGAATAAAGTGCGTCGTGCTCACAAACAGACAGGAATAAATAAAGGGCAGTTAAATCTGAGCTCATTGCCACAATCAAGGAGGGGTCAAACAAGGCCAAGGTACGAGACCTTAGGAGGGAGTACAAATCAGTAATGGCTAATGCAAGGGCCGAGTGGGAGTGGAACCACTGGCACGACCTCCATGATGCCCTAAAAGTTAGAGACTCCAGGAAATTCTGGGCCTTGGTAAACAATGGGATGGGGGAACTCAAAACAGCAATTGAACCTAACATCGCCCCCTCGCTTTGGGAGGCTCACTTTGGGGCACTCTATCAAGACACTAATACTTGGCCAGACGGAGCCTTGTCAGTGCCCACATGCACCCCGGACTCGGCCCTGGAATTTTCTTTAGGGGAGGTGGAGTCTGCTCTGGAGCATTTAACGTTGGGGAAGGCGCCGGGGCTGGATAAGTTACCGGGGGATCTCTTTAGGCATCATCCGGACATCTGGGGTCCGTACCTCCTTATTCTATTTAATGCCATTCTAGGAGGTATGGCGATCCCTGGCTCTTGGCTGGGGGCAGAGATTGTACCGATTCACAAGAAGGGGTCTCCTCTGCTTCCGGCCAACTATAGGCCGATTAGCCTAATAGATGTACCCCAAAAGCTCTTTGCGCGCCTCATTCTTAACCATCTGCTGGATTGGGTGGAGGATAACGACATCATGAGCCCCCTCCAGGCTGGCTTCAGAAAGAATACGTCCACCATGGACCAGATCTTTCGCCTCCTCCTCCTCCTCTATTGGAAGACGGTGACGTTAGAGGGGGGAAGGCTTTACATGGTCTTCGTGGATCTGAGGTCAGCCTTCGACCTAGTCCCTCGAAGGAAATTATGGGAGGTTTTGGAAAAGCTAGGAGTACCCTCTCAATTACTCAGCATTATAATCAGGTTGCATGAGAACAACTATGCACAAGTGAGGTGTGGGAGGGATGGTAAGCTCTTGTCCAGGTTTCCGGTCCACCGAGGAGTCAGGCAGGGCTGTGTCCTGGCACCGACCCTGTTCTGTCTTTTCATTAACAGCGTTATACTGCATCTAAATAACGTTATGGACAATGATGCCCCACTCCTGGCAGGCAGGAGGGTCCCGGCAATAATGTTTGTTGACGATACCCTCCTGCTTTCCAAATCCCCCATGGGGATTCAGAGGATCGTGAACGGTTTTGGCCTTTTCTGTCGCCAACACGGGTTGGAGGTGAATACAGAAGAGACCAAGTTCATGATTTTCAATCCTCCCTCCAAAACCAGACCCAACCCCACCTTGGGAACAGTTACCCTTGAGAGGGTGTCGACCTTTATATATTTGGGGGTAACACTCCAGGAAAACCTCTCATGGGACTGCCAGATAGCCAGATCAAGGGTAAAACTGTCCCAGCTATCGGGTGCAATTCTGAAGGTGGCAAACAAGTCCACCTTTAAGCCTTTAAGCCCGGCCCTGGAGACATATAGGTCTCAAGCCAAGGCAGCATCCATGTATGGCAGTGAGTTATGGGGCCATAAAGCAGGGAAAGTTTTGGCAGGAGTGGAAAACAGTTTTCTAAGACGACTACTTGGTCTCCCTCAAGGCACACCACTTCTGCCCTTAAGACTAGACATGGGCCTTCCCTCCATTGCTGAAGATCTTGTGTCAAAGCCCGTGAAGTTTTGGCACCGACTTTGGTCCATTGACGAACTGCACCACTACAGACAGGACCTTATTCACGTAATGAGCTTGAACGGCAACAATAAAATCCCCTGGCTCGCCTTCATCAAGAATGAATTGCTCAGTATGAACTTGCCAGACCTATGGGACGATCCAGCTCAAGGTTGCCAAAGGATTACCCGCAAAACCCTGGCCCAGATGTATAAGAATAAGAACCTGTCTCTTATGGAAAATGCTCACATTAGTGGCACCCTGACGGCACGTTTTATGGAATCCAAAAATTCTTATGTCTTTGAACCCTTCATGGATTTTATCTTCCCTGTCCTGGCGAGTAAATTGTTCGTGCAATGGAGGTTCGGCACACTTCCTACTACAACATTTACTTGCAAATGGTCCATAGGGGGTGACAAACTGTGCCCATGCTGCAACGCCCATGAGGAAGATGACCTCCATATATTGTTTGTATGCCATGCTTACCATAGACCCAGGAAACACTGGATAGCTCCGCTCTGCAGAAACCTGGGGTTCAGGAAGTACCTACAGGCATACAGGGTCATGAAGACCAGCACTCTGGGCCACATTGTGTTTGCCGTATCCAAATTTTTAATGGCAGCATGGTTAATCAGAAAGAAAATGTCCCCCTGAACTGGTACTGTCCTGCAGCCTCTATTCCTCGCTGGTCCAGTAGA
The DNA here is from genome assembly GCF_964263255.1 of Lissotriton vulgaris. Classification (NCBI taxonomy): domain Eukaryota; kingdom Metazoa; phylum Chordata; class Amphibia; order Caudata; family Salamandridae; genus Lissotriton; species Lissotriton vulgaris. Next base: position 457,491,474 of record NC_141697.1, read on the forward strand.
GACTTTTTTATATGTATTTAACTTTGTATTTTAATTGTATGTATTGTAAATTTATTGCATCTTTTATGGCCTATATGGCTGAAATAAAGAATTTTTGGAATTGGAATTGGAATAATTAATAGAATTTTAAAAATACAATTAAAACAGGATTCCCCTGTCTCAGGATCAAAAACAATTAAAACTCATAACACCCTGGTCATAGAGACTAAAGTGCAGCGTGTAGTTAAAGGAATGAGCAGCAGTATTCCCGTTTTTTAAAGAACTAACAGAACACAAGGCTAATATATATGAAAATGTGGTCCCTGAATCTGTGCACCATGGGCCCTTCAACCTATTCAGGCGGAGAGTTACTTGTTACACTGTCAAAAGCAAAAGTCAGGTAGTCCCAATAACTCACGGAACAAAACAAAGGAAAACCAAGAGTCCTGGCCCAGCCCGGCTTCATACGGTCACTGACGGGCAAGGATGGGCCAGCGCTTGACCCGTGCGCGTCCTGCGCCGCGGTGGATGTGCAGCACTTTTGAGCGCGTTGATGCCGTTGATGATGCCTCCCTCTCAGCTGTGAGAGCCAAGAAGCACACGTTGCACTCTGGGACTTGCAGTCCCACCAGAGTGCGTGGGCGCACAGCGGTGCACAGGGAAGAGAGAAGCGTTTCGTCCCGGGCTCAGCAAAACCACCAAAGCTGGTCTCTAAAAGTAGTTCATCCCCTGGAATGAAAACTGCCCAAATCAGTAAGCTCGTTGTTACTTATCATTTTCTTGCACAAAATAATTATTTAAAAATAACTGACATCAATTAATAAGTCTTAACATCATTTAATAAAAACCTATTTACGTTAGATACATTACATGATGATACTAACTAATATTCAGTGAATTCATAACAGTTCTATTCCAGGCATTTTTCTACATTAAATCCCAGATAAAGGTGTTTCACAGAATAACTTAATAAAACAAAATCTGATGCGTTCAGACTAATGATTTCAGATTTTTCTAAATTTCTCGGTAACCTTCTATTCTTTACAGCGGTATTTTAACAAGTCACCAAGGAGATTCTTGTCTTGTATTTGATGCATCTGAAATTATAACTATGTCTATATATATGTACTAATATATATACACACACATACACTTTTTTCAAAATTACTTAATATTTTGTGTTTCAAACTGATTTAATCAGCATTCCCCGGGGTTAATCTGTAATCTCCTTTGCATAGCTTTATTTTCATATCTTTATTTATATATCAAGTGGAAATTGGGATTATTCCCCCCACCTGGCATGCATCAACAGTTAAAACAATTTTCAATACGTTTATATGAGCAGTCCTCACTCAAATGGAATGATATCTCAACTTAAATCTTCAGCAAAAATGTATGACCATGTAATATTGCATAAGTTAGGGCATGAGTCAGAATAATGTATGAAGACAGGGAGTGCCCTTATTCCAACTGAATAGGTAGGTTTAGCACAAGCCTTATCTAATGTGCATTATATTTTCTCCTTGAGCTATAGAACACGAAGGTTCACAATGCATGGCCATTTATATGCATATTTCTTGGACTTTCGTGCTGCTTTTGATTCAGTTCATAGGTATTGTGTCTGAAGAAAATGAGAGTGTCTGGCAATTTCTAAAGCTCTCCTGGCCCTCGACCAAGTGTTGTACACAGAAACTTGAACGTGGAAATAAATGGGTGAAAGATTCCAGCTTACAGATAAGGTTAATTCCTCTAACTAACTGAGCCAGAGCTATGTTTTGGCCACACATTTATTTGCCTTGTGTTTATCAGATCTCCAAAGACTCTTGCTTCGGTATGGGGGTTACTGTCGAAAGTCAAAAGAAATGCTTATCAATTTAGTATGTATGCATATAATGCTTGCCTGGAGTGCTGAAGCCATGCAGCGAGGATATCCACGGTATGGATCGGTGCAGTGAGGGTCTCTTAAGTGGGGGCGGGGGGTGGGGGTGGGGGGGGGGGTTCAGTGTAAAGATCTGCCACCTGTGTGGCTCTCTCTACAGTGAGTGTCAGTAGCTATATGCTGGGTGCCTCTGAAAGAGGGGAAATGTATCAAAGCTCTTTGTGGTAATGTTATCTGCAGTAAAGGCTTCTGCAGCGAGGATGTCTGTAGGGAAGGCGTTTGCAGTGAAGGGCTCAGAGGAGGTATTTGTAGGGAAGAGTTTTGCACTAAGGGTATCTAGCCTGTCTCTTTGCAGTGCTACCCTGAGTAGCTGTTGTAGGCAGAGCTGGACTGGGACACAAAATAGGTCTGGGCACCAAAATAAAAGTGGCTCTTGTTTAGTAAGTCTGATTGCTAAAAATGCCCATATTTGCAAATCAAGGCAGTTGTGAACTTCTAAAGAACAACTGTGTAGGTGTTTTTCAAGGAATGGGAAACTGCATGCATTTTTATTCGAAGCAGGCACTCTTTCTTTGTGGTAATAACAGAGAAATCAACAGTAAAAACCGACCCATCAAACCACAAAACAAGCCAAAAATCAGCCAAAAATCACAGCCCAACACACTGACCTGTCAGACCATACATTGGGGTACTGCCAGATTGCCATAAAGGCCAGTCTGACGCATGTTGTGGGTCTTTTATGAACAATTCTTACTGCTTAAGTCATAAAAAACATTGTGCTGGGGTCCAAGTTTTTCTTGGGAGCACTACTCTTGCACGGCCAAATTGTTCGATTGAGAAATATGAAGACAGCTTAAACACTGTTCCTCCTCATGCCTCTTTCTTCCTTCCCCTGAACTTCCTGTCTCTCTCACTCTTGCAGATACCTTTTCATCTCTGCATTCGCCTTGTGTCGTTGGTTTCCGATATTTCTCTCCCTACTCCGTTCACTGTTCTACCTTTCTCTCATTTGGTCTGTTTCAAACTCTCGTGATGAAAATGAAGCCTGGTTCCCCAGAAATGAGTGTCAGTGCCCCCCACCAGCGACCACCGGCACAAATTAATCACTGGACTTCTGCAGTGAAGAGTTCTGCAATGAGAGTCTGCAGTATGGGCCAGTAATGGATCTGCAGTGAAGGGTTCTGCACCGAGAGTCTGCATTAAGAGACTGTAGTTGATGTGTGCGTGAAGTTATTCTGCGGTGAGGGGTCAATGTGTTAAAAGTTTCTATCGGCCTTTATAGAAAGGGCTTATGAAAAGAAGGGTTGTGCATGCATCATCTTTGTATTAACGCAATGGAGTGGGTGTTTGTAGTGACGGATTCGGCAGAGTTATCAAGTTACCCAGCTCTGTGCACGAGTAGATCATCCAGTCATGTTTTTTGCGTTGCATGCCGGGATTTGTAGTCTTGTTTAATTCATAATAAAACCACGACAGCAAGTCCCAAAATGCAAAGAAAATGTCTGAACTAGAGGAGCAACTAAGTGTGAGACTGAGAAAATCGAGAGCTCTGGTTCTGCAGTTTAGGTCTGTGGTTGGTGTCTGCTATGAGTGGGTCTGTAGGGATGGGTTTCTGCACTAAAGGGCTCTAGTGAGTGGGTTTGCAGGGAGGGGGTTCTGCAGAGAAGGGTTCTATAGAGAGGATTTCTGCTGTAAACAGGTCGTGTGGGGCTGTGGATTAACATAAAATGTCTGCCCCACCCCCTGCAGAATGTGGATAGGGGCCCTTCATTCTCCAATATTTTTCAGATATTCATTGGTCTTGGGACAGAATGTGACCCCTTGGTGGATGTGGGGGCCCATGTGGGGGCCCATGGGGGGTTGCCCCCCTGTGCCGACTGGTGTCCCCCGTGGTGTGGGGTCCCTAGCAAACAGTCGTTCAGTGAACAGGTCTGTAGAGAGGGTTAATGCATTTATGTTACATGTAGTGGGGACTGCCAAGGCCCTCTTTAGTGACTTGTTCGCTTCTGCAGGAAGTCTGTGAGTGGCTCTTGAGTACAGGGTTCTGCAAGGACTTTCTCTGCAGTTAAAAGATGTAGGGGATGTCTGGCTATCCCATTTCTAAGTGTGTCTGGGAGGTTCTATATAGTGAAGGGGTGTAGGTGGTATCTGATATAAGTTGTTAGGTTGTGCAAGGAAGTTCTCTGCAGTAAAATAATGTAGTGGCTATTTGTTATGACTATCTGTTTACAAAGGGGTTCTGCTGGGAGGCTCTCTGCCAGGGGTTGCAGTGGGTGTTTGCTGCAAGTGTCTCTTTAGTCAAGGGAGCTGCAGGGAGCTTCGCTGCAGCGAAGGAGTGTAGTGGGCGTCTACTATGCGTTGCTCTGCAGTGAAGTGTTCTGCAGTGAATGTGCCTGCAGACAGTGCACATACGCAGTGAATAGAGAGCGGGTTCCTGTAGTCCAGACCTGCTTGGCATATTTTACCAAAGCTCTGTCTTGCAGCTCTAGTGTTTGTGTGTAGTTTGGAGCTGGCGTGGGCCTGGCTGCCTGGAAGCGGCGGGCGGTAGGACCGCGCGGACCGCGAGGGGGTGCCCGGCTGGCAGCCAGTCTGGAGGGAAGGGGTGAAGCGGTACCCGGACCGGGGAACAGAGCCGAGCGCAGGCCGCCGAGGATCAGCGGAGCCCGGGGGAAAGCAGCGGAGCAGCCCGGCTTAGGCCGCAGCACCGCCCGCAGCTCCCGCACGGCATGGTCCGAGGCGGATCCCACTGAGCCGAGCCAGGCTGTCACAACGAGGCCGCCCGCGTCAGGCCTCCATGGGCTGAATGAGTGCAGGAGCCGCAGCGCCCACCCTCCTCTCGGCAGCAGGCCCCGGACCCGGAGACCCCACATTGCGGCCGGAGCTGCCTTACGTGTAAGTGATACGAGGCCTGGTGCCCACACCCCCACCGCCCGCATCACCCTGAGAGGTCTGCAGAAGCATGGCACATCCACCCCCACCCTGAGACCTACAGCACCCTGCCGGGATGTCTGCAGCAAACCCGGGTCCTATATGGCTACCCTGAGACCGGCAACACACCACCCGACCCTTCTCCCCGAGATTGGGCCCCCCACCCGCCCGCCCATGAAACGTACACACCCCCGTGGTGATGCCTGTCCACCCCAGACCAGTAGAACCATTCTGAGAGCCCCACCCTGAGAGATGTATCCACTTGATAGATTTCATTCAAGGTATGTTACCCACCGAACCCCGAGATATGCCCCTCCTTACCCCTCATCTCAAGGTTTGGAACCCACCCCTGAGATGGCAGCTAGCATGAGAGCAGCACCCCTGAGGGATTCACCCCTGAGAGCCGTGTACCCTCCTGACGCCTATACTATCACCTCCTTTTCATAGAAATGCCACTTCATCACCCAAAACGGCACCCCACCCCAAAGAATTGCATGTCACGCTTAAGAAAATGTCCGAGCAAGAGGGTGGGGGCAAAATATAAAAGGATGTTTTACAGCTAGCGGTCCACGTTTGCAGTGGATCCGCCCTGCCTTGGGGGCTGCCCTTGTGGTGTGAACATGGGGAGTCTGGCTCCCCGCCCTCTTGCCTGTTTCTCACTCGCACATACTGCCTTGCTCTGTCTGTAGTGGGTGCCACGAGGGGCCGTGTCTGCTGCTGCTAAGGGTTGTTTGCTGCTGCTGAGGATGGCGTGTTCAGCAGGCGCCCCTTTGTGTAACGCTTCCCATACAGTCCGGTACGTTGCCGCATGAGCTCACCCCACAGATATGTTCCTCGCGGACCTGGGTTTAATCTGCCGGCAAAGGCACCGGTTTGTGCTTCCATAGTATTGTTACATCCTTTGTGGAGAAAGGGAGGGGGCTGCAGCTTCCTGTTAACTCTTCTCCCACACAGTGAAAGCATCCAAAGCTGCGTGTGTAGACAGACACATGATTACTTTAAATGTTTTTATTTTGTAACCGCTTCACTGACGTTGATATTTCTGTACAGCAGTTCTTCAAAATAATGCTGTTGTTCTGTCTGTAAGTTAATGTATTCATTTTTTTAAACTTACTATTTTGATGGTCTAATAACCTTTTTATGCACCACCCATCATGACTCCTATATTTTGCATGATGTTGCAGTTAAGATGCAAAACATTTGTGTGCAGACGTTTGGACTCCTCAAGACTGAATACTCTTTGTTTATTGTAGTTCAGAAGTTTGGAAATTGGCATAGGGTGTGGTTTGGAGCACGCTTTCCACTTTTGTTTTCAAAGTCGTTACTGTAGCGCTTTATACCCCAGTTGTGTGTCATTTGGGCATGTCTGCCTGGCTTCAAACGTCCAGTAAAACAGGGCGCAGCAAAGCGAGCTTCCAGGTGACTTTATCTGGGGACGCAATTTTTCCAGTCCAGGGCGCTTCTGTTACCATAGCAAACTCCTATTTTACGACACTGATTCAGTTGAAGTAAAACTAAGGCCTAACCTCACCGAGTAGCTAGGTCAGTAAATATGCGGGTAGGTTTGGCGCCTAGTGTTCACCCGTAGCAGGGATTTTGTTTTACTAGTAGCCATCAAATAAGGTTGCTTTTATCTATTAATGTGTTTTTTTTTTATTTTACAATGTGAGACGCCGAGTACGACCTGGGATCGAATGTTGCTGAGTCTTGTATCAACTTGTCAACTCTGGGAATCAGTTCTGTATTAGTCGCAGAATTATTACAGCAGACGCTATCATTTAACTTACTGTTTCCGAAACGAGTGTGGAGACTTCTACAGTACCGCGATTCTGCAAAATCCTATAACAGCCAGTCCCAGACCCTGAATATTATTGAAGTATTTAGGCTTGACCCGCCAGCTGCACATCCTTTTTAGGTCTGGTTAGAGACCGCTTTAGCTGTGTGTTTGACCTTTCAATATCTACATAAAGAGAGGGGGGCAATAAGGTAAGCCCTCTTGATAAAAGCCCAATGATCTGCTATTTGTTGCTTGTAAGTCATTTGTTATATGGAGTTTTTCCTCTACACTCGCATATGACCATTACGTTATAACATAAGCTCTTGAAATATTGCATGGAAGGAACACAGCTCTTTTCCTTTCTGCCCAGGGCATATGTTTTAGCACTGATAACCTGTAGCCAGATCTACATATACAGAATAAACGCATGCACGGGAATAAAGAGCACAAAGCAAATGACAACTAGATTTGTTTGGAGAAAATGATGTTGCATATTATTTAAGCAAGGTATTGGGGTAACCTACTGGCAATCCAAGGTAAGGTGGGAAAGGTTAGATTTAAACTGGTCGTTCCTGCCTGGTTAGCTGACAAGCATCAAGTCTGCACAGCATCTGGCCCTGAACCTATGGGGTTAACAATTCATCTGGACCCCACAGTACAGGAAACTGAACCCATGTGCCGGGCAAAGCAATACCAGGCAAGAAGCAACTTGCTCATGGGAAAAATGGGGTCCTACTGATTTCATCCCAGAATATTGTCTTTGAGTCCCATGTGGGCTCTTTTTTGTGGTGGTGTCTGCACCATAGTCCTTTTGGGTTGCCACCCCACTAAGCCTCTGGAGGCTCCAACCACCAGTACCAATGATCCCACCATTTCGTGTATTGGTATGTGGCCTACATAGATTCATTCTTCTATTTGCTAGGCACACTGCCTATTGTGGCCGATTGTGGCCACCACAGAAAAGAGAAAGTGATAATAAAATGAGTTAATTGAAATGTAAACGCAAAAGTGGGATATGAAAGGCAGGGTTGCTGGGTATTGGACGCTGATTCATGTTTAGTTGGAGACCAACTTGGATTGCATGCTTAGCTCTAGTTGGTGTCCGCGACTATCAAGCAATAAGATTACCTTAAAAGGTTCGTAGCAAAAGTGGCTAACATCACAAGTAGTAGCTTCCCCTCAAAAAGAAAAAAACCTGTAGTAATATTTTCTCACTAAGAATATGGAAGCAATAGCCAGACACTAAAGGCAAGTATATTGAGTGCTGGAACTTAGATTTTTACAAACTTGGGATTCTATCATATAAGGTGCATTTGGGGATTAATGAATGACCCTTTTATTTTTGTGTTTTAGGAAAAATCAAGTTTTTTTAACTTTCGGTCATTTGTCTTATTGTGAGTTCTCTGTCGGAAAGACAGACACTGATATGCATCTATCATACTTGGTATGTCACAAGTAAATTGCATAATTGAAGTGGTGTGGCTCACTGGTTAGAGGCGGCAGACCCGGAAGCAGAGAACTGTCCGGGACCAGGGTTCAATTCCCGACGCGGCAGGGTCGTGGACCAGGGTCAACGGACTCGATAATTCTCGCCTCGGTGCCTACTCTAACCAGGGATCACACTCGGCAACTCTGGGCATTAAGCTTGCCTCATCTCTACAACGGCCCCCCACAGACGCTGGGGATGCCTGGTTTCACCTTGGAGATACCCAGAAGGGACCATCTCACAGGGAAAGCCAGGACGGGTTCCCCAGCGGTCTTCAGCGCCAGGACACCCCGAGATGGGGTAACAGTGCGCTTTACAAGTGGATGTATGACGGTACAACGCGTACCGTCACAACGCATACCTTTACCACGATGTTTACCATTACAAGTATCATCATTACATTACATTACAATTGTTTTGCTGAGATTTACTTCATTTCACTAGCTGCTTCATTTTAAAAATGGGTTCTTAGGTTTTCGTTCAACTAAACAAACACCAATTACATATCTACATCATAAATGTTCTTTAGAAAAGGAAGATTCAGACACATATAGAGCGATCTTATCGTACAGATTTTTATTCTTAATTACAACTCAAAGCCTTAATGTTTCGTCCTCACTTTAGAGGGTCTTTTTCAAGTCTTATGGATTGTATATGACATGGCTCGAAGTGGGAGCTAGTTCACAACTGTAATTGCAACTGGTCGCCATTATGCCCCTTTATGCATTTATATTGGTTTACATACCTTAAAATGGGAGCAGACTCTCATAATTTTTAATGATCTGTATATGATGAACCTGTGAAGACCATCCATCTTTCTCTGAAATTGAGTACCTATCGTATCTGTCTTTAAAAATATAGGCATGTGGCGATTCTCCATACACAAAGGATCCTTTTTATTAAATTACTGCATATTATACCTTGCTCCCGCTTGAGCCTTTTACAGTCAGAATTTAAAAAGATTGTTTAAAGTGAGTAAAAACACTTGTTGGCATTCACGTTGTGTCAAAAATAAAAATCCATCTGATCAGAGCCCTCTACACGTGTTTGACCCTTTGTCCGAAGGACATTTAGGATTCTGGTTGCGCAATTGGCTCTTGTTTTGTAAATAGTGCCTAAACCCTTCACTAGCTTCCTGGAGTTGATTGTACACACGCGAGGCAGCAAGATGTGCTCCTGTTTTGCACTTTTACATTAATCAAGGTTACATAATATGACTATGTTGCTCCGAACTCAGAATATACTCAGAAGAGTACAATATGGTAACCACTGTCACCTTCTCCTTGTTTTGGAGTTTTACTTGTCCTTGTGCTGCTACTTTTTGATGCTTTACTTAGTAGAACTTGTGAGATTCCAAGATGAGTACACCATCTGATATTTTTCAAATTCAGAGAAGCCTACAGCATGGTTTAAGATTCTAAACAAGTTCCTCTTCTTAGCAAATGTCCTGTGAGAAGGAGCTACTCCCAACTGTATCCCATTTCTTTTTTCGTACCCTTACAGATTGACTGCTTAGGCAACAAAGGTCCATGCGTGGGTGTCTAGCATAGGGAAGGGCACCTTTTTCTGCCTATATTGGAAAGAGCACGTTTAAAGTAAAGCTGAGGTTTATCCACAAAAGTGAGGCAGGGAATTCAGTCCATCAGTAACTTCCACCCCATAGGCAGGGCTATAATCCTTTGGGCACCAATGTGTGGATGCTCTAAGCTCTGACAGATTGCTTTCCCAGTAATATTTGGCCGTATGTCAGTCCATTGAAGTACATTACTTTCTGGTGTGCCTAGTCCATTCTGTACTATATTTTACAGCTGTCAATTGTCTGACATACACTGCCCTCACCAGCACCCAAGTTGATTTCAAGTTGTTTTCCGCTGCAGCTAACTTACATATGTCTCATTTTCTTTTTTCATCCTTTATTCCCTCCTACGGTTTTCTTTATTACAGGCAAAATGTATACAGGCATGCCATTGTTAATGTCCTGATGATGATCCTATATCTTTTGTAAGGATCGAAACACCGTCTACTAGTTGTACGCCATATAACCTCTTTATTTAATACTTATTATGTGTAATGGTGTTTACTCTATAATTTGTTTGTCCTACCAAAATGTCTCATACAAACAATTTACTCTGCCTGAGCCTTTTTGTTTCATGTTGTATGTCCTTCCCGCTAAGTTGGATACAGGCTTGTGTCCCACTTTATTTGTTTCTTGCTGAATTTTGTGTATATTTAAGCAACTATATATTAAAAACACCTGTCCGGCTGGACAGCTGTAAAGTATACTACTGATTGGGTCTATATTTATTGTTTGCTCCCAATAATCCTTGTCTAGGGACCATTGTCTTTAGAAATAATTGATTACCCAAGGTCTCTGACCAACCTTATTTGGGTTCCCTTGTTCTTCAAAACATGCAGTCCATTCTGGGCAAATACCTTCAATCCTTGGGTGCTACCTCCTGGGGAGAGCATTTTCAGGATGTGGCATTCATGGTCTTCGAGTGATGCCACAAACTGTTGGCCCATGGCTCAGGTGTCCCTATGTGGTTTTTTTAGGGTGCAGGTCTTGTTTGTGCCTTTAATCATTAGGGTATATTATTTTATAGAGAACACTGGTCCCTATTTTGGAAGGAGAAATTACATTTAGACAATAATCATACACTAAATAGTTAGTATGTCTTTTGTGCAGTCGGACAAGAATTTATTATCCATATATATATGCAGAGTTAAATTGTTTAAAACACTTGATGACAAGTGGTCACAGCCGTGACCCACAGAACATTGAGACAAAACAACAAAAACAGAATGGCCAAAGGGCAAGGTGAAATACGTCTGTACACTCGTATTTGAAAAATTTACAGACTAAAATCATTATTTTGTACACCATTGCACATTACAATATTGCTTAATCATATTGCATACGGCGTTTGGGTGTCGACGACGTTTCGGTGCCAGCGCTAGATACTGGGCATCATCCTCAGGACAATTAAATAAATCATTGTTGTATTCTGAATTACAATTACACTATGCCTTTATCGCATTACTGTACAGGGAGAGGTGAACCTACTCGTTTTTATGAAGGCGCAGTGATCAGTATAAAAGAAGGTGCAGTGATCAGTATTAAAACGCAATGAACTGATCACTGCGCCTTCTTTTATACTGATCACTGCGCCTTCATAAAAATGGCCACCTTATAATAGGAGCCCCTCCGGCAGGCCACACTTTTACTGTTACTCCCCCAGACACTAAGTACTCTAGTCCATGGCCATTGCGCCTTCTCTTTGCACTCCAAAATGTAATTAATATATAACGAGTAGGTTCACCTCTCCCTGCCTACGTAACTAAAGTATTTTTTGAGCACTTCTTAGCGAGTGCCTCTGTGAACAGGATAAACTCATTCACGCCACTCGCCGTTTTTTAATCCTTACTTACCGACCTGTTGCCCCTCCCAGTTACACAGCTCGCCGAATTTTAAACCCACAAAAGTCACTATTTTAATATGCCTAGCAGACCTTATGTTTATCAACATATGTTTTCTCTTTTTTCCCCCCTTCTTTCCCTGTGTCAATTATATGTACAGTAATGCAATAAAGGCATAGTGTAATTGTAATTCCGAAGACAACAATGATTTATTTAATTGTCCTGAGGATGATGCCCAGTATCTAGCGCTGGCATCGAAACATCGTCGACGCCCAAACGCCATATGCAATATGATTAAGCAATATTGTAATGTGCAATGGTGTACAAAATAATGATTTAAGTCTGTAAAATTTTCAAATACGAGTGTACAGACGTATTTCACCTTGCCCTTTGGCCATTCTGTTTTCGTTGTTTTGTCTCAATGTTCTGTGGGTCATGGCTGTGCCCACTTGCCATCAAGTGTTTTAAACAATTTAACTCTGCATATATATAAAAAATAAATTCATGTCCGGCTGGACAAAAGACATACTAACTATTTAGAGTATGATTATTGTCTAAATGTAATTTCTCCTTCCAAAATAGGGACATGTGTTCTCTATAATATGATACTACCCAAGGTCCCTATACTATACCTTTTGGGTTCCCTTGTTTCTTTGTAACTTTAATCATTAGGGTACCACTTTTTGGAGTGTGGCATCTTCTTCATTGTCTATGTACTGTTTGCCTCTAGTCACATAGATCTCATTCTCCTGCTTTTCACCTGCCCCCTCCACCTTGGGCTTCTGTGACTCCCTCCACCCAGTTGTTGGTTACTTATTTGAGAGTGTTCACTGTTCTGGTGGATGTTGCCTTTGGCCACAGAACTGGGCTTTCTTTGCTATGAGAGGCTACCCATAACATACCCTGTTCCCTTAGTGCTTTTGCCTCTGACACCTTCTTCCTCTGTCCCCTGCTGCGGCTCCTGTGCTGTACTCATGAGCACACATTTGTTTCAACAGCAGTCACCCATACGCCCTGGGTGATTGCCTTCCTTGTAGATCACTGAATGCAAGTGTGGTGTTTTCAAGGTAAGATGGATTAAGTATACAGTTGTCACTTTGATTATTTTTCTCTAGTATTGTATTGTAAATTCACCTTTCAAAAATAATTTTGAGGAGAATTTTGGCACAATAGCACTGGGCCTCAGGGACACCTCAACCTGCTGGAACTGCGACTTGGGCAAAGGGGACGTAGAACACCTCCTCCTTCTGTGCCCGTCAATCAAGGGGTCATGGGACGGTGTGTTTGACCTAATAGACAACATGTTCAAATCCAAAATTGTAAGAGACTTTGCCTCACTCACCACTGCATTCACCCGAACTGATCTCCCCTCAGATGGTGATAGAGAGCTAATGGACCTACTACTAACCGCAGCAATCAAACTAGTGCAAACAAACTGGAAGGATTCCTCCAAAACTACGAACAAAGGGTGCCTCAACTGGGTCACCCACCTCAGAGGAGCGGACAGTCTGGCACTGCAATGCTCTCCCTCGAAAGTGACCTCCAGGGGCCTGTAGGAAACCCTGGACAAAAAACTGACCCCGTATGAGCCACCATAAAGAACTCCACAGCATAACTGGAAGTAAGCCAAAGTGACCGGGATGTAGGACAGAACTTGCCCCGGACAGTCGGAACGGTATTGTTTGATTTACGCCTGTCCTATCCTTCTCCTACAATTACTCCTACTTTCCTTTTCCTCTGCCTTTATACCTTTAATCCTACCATCAAAATATAGCCAACACAGGGGGACCCTTCCGAAAATGTACCCTTTTGTACCTTCACACCTTGTATTCTCAGGGGCGGGTAGCCCATATAACAATTGTTTTGCTGTATGCATATAAAATCACAAAAAACTAAATGCAAAATGTTTCCATCATGTTAGAACTGTCCCCAAACCAGGAATAGGCTGCAGCCTTAATAAAGTTCCTTTGGCATATTCATTCACTCACTGACCCTTTCACCCTGCTGCAAACCCATCCTTTATTCCACACACTCCCCCATTTATTCACCTGTTTAGCCAGCATGTACTCACCCATTCATTTATTTATATATATATATATATATATATATATATATATATATATTCTCCACGGTATCCATGCATTAATCCACTAACTCATCCATACAAGCATACAATAATCTTTAGATTTATTCAGCCATTGAAAAATTCTAGCATTCATGCAGTTACTCAACCACACACACATTCACCAGTCAATTGAAGACTTCCACTTAAAAAAATCTTTTAGGGCATGATGTACAGTCCCTCTCTAGTTCTCTGGCTCTCATATCGCTGCCCTTGCTCACCTTCATGGATTAGAGGCATCTGCAACCATTAGGTGTTGGTTGGGGATCACAGACTATTCACAGCTCTGCTCCATTAATGCATTTAGTTGTGAGGATGGGCTGCCTTTGATTTTTACATATCCACAGTTCTCCTCTAATGTCACCTGCTAGCCATTTGACTTGCTTTTGCAACCAGATGCAGGGGGTACATAGTCCATGCTTGTGATCAACAGCATATAGAGGGCAAGCGTTCACACATTCTGTTATCCTTGCACTCATGCATTCGTTCATGCACTCATCATCAAGACTCTCACCCACTAGTCATTCTTTCATATCCTCATTCATACTTCCTTTTACCCAATCTCTGATTCTTCTTGCTTTTAGCTCCTCGCCCAGCGACAAACACATATTCTAATCAGATTTTATTGCTTTTTCCCTATCTTGTCTATTTTCTGTCCTCTGGACAGGACATTTTGGGCCTGCTAGACATCAGCCTCGAATATGTATGGCTATGGAAAGTTTGCATTGCTGACATCACAAAGCAGGCGAAAGTCCCAGGTTCAAGATTTTGAAGTCCAGCATGGATACTCGTCGGTTACCAGAAGGAGGAGTCAGGATCCAGATTTTTCAACAGACTATGGGGTGTGCCTGCTAACCGAGAACATGTTTTAGAGAACAGTGGTCTCTATTTTGGAAGGAAAAATGGACAACCACAATAATCATACGCTCAAATAGATCGTATGTCTTTCGTCCAGCCGGACAAGAATTTATTTTTATATATAAGTTCAGTTGATTTGGGATTCAAAACATTAAATGACAAGTGGGCACAGCCGTGACCCACAGAACACAAGACAAACCAACGAAAAAACAGAATGGCCAAAGGCAGGGTATAAGATGTGTCTGTTTATATGTGAATAAGCTTAAGACAACAATGAACTATCCTTTGTCCTGAAGATGATGCTTTATATTGTTGTGAATAGCATCGAAACGTCGTCGACACTAAAAGCACCATATGCAATATGATTTTATAATATTGGAATGATCAATGGTGTGAAAATGGATATTTAAGTCTGTCATAGTGATTACAAACAAACAGACACATCTTATACCCTGCTGGGTTATTGAATAGACAGAGCATGCAGCTCCGGCTTGAATGCAGGCATACTCTGTGTCCCTCAGTCTCTTAGTTCAGTGATGGAGGCAACACTTTGGGAAGGGATTCAGACACCTAATCCGAAAGTATCGCTAGCCTCGCCAGAAGAAAGAGTTTATGGGGCCTACTTTCCCATTTATAGTACCCAGTGTTCTGGGAGCCACCAGCAAGCCCTCAACCTCAAAAAAAGTAAACCAGGCATTGAGCCATAGCACTTTAAGGTGTCAACTTTGCTACCTGTATTCGTTTGATACTGCACTTTTTTTATATCATCTCTGGGTTTGATAGTCATATCTACATGTTCTTACACATTAGTGTCATCTCCAGCTCATGAGGTTTGCCATCTCAAACAAGCATAATCAGTCAGCACATGTTTAGACCAAGGTCTTGGCTCCGATAATCACACTGTTCTATAACAAGAGTTTCTAGCCACCCTTATCACACACCTCCACGGGCAAACAAACGGTTGTGACTTGAATATCTCTGACATTGCACGCAACTTAGAAGTCTTATTTTGACTTAGTTCAGTCTTGACAGATTGCCCCAAGGTTGGAGATAGATCCCTTCCTGTTTTATTATATGTGGACGACGCGGTCGTTATGGCCTGCAACACTCATGGGTTGGATCTACTCTTGGCCAGGTATGTGACATTTATGGGGAACCTTGATCTGTTGGTCAGTGTGATGGTAGTGGACCCAAAATCAACAAGCAGCAAAACCTTGAAGGTGGCCATTCCAGTCTGGGTAAAGTAATGGCATTCCCTTAGCTGGACATCTTATTTGCTGCCAAAAATTGTTGGAAGCCATTGATTGAGGCCAAAAGATCTGAGCTTTTTAAAACCATGGGGTCGGTTTCCAGCTTTGTATATAGGTTAGGCTTGCGGGTGCGCAGGGACCTTTAAAAAAATTACCAGGCTAAATGCATATCTCAACTCCGATATGGTAGGGAGGTCTGGGTTATGCAAAATTGAATAGGATTAAATCGGCATAGAATACATTTATACGCCAGATGGTACAGGTTCCACATTCAACCCCAGCATTGTCGGTGCAGGTGGAGCTTGGCCTTGCACAAGTGACGGACCTGATGTCCCTTATTGTGTTGGATTAAGATTTGGAGCAGGGAGGAATTAAAGCTAAATCAGTTGATCCATGTGGACTGTTTAGCTCTTGATTAAGCACACAAAATACTGTGGATAACCTATGTTAAGGCAGCTTTTGCTTCCCTAGGTAGGTCCGATATCTGAGAACCCCACCTCCCTGTGCATGCATGAATTGGGGTGTGTTGAAAGGCTGTTCTTGAACTGTTCCTGTTTTGAGAGAGAGCATTGGAGCTGCAGAAACCATCTTTGCATTGTCATATGCTGTTGAAAACCGTGCAGGGGTTGGAGCCGTATCTAGCCAAGGCCCGTTCACATCAAGATAGGTTTTTATTGGCCAGGTTTAGGTTTAACCAACTTCATCACCTTTTGGCATCTCTATGTGGGTGGGCACGGGTTGAGGTAAGGTTGCCCTGCAGCTGCAACAATAAGTCTCCTCTGGACACTCTGCATTTTGTAAAGTTTTGCTCTTATTTTAGCAGGCAGAGGAAGCGGTTCTTAGCTCCTTTGTTGAAGTCCCTGAATTTTAACGAAGTTAGGCCAGCCTTGTTTGCATCTTCAGATTCTTCCAAATGAATGTGTTACTTTTACTGTTTTATCATTTTTGCTAGCTGCTATGGCGTCAAGGAGATTGAGACTTGACTAATAGAAGTTGTGTCTGAGAGGATGTGCTTTACTGTTTTATTGACTATTACCATTTTATGGTAACTTTCAGTAATGGTTTTTATAATTAAGATGTTGTTTGTACTCTTTATGGTGATCTTATTAACAGAGTAAAGATTTCTAATTGGGTTATGTTTCCGCTCATAAAATAAAATGCCATCAGATTAATCTCTTACCATTCTTCGTAGAGGAATAACACAAATCATTCAGGCAGTGACTCAGAATTCAGGATTGCATGGCAGAAATGGTACTCTTAATGGCGGGTCCATGTTCCAGCCATATCCACTCATGACTCATCTGCAGAATTAATGACTACACAGCTTCAAAGAGTATGGGTTTGCTCAGGCAGTGCTGTACAAGTAAGGATCTTCGTTCCTTGGCATGCACAACTGAGTCTATTTTGTAATTCGTGTAGGATTGTTTCTCACTGTTGTTGGTACTGTTATTTTTGAAGTTACAGTGGGCAGGTGCTGAAGCTTTTTGTAACACACCAGACGAGCTAACAGCAGAAAAGGTGCCAGTGAACAGATTGGGTTGTTGCTCTCTTTTTGCATTAGTTGCGTCTTCAGTTAGTCATTTTGTTGGATTCTTTTGGCTCCCACTAGTATGCAGTCCCGTCATTTTGAATCCAATGGTTTGTGTGTCATAAAGTTTCTCTCATGAGAGTTGTTTTTTGGCCAGAAGCCTGTTGTGTCACTATTGAGGCACCTCGTCTTGGGTCTCGCCTTAGACAGCATATGCTCTGTCTATTGTGAAACATTTTGTTATCTTACAGTGGGCTTAGAGACAAGCCATTGCTTACCGTTTGTTGATCTAATTGTCACTCTCATTTGTTAGCATGCGTCGGTTTTCCTTGTTCTTGTGTGTGTCCATTCTCTGGAGCATTGATGCAGTACTATTGATAGAGTGCGCAGGTCACCCGACTAACTCCGTTACCGGATAATGCACACTTGGGCCCCTAAAATACTAATTTCATTTATATTTTAATCAGGTAACCTACACACTCTCATCAGCAATTCAGTTTTACTTCTTTGTAATTCCCTGTACCTGACTTGCCACTCCTTGAAACATGTACCTAAGATCACAATGGATCAGGAGCTAGCTGTGGGATTAAGTAGACAGCAACAAAAAAATACCATGCAACATTGAAATAACAGTTGTACTTTATAATGACCACAGACGCAAGAAGTTTTCAACAACTTTATCTAATTCTCTTCTTCATCGTATGCCATGAGCCACAAATTTACACAGATCAAACTGTCTATAACTACAATTAAAAATATTGTATAGCTATGAATGAGAGTAAGAAACATTTAGAAATCGAAAAATAAAGGGAAGGGAGAAATGAGGAACACGCTATTTTAGATCAACAGACTTTCACAACTTCACTAAGGGCGGGTAAAGAAAGGGAACATACTAATCAAAGTGGACTTTCGAATTTCACTAATGGTTCATAAGAAACGAAACTTATGCAATTTGATTTATCCAGATGTGCTTATTCTCTAAAGGGAGGGTAAGAATGGAAAAAACTATATATGTAAACGATTCTGCATTCAACTAAGGGTAGGTAGAGAGTGGAGCATACTAATAGACAAGTTTGCACGAAAACCTTATTTATAGAAAACAGGGTAAAGGACGTAGGCAATTATGCTTTATTCAGGACAAGAGAGAGAAGCTTAGATAGACAAACATCCACACTCAGTTATATTTACCTAGGATAGGTTGAAGACTAACCCTGGCCACGGGTCAGTTGGGAAAGGCGGGAAAGGAACCTCAAGGACTTAGGTTGCTAGTAGGCGAGCAGGTACAGCTCATGGACAATCAGGACAGGATAACCCCAGGATTTGGATCAGGACCGGGCTCACCAAAAGGGTACGTCCAACACCTGCAGCTTCGGATGCAACGCCTGCGCTACCCCCTCTCTGCAAGGAATCTGCCAATAACCCCGATTGGGTTCTCGAATCTCCCAGCAAAGTGCTTCGCCAGCACTTAAGGTTTCCCAAACCCCGACTGAGTCTGTGGAAATTACGGACAGAGTGCTCCGCAGCTCTCTGTATCAATCACCTATAGAGTTCGTTGGGTCAGTGACAGGTCAGCTATTCGGACAATTTCTCTAGCTAAACCTAGGCTAGTTATACTGTTTTCGGGTCAGTGTACCACCCACCAATGTTGCACGTGAAAGGTTCCCTAAATTCTGATTGGTCAAAGGAGGAGGTTAGGTCATCACATTACCTAAATTGTAGACTTTCTCAGGCTTAATATTCATTTTCGAACCCACCCCTTACATTCCAGTTCCCATGGCATAAGATTTATAGAATATAATAGGGTACACAGTAGTTTTAATACAAATGTTGCAAATGCAGGTACAGTTCAGCTTCGTCTTGCTGGGTAGCAGGTCGTTTCTCATGAACATCTTCGCCTTGGCTGCCAGCTGGCTGATTTCCACTGCGACCAGGTCATTTCCCCCATCACGTGACTGGAACCATACGGGCTTCAAATATGGAGTAGCAAGCGCCTCCCAGGCCCAAGGAATATGATACATGAAAAGTAAGCGAAAACAATTTAGAAACACAGAACAAAAAGAATACACTGTATACCATGATTGGCTATACTACACCCCTTACTTTATAATAACTATAGCATTAGGAGTTGGGCAGAACAGACAGCTTTGCAAAAGCGGCAATGCAAGCACGGAGCATGTGAGAAAACAAAGCGGCCATTTTAGCAGTACTGCGCATGAGCAACAAATTCCCTCCAGAACTGCGAGTGTGTCGCATCACATGGGTATGACCGACGCATGCGCAGACTAAATTCTCGCAAAGCAGCGACCATTTTAAAGGCAAGCGTTATTACTGTTTAGTAAACACATAGGCAAGCGTCTCTAGGACACCCCGTGTAGTGTAAAATGTTCAATATTAGTAAGACAAACAAGTTGAATTAGTCTAACGTTATTTGAGGTTCTTGATACAAGCAAGTCGCTTAACGTGCGAATACTTGCTCCATCACTATGTCCTCCCACTGCTCGCTTTTTCAGACACTACTTTTTCCCTTTTTGTTTATGCACTCAATGAAAGTGCAAGCATCTCCCTCGTGTGACTGTTTCCCACTTCTCTGCTTCGTCTCTCTCGCCCGTTTGCTTCTCACCACTCACCCATGCTACCTTCTCTTTGTGTGCTTTGTCCCCGCCATCTCCATGTTGCTGTCTTGCCCATATGATCCTCCCACCTGCAATACTATATTGCAGCTTCCCACCCAGGCCCTGTGTTGCTTTTTCCCCAACTATGTCCTGCGTTCCCTCCAACCCTCATCCTAGTTGTTGCTTCTGCCCCCACCCGCACCATTGCTTTGCTTCCTTCATGGTTTGCTTCCACCCACCTGCTTTAAAAAACCATCTCCCCTCCTGTCTTCCTTGTTACTTCTGTCGTTCTTCTCGCACCCCCCCAATCAATCAATCAATCAGCAAAATTTGTAAAGCGTGCTACTCACCCGCTAGGGTCTCAAGGCACTGGGAGGAGGGGGAGCCGCTACTGCTCGAATAGCCAGGTCTTGAGTTGCTTCCTGAAGGAGAGATGGTCCTGGGTCAGCCGAAGGTGGGTGGGGAGGGAGTTCCATGTCTTGGCCGCCAAGTAGAAGATGGATCTTCCTCCGGCGGTGGTTCTGCAGATTCGTGGGATGGAGGCGAGGGCGAGGCTGGCGGATCTAAGCTGGCGGGTGGGTGTGTAGAATGTGAGGTGGCTGTTAAGGTATTTGGAGCCCGTGTCATGGAGAGCCTTGTGTGCGTGGGTGAGGAGCCTGAACGTGATCCTCTTGCTGACGGGGAGCCAGTGCAGGTTTCTCAGATGAGCCGAGATGTGGTCGTGGCGGGGGATGTCCAGGATGAGTCATGCCGAAGCGTTCTGTATGCGCTGGAGTCTTTTCTGGAGTTTGGCTGTGGGTTCCGCGTAGAGGGTGTTCCTGTAGTTCAGTCGGCTGGTGACGAGGGCTTGGGTGACCGTCTTCCTGGTTTCGGTGGGGATCCACCGGAAGATCTTATGGAGCATGCGCAGGGTGTTGAAACAGGATGACGAGACAGCGTTGACTTGTTTGGTCATTGTGAACGGGGAGTCCAGGATGAAGCCCAGGTTGCGTATATGGTCCGTTGGCTTGGGGGCGGAGCCCAGGGCCGGGGGCCACCAGGAGTTGTCCCAGGCAGAGGGGAGAGCTCCCAGGATGAGGACTTCCGTCTTGTCTGAGTTCAGTTTCAGACGGCTGAGCTTCATCCATTCCGCTACGTCTTTCATTCCTTCCTGGAGGCTGGTTCTGGTGGTGGTGGGGTCGTTGGTAAGGGAGAGTATCAGCTGGGTGTCATCAGCATAGGAGATGATGTTGAGGTTGTGTTGGCGTGCGATGGCTGCAAGGGGGCTCATGTAGACGTTGAAGACGGTGGGGCTGAGCGAGGATCCTTGCGGAACGCCGCAGATGACTTCGGTGGCCGCGGTGCAGAACGGGGGAAGGCGGACTCTCTGGGTTCTTCCGGCGAGGAACGAGATGATCCACTCCAAGGCCGTTCCTTTGATTTCGGTGTTGCTGAGGCGTTGTACTAGGGTGCGGTGGCATACCATGTCGAAGGCTGCAGAGAGGTCTAGGAGGATGAGGGCGGCTGTTTCCCCTTTGTTGAGCAGGGACCTGATGTCGTCGGTAGCTGCGTTGAGGGAGGTCTCAGTGCTGTGGTTTGCTCGGAAGCCGGACTGCGAGGGGTCAAGGGATCCGTTTGTCTCGAGGAAGGTGGAGAGTTGTTTGTTGACGGTCTTCTCGATGACTTAAGCAGGAGCGAGATGGGGCGGAAGTTCTTGAGGTCTGTGGGATCCGCGGTGGGTTTTTTCAGGAGGGCGCTGAGCTCGGCATGTTTCCAGCTCTCCGGGAAGGTGGCGGAAGCGAACGAGCAGTTAATGATGTCTCGGAGATGGGGTGCGATGATGGTGTCTGCTTTGTTGAAGATGTGGTGTGGACAGGGGTCGGTTGGGGAGCCGGAGTGGGTGGTGTTCATCATGCGGGTGGTGTCTTGGGTGCTGACCGGGGTCCAGGGGCAGAGGGTGGTGGTGGGGGGGGCGCTGGTTCGGTTGTTGGGTACATGGATTGTGCGCCGAAGCTGTTGTGTATGTCGGCGATCTTGCGGTGAAAGAACGAGGCGAGTGAGTCGCAGAGGTCTTGCGAGGGTGTGATGTCGTTATTTCCGGCGCTGGGGTTGGAGAGCTCTTTAACGATGCTGAAGAGTTCCTTGCTGTTGTGGATGTTGTTGTCCAATCGTTCTTTGAATGTTGTCCTCTTGGTTGTGCGGATCAGCTGGTGGTGTTTGCGGGTGGCGTCCTTGAGGGCTGACATGCTTTCTGGTGTCTGGTCGTGGCGACCTGCTTTCTCGAGGGTGCGGCAGGTTTTCTTGGAGTTTATGAGGTCGTTGGTGAACCACGAGGCCCTCTTGCTGCCGGGTCTGCTGAGAGGGTTCTTCAGCGGTGCGAGGTCATCGGCGCAGTTTGTGAGCCACTGAGTGAGGTTGCGGGCTGCTTCGTTGGGGTCCTTCGTGTTGGTGGGAGGGTTCTGGCTGAGGGAGTTGGTGAGCTGGTCGGTGGTGATCTTGCTCCAGCTTCTGCGGGAAACCTGTTGCGGGTGGTGGTGGGTCGTGGTTCTCTCGAAGTTGAAGTGGACGCAGCTGTGGTCTGTCCAGTGTAGTCCGGTTGCGTGGCTGAAGGAGATGTGCTTGCTGGAGGAGAAGATGGGGTCTAGCGTGTGGCCGGCGTAGTGGGTGGGGGTGTTCACCAGTTGCTTGAGTCAGAGGTTGGCGAGGTTGTCCAGTAGGGCTGTGGTGTTGCTGGCATTGTTGTTCTCCAGGTGGAAGTTGAGGTCCCCTAGGAGGATGTAGTCTGAGGAGGTTAGGGCGTGCTGGCTGATGAAGTCTGCGATGGCTTCGCTGAATTGTGCGTGGTCCCGGGGGTCTGTAGATGAGAGTACCCCTGAGGGTGGTCTTTGGGTCAGTGTGTATCTAGAAGTGAAGGTGCTCGGCGGCGGTGACCCCCCACCATCACCCGAGTCGCTCCTATGCCCACATTGGCTTTAAAAAACACTTTTTTTTTTCTGACCCATCTTGATTGAGTACTAAAAAGGAAAAAAGTGGGTGCATCATTTTGTAAGCACAAGCATGCATGGTGCATGCGCCTACTAATTGACATGGCC
Source organism: Lissotriton vulgaris (assembly GCF_964263255.1). NCBI lineage: Eukaryota > Metazoa > Chordata > Amphibia > Caudata > Salamandridae > Lissotriton > Lissotriton vulgaris. Next base: position 457,514,381 of record NC_141697.1, read on the forward strand.
AGCAACCTCAAAAGCTTTTTTTAAAAAATTCTTTAGCCATTTGCCCTAGTATCTGGAGGGTGTGCCGCATGGCTAAACCCATTATCAAAGCATATAGGACCAAAAGGTGCAAACTGTTTGCTTTATCAATGCTTGTGTAATGTTGCAGCCTGAGGTGTTAAGGTTAAGGACAGATCGCACTTCCCAAGTGATTTTATCCTGTCACTGACTGCTGGAGATTGTTCTTGCCTCTTCAGTGAAGGGTAGATCTTAGAACACAGAGAGCAATTGCACAAGTGCCTAAAGCCAGATATCCGCCTTGTGACCTTTTGTGCCTCCTAGATAGGGAGAAAAGCTTTAACTTTTACTCTTATTTCAGAATCAGATCAACAATTTCTTTGGCTTATAGCTTACCTGATGTTCTCTGCATTAGCTCTTCAGGGGCAGTCTACCCAAGGCACCAGAGTATCCAAGTGCCTGATTGAGTATGCTGCCACACCACTATCCAGCATTACGCATTGGGCGGAAACCAGAACACCTAGGTTCAGTGGTCATCTGCATTTGGAAACCCAGGGCCAGATGTACGACCCATTTTTGCATGCACAAACAGGTTTGCGACCCGTATGCGCATGCAGAAATACCAATGGGCCATGTACAAACCATATTTAGCAAATCGCTATTTATTTGTGACTCGCTAAATAGGATTTGCGACTCGCTATTAGGAAGGGGCGTTCCAAGGGCATCCCTTCCCAATAGCGACTGTCTACCCTATATATGAATGATTTGCGACCGGAATTGCGATTGCAAAACACTCGCAATTCACCGCTCTCTTCAAGAGGGTGGTAAAGCACTCGCAAAAAGGAAATGGTCCCAGGGGGACCCCTTCCCCTTTGTGATTGCAGGGAAAAATATTTTTTAGGGGCAGGCAGTGGTCCAGGGACCTCTGCCTGCCCTTAAAAAATGAAACAAATTTGTTTAATTTTTCTTTTTTTAAATGCATACCGTTTTCCTTTTAAGGAAAACGGTCTGCCTTTTAAAAAAAAACAGCTTTATTTAAAAGCAGTCGCAGACATGGAGGTCTGCCGAGCCCAGCAGGCCACCATACCTGGGAGGGCCAGAAATTCCCAATGGGGTCGCAATTTGCCTCATGAATATTTATGAGGCATGCAATTTGCAATGCCATTGGGAAAAGCAGAACGTGTCTCTGACACTGTTGTATATTGGCATTATCGACTCACAATTTTTAGCAATTTGCGGGTCGCTAATGCCAATGGTCGTACATCTGGCCCCCAGTGATGTATTGTACTTATATTAATTAGAAAGTCACAATTGTCAACTGCTATTACAGAGGTTTGCTGTTTCTTCGAAAATGTCAGACTGAACCCCAATGACCGTTTGTATTCTCTATAAGCAAGTACTGACATGAGTTAGGACTTGGGGGAGGTCGTAGTTACAGGTAGACTTCCTTACATTTTGTCCGGTACTTTCTGCCTCTCGACCTCCGCATGGCTTTAGACTTTTAAAGCTATATCGTTCATAAGAATAGCCAAGAGTTTGTCTGATATTCGGATTTCTGAAGATAGGGTAAGGAGGAAAGCATTTGTTTTCTGTTTACAGGTGGTAAAGACTGCAAGAGTTCCTCTTAGTGATATGAGGTCTCATCACAAGCAAAAACAATAATGAAAAAAGTAGGACCAGGGGTGATAGATGTTACTGCGAGTAATCAAAATATTAGGTTCCAGGAATTCCACTGCAAAACAAAACCTTTGAGGGCTTAGGAAATCAAAGACGTGTTAAACATTATTTTAGATAAGTGGAAAGAATTCCTTTTCCAGTTTTAAATTTACTAAAGTGGGACCAGTTATGAGTTAGTTTCCCATCTGTCTTGCTCGACTGGTTCTATGACTGTTTGGATCCTGTGTTGATGCTTGGCTCTAGTTTTATGTTCCATCTCAGAGGCTTTTTCATCCAATACGATCTAGAAGGATTCCAAATCCTTTGGATCACAGTATTCCTTTGTTATACGTTGGTAGGTTATACGCATAGTGGCTGGTTCCAAGAGTCCATACTTGATCCTCCTCTTTCTTAACCTAGGAAGAAGAACCAGTCACTGTTTCCTTTTAATGTTAGTAGAAGCTGAAAAATCGGCAGTAATAATGATCTGTGCATTGTCATTGGTATATGGACCATGTTTCCTCTTCCCTGATATGATCTGGCGAGCTTGTTGATGGCGAAGACTGCAAGCTAATACACTGCAAGGTTGAGAACAGCAAGGTCGATTCTTGGAACGGAATCTATGTGCCTGTTGAAATTCGAGCTGTGGGGAGAACGTGAGTTTCATCAATGTTGGAATGGAGTTTGCAAGGGATTGTAATATATAGTTTTTTTCCATCTGTTCAGGAAGACCTATTATTCTAATATTGTCCCTTTTACTACGGTCTTCCAAATCAATAGTTTTTTGTTGGAGATACCAGATGTCATGGCTATGATGAGGGAGATGATCAATGCTTGATTCAACCTCAGTGAGGCAGTTATCCATGGTTTGCATTCTGGATTAGAATTGGTTAACTTCTCCCCTTTGAGATTGTATCTCCAATGTATTGATGGTAACTGCGTTATTAACTAAGGTAATCACATTTTTAATGACTAGTAGTTCTTTAAGTAAGGTATCCATTGCTGTGGAGAAGTGCTGAGGGGTTACAAAGACTGAAGAATTGTCTGATAGGTGGTGTTGTCTTCAAAGCCTCGCAATATGTCGGGTACCTAATATGTTTAGATTTCGACATGAGTAAGGGGATAAGCGAGAAATAAATATGGATCACTTCCTTGTGCTGAACCCAGATCAGAAGTAGAAATTCAAATCAAATCCAAAACTGTGACTCCATCAACAAAGCAATTACTGCAATTGGTCCAAAAAATATTTCACCTCAAGAAAATGAATCTTTAAGAAAATGTGATTCTCTGCGGATTTATAGATCTGTTTCTAGTTTCTTAATGGTATCTTTTCAGTTTCCAAAAATCAATACCCCTCAAAGTATCCATTACCGTTTGAATGAGTCTCATCTTAGTCCCCATATTCTGATAATCAACACCTCTTTTCTGTTATTTCCCTTATAGTAATTTAGTAGATTGTAACTCCGATTGTAGTGGTGCACGGCATTGGCAAAATAACGGGTCAATAGGATGGTTTAACAAACCATCAAATCTCAAGAAATAATGGATTTTAGTCCAGTAAACAACCATGCTTTTGGGATGTGACAAACATGAAAAGTTTCTATTGACTATGGATAAGTTTAATAATATGTGCAAAAAAAGAAAAAAAGAGTTGAGGACTAGTTTCAGGCACCAGGAAACTCGTTTCAAGTCTTTGAAAAGTGAAGCACAACAGTAAAATCCCATATTTACTGTGTTACAGCTTGTTTGCAATTCGATGAGACTTCTGGTCATGTCCTGGTTGCAGATAATGTACACACACAAAAGGTCGTTCCCAGCCTCTTCCTCTGATTCCCGTGTCTGCGTGGAGCGAGAAACAGTAATTAAAAAAAAAAAGCTTTCCCAGACAAAGGATTGCCGCTGTTTCTATGGATCTTCCAATTATGCTTTCTGTGCTGATTGGTGCATCGGGGAAGCCAGAGAAACGTTTGGGCCTCGCTCTCTTCCCCGGAGCCTCACAGAAGAGCCGCCATTCCTTTCAACGCCAAGCTCCGTCCCATGCAAATAATTCTACTCATTCTCTGTATAGGGCATGTAAGCACAGTTTAGAGATTTTATCATATTGTGATTAATTCTGCTTTTAGGGCAATGTCATTTTTTTTATATTTCTTTATTACTATTAGGATATTTTTTGCTTCGTCTAATCTTTCAATGTGATGCTAGACCAAACATGCTATATAAAACATACCCAACATCCTATGCAAAACACGCTACTCCCTAACTGTCGTCACACATACTTTGTAAACCTAATCAAGACCAAGTGATATTTTTCTTATAAATTCTCAGAGCAATTCTTATTTGTATTTTTTTAAATTATTTTATTTGGAGGGCAGTGGATTCAGTGAATCATGGGTTGCAGGTATTGTGAGAAAGCTTTCTCTCACAAAAACAATAATGGCTGTACTCTGATGAAAACATGCCAATTTTCAATCTTTTTCAGTAAATCTAGGGATTGTTGGAGATGAAGGAGAATGGATTCTAAAGGGATGAGCCAGCTAAACAAAGCAATCATCTTGGGAATAAATGATGACTGTCCTTTAAGTGGGGTTGGTGTTTAATGTGGATATTGCATCTAGTTCAACAAACTGGTGTGGGCCCAATTATTTAAGGGTCCATGAACATATTGACAGTATTGCAGAATACTCTGCATCTTCAGAGATGGGAAGAAATTGTGTCAAATTGTAGGGTTGAATCGGTTCGGGCTGGACTGTTCCCATGAGGCACAGGGTCAGACTGATTTGCATATGGCAATGTCTGAACTGGGGTGGCTGAGTGGGCTAAAGAATGGTGATGGATTAAACCCAGATCAGTTGACTGGGGGTGAGTGTTTGATTTGCTCAAACGCTCCGTCCATCATCCCCTTTTGTTTCGCTTTGTTCGCCCTAAGTTGGCAGGGTATGCTCAGATGTGAGTCCCTTGCTCACTTGGCCACGGGATTCAAGATAGCCTGGCTGATGAGGATTAGGAATCGGAAACCGGTCCCAGGATGCTTGTCTCCGGTCCAGGGAAGACATGGCTTGGCAGTTCGGGCTGGACTGTTCCCTGAAGGCACAGGGTCTGACTGATTTGCATATGGTCATGTCTGAACTGGGGTGGCTGAGTGGGCTAAAGAATGGTGATGGATTTAACCCAGATCAGTTGACTGGGGGTGAGTGTTTGATTTGCTCAAACGCTCCGTCCATCATCCAATTTTTGTTTCATATTGTGATCAGCCATGACAGAGCCAGGCAGAGGAAAGAGTAGTGCACTTGTACCGGTCTTTAATCCTTACACACATACCACACTGAAATGTTTGATCTCATTTCTGACAGACCGTTAAATGTAGTTGTGATTACAGAAACTTTGCTGGACAGTTCCACTGCCTCTGCTTCTGAGTACATTAAAAAAAAACCTAGGGGATTATAATTTAAGATTGGACTAATTGCTTTTTGGACGGTGTAGCAAGAAATTACAAATGAACACTGATAACACAAATTTGTTACACGTCCATGAAATCACGTGAGCATCTTGCAGTGTAAGCACTTGTCAGTCAAACTGAAACAGTTGTGCCCTCATGTAGCCCCCTCCTAAAACTCCAGAAAAAACTCCAATGAATCCAGAACGCATCAGCTAGACTCATACTTGACATCCCGCGTAAAGACCACATCTCCAGTCACCTGAAAAACCTCCACTGGCTCCCCGTCAATAAGAGGATTACTTTCCGTCTCCTAACCCACGCACACAAAGCACTTTACGAACTTGGACCCGAATGCCTCAACACACGACTTTCCTTCTACACCCCCTCCCGCCAACTACGTTCCACCAACCAAGCGCTTGCTACCATACCTCGCATCAATAAAACCACCATGGGAGGTAGATCCTTCTCCTACCTCGCAGCTAAAACCTGGAACTCACTCCCCACTCACCTTCGTCTCACTCAGAACCACCTAGCATTCAGAAAGCAACTTAAAACTTGGATATTCGACAAGTAATTCCCCACCCTTCTTCAAGCGCCTTGAGACCCTCCGGGTATGTAGCGCGCTATATAAATCTTTTTGACTTGACTTTTGACAGGGTTGCTTTACTCTGAGATATTGGAGACAATAATAGACATGTGCTGATGTATTCTCAGTTGGTAAGGTAGGGAAATTTTAATCTCTGGTTTGATAACCATGCAGATGATGCAGTCATGAAGTTCTTAACATATGGAGTCTGGCAGCCCTCCTTTCTGGTGTTCCCAACCAGGCCCTTCTAATTGCTGTGACCTGTTTCCCATTGGGGACATCGAATAAGCCCCCACCGTCCTCAATTAGTCAGCAGAACGATCCTGTGAATACAAGTGCCTGTGACCTCTCTGCTAAGAAGAAAGGAAAACGAAGCAAGTGGTCACCTATGGGCCACTAGACACAGGTTCATAGTTAATCCCACAGACAGATCTTGTGATTCTGCTGGGTCTATTTCATTGAAGTCTGGACTGACAACTTCTGATGCTATTGGGGGTAGGGGAGAGGGGATGCATTTAAGCACCTCATTTTGACTGGGAAATGGCCCTGGAGAAGGTCAGATCTATTGTGGCCACGATCCACAGCCTAGAAGACACTATTCTGCAATTACTTGCTAAGCACAAAGACTTGTTGGACCAGCCAGTCTCTGCTCAGCCCCCTCCCTAGCCACTCACTACCAACCTGGCCGGGCCCCAAGATACAAGTGCCCCCGACTCAAGGTCTTTACTGCCAGATGGAGTACCTTCTACTATCATCAGCAAGCCCTTGTTTTCACAGGGTGCTGGAGCCCTGAGTTGTGGGCCAAGTGGTGATGGCCTGTGGGAGGAAGGAGGTTTTACTAGTACTGTGTCCAGCTTGTGCACCTAAGAATTTATTTTACAGGTCCATCTCTCCAACAACCTGCCTTGTTTGAGCTTCACCCTGATTGCTGCCCTTCTGTGGCAATCTTGACTGGAGTACCACCTCTTTGCTCTTCTGGGGAGGAATCATTTTTGCAGCTTAAAATTAAATTGTGCCACTGGTTGACCTGGCATACTGATTTCACCACTTCAGAGTAGAATGACTTATTATTCGTGAGTACGGTTGTTCCTTCAAACAAGCACATAGGAGAGGACTGTTGTTATAAACTATGAACATTTGGGACTGGCCCATCGTCTAATCCAGGTATAATAAGTGGGGAGCAGTGGTCAACATTGTTCTTCTAGGCTTTTTTTTTTTTACAAACCTGTTGTTTCTTTTTTCCTCCACTTGGATTGAAAAACCCATGGATTTTTCGGTTTCCACCTCGAATAGATACCGTCACCTGTCAGACTTGGACAGCAATGATTGACCCCTATCCTGCCTGGAAGTTGATAGGGTTCCTTTTACAGAAGGGGCTGTGAAAATGGGCACCTGCTTTACTCCTCGGTTACACCCTATAGTTGCTGGTCCCACCTCCTCACTGTTTGTAGCCCGCAGATTAACACCATTTAGCGATTCTATGGCCCCTACTACTTCCCTCACAAAGGTAGTCTCCTGGAATCTTGCTGGCATTGTGCCCAAATTATCCTGCCCAAACTGGTGCGAGTTTATTGACAAATTTGGCATTTGCCTTCTGCAGGAGACCTGGGTCATGTCCCCAGAGTTCCATTCTGGATTTGTCAGTTTTTATTAGGCTGCAACCTTTTTAGGTCAAGACCGTCCATCTAGGGGAGACTTGCAATTTGGATTAAAACTACTTTGATGTGTTCAATCAAAGTTATTGATTTTGGATCCCCTGATTTGTGTGTTGCTCTGCAGTTCCTCTCTGGTATTGCTTTATTATATATGCAATGTTTATTGTGGGCTTGGGGGTAGCAGAGGTGAATTATCTATTGATTTGAATGATGCTCATCTTATGACTGCCCCCGCTGGTTATTTTAAAATTATGGCAGGTGACTTTAATTGTAACTTCAAGTCGCTTAGTTCGGATTCTGAAGCTGTGATTGGTGAAGAGAATGTAACATGGTCAGTTCCTGTGCACTCTGTCCCGCCCATTAAGAAGTGGGCAGCTGCTGTTCTACAGCTAAACGCCTTTACCCCGAACAATGGCCTCCAAGCTTGTAACCGGAGAGTGGTGTCGGATATAGATCTCTCGCCAGCAAAGTGGGCTTCAGACCAATATTGTATTGGCGTAGGATCCGGGTGACTCCAGAACTATTGCCATACAGACAGGGATTTTTGGATGTTTTGAAGTTACCTGGGGTTTCTAGAGTCCAGTGGCTCAGGTTTGTAAAATGCCAACTGGTTTACCCCTGAGGGTGCTTTTGGGGTGTCAAAACGAACACTCAAGAGTTCATATTGGTGATTTCTGACTGATACGATTTCAGGGAATGAAAGGGTGGTTTTCCTTACTGCTGCTCTTCTTGAATTTAAATAATATTATATCATGGAAGGCAGTGTGGATGAGATGTCCATTATGTGGTATTCTTCTAAGTTGAACACAAGGTTAAAAAAACTTCAATGTGCCTGGCAGAAGGGTTTCTCACGGTCAATCAAACTTAATTGATAGAGGGCCATAAGAAACGTAAGTTAGCACATCTAGAGTCCAAAAAGCAGTTTTTCTCCGGTAAAATCCAGGAAGCAGGCTGCACCACAAATAAGCTGTTAAGTTTCTATAAGTGACTGCAAACCATTTAGTTAAATTCTTATCTGAGGATAAATCGTAGAAATGGTGTACTATACCGCAGAAGTATGTTGAAGACAACATTATTATTTCTCGAAAATCTCGTTTCACATCAGGGATAAGAGGTTAGGAAAGGAAGACTCCGGAAGTTCAGAAGGGGGAGGTGTAATTTATATTTTAATCCTATAAGGAATCTTCTCTTTCCTTGATGTCACAGTGGTAGAGGTAATGTTGTTTGTAAATAAAGTGATTCCTGTGTATCAAGATTCATTACGGGATGTTGTAGCAATTTAGCACCATTCATTAGTGATTTTAATCGGGTGTCAAAAACTATACTATTTTTATGCCTAAAAAGTATAAATAAAGGATAATTAAAAAAATATATATTATTTATCAATCTCCAGTGTTTTTTTCCTGTTGCAAAATTTGAGCATAACAGCCACCTGAAACTGCAGGTTAGCTGGTGACAACCATCATTCCTAGAGAAAGTCAGTCAGGCTTTTGATGCAATAGAGGAAACCGACTTATTGAACGACCAAATGTCCATGTTTTATATCATTGGCGAGGGAGACCATTTTCTCTTAATGCTTGTAAATCTCTCAACCATATTGATCAGATCAACCATTCTGTCCTATTTAGGAACTTGAAGGAATAGTAAGATGTGTCAGTGCTTAATGGCAGGTTATTGAGCTGATTTTTAAGTGATCAGAAAGGGACACTGTGTATGGCAATGTCAAGTTCAATATGGAGTTTCTTAGCATTTCAGTAGGATGCCTCCTTTTTATGTCACAGTTGCATACTGCTGGCATTCCTATTGTTTCCAGAACAGATTATATACTTGGAGTGGATTTTGAGTCATCCTCCTGATTATGATGGAGGGCTTTAAAGTCTGTTTCAGGTTTTTTCTCTTGATATTTTTTGCCCTTTTTTTGTTTTGGCCCACCCAGGATCATTTCGGTCTCAGTTTCTGAATCCTGCCAATCAGTCAATCAATCATGGCACTTGTAAAGCGTGCTATTCACCCGTGAGGGTCTCATGGGTTTGGGGGAGGGGGGGGTCTGCTACTGAAGAGCCAGGTCTTGAGTAGTCTCTTGGAGGTTAGTGGGTCTTCGGTCTGCCATAGGAGATGGGAGGGGGTTCCAGGACTTGGTGGCGAGGTCGGAGAATGATCTGTCGCCAGTGGTTGCTCTTCGGATGCGGGGGATGGTGGTGAGGGTGATTCGGGGTGTAGAAGGTGAGTCGTCTGTTGAGGTATGCTAGTCTGGTGTTGTGGAGTGCCTTGTGTGCGTGGGTGAGGAGCTTGAAGGTGAGCCTTCTACACACCATGAACCAACGGACCTTCTGTTACAATATGTAACTTGCAACCTATGTAACCCTACCAGCCTGACTCCCTAAAATGGCCCTCTCAAGTATCCCCTTGTCCAAAGCACTCCTGCTCCCCTTGTTGGGGATGGATCCAGCATCTTTGCCCTGGAGTCTCAGAGACCCTTCTGAGATAGTGCACAGTGACAAGGGAGTCTCTCAAAGTGGAGGACTGGGATTGATCCCCTTACCCCTGGGAACCATCTCCTACCCTCACGGAAGTCGTACACAGTGTTCATGCTGGGTTTTTCTCCCTCCTCCTTTCTTCTAAGTGTGCCCACGACCAAAGCACTCTTCTCCCCTTGTTGGGGAGGGATCCAGCATCTATGCCCTGGAGTCTCAGCGTCCCCGCTGAGAGAGTGCACCGCGACAAAGGAATCACACAAAATGGAAGACTTGGAATGATCCCTTTACCGCAGGGAGCCGACTCCCACCCAGCTGGACATTAGACATGGTTACTTCCTCGTCTCTTCGCTATGTCTCCTACCCCCTCCCCCACCTCTTCCCTCCTTCATTCTTTGCTTGCCTCCCCTATTCCTTTCCTCTCTCCCTGAATCTCTCTCCCCCTGCCTGTTTTGTTTTTCCTTGTGCCAATTCTCTGCTTAATCTCCCTCCCCGTCGCCCTTTTACATTACCCTCTTACCCTTCTACATGCCATGAACCAACTGATGTAACTTGAAATAGATGTACCTTCTGTTACAATGTGTAACTTGTAACCTATGTCACTACTCGTGTAAAGCGCTCTGACACCTCAGGGACTAGCCAGCGCTATATAAAACTCAAGTAAATAAAAAGTAAATAAATCCTCTTGTTGACGGGAAGCCAGTGTAGGTCTCTCAGGTGGGTTGCGATGTGGCTGCGGTGAGGGACGCCAAGGATCAGGCATGCGGAGGCTTTCTGTATGCGTTGCAGCCATTTCAGCAGTTTGGCCGGGGCTCCCGCATAGAGGGTGTTTCCGTAGTCCAGCCTGCTGCTGACGAGGGCCTGGGTGACTGTTCTTCTTGTGTCAGTGGGGATCCACCTGAAGATCTTTCGGTGCATTTGGATGGTGTCGAATCCGGAGGATGTAATGGCGATGACTTGCTTTATCATGGAGAGTGTCAAATCGAGGATGAACCTCAGGTTGCATGCGTGGTCGGTGAGTGTTGGTGCTGCTCCCAGGGCAGTCGGCCACCAGGGATCGTCCCAGGCTGAGAGGGTTGAACTGAGGATGAGGACCTCCATCTTATCAGAGTTCAGTTTCAGACGGCTGTTCTTCATCCATTTGGGACTTCTGGAATTCCTTTGTGTAGGTTGGTTTTGGCGGTGCAAGGGTCTTTGGTGAGGGAGAGGATCAGCTATGTGTCATCGGCGTAGGAGATGATGTTGAGGTTGTGCCGTATGGCGACGCGGGCGAGCGGGCCATGTGGATGTTGAACAGTGTCGGGTGGAGGGATGATACTTTGGGTACGCCGCAGATGATCTTGGAGGCTTCGGAAGGGGGGAGGCGGATGCTCTGTGTTCTGGCGGAGAGTAAGGAGGAGGTCTAGTCCAGTGCTTTGCCTCAGACTCCTGCGTCGTGGAGGTGAGTGCGGTGGCAGACCGCGTCGAAAGTGGCTGAGCGGTCCAGGAGGATGAGGGCCGCGGTCTTGCCGATGTCCAGCAGGGCCCTGATGTCATCAGCGGCAGCGATGAGGGCCGTCTCGGTGCTGTAGCTGCTGCGGAACCCGGACTGGGACGGGGTCCAGCATGTTGTTCTTCGAGGTAGTGGGTCAGCTGTTTGTTGACGGTCTTCTCGATTACCTCCGCCTGGAGCAGGGAGATGGGCCGGAGGTTTTTGAGGTCCCTAGGTTCTGCCTTGAGTTTCTTGAGCAGGGCGTTGATTTTGGCGTGCTTCCATCTCTCCGGGAAGGTCACGGTCTGGAAGAAGATGTTGATGGCCTTGCGGAGGTGGGGTGCGATGGTGGCGCTGGCTTTGTTGAAGATGTGGTGAGGGCACAGGTCTGACGGGGACCCAGAGTGGATGGTGCTCATGATTTTGATGGTGTCGTCGTCGTTGATGTTAGTCCAGGTGAGCAGTGGGTGGTGGCCGTGGGGTCCGAGGTGTCGTCGGCTGCCGAGGTGGTCTGGTTGTCGAAGCTGTCGTGGATGTCAGCAATCTTGCGGTGGAAGAAGGAGGCGAGAGAGGTGCACAAGTCTTGCGATGGTGGGATGTCGTTGGAGCTGGGGTTGGAGAGTTCCTTCACAATGTTGAAGAGCTCTTTGCTGTTGTGAGCGTTGTAGTCGAGGCGGTCCTTGAAGGAGGTCTCTTTGGTGGATCTGAAGAGGTGATAGTGTTAGCGCATGGCATTCTTGTGGGTGCGTGGTTTTCCGGTGTTTGTTTGTGGTGTCATATCTTCTCCAATTTTCGGAAGTTTTGTTTGGAGGTCTGGAGGTCTGTGGTGAACCAGCTGGCGTTCCTGTTGGTGTGTCTGTTGGTGGGATTCTTGATCGGGGCGAGGGTGTTGGTGCAGTCGTTGATCCAGCATCTGAGGTTGCTGGCTGCGGCGTTTGGGTCAGTGGGGTGGTTGTGTGTGCTCCGGCGAGGGTGGTGGTTAGCTGGTCTTCGGTGACTTTGCTCCAGCAGCGGCGGGGGATCTGTTGGGTGCGGTGGTGCGTGGTGGGTTTCCGGAAGGTGAAGTGGATGCAGCAGTGGTCGGTCCAGTGGAGCTTGGAGGTGTGGCTGAAGAAGACGTGGGAGCTTGCGGAGAAGTTGAAATCAAGCGTATGGCCGGCAGAGTTGGTGGGCATTGCCACGAGCTGTCTGAGTCCGAGGTTAGCGATCAGGGTGGTGGAGTTGGTGTCGTTGTTGTTCTCGAGGTGGAAGTTTAGGTCTCCTAGGAGGATGTAGTCTGTGGAGGCGAGGGCGTGTGTCCTGACAAAGTCGGCGATGGAGTCGCTGAACTCTAGCCGGGGTCCGGGGGTCTGTTGTTCAGAGTTGCTCGGAGGGTGGTGTTGGCTTCGTGTGGATCTGGAAGTGCAGGCTTTCGGCGTGTTGAGGGTGTCATCGGAGTTTGTTAAGATCTTGAGGATGGACTTGTGGAATGGCGAATCCTCCTCCAGCGGTCTCAGCGGGTGATCTTGTAGCCATCCGGGATGGCTATGGTGATGTTGGGTGCCAAGGATTTGTTCATCCTGATCTCTGTCAGAAAGGCGAGGTCTGGGGAAGATGTGTCGAGCAGGTCCCAGAGTTCGACGGCGTGTTTGCGTGCGGTGCGGGTGTTCAAGAGTATGCATTGGAGGTGGTTGCGTCCTGTCCTGTGGGTGGATTGGCGGCTTGGGTGCTGGTGAAGCTGCAGTTCTGGCAGGAGAAGGGTCCTTGGGTGCGCTTTGGGGTGGCCTGGAAGCAGGTGTGTGCTCGTCCGGTGTTAGTTTATGGAGGGTGCTGGCATTGTAGCAGAGTTGGGCGTCATGTCGTTCGCGGGGGCTAGTGGTTCTGGCGTTGGGTGCGGTCCAGATGGGCTTGCGCAGACGGGCTTGCCTTAGGCGCGCCTTTGGCCTACGGCAGACACTCCAGAGTTCATTTTTTTCCTTGCATTGACCCCCTATTAATTTCTTTATTGATTAGCTCTGTATATGAATGAATGCGTTTCCATGTCCAATTGGCTGATATGTTTTTACTCCCCTCCCCTCTGGAATGAAAAATGTTTTTTATTTTTTTAACAAGGGCTCATCAGCTGCAAAGACTTATCAAGACGTTACCTTCCTTCCACTGCCGCAGACTGTTTTTTTCACTTTATTTTACTTTTAATTTACCATTTTAACATGGCTGTTGTACCATGTTAGACCAATAAATTAAAAATGGAAGACGGTATGTTAAGTTGCGTGTGCACACAAAGACATTGACGCATGTGTTGCCTCTGCAGTCATCTTTGAACAGGTTTTCCTTAATAGAAAAGCAGTTGCAAGGTTGCTGATCATACATGCGAATGCCTCATGACACTTGTGTTTGCATGCTACAGGCATTAACAAAAAGCATCATAAAGCTGAAACCTTTTGGCTTTACCATTTTTTTTTTATTCTTTTTTTTTTTTTTACATTTCTATTCAACCACCTCGTGAAAATGTTCTTCATTAATAGCAACATTTTGTAACAATGCCAACTGTTAACAGGTGATTTTCCATGTGTTGAGAGACCTGTACACACAGATTTGAGAACATTGAGAACCTGTATTGTCTGAGATCCATTTTTGGATGGATTGAAATCGGTTTTGTTTGAACAAAGCAAACTAAATTTCTATTGGTAGAAGGAATAAGTCGGGTACCATTTTATTATTATTTTTCTTTTTAAGAGTGGACGGCACAGAGCGAGCTCACAAGGAGAAAGTGTAAACCCTTGAGAACATTTCAACGAATCCATTGTGACTTCATCTAAGTTTCACCAGAGACTTCTCCGAAGAGCTCATTTATTAGAGAAGCACAATCGGGCAAAGCATGAAGGTGCCAACATGGACAGCTAAAAAGACTACTGCAATTCTCCTTCTCTAGGCACCAATAAAGATGGTTTCTGTAAACTGCAAATCCTACAGAACTATTCTGCCAGGATAGTCTCCAATCTCCGAATGAGATGCACACACCACACCTACTAAAAGAATGATGCCTTGGTTACCATTCCAAGCCACAAGTACATTTACAGTCCTAACATTTTCCACAAATCGCTACATGGTATCGCTCCAGAACTTTTTACATATCTGTAGTCGAGAGGCTACCAGAGCGTAGTGATTAAAAACGTTGTTTTCCAGTAATAAGGAGTTGACAGTAAACCTCTAGTTGACAGTTACTGAGTGAAAACCGTACTGGGAAAGTCAGGGTTGCTGGGGTGCCTGAGAAAAGTGTGGCTCGTCATGAACAGTAGACTATGTGAACCCCTCAAAGTAAGGATGATTGTAAAGTGTTCCAATATGAGCATGACACCTGCGCGTGGTCCTAAGTGAGCCACTGATGCACATGTAGATGACGTTGTAATAGTCTGTGAGATATTCCAATGTTGACGGCGCTGTAATTAATGATCCCTCCTACGAGTCAAACATTATGGAATGTACTCGGAGTGACTGAATTAATTTTAGGGTAGTGAAGGTAAGTTCTGCATTGAAGATCACTCCAAAGCGAAGTGCTTTCTCTGTTGCTATTAGTAGTGACTTGTCACTTTTTCAAGGTGGAAAAGTGTGGCTCAGGGGTTAGAGGCGGCAGACCTGGAGCTTGAGTTCGGCCCTGGACCAGGGTTCAATTCCCCGCCTCGGCGGGTCTTGGGCTCAATAATTCCACGGACTCGATAATTCTCGCTCCGGTGCCTTCTCGACTCACGGGTTCACACTCTGCGACTCTGGGCAATAGCTTGCTTAATCTCCACATCGGCCCCTCGCGGTGGGATGCCTGGCTTTCACCTTGTGGATACCCTGCCAGGGTTATCTCACAGTGGAATACCAGGACGGGTTCCCTAAGCAAGCGCGGAGATGCCCCAGGGTAAGTCATGCGCTATATAAGCTTCATACATTCACGTTAGGCTGAAGAAGCATTGTGATCCAGCCTTATGCTTTCGGACAGTAGACAAACAGTTGATTTGTGTAGTGGTCCAAACTCCCCCTTGATTTTTTTTAATTTTCTTATGTCTCAAAAACCTTTATTGAGGAACATAAACATGGCATACACAATACACCATGCAAATCCACAGCTCTCTACAGCAAAATACAGTTCAAGTCAGTCCTTTAGTTACAGGTAGATTACATTTTACAGCAACTTGATAAACCAGGAATGTTTAAATCACAGCTCCACTGCACCAGAGTCTCACCCCCCCCCCCCCCCCCAAGGGGAGCACACATGAAATGACATCATCAGTGGGGATTCTAAAACAGTGGGGGTGCTAATGGAGAGGGGGAGGCAGTCACTGACCGGCGGCCGCCGCGGACCCAGGGCCGGCGGGGAGCGCGGGAGAGGCAACGCCGCCAGGGTGGGATCGGGAGAGGAGATAGGCGACCAGGGGGCCCCAGATGTCGACAGGTCGAGATCGGGCAGGCACTATGTCCCAGAACTCCGATAGGAGAGTCTGGCATCGAGAGGCGTCCTCCAACCAACTCTCGGCTTTAGGAGAAGGCCGCCGACCCCAGCACATGGCCACTCTGCGTCTGGCAAGGACTAGCAGCATCGAGATCAGACGTAAGGAAGCATCAGGGCAAAATTTAAGAATGCCGAGAAAGCACAGGGGTGGATCGGGGCGCACTGCAGCGCAGGTGATGTCAGAAATGGTGGAACACACCGCCCGCCAGAACTCCGAGACCTTAGGGCAGAGCCAAACTAAATGGGCAAAGTCTGCGGCAGGAGCAGCGCAGCGCACACAATTATCACCAGGGGTGAGCCTGAGCCGGTGGAGTTGCACTGGGGTGCGGTACAACCTGTGCAAGTACTTGAAGTGGATCACGCGGAGCCGATAATTCGGACAGCTTTTTGGTTTGATTACAGCAGTAAAGCCAGTCAGCCTCCGAAATAACAATACTGAGGTCCGCACTCCATGCCTCCCACGCACGATCCGAGGAAATGGAGCCTGACACAAGGGAAAGAGCGTACAGTTTGTTGACTAACTTGTGCGGTGACTGGGATGTATATATAAAGTCCAGAGTCGGAACGGTGGGCGGGGACTGAGGGGATGTGGGGTGCAGCTTTCGGCAAGTGGCATGCAGCTGATAGAATAAAAGAGTGTCCTGCAACTCCGAGGAGTCTGGGAGAGAGTAAAAGGAGTTCTCTGGTTACAGATCCGCCACCGTCCTCAAACCCAATAGCGCCGCATGTCGGGACATCCTGGAAGACTGAAGTGAGGGGAAATCTGGGTGGTCTATAATTGGCATGGAGTTGGCAGAGAGTAGAGGAAAACCAGAAAGCCCACGCAGGCAAGACCAGGCCCAACGTAGCATCTCGACTGTGTCAACCTCCGCACGAGGGCGCACCACGGGCGCGAACATAGGAGTGGACAGGGGCCAAGGAGAAGCCACATCGTTCTCAACTACGACGTGGGGCTTATAGGGGGTGGGTTGAATCCAAAAGTGCAGGAAACTGGCCTGGGCGCATA
Source organism: Lissotriton vulgaris (assembly GCF_964263255.1). NCBI lineage: Eukaryota > Metazoa > Chordata > Amphibia > Caudata > Salamandridae > Lissotriton > Lissotriton vulgaris. Next base: position 457,531,139 of record NC_141697.1, read on the forward strand.
AGGCATAGATCTTGAATTTAGGCACGCCCATCCCACCGACAGACATGGGGAAAGTGAGGATATCATAAGCCACTCTAGGTTGCTTACCCGCCCAAACAAGCGAGATGACTAGAGAGCGCATTTTGCAAAAGAAATGAGAAGTGAGGGGGATGGGGATGTTTAAGAAGAGATAAAGGAATTTAGGAAGGACCACCATTTTGGCAATTGCGATTTGGCCCGCCAGAGATAGCGGCAGTTGGCTCCACGATGGGATCCTGGATTCAAGCCAGTCTACCATCCGCCCGAAGTTTGACCTCCACAGTTTGTCCAAATCCCTACTTAACCATATACCCAAGTAGTGCGTGGGGCCAGATGCCCACACAAACGGAAAATCAGGTGGGAATGGAACCGTGGCATCAGTCAAGGGGAATAGAACCAACTTGCTCCAGTTCACCTGGATGCCCAAAAGCCCGCCAAAATGTATGATTTCCCGGACCAGGGGGCTGAGGGTTTCCTGAGGATGGCGGACATATAGGGTAACATTGTCCGCGTACATTGAGACGAGTAGGGAGCAGGACGAGAATCCAATACCCCTGTGAGTATGGTGCTGCCGAAGCCTGGCGGCCAGGGCCTCCATCACGATGGCAAAAAGCATGGGCGATAACTGGCACCCGTGGCATGTGCCACGGGCAATATTAATGGGGTAGGAAACCTGACCATTAATGCGGAGATGTGCTTATGGATTTGTATAAAGGAGTTTTTAACCTTACGCAGAAAGATGTCGCTGAAACCTATACGCGGTATGATGTAAAATAAGAAGGGCCACTCCAGTGTATCGAACACCTTAGTAGTGTCGAGTAGGGCAGCCACTGGATCCATTAGGATTAATTTGATGCAAGACAGGGAAAATGGTACGAAGATTATGTGAGGTTGCCCTACCAGGAATGAAACCAGATTGATCTGGGAGGGCAATGTTGGGCATTAGTAGAGGAAGACGGGAGGCAATCAATTTAGCAAAGATTTTGTTATCTATGTTTATAGGGAAAGAAGGCGGTAGGAGTCGCGGCGGTCTGCAGGCTTGTCAAGTTTGAGAAGCAAGGTTATCAACGTCTCACGCAAAGGTGGCAGTAATAGACCGGTGTCAAAAGACTCATTGTACATGGCCGCCAGATGCGGTTCCAGGATGTCAGCGAACGTTTTATAGAACGAGGCTGGCAGGCCATCCATGCCAGGGGCCTTGTCACAAGGTAGACTATTGATGGCTGCCATTATTTCTTCCCTGGAAAAAAATTCCTCAAGAAATTTTCGATGGTAGTCTTCGAGCCAGACGAGGGCAATAGACTCAAAGTATTGATCAAACCCCTCCCGTGGCAAAGGAGTGCCGGCAGAGTGGAGATGTGAATAATAATCAAAAATCAAGAAAACAGGATTTTATGTCCTCCGGGGAGGTAGCCTCATCCGGGCCGCCATCACTGAGGGCCGTTATATAGGAGGCAGCTCGCGGTGGGCGAAGAAGGTTAGCAAGAGTAACCCCGGGCGGTCCCCCTCCCCGAAGCGGCGCGCCCGATCGGCTCTACCCAGAAAAGACAGTTCACAGCCAGCTTCATCCAAGAATTCGGTATGCTTTTGGCGTAGCAGCGCCAGTGTCTCAGAGCTAGGGCGCGCCGCCTGGGCAGCATCCAGATCCCTAATTTCCTCCTCGAGCTTAGCCAGGGTGGAGCGAATAGAGCGGAGGACGCCCGCCTGTTTTGAAAAACATTCGCCGAATGACGGCCTTGAAACCCTCCCATAGTGTGGAGGCGGAATCGACGAAACCCGTGTTCAAATCAAAATAGTTGGTGATCGCAGTAGGGATGTCCGCACAAAACACAGAGTCTGTAACCCCAGGCGGTCCCACTCCCGGAAGCGGCGCGCCCGACCGGCTCTACCCAGAAAAGACAGTTCACAGCCAGCTTCATCCGAGAATTCGGTATGCTTTTGACGTAGCAGCGCCAGTGTCTCAGGGCTGGGGTGCGCCGCCTGGGCGGCATCCAGATCCCTAATTTCCTCCTTGAGCTTAGCCAGGGTGGAGCGAGCAGAGCGGAGGGCGCCCGCCTGTTTTGAAATGCATTCGCCCGAATGACGGCCTTGAAACCCTACCATAGTGTGGAGGCGGAATAGACTGATCCCGTGTTCAAATCGAAATAGTTGGTGATTGCAGTATGGATGTCCGAACAGAACACAGAGTCTCGGAGGGCATTGGGAGGAAAACTCCAAGTAAAGGCCCGTCGCGGGGAATCAGGAGGCCTGAGACGGATCTGGACCGGCACATGATCTGAGAAGGTGCGAGCCATGTGTAATGCATCAGTGAGCCAGGATAAGCCATCCGGCGAGGTCAGCCAGAGATCAATTCGCGACCAACAGCCCCTAGCGCCAGTGACACAGGTGCCTTCACGAGAATCAGGACGGAGGTGGTGCCAGGCATCATAGAGAGCGTTGTGGCTCTGTAGGTGTGAGTGTCTCTATAGGTGTGAGTGTATCAATCGGGCCCTGCGGTGATCGTTCAAGCCCCAGACATTCTAAGTCCAGCAGACGATGTCAGCCATAAGGGGGCGGGTCAGGGTGCAGCACTTTGCTGCGCGGACTGCAGACTACGCAGACTAACACAGCACGCACATGGAGCAAGGGAGTCAGAAGGTGGCAGAGTACAGCGCGGGTAGGGAGCAGCGCAGACAAATAGAAACAACTCTCGGTGGATTTACACAGACAAGACAATGCGGGAGAGGCACGCAAGCGTCTGGCTGGCAGGTGCGACTCAGAGGGCGGAGCGATCCGGCAGGTAGCGGAAGCGGCCCACAATCCAGACCACAGGGGAGCGCAGCGTATGAGGAGAGGGAAGTACCAGTGGAGCAACGAATTGACCTGAAATACATGACCAATGAGTGTAAACCGAGCAGATCGGAGATCACTATGCTGCGTAGAAATACAAATAAGACCGATTGCGGACTGAAATCGACTTGCAGCAAAACTATGCAGGAAGCACAATGCAGTGTCAAGAACCATAAGTATAAATGTAAAAACAAACAACCATATAGTGGCAAAATGAAGCCACAACCCCAGTAGAGGAGTATGGAACCCCCACAGTAACCCCAAAACCCCCAGCAGGAGAAATCCCCCCCATCCCCGCACCCACTCCAATCCCTCAATCAGGCTGAGAACCACCCACCCCACCCCTGGAACCCACAACTGGGAAGGGTAAGCATAAAACAAACATTGGGAATCATCCCGTGGGGGCATGGCGAGGCTCAGAGAACACCCCAGCGATATGGAAGGGTGGCCAAGCTTAGGGTAGTGTTGGACTTCCCACAAAGCAAGAAACCAAAGAAACATTCTGTATGCCTCAGTCATTATCGATAGGCGATCTGCGCTATCTGTTTGAGATTTAGCGGGAGATGAGCGGTTCGCTTTATCAAGCTTCTTGGCAAAGGCAAGGGCCTCCCTGGGGTCCAGAAAGACCAGTGTTTTAGTCCCCTGTCGGACACTCAGCTTTGCAGGGTAGGCCAGAGAGTAAGATACCTCATGCCCCTGAAGGATGCGCTTGACCGGAAGAAAACTCCCCCTTGATCTTAGGTTGGATCTGGCTATTGTGGATGGTTTGCTGACTTTGGACTGCATTGTTCCTGCTGACAGACAGCTCTTCGCCTGCACTGTAGCACCTTATTAAATTGCACCGCAGTTGTAGGTGAAGAAATGCCTGTCAGGAGGCTGGGAAGAGAGAGGTTCAGGGGCATAGGGGAGAAGGCACCCCCCGTATTTAAAAAAAAAAAAAAGTGACAATCTTCTTGAGGCAAACACTGGCATTGAGGGAGTTGGTTTTCGCCACACGTTGAAATGTGCACAAGTCGTTGTGGATAAGTATACCAAATACGATCACTTAGGCAGCTACGCTTCAGGCCATTTTGACCAAATTAACATTAAACTCGATTCACCAAAACCTTGAAGAACTTTGTTTTGGAGAGTAGTGGTGAGTGCAACCTTCTAGTTATGAAGCAACCCAGGTTATCCCTGTGTGCTGTAAATGCTTTAAAAAAACACTTGAGGACAATAATTGGGGGATGGCTATTCTTGCTGTCTGCTTATCAGGAAGTTTCTCCATTATAGTTAAGAGCGCAAATATCACCCATCAAGAAGCAAATGGGACTGGAAGTCTCAAAAATGAGGTTTAGGTCCAGGTGCAAAGCAAACTGGCAAGTGCATATGATGTATAGTGTTTATTTGATGCACGAGATGTGCGATAGACCTATATTTGAACAGAAACTCTGAATTAGATCTGGCTGTTTGCTTGACTGGACCAACACCAATGGATTGGAAGATAACGATGAGCAGATCAGGGGACAGTGCCATGATGTTCGTGTTTAGAATTTTCGCTACCTTTGTCTATTTTATAGATTTGAGCTTTTCAAAGGGTTTTGAGATTGTAGCCGCTCGTGATGCAACAGAATTGCTTGGACCACTTCCTGCTCTAAAACAAACTTTATTTTCTTAATTCACAAAGGCTTTTGGAAATGTAAAATGTAAATGTACTGGGGCAGTAATGTAAAGGATTGCTCCATGTGGCCTGGATCTTGGATCTCGGAGTCCAGGCTTCTGCCTTTCCCAATCTTGGAAATCTCTGCACTCCACTCAGAAATCTGAGAATTGCTACAAGAGGTTAATGTATAAAAGGGGTGCAGTTGATCTTTTAAATGTCCTATCAGATTTAGTCACAGAGAGAATGAATTTGCTTATCCAAACGCTACTGCTTAACTTGGTGTAGATCCTGCCAAAGGTCCAGTCACATATATCATTTTCACTGTACAACAGAGCTAGGAGAGAGGCAGGAAGAATGTTTGTTTAAGTTGGCTTAACTGTAATATAAAAGGCCCCAAATTAGATTCCCGATTTAGGTCTGGCTTGACAGGATAACTGTCGCCAACCTTAGGTGATCAAAAAAGTACTACAGAGAGAGGGGCACTGGCTCCCTTTAGATGTTGGTTCACCTGAGTACTGCTTTTGATTTATGAAAGCAGTGTGCTTCCCCAAAGAGTGCTTATCCTCCAACTACCAGGGATCATTTGTTTATCCACCTCTTGAGCCAGACTTGTTTTTTCAAGCAGAGCTATTGTGTTTGACCTGTCGGTCGCAAACGTTGCGCTGTGATGGATGGAGCTTGCAGCTTTTTCCTTTAAGGCCACACAAATGCCACTGTATTGCTATTAAACAATGTCTCCTAGATAATTATGGTGTTTGTTCTTCTCTGGTTGCTGTTTGTTAAAGCTTATTCTCAATACAGCAGGGCTTTGTTGGTTATGATGATAACAAGCCAGTGACCAAAGCTAGAAGCTAGATATGTTTATTATGAAAATCTACGATGAAATCAGTGTCCCTGACTTCTGTATTGTGACAAGGATATGTTGGTCAATAGGTATTGAATGTTGCATTGTTATCACTCGATTAAAATCTACAGAGAGGCATTTTGTTGCATGGATCTCAAAGTTATTGTAGTAGGCAAGGATTTTACTAGTGGTTACTTCCTCAGACTACCCTTGGCGATTGAAGTTTTGCAGTGTGATAATCCTTGTTAGGCCCTGTTACAAAACCTAGCATTTTGATTTGCCAGCTATATTGTTTTCTTTGTATTTTTTGACTGTATGCATGATAGGTGCTTTTTTCAAAATCTTATTCTCCTTACACGCCTTAGTTGGTTGTGGCGAAAGCTCAATAATAATTGCTAAGAACGTGATTGGTTTATTCGTAAATGGTATGCCTGAAGCCATAGGTCAGATCTCTTTATTGAACGTTATAACAAAGACCGCACACTTGCTGTGAAAAGTATCCGATGAAGCCAATATGTGTTTAATGGTGGATTGCTATCCCCGTGTGTACAGGATGTGGACAGGTGTTTTGTTACATGAAATCTCATAGGTTACCATAGGAGGCAAGGGTGTTGATGTTCATCATCCCCTGTGACAAACCCTGTGGGCAGAAGAATTTCAATGTGATAATCTCTGTTAGGCCCTTCTGAGAGTTTTAATAATTTTTTTTGCCAAATGTAATTTTGTACATATTTATATGTTATAACAATAGGCATGATGGGTGCTAGCATATGAACACTTCAATTGGCCTGTGTTGGTTATGGTGTCAAGCCGACAGTAAAGGCCATGGACCTTACTGTTTAATTGGGAAACGTTATGTCAGGTTTTAAAGGTTTGATCCGATCAAAATGAAAAGTTATGATAAAGTGGGCCTGACTTATGTAAAATGTAAAGTATGTGCTAAAGGAAATAAGCTTTTAGTGGTGTATTCTTATTACACCATGGTCAAATCCTGTGGGTTGGGGTTGTTAAATGGCTGTCTCACAGATAACCATAGTAGGCAAGAGTTTTGATGTTAGTGGCCAACTCAAACAAAATGTTCGGATGGAAGATTTGCGTTGTGTTGACATGTTTTTAGGCCCTCGTAGAAGACCGGTTTTAGGAGGTGTCTGATGCTAAAAGTCTATTGTTGACCACAGAGCTTTAAATGAATGAAAAAGATGCAGGTCTCTAAAGAGGGCGTGGCCTCAGTAATGAGACCTCAGTATGAGTTACAATACTGTGCTTACACAGAATGCTGCCTAATAGGCATTTAAGTGCCTCTGAGTTTTCTGCAATTGAGTCCAGAGATATCACACAACAAACTTAAGCCTAAAACGAGCCAGACCTGCTGGCTTTGTGAATGCTTGTTAGCAGTTTGCTATGAATGAATAACACCAATGATTTTGTTCTAAATATTTGGAACTGGTAATTATAAATCTGACCATCACTATGTGATCACTGGAGAGAGGCCAAGGATCGAATGGCCATCTAATCAGAACACTGTTATGGCCCACTGACTAACATTGCTTTCTACATCAGCTCCAGAGCTCTCAATAGTGCCCATTAGGATCCACAACTAGAACTCTTCCAGGCATCTAAATGAGGCTCAACTTGTCTGTGCCATACAAGCTTTGGAAAGCCCAAAAGCTCAGCCTTGGAGGGCAGTGAGATCTTGACTGTACCAATACTTCGTAAAATTAATTCCAAATAAAATACAGAATTGCAAATATTAACAAAGTTAAAGTCTTTACTTACATAAAATATGCAAGGTGTGTACAGTAATCTAGTTCTAAAACTACTGACAAAGCCAATAGGTCTCAAAGGTGAAACCTGTCGGCTTTGCCAATGGTTGTTATTGTCAGGTCCCATATGTGTGACATGCTTTTGAACTGATTACAGGATCAAAAATCGTCAATGACTTACCAGTCAGGCAACTAACACCAGAAGGCATTAGAGACTTGAGAAAATGAAGGACGTATCATGAGTTCTTAAAACAAACAACTGGAGGGTGCAAGAAATGATTGTGGACATTGGGCACTGTTTAGCAGAGCTAGGAATCACAGTCAACAGTAGTTACATTGTTTAGCCGGAAAGTCATTAAACCGTAAAAAATAGCGATAGTGGTTCAGGCCTCATCTCGTAATATGAGCACGAAACACGTTGTGTACCTGAGCAGTGAAAAAACGGGGTAAAGATGATGAAATGATGGCTAGGTCAATTACTCGTGCACCATGTCCATGGGTACTCCGAGTCACCCTTAAAATCATCAATAATGCCCCAACATCCTAGAATACATGGTGGCAACCTGTCATTTTGTCTTGTGTTGCCAAAAATCCTTGCACCGATCCTATATAAAGTTTTTGGCCATATTTAAGTACGATATCCACTTTTGACAAAACATAGCTCACTAATAATGTACAGCCAATGAAAACTGCCGTAAGTAGAAAGAGTGCCAGTGCCAGACTTAAAGCTAAAACCTGGGCTGGACAAGTTACCTAGTCTGCTGCCTGCAGACCTTTACACAAGTTAAGGTATTATTCAACTTGAATTCACTTTGTGAACTATGTTCCAAAGGATGGCAGCAACTACTAGTGACTTTCCCCTGGTACTCCTGCCAAAGCCCTTGTTAACTTTGGTCTCAGTTGTCATGATAGCAGTGGCAGGAACAGAAACCAAACGAGGCTCTAAGAACCCTAATTACTTTCTGTAGTTCCCATTAATCGCCTTTTCCCTTAACAATACAGAAGCAAGGAGGAGGATGTTGAGGGCAGAACGATGGCATAAGGGATCAACTCTGGTGTATCATTAGGGGGTCAGAGGATTTCTTGTGTTGTTGCATTTATACAGTGAATCATGCTCCTGATTTGGGTCCATCATGAGCACTTCCTTATGAGCAGCACCTTGCCATGGGGCAGTTTTAATGTTTGCTGTTTGAGTCTATGAGAAACCCCAGGAAGAACGTAGTCTGTGAGGGTTCAAAATCTGATTTCTCTCCATTAATATTGAAACCCAGTTTCTGGGGCAGAGACAACGTGACTGCTAAATCCATTTTCAGTCTTGTGGTCTCCTATGTAACAATAGTATAGCGTCCAGATAGACTATCATCCAGATCCCCCTGATTCGGAATCACTTGATTACTGACCGTAGCACCTTGGTGAAGCACCATGTGATGGAGGAGCGGCTGAATGAAGGTGAAGTGAACTCGTACACCTGTTGTCTCCAAATAGGAATCGCCTATGAGGTGCAAATATCAGAATTGCAAGTTAGTCCTCCTTCAGATCCAACCGGACCTCCCAGTGGTTTGGAAGTGGCATGTCTCTGAGGAGGCACATAACTTTCAGTTGAAGTGGCAATATACAACCACTATTTGTACTCTTTTAATTTTATGACTAATCCGTATTCTTTGTCCTTTTTGATCTGAAAAATGTTGCTTCAGATCTCTTTCGGGTGTAAGGGGGTTGAGACTATTGCTTCCTTGTTCTGAAGTGTGGTTACCTCTAGATCTATGAGCTGTATGTCTTCGACTGAGAGACAGTGGCATGGGTCTTCTCTTTTGTTTTAGAGTTCTGTAGAACTCTATCTGGAAACCTGCCACTGTTTGCAACATCAATGCATCTCTTGTAACTCCCTCCATTTGGATGGGTATGGCCACAATCGTTCTCCCCCGCTTGGCTGGGAAGAAAGGGTACTCCTTACCCGATGTTCCTCCTGGAGCTTTGTCTGTGCCGCAGAAGTTTCCTCTGATGGCGCCTCTGGTTGGGAAGAAGCCTCCAAACTTTCTTTGGTCTTGCCATTGGAATGGCTTAATCTTTGGTAAGAGTTGGGTTATAAGGAAGGTTGATTGAGCTCCCTCTACCTCTACTGGTCCATCCAAAACCTTCTACCCGAAGACACTTAACATTGATTGGTTCGGTGTATCCAAGGATGAGAAGGTAGTCACACATTTACTAAGTTCCTTGTTAAAAGGATCTCCGAGCAGGCCACCATCCACTGCCAAACTTGCTTCAGTGGCAGCCAACTATCCCATATTTTTGTCTATTTTGTTGCATTAGACATCGTCTCTCTATGGACAGGGCGTAATTGGTATTCCCTAGGATGCATGTTGATGTTTGCACCTAACCTGACAATATATCGGGCAAAATGAGGTTCCCAGTTTGGCCATATCCAATATCTTTGTCAGAGGCTACACAATATCCACAATAACATCTACCCTGCTCTGTCCGCTTGCGCCTAGCTAATTGGAATTCCTCAGGTGCCGGCCACCCCAACATGGTTGTCACTCACGGTTACTACTATTGCGCCTCTGCCAGTAAAAACTGAAATAAATCCATAAAGAAATGTTTGCATTTGGCTTAGTTCCTCACGCTTTAAAGTATGCTCTTAAAAAAGGCATTAACACCTAACCAATCATACTTAAATGGTAAAACCGTACGTTTATACACTTCAGACCCTGCTAGTTCAACGAACATTCAAAAACGGCAATCCACAATGAAAAGTTCTTATCTCGCTGTTGAGCAGCAAAGAGGACATGCTTTTAATTGTGGATTGTCTTCTGTGGAAAATGCGAGCCCTGATTCTTTGTCAACACTGCTTCTTTATTATTACAATGACTCATGGGACATATGGTCCCTTTGTGTTGGGATTATTAACGTATGAATATTTTTGGGCTGCTGAGCAAAAAAATGAAGAATAGAAGTGTATAAGAGCCTTCTGTCTCCACATAGAATTCAGCATTACGCTGATTACAGCACCATTGCCCTATGCGGATTACAGCACCATTGCCCAGTGGTGCTGTGCTGTCCTCCTCAAGAGCCCACACCCTTTGATGTATCATAGGATCTGGCAACTTGCAAGCAAATGACTTGCTGGCCCCAGAGTATGTCACATGCCCTGCTCAGCTTCATTCACTATGAGCTTGCAGCTATTTCTCATTATTTGAGGTAAACCATTATTATTATCAAATGGAAATCAGGTGCATGGTTCTGTAGCTTCAGATGTTACAGCGTGACAGTTTTGTTCTTTTGAGAGGTATAGCAGGCACAATATGGTTCCTGACTGACAGAACATAGGGGCACATGCATCAAGCTTTTTTCTGGTCGCAAGCGGGCCGATTCGCAGAATCGGCCTGTTTGTGAATGGAAAAAGGCTTTTTCTGAAGCATGTACCTTTTTTCATTCGCAATTTAGGTAATCACAATTTTTTGCGATTACCTAAATTGCGAATGCATTTAGGGAATCACAATTTGCGATATCCTAATGCCGATGCATGGAGTCTTTCCTAAATGCGACGCTAATTACCATCAACTTCAAGTTGATGGTAATTTGTGCATACTTTGAAAAATGCTCAAAAATGCATTTTTCAAAGTGCCCTGTGGTGCACACATTCCCTAGGGCATGTGTGTGCCTTACATGTGCACACTTACCTTTCTTTGTGGGGTGCTTCCGGGGGCCTCAGGCCGCCAGGCACCCGTGCATTTGCATTCGCAATTTGCGATTACCAATTTGGTAATCGCAAATTGCCAATGCATTACCATTCACTCCTATGGGCCCCTAGGAATGAATGAGGTCACAGTACCTAATAGCGATTCGCAATTAGCGAATCGCTATTAGGGAATGTTAAGGAATCGCAACATTATTTGCGTTTTCTACATGCATAGGCATTTGCGATTACCGAATGGATATTCCTTAAAAATCGCTATTTGGTAATCGCAAATTGGTACTTTGATGCATGTGCTCCATAGTTCCTAGCTGGTATAATGTACTTCCTGGTATCCAGTGTGGCTAATAGTAATGGCTGTCACACTGGTGGTCTTGGTTGATCTGGTTGAGATCCTCATTGAACTAAAAAAATAGCCTGTGAATCCTAGGAACTTAGCTGCCTCGACAGAAAACTATAGAATTGTGATGTCGGGTGCAAAGGTTGAATCCCGATTGCCAGAACTAATATCTGTCATAAAGAGCAAGCTATGATAGCTGTTTCAGTAGACAACGCAGCTTATTTATTTTGACTTGTCAGTAGCTTGATTTTTTTGGAGCTGGGTCTCCTGAAACAGTTTCCAATTTTGGGTTTGTGTGTCTAGGAGTCCTTTACAAGTACACTATAAAGTCCTTGCCGGGATGCATGCATGTTTTTGCTTCTGAGTTTCACTTACTCTGGAGCAAGTCAAACCAAGCATTGGCAAAACCAGGAGAGCTCACCTTTGGGACCTATTGGCTTTGCCTGTCCGAGTTTAGCGATTCTGTGTAGCACGGCTAAAATAGTTAAAACAAAAACTTTGTGGGCTCGTCCATACAATATTACGTGATCAAATTTTTTATTTTTTATTTAAAAGCTGAGTTAGATCTGTAAGTAAAAAGAAACTTGCAACCTTAAGACGATACATTTCTCTTAAATAATGTGCCTTTTCCTCTTACCTTGTAAATTGACTTGATAAAGCAAGATGGCTTGTGAATAAATAATCATTACTTAAGTGTGTGTGTATATATATATATATATATATACCGTCTCTTATAGTAATTTGCTTTGTGTGTGAGATTTTAAGCTCTGCAGCAAGAAGATGAAGGTGGGATTTGTTAAAGATTATTTAAAAAGTAACAACATTTTTATAGTTTTCAATGATGCAAAAAAAGACGCAACTTATTACTCTGGTGTTTATTTTTCTAAATGTTTTATTGTGCTCTCAATGGCAAAAGGAGAAGATGCCGGTAAGTGTCTTTTCCCACAAAAGTTTTAACTAGTACTTTAGTTTTTTTAAATGTAACCTAGCGTAGGCAAGCTAAAAGGCATGTGGTACATTGGCTCAGTCAGTCACAGGTCAAGCTGAGCCGGACATCCTTCTGTGGTTTTCTAAGGCAACAGCTTGGTGCAGCGTCTCGCATATTCCCATTCCTATTTTGAATCCGCCTTCTGAAAGTTTGGATGCATGTTTATTGCATCAAGTGTTTGGATGTGGGGGGCGTGGCTAACTGGCCAAGATGGCGTTTGGACTCTGAAGCGGCTCCGATAATATTTCCCAGCCACGGCTGCCATTGAAACTGCAGACCTGGCTCCCGTGCAGCTGGTGCTGGTAAACAGAAGGGTGAGTTTCGGGGTAAATGAGAAAAGCTAGTCCTCTGTGAGAACTCTCCTTTGGAACTGCGCACCTGATGGACTGCAGCCATTTTGTTGAGACAACGCTCCCCGGCTTGAGTCCGCCGTGTGTCTGAGCTGGCAACGGCATGGTGGTAACGTGAATGCCCGCAATACCTGGCCAGCGGTAAGATGTGTAATCAGCGGGGAAGTGCTCAAGCCACGACAAAGCTGTGCCGCTACACAATAGACTGTCTGGCGCCATAGTAGCTGGTGTGCGCGAAAACGCGCTGTTCCTACACTGCATACCTGGCGGGGGTCCCGGGGGCTGTGTCGGGCCTAGACCCACTCACAGGCGACCCATATCAGCGTCTGGTAGTACGCCCAGAAGGAGACGAGATGCAACAATAAGGCTGAGAGCAGCGGTGAGTGGAAACCACACGCAGCGATGGGCAGCCCTGCTGGAGGCCGAGTCCCCCTTCAGTGAGGAGGCCCTGGGTGGTGTGGTGCTCGGGCTGCTGATGCACCCTGCCTAGTAGAAAAGCGTCTGAGAAAGTCCGGGGGCTTATATCGAGCCCAGGCCTACCCGCGATTAAAAGCACTGGGTGTGCAAGTGCGGACAAATGCAGGGGCCGGCAAAACGGTACTGCACCGCCGCCTTCCATACCTGTGACAATGGCGCAGTGGATCCATCTGACCCACCTTGCATTTGACTTGTATAGCAGGGACGCAGTAAAGGCCAATGTTGTGGCCCAGGAAGATACTGGAAGCGAGGCACTGTGCAGTCACCTACAATAATCCAGCAAATTGCAGCGCACCCTCGCAAATGATAGTCGCTCGGGAGCGGAAACCAGCGCAGAAGACTGGCCCACTCTGATCAGGTGTTAGTAGTTGCACCCGGAGCACACAATGCGCAGTGGAGGCTAGTACGCAACGTGCACACAAATCATAAGTCCTTGCTGAGGATGTGAGCCCAAGCGGACGTAGCCTAAGAGACAACTGCGGAACGGTGTGACACATCGCAGCAGCCTGGGTGAAGCAGTAGACACTGTTACCGCGGTGTACGAGCGAGACGGCCCGAGGCTGCATCGAGCCTAGGCCCAACTACAGATACTGTACTCGAGGGGTGCAGTTCCTTGGTGTGCCGGCTGAGCTCTGTGCTCCCACCTGCGTATGGTGAACACATTCTGGGGGCCAAACGTGATCACATGACCCTCGTCAACAAGCAACATGGGTGGGACCTACCTTGTGACCCCAACTGCTGAACATGGAGGGGATCGCAACGTGCAGCAGCGCATTGTGATGACCCACACTGCATGAACCAATCTGCCTAAGCAGCGTGTTCCTGGGAGATCAGACATCCCAAAGCAACTCAGTGTGCGCAAATACTGTAATTCTGCCGGACCTGACACCAGCGACACGCATAACGCTCACATTGGCAGTCAAAGGATAGGCAGACAACGAGCAGGTATGGTCATGGTGGTTTCGCAGCCAGGGCCAATAGCTAAACAGCCAGAACAAGAGCACGAGGCAGCAGAATTCTCAAAAGCCACCGTGCGGAATCTAAGATAGATTCAGGGCTCAAAGGAGTGACGCAGATCGGAGTCTCCCTGATACAAACACGTACATCCCTAGAAGGGCGCATAGACAAGATAACGTCAGACTTCACACTATTACACACGGATCACAGTAATTTAGCAGGAAGAGTCAGTATAGTGGAGGCGGAACTAGAAGAGGTCCTCCCAAGTACCAAAGCTGTGACCACCGAGGTGCGGGAGCTCACTGCATGGCTGCACACGCTGGATCGCGGAATGGACGATGCTGAAGGACGTTCACAACGTAATAATGTCCGCGTGGTGTGCCTGCCTGAGGGAACGGAGGGCTACGATGCAGTGGCATACAAAGAAGGAATGGCTAAAATCCCCGATTCCAGCAGATATGCTCTCCACCTTCTTTGCAGTAGAAAGGCATAAAATGCCTTCGGGCCGGCCACCACCAGGCACTGGACCTCAACCCTCCCTATTTCGCCTTCTGAACTTTAAAGATCGAGATGCAGCACTACGGGAGTTACGAAAGATGGAAGAGGTCATGGTAGACCACTCAACAGTCCTTTTCTTCCCAGACTACTCCCGGGGGTACAGAAGCAAAGGAGTTAATTCCAAGCGGTTAAGAAACGAATGCGAGAATTGGACATCAAACACTCCCTTCTGTTCCCAGCCCATTTACGAGTAGTTGAGGATGGGTACATTCACTTCAGCACAGCAGAAGAGGCGTGGGACTGGCTGGAAGCTGCGGGGCACCACACCTCACCGAACAGACGACGCAGTGGTGATGGTATTGACTCAGGCACACGCAGGAACAGGAGAAGGTACCGGACACGGCCCAGGAGAGCTCCGGGCCATGCCCAAACTAGAGCAAGTGTTGAAGGAGCGGCGAGTGACCCTCCACACAGTGGCCACTATGCAGAATTGTCAAGCCAGCAGAGACACAGATGCCTCTTCTGAAGATTCCCCAGTGAGGACAGTTCATCCGCAATGCGGCCCGGCACTGAAGACTCCTAGTGACACTCCAAACAGCAGATCTAATGTGATGGTCAATAGAGTTGTCTTATTGTTAAATGATTAGTTGAATATGCATAAGTACTCTGTACCACTCTAACATAGGCACACACAACGCGCTATGGCCTTTACTCATGTCCCTTAACAGCAGGCCCACTCACCCCCAGCGAAATGTTGTCACAATATATGATGGCAGGCACACAGTGTGCTAATTTAAGCAGAGACACCGGGCCCAATCACGTGCCCATCACCTGTAGGATCAACCCACTCCCCCCCCCCCCCCCCCACCCCCCACTGAACGTATGCGTGGTTCAAACAGCTGTACTTTGCAATATGGCGCTGTTTATTGTTTGGGCAGACGCAAGTTGTCCCTCCGCTCTACCCCAGTTACATGTTGTATTGTTTGCTTCCCTATTAGATGCATTACGCACCACAACTAAGCAGCCGCTAACAGTGCTCATACGGCACACGTCTAGCACGCAAAACTGCAATCGCCGCCCGAAGCGCCCCATACATGCACTTTTATTCTATACAATTGACACATGCCTCCCACCAACATAATTACTTGGAATGTTGGAGGAATGCACACACCAGCAGGCCAATACAAAGTCTATGCATACCTTAAGAGACACGTAGCCGAAATAGCACTGTTGCAGGAGACACACATAGCACAGCCGGTTACAGTACAGATAGAAAAGTCAAATAATTGCCACAGGCTACTCCTCATATGCCAGAGGTGCTCTTATATGGGTTTGGCCAGGGTCCAAATATGTGCCAGAGGCAACAGAAATCGATATATATAGTTGATTTGTGCTATCGAAAGGTCACCTGAATGAGAGGCAAATAGTACTGGGTTCTATATATGACCCAAATACGGAACAGGAAGACCTCTGGCAGACATTATACGAGATATTGTCGCGCTGATGTAATATTCCATGGTGGGGGCTACTTTGACACCAACCTTGATAGGTCTTTCTCACTGTTGCAGCAAACTGCTGCCGCATCCAACACCAAGACACTGGGGCAGTGGCTGTGACACTCTGGTCTGGTAGACATGTGGAGAGCCCTGAACCTGCAGGCACCCCTCCAGCGCCTTGAGACCCTCCCGGGTGAGTAGTGTGCTGTACAAATGACGTGATTGATTGATTGATATTGCTTCTAGTCACATCCACATGGATTACATGTCCGCATAGACCGTTTTGTGGGCAACACAACACTTTTGGCAGACTGCACCAATATAGACTATCTCGGCCTTACGCACTCTGACCATAACCCACACACACACTACGACTGCAAAGAGACAACATGGAGCACGCCTCCTGACTGTGAGGCTCCTGCCTTTATCGCTGGATGGGAGACCCGCCCCCCGCCCCCTTCTGGGCATCAGTGGACACAGCTATAGACACTTCGAAACTAATGCAGGATTGATCCCTGACACAGGTGTGCTGTGGGTTGCGTGCAAATTAGAGTAAAATATCCAGGACTCAGCTGGAGTATTCGTCGCCAGCTAGACCGTTAGGCAAAGCACATCGAAGACACACTCGCTAGCTTAGAAACCAACCTAGCACACAACACTGGCACCCAACAGGCACTGGATGATCAGAGACTAAAACATGGCGAGTTTACTGCTCACTATGCTAGGGAGTATAGATCAGACAATCACGCAAAGCTGACCGCATCAGAATCCTTTCTATCCCCACTCAATATGCCTGTGGTGACCGATGAGTAGAGAGCCGAACTCGATGAACCAATCCCACTTGTGGAGATGCAACAGGCAATTATGTGAGCAAAATGTCCTAGGCCGTCTAATGAATAGGCAAACAATTAACCTGACCCAGTAGCGAAAGGAACATTCAAGAGGTAAAATTATACAAAAAACATGTTTTTAATTAACATAGTAAAAATCATATAGAACCTGAACAAAAATCAGACTATATGATAAGATCAAACAAGAATCTTGGTATATACATATAATAATCAAAACATCTACATTTAATACATAAGAATATAAAATAAACGAGAATTATACACAATTCAATAAAAAGGACACCCTAAATCATAGGTGTTGCCTAAAGTGCAGGAATGAATAAAAACTCGACGTGCGTTTCGGCAGAAAACACCTTCCTCAGGAGTCACAGTTGGTTATCTGGAAATATATTTATAAGAAAGGAACAAATATCAGATACATTTTTATATATTGTAAACATGCAGGTAAAAAGAATTTTTGTTTAATTTATCCCCCAATACAACATAGATAAAACAAAGTATAACATGGCATATCTCTAACAAGAATTTCCTAAACACTATTCGGTTCAGATCTACTAATTTGTTCCCTAAATGTCTTAAGATAGACAAGTCTTTTCTTGCGATTGTTTAGTACTCAATTGATAGTATGCAGTACAACCTATAACAATCCGATAGAGGTTGCTGTAAGGACAATAAAAATATAATTGCAACAGAACACTAGTTAATGCATCAAAAATAGCATTGATAGGTACGTTGATGTAAACTTACATTCTAGACTAGATGACAAGGTAGATGATATCTTCATTTATAGATAAGCAACATCAACAGGTAAATGATGGTCCTGGTCAATAAAGAAACACAGATATGTGTCATAATTATTCACAGAAATCCTATGAACATACGGTGCCACACGAATACATGACATAATGGTAAAAAACTGCAAGAAAAATGAGCAGTGTGCGAGACGCTATCTCATAACAGAGTCTCAAATACAAGAACAGATAAGTACATGAACAAGCACTTGATTACCAAGGCGATAATCTAGGCAGATGTGAGCTAGATGGATTTGTATACATATCACAGGAAGCACGAAATTAAGATGATGTACCTGTGAAGAATAGATCTGCAGGTGTATAGGATGTTTTCAGTCGCTAGTCACGGTAGGGGATGAAACAAATCTTTAGAACATCTAACAAAATATCTGGGGGAAGAATAAAATGGATCAGATCCTAGATAAATCATTGATCAAGGTGTATTTATAATGTCAAACATAGAACTATGTCATCCCTTTGCAAACCAAAAACCGGGGAACTCACGCATGAATGATAAATAAAAGGCTAGAGAACGCCGTTTATCGGGTGAAGGATTGCATGAACACAATGTTGGTTATTGGACATACATGAGTCGACATATATTTCAGGAATACTGAGGCAAATATATAAATAATAAAGGTAATCGACGTGGTACGATAAAGACAAAGGAAAATAACCGGTATGATGAAAATATAATAAACAACTGGAAAACTAAGATGTTCATAATTTCTTGTCAAAGTATCAATGCTACCTTGCTGTTCTATATATTTATATGAGTCATAATTACCTGAACATATGCAAAAAAAAAAAATCTTTTTTTCTCAGGATGAATAAAGCTGATAGCGTGTGGAATGTATATAGCAGCCAGTTAACTTGCCCCAAGACGTCAACTGTCGTGTCTGCAGTTGCGTGTGGAGCTAAAAGCAAATGACATAAATCTATTACTCAAGATATTCTACGCAGTAATCTAAAGTTCAAAAAGCAGTGTGGGGCTAAAACGGACAATTACCTCAATTTATCTATTTATGATGTAACAATAGCCGATAGTTAGCGATGAACGTCTGCGGTTGGAATAGACCCGTCAGAACAACATTTGCGTGGCTAAAAAGGACTGTTGTTAGTCTGTAAAACAAACATAAACCACAGACTAATTTATTAAAGGAATGACATCTGTATTATACAGAGCAACTAAGTGTCACGGGCGAAAAGATTATTCTCTATCGTTCGCGGGCGGTCTAAACCGGCATAGTAGCCCTTACCTGATGGAAAAAATGTCTAGAAGCAGGATAATGCTCCCTCGGCATTAATGGCGCGGCGTCCCGTCCTCCAAAACGAAAACATTAAGGACGAAGGGACCCGCCCCATTTAAATACCGGAATAGCGCGGGAAATCAGTTCCCAATGCGGACAGATAATAGACAGGGGCAACGGGCTAATAGATGTTCTATAATCCCCGCAACCCAAACCAAGATGGCTCATATCCGGTGAGTCCAAAAAGCGACAGAATCAGAAGGATAGCCATAACGTGCAGCATCGTTCGGTTCCATACGTAAAGAGCGAACTTTGAAATGCCCGCATTTCAAACGAGTGCGAAAAGTCAGACAAAGAACCACCATAATAGTATAATTGTCTGAAAATAGCGTAAAGTCTATTCGAAATTGTAGGCATTAAAAGAGAACGTTCAAAGATATACAAAGTATACTTAACGCTGATGTTAAATAATTACGTAAGGAAATGATACATAATGGATTCAAACGAGCAACATTTTAGATATTTGTCACGGATTCATAGTATCTATCTAAAATAAAAGATAGTCTGGGGGCGATACAAAAAGACCTGATACATATAATGTCACAATATCGCACATGTAAAAAATGATCATCAGGTACAAAATTTACTATTCTATTGTTAAAATGTGCAACTTGAAATGAACAGGTTATAGCTAATTACACCGAAGTAGACATATGAAAAAGGATGAAACGTGCCAGACCGGATGATGGAAAATTAAACTATGGCATTTTCCTACGGGATTTCGGCGTTAAGCCCTTTTTTGAAAGTCCCCAGGGAAAAAATCCAAAAGACTTCCCTTTTCTTTCTAACTTTGTCGCCACCTTTGCTGTCAGGGGGTCTTATTTTTTCTAGGATGCGCCATTTAAAGTCGTCAGGTGTGTGTTGTTTTCCATAGAAATGTTTAACTAGAGGTGCCATATTCTTGTTAGTCCTAATAGCTGAACGGTGTTCCGTTAATCTAACCTGGATAGGCCTGAACGTTTCGCCAACGTATCCAAGTTGACTAGGGCATAAAATGAAATCGATGCAGTTGGCAGTTTTGCAGTTCCACATACCATTAGCACTCGAATGGCAACCGTTATGTTCAAACGACTCACCTCCTATGATGTTGTTACAGGATTTACACATAATTCACTCACCCTGCCCTAGGAGTCTGTTTTTACTACTACCCAGGGGGTCCTTGTTTTTCTCATCTGATGCAACAGGCAATACAGGCATTAGCCCAGGTAAAGCGCCTGGCCCTGACGAACTGCCAGCCGAATACTACAAGGCGTACCAGTCATCCTTAGCACCGCATTTACTCTCATTATACCACAGCTCAAAGGAGACATAAGTATTGCCGGAGACACAGCGCAAATCATTGCTCGTCTCGTTGCCTAAGCCAGACAGAAATACAGAACTGATAGGCTTGTATTGTCCATTAGCACTATTAATCACGGATTACGATATACTAACCAAACAACTGGCGAGCCGTCTGGCCCCATTGGTACTGCACCTAGTACATGCAGATCAAAACGGGTTTGTGCCTGCCCGCAGTACGTCACTGAACCTGTGACTCTTCTTCAGGATAACTTACAACTCGAGGGAACGTTGGGCGCAATCGGGCTGCCTAGGGCTCGTCCTCAAAGTGTTCAATGCGCTAGAGTGGGATTTTCTATTTGCTGCGTTAAGCAAACGTGGCCTTGGCGGCAACTTCCTAGGTCTAGTGAAACTGTTATATACCTAGCCTACTGCCAGGGTCAAGACAGGCCCATATATATCTCAGCCAATTACAGTTGTGCGCGGCACACAACAGGGTTCTCACTCTCCCTGCTTTTGTTCTCACTGGCCATTGAACCACTAGCTGAGTGTTTGCGCATCACAAGAGAAGATTGGGACATTCCCTTAGGAGGCGGCACTCATGCAGTCTCTCTGTATGCAGATGACCTGTTGATATACTTCTGAGATATTAGGAAACCATGTGAAACGATGGATCGAGTGCTGTCAGAGTTCGCCTCCCTATCAGGACTTCGAGTAAATTGGGGGCCTGTATGCCTTCGCTGAGTCAACTCCCAACCCGCTGATGTTGATCAATAACACACCAGTACACTGGCAACAGGCAGCATTCCGATACCTCAGAATTCGAGTCTACTGGGAGCCAAAGGACTTTTTAGAGGGAACTCTCATGCGCCTATGTCAGCAGTCAGATCACAGATGACCTTCTGGCGAACCCTCCCACTGGCCATAATGGGCCGAATTCCCCTCCTGAAATTGGTGGTGCTCCCAAGGCTACTCTATCACTTTACCAGCTTACCCCTATATGTCTAGCCAGCACTTTTCCGCATGTTCGAACATGATATGCAACAATTCATATGGCACGGCACACGCAGCAGGGTAGTACTGACCAAACTGTACCTACCAACTAGCCGAGGAGATTTGGCCATGCCCAATATGGAGCATTACTATTTGGTGGTGCAGCTGCAGTGGGTTGCCCGTTGCATTGACTATCTCCACCTCGCAGACACCGTTACGAGACAGGCAGGCTACACCCACCCACAGATCATAACACTATTTCTCCCTGGACGGATGGGATCAGCACCTACTCAGTTGTTGGCGAGTGTGGCATATGTCTGCTTCTGTCGTAGCCTAAAAATCACAAAAACTATCACACAATATGCGCCCTTCCTGCCTTGTATGCCCAGGAAGAGTCGGGCAACCACTGCGGCAGAGCTCCGCCCATGGAGAGAGGTAGGAATCCAAACCCTAGGGGACCTGTATAACGATAAGCAGCTGCTGCCGTTCGATTTGCTTGACAAAGAATACAACCTGCCAAACAGCCAATTTCTACTCCACGCTGCACTGACGCGGACGGTACAGACATTGTTGGGAGACATAGCACAAGAGCCAACAACGCACTTGACAATCCAATACCTGCATGAACTAGGCGCAGGGAGACACCTCACTAGATGGACAGCAGACTCACTACGAACACACGTGGCACCCCCTCTGGTATCACTTAGGACCCACTGGGACACAGATTAACAGCGGCCAAGCACTGAACAGGAATGGGAAGCTATCCTAGAGGGATCCCCGCATATCCCTGCAATGTCAGATGCCGACTCATTCAATACTTTATAACACACAGAGCCTACATGACGTCAGCTAAGATTAATCAATACTTCAACCCTAACGCTGCCCAATGTCCCAGATGTGGGCTAATGGGAGATGATCTTCTGCATATGCTATGGGCCTGCACTGCCTTAGTCCCTTATTGGGAAACACTCCCAAAGCTCTTAGCCCAGTGCACTGGTCGCACAATAGAGTGGACCTGGGAGGTACGTCTTTTGGGTCTTTATCAGAGACCTAAAAAATACAAAGTAACAACTCGTTTCATAGACCTAGGACTCGTTGTAGTCAAGCGACTAACTAGCAGGTGCCAGAAATCTTCTAAACCACCAAACACGAAGGCCTGGTCCCAATCCTTAATCTGTTTGGGCCCAGGCAGAAAGCGTGGCTCTCTGTCGTGAAGACACTTGTAGGGCTCCGTGAGTTGCTGTAGGCAGCAGCATGGGATGCAATACTAGCAGTTTTCTGCAGTACCTGGCAGGAGAATTCGGAAACGCAGGAGACCCCCTCCGGGATGGATGGGACGCATGTACAAACAAACGCTACAGAGTGAACTAGACAACCAGGGAAATTTGCAGGACCACAAACATTCTGCAACTCATGTGCATTTCCAAGATTGCACACGATAATTTAAAATAACAATGGTTGGCGTCATACAATCTCAATATGTGTTCAGAGTGCGGTTGTGTGAGGGTGGGTGTGTTTGGGAGGGCGGCATTACATTGCAGGAGATATATACTGTTCCCCTAATATGTTGAATTAACGGGGCTTTACTCTTATATTTCATTTGCTAATATTAGCCTCCTGTTTCACTTGAGACTCTCGAATGCTTCTCCTAAACTAAGCACTGACTATGTAATGCTTATATGATCACATCCATTTTGTAAATTCTTCTAACAATGTCAACATACATTTGATTGCCAATGGTGTCTGTTTGAATGCATGAAACGTTCCTTTCTAAAAAAAAGAAAATTCAATAAACACATTTAAACAAAACAAAATCAAGTGTTTGGATGTGAAAGTAGGAAGTACATGTCTCTCGTAGTTGTCTCACCAGCCCACAGACCAGCAAAAAGTATGTAATAAATGCTATAATGTGGGGATAAGAAGGGAGGGGATTAAATATGAGAGAGGTTGATGAGATTGGATGTCAGATGTGAGATTGGATGTCAGATCTGAGAGTGGATGTCCAATGTGAGAGTGGATGTCAGATTTGAAATTGGCTGCCAGCTGTGAATTCAGAGCGAAAGTCTTTGTGGGTCTGAGATAACCAATTGGAGATAAGTGTGAATAGGTGTGAGCATATATGTGTTTGTGGGTGGAGAAGTGAGTGGATAAGGGTGTGAGAGAACCGTAGCGAAAATGCGAGGAAGGGTGAATGACCCGGGATAGGATGTCGAAATACCTTAAATAACATTTTTAAGCTCCTCATTTCATTTTTTTATTTTTTCGTTTCTAAGCCCTACAAATAATAGGTTTTACTATTATTGCTCAGTTAACTAAATTGCAAAGGATGGGTAGGCTGAGTCTGCATCGCCGGTATTCTGTTTTGTGACCGAAAAGCCGTTTGGTGTTTTACTTTTTTAATTTCTGCATCTCCGGTCTGCCCTGGCTCTTGGTGTTTGATTGCCTTACCATTTATGCATGGCATTATTCTTTTCCAGATCTTCTTTTGCACCATATATTTTATGTCGTAAAGAACTCATCTTACCGTATTTGTTGCTCAGGAATCCATCGGATCATCCAAGTCACTCTGTTAGGTAGACCAGTCTCTGCTGTAATCTGTGTGTTAGCTATGTCAAAGGTTTGAATGTTTGCCTAGCTGAGTCAGTTTCTCATCGTTGGAGTTTGGCTGCATTTCTACCTTTGAATGTAGGGGGCATTTCCATGCATATTTTTAGTTGTGTACACTGTCAATATTGTATTATGATATGGCAGTGGGAGGAGAAAACCTGCCTTATGACTAGTGAGCGCAGGTTGCAGGACTCGTGATATGTTTCTCATGTTGTACAGGAACTGTTTGCAATTTGTGGCTCATTTCGTACCTTTAGCAGGTTCTGAAGGTAAAAAACTACTTTTCGAAAACTAAATTGATAGTATTGGCCTAAATGAATGTATTCTCTTTTTATTTGTCACTTTGATGTGTGCTACCTGTTAGCATATACTTTTTTTCCAATGGCGAATGAGGTTTCATTAGGGTGGAGTGACCTGTAATCTGAAAATGCACCACTTTTAATTAAAAAAGTTGTGGTGTGATATGTAAATATTCACAGGATTAGGGTTAAGGGAATTGTGCTGGTATTGAGGAACCGCAAACTGTTCAGGAGATAAGAGCATACTGAATAGTTTAACTCCCTTATTGAGATCTGAACAGTAGAAGACTACTTTTGACTCTATACTGACTAATAAAATTGGACATTAAGGTGGGGTCACAGCCTGATAATGGAGTAGTCTAGGTTTGAGCAGCGCTAACATTTGAGCAACCAGATGCCAGTTGATGACTAGTTGGTGGGTGAGGCTAATGTGGTAGTGCTGCAGGCCATGCGGAAAGTGGGTCATGGTTCTGCTGTCTTTGGTGTGCTGGTCAGCAGATACAAACTGTTTGGGAGGTGGGAAACCAGAGGCCGGGTCTGGATTGTCAAGTGGGCAGTGCCAATCAAAAGGTGAGTGGACAATGGTGCAGTCTGGGGTTTTCAAGTTGATGTTACTTGCCTTGAACCTCCTTCACAGCTTTTTGATTTGGATTTCCTTGATCAGTGAGTGTGTTAACAGTTTTAGTTTCGTCATGAATCCAGCAAGCTTATCTTCTTGTGGAGAACACAACTGCACTGCAGAATCAAAGCATCCACTTGGAAGTGATGTCTTCTTGACTTATAGGCTGGTTTTGATCTGGTGTCTGTTTCTGTTGTATGATCGTGTTTGAATTGCTGCAGTGACAAAGGTGTGTAGAAGACTTGTGCTGTTTGAGCATGAGAGACTCCAATGTTATTGATCTATTTCGTTTTTACCAGTTGGGGATTTGTGCTCAACAGTGATGCCTAACATCCTGCTTGAGGGAGTAGCGTGCACCTTGCACTACCAAAGATAGATAGCTAGGGGAGTAAAGAAGGCGGACTAGAGAGAGAAGCTGATATACTGCTCATTGGGTGCGAGGCATTATCTGTTCCTGCAGGTCATTGATGTGGTAAAGGCCCAAGCAGGAAGAGATTATACCCCTAAATAGTTTGGTTGGCCATTTTCTCCCTAGGACTGTGTGAGATACACCCCTTTAAACTTTTTTAGTCTACAATGCCATATTAGGCTACATACAAGGGGTGTTTTAGTTTAGACTTCAAACTTGTTGCTGAGTTTAAGATATTAGAGCGAGTGAACTAGTTAGTTAGTTACCTGGGAACTGGGTAGACTCCTTTGCTTTCCGGTTATGCTCAATGAGCTGGTAATATGCACTGGAAGACTCATAAATTGATTTTACCTCTGAAAAGCTAAAACAAACTCTGTTCATGTGGTAGTCATTTATCGTTTAGACTTTGATCATCTAAGTCGTTGCTTGCCCTGATCAGGACAGTTTTTCAATCTCTAGCTTGTCACATTTAAAACAAATAGAACACTTGACATTTCACTGGTGATAAAGAAATTTACTGTCTCCTAATACATGCCAGAATACAGTTTAAAATTTGCTGTCTCACGTACAAAGTAAAGATGAAGATCATCAAAAACATTTATAAAAAAAAGCAGTTCAAAACCCTTTTGCATCAGGGTCGAAACATCGACATCTACCAATTGGGCCTGCACTCTACGTGTATCCCCTCCCACCCTCAACCCCAAATCACAGATGAAATTGCACTGTGCATCTAATTGAAGAATAATTATTGAAACGTGTATTGTAAATTAAATTTTGGGACAGGCCCACTATAGTAGGGTTTCTGGCCACATTGAGAATCAGAGCCAGATCCCTCACATATCAAGGGTTTTGAACTGCTTTTTTATAAATGTTTTTGATGATCTTAATCTCTCTTTTCTCTCTCACTTGAGCACCTATTTTCACTTCCTTCTCCTTCCTTGGAAGTAACATTTTGAACATTATATGCTGGACGATATGCACCTCTGTTTATGTGTGAGCTTCATTTATACAATCCGTCATTAAATAAACTAATGTGTAATAACCAAGTTGCCTCTTGGGTACCTTTCCTTAAAAAGTCACCAATGTTGAATGTGCTTATGTAATACATACATTCCCTGCCAGATGATGTAATCACTTACCATAGCTGTGCTGATTTTCTCTCATTGATTGGAAGAAATTACTTTTGTCTAGGACCAACTGTTTCCTTTACCTATCGATACCCAGGTCCTTTGACTTTATACTGGGTCACCCCATTTATCATAATGGTCTCACATACAAGGCTGTGCTTTTAGTGACCTCACCTTATCAGCCTTATCAGTAACAAGTGTTTTATGTATTTGATTGTTCCTTTGTATCCCTTTTTGCTAGGCAGCCAGGTTGCATTTTGTCATTGTAGAGAAACCCAGTATTACTTTACATCTGAAAGCTCTTATTAAAATATGTAAACCACACGAACGCCTTTCTGGTCCAGCAACGCTATAAAGCAATGTAGAATAAATTAATAAAAATGCCTGAAATTTCTGTGGCCCTGCTATTGTGCCGGATTTTTCCATCCGCTTTTGGTTCTGAAATCTGGGTCAGAATTTTCAGTCTGGCAGATAATGTTTAACATATGGACCCAGGATATGAAGTGCACTGCTTCTTGGGACGCTAAATCTCCACTGTTGCATTGTGGGACATTACATTATAAATGTAAGCGATATAAATAAGTTAAGGATAAGTGTTAATTAAGAAATAGAGTAACGGTAACTTAATTAAACATGACATAATCTCCCCATATATAGTGGTGGTGATCTAATGTCCCGGGGTGTGGTGGCAACTGATATAGTGATATACTGGCAATTTTTATATTCTATCATTTTACAGAGCCCAAGTGATTGTTTTTAGTGTGGGTGTTGTTCCAGGAGGTTGACGTTGTAGAAATTTGCAAGTCTTGTCTTACTTACATTGTCAACTTATGTGGAATTTAATAAAATATCAACTTGCCCATGGGGCAGGTTGCTTCATAAATCTACTTGTCCTGTAACAAAATCCACGTGTCCCTTTGGCGTCATGTGGTGCAGCGACAAATTATGGCAGAATCTCATTATATAAGAGCTCTGATACAGATGCCACGGATGAGTGGCTATGTAGTTTGGGGATGATCTGGGTTGCCTTTAGTAAAAGATGATGTGCTTGGTCATGATATCAATCTAGGTAGAGAAGGGCACTAGCTAAGTTGATCCCAGTGTTGCCACGTTTCCGCAGATCTACATACTGGGGCTGAAGGTAGTGGTAAGCAATAGTTCCAGGGTTACAATGCCCTTTTGAGTCTGTGCAAACCTACTAACTTGCATGTTTTAAGTGTTTTCAACAACTCTTTTCTAATCTTTTCCCAACCTGAGAAATGTTGGACATTTACTCCTGACAATGGTGGATGTAAACCTTCTATCAGAGTTTTCGAGAAAAAGTGGTTTGAGGGAATTTATACTGGCAAACACTCAGATTTTCACATGAGCAAATCTACACATTCATATTTGCTCATGCCAAAATACAGTTCACAAATATTTTCTAGGAATACTATTTCTTGTCCTCCTTTTGTAAATTCTTGGGAATTCATGAAAGCCGTATAGCTGCACTTTATGCAAGGACATATACCAAGGGTGCACTTTCTTTAATAATTGGGCCCCTAATTAGGTCTAGCATTGACCCTGAACTTTTGTGTTTATGAGAATTCTGCCTTTCTGGCTGAATCAGCTGGCTTCACTGTGAGTGACAGCATTTTGCTTTTTACAAGGAGCATATTAGCACACAAAGTAGTTTTGTTCAGTGCCAGTACCTACTGTGGCAGTGTGCTTTTTGAGGCAGAATTTGTTTTGTTGCTTTTGCCAATGTTTCTCATTATAGTGAAGGCCCGTCCGCTCCCACACCAATAATGTTTTACGAAAACCATGCCAAAATAAGTCACACATTGACAAAACTAAAAAGCTGACCACCGATTTCAGACCTGCTGACTTTGCCAATGCTTTGTTATTTTTGTTTTCCATAATAGTATTGGAAATGGTTACGCTGATTTTCCATTCTGAATATTTTTGGGAAATACTAGCATGCATCAACACATGTTAGTAAATGATGCTGCAAAGAAATGGTACCTGAAATTTTACAGTAGTTTAGCTAAATTATTTTTTCCTGCTTTCATTTTTCAATGAACATTTTATTTTGAAAGCACATAATCAACAATCTTGCTTTCAAGCTTCTGCAAATATTTGCATCAAATCATAGAGCATTCTGGGAGCATTATACATAGCCACATATTGCGAAACAGATTTGTATACTGGAACCACTGTCCGTAGTGCAGTCAGAGCTTACAACATTTATAGAGCGCTCACCCTAATAAAGGCTTTCAACTAAAGAACCATAAATAGAAGTTTGAACAGCATTAACATGTGGACAAAAATTTTACCTTAACTGCAGACAGTGCCCTTTTCCCTGTTCCATAATGTGGTACTGCAAACTGGCAGCCAAAGGGTTTGTGCCGCAGGGTGTTGGGACTACTTGTCCCAAGGACAAAATACACCTGAAAACCTGTTACCCTTGACCACAAGCAATGTTTTGTGCGTCGGGCTATAGGCACATCCCTGTATCTTGATGAGTGGCTGTGTAGTTTGGAGATGATCTGGGTTGCCTTTAGTAAAAGATGATGTGCTTGGTCATGATATTAACCTAGGTAGAGAAGGGCACTAGCTAAGTTGATCCCAGTGTCTTGGCATGATGTGGAAAAGACCATGATTTCATAGATGAAGGGCTTTGGTCTTGAGATGTTACATTCAAACCAGCATTGTATGAATTATGGAGTTCAAGATTTTCATCCCAAAAAGGCCCATCTCTAAGCTTATCTTGGTGTCATGCAAGTATGGTTGAAAAGAGACTGATTTGTCAAAGAAGGGCCAAGAGAAGAAGCCTGTTGCTACTCTACAGTGGGTTGAAAGGGGCTAGCCTTATGGGTGTCCATAAATGAATGTTACTGTTTGGGAGAATTGGAGTGGCTCGCATTAATTCTTCTTGATTTCCCAGGTAGGATCCTAGGGGGAGAGATTATCAGGTCGTTACATGGCAGAAGGAGCTTCGGCGTAACCAATGAGATACAAGAGTAGGTTTGGTTGAGCGACCAGGCGTTTTTTTTTTTGGCATGGCACAAGTCCTAAAAAAAGAAGCGGGGGAGACTAACCAAGCTACGCAGTATGCAAATTACATCATGGCTCTTGACATCACAGCCTGTGGCATCAAGGTGCGTGACAGTTCATGTGGATTACAGGAAGTGGCATCACAACCCATAACCTCAAAAGAAGTGACATCAGATCTTAAGACCTCACACACATGTTTAACAGGTCTATCATAAGTACATTTGAGCGCATTATAATATTTGACAAATTAGATTTTGCGTCAGGGTTGTGGAAACAGTGATGCAGCCTCCACACAAATTCTGGGCCTTAACTTGTACATTTGTCATTTATTATTTAAAACTCTGTCACAAAGAATTTGGCAACAAGGAGAAAAGTGGTTGTAAGTCTGTTCCTGTTCTGCTTAATTGATTGCAGAGTCTGCATTTTAAAATATCTTATGGGGTGAAGGTACCTGTTGCAGAGGACTTTAGGTGCCCAGTAAGTCTCGTGGAATAATAGTTATGGTAAAATACCTACAGAGGTTTACGTATTTGCTGGAGAGATCTGAATTTTGTCTGGTCCCAGTTTTGAATCAAAGTAGAATAGAGAGTTAATATGTCTCCTGTAAAGCACATCATGTAACTTGTAGAGGACAGATTTTTATTTTAGATACTTGAGTTACTGCTTTTATCACAAAGTTCCTTTTCTTATTTGCAGTTCATAAATTGGAATCCTTCTAATATAGCATTTGATCTATCAAGAACATGTGACTCCTACACCTTGTATCTAGGGATGATCGGAGAATTCTACTCCGCCGGAGGAGTTCATGGAGTTTTGCCCACTCTGTGCTCTGTGTGGAGCTCCGAAAAACTCTGCAAAGTGACACGGAGCAGAGTTTTTTCTTGAGCTGCTTGCCAACATTAAGTTTGTGAACGCTCGCTCCAAAAAATAGTGCTAGACCTCTTCCTGGTGAGATTTCTCAATTCGGGCGGTAGCGGCAGGTCGCAGCCACCTGCGTTGAGAAATGTGACGCTCGCATTGAGGAAGCTGCCGCTAGAGTAGAATGTTTACTCACGAGGCTGAAAGCAGCATCGGCCTCTGACGGGACGCATAGTGCAGTTTGTGCTGATTTTTACTGCGTGGCACAAACTCCCAGTGCTAAAAATCAGTGCGAGCAGCGCGACTTAGACTCTGCCGCTGGTGGAACTCCATGAGCGCTCTGAGTTTTTCAAACATTTCGCTGAGTAGAACTCCGCCCAAGTCTTCTTGTAACCCTCACTGTTATGTAACACATCCTGTACATTGAGTTACACAGCATTCAAGACAGTTGAGGATACGTTGCAGAAAATCTTTAGTTGTACAGAATGCAACAAAACAAACACTTATTTCATTCTGTAACAGGTACTGTCACCCAACCCCCACCCTCGCGTTATTTATGTCCCGCCCACCCATCATCATCATCATCAAACCACTTTATTTGGTTAAGTTAAAACACAAGGACACAAGGATACAAACCTATAAGTGCAAAAATACAAAATACAGTGTAATGTAATCCGGCGCTAACAGTCTATGTGCAAAAGGCGCAATATAGTACTGGTCAAGTAAAGTGCATTCCAGGACAACGGTGACAGTGCATCCAAGAAATTTGATATGAACTTCTTAAAAAAGTATCGACCATAAAAATAGTTTAAAAAGATAAAAGCAAATGATCTAAAACCTCGTTAATTAAGGGCTATCCTCACAGCTATTCCTCAGCCTAACAGCTGCCATAAGGAAACTGGCTATATAGAAAATCTCATTGGGTTCATTTAGGAGCTGTAGATACAATAAGGCTGGCTTTACTTGAATAAAACCCTTTCTTTTTAGTAATGGGAATAGAAACCTCTTTCTGATCTCACTATACAGATCACAAAACATTATTAGGTGCATTGTATCCTGAACTGAAAAGTTATCACAGGCACATGGCCATAACTCTTTCAGTCTACACCACCCCATAGAACTTCCTAGAGAAAGGTGAATTAGATTAAAACGGAAACGTGTTAAAAGTATACGGTGAAAAGGCCTAGTGACAATTTTCAGGTAGGGTTCCAACGTGGACGAAGTTTTTAAAAGGTAATGTGCTTTTACCGTTACTTTTGTCAACTCCAATTCTTCCCGTTGTACCGCTCATAGATTTAAAAGCTGTTTTTTCACCCAGCTGAGATCCGTTCTTGTAATTTTCTCGGGGTTTTCAAAGAGGTCCTGTCGACCAACTGTTGCCAGTGTTTTCTTAAACAAGTCACCTAATCCTATGTACATGATCCAAAATGAGACAATCCCTGATCAGTCTATGGTTAAGATCTAATTCAGGATTAAGCCATAATTTGAGCCAAAAACTAACTGGAGCCAACCTAAGTGTGTCTGTTATATAGCCCATCCCCAATTCCTGATGGACAGCATAAGTGGGTGTTGACTGGGGGACCGATAATATTCCCCATAGAAATTTGTTCTCCTCTAACTGTATCCCCTCCATGGGTCTATGCCTCCAAATCGAGGAGCCATATGTGGTAATTGCAATACATTTGGATTTATAGATATTCAGCATTGCCTCTACAGGTTTGGTCCCCAGCCATTTTGAAAGCCCATTTACGGCCGCAATTGCCCTAGCCATACCATTAACCGTAATCCTGTGTTGAGCAGCCCATGTGCCGTTCTCATAGAAAAGAACCCCCAAGTACATAAGAGAAATTACCCTGGTAACTTCGGAGCCTTCACAATAAAAACCCTACAATTTTGTTTACTCTGGCGGCCTATACTCATCACACGTGATTTGGCTATGTTTACCTTTAAATGTAATGATTTCATAAAATTTCCAATCCCTCAAGCAGCTTCTGTAGGCCAACTGCTGTACGCGATAACAAAGCAGCGTGGTCGGCGTACAGAAGCACAGTAAAAAGTAATGGAGCTAAAATACAACCTTGCCGGACTCCACGACCAGAACTAAAGTGCCTAGTGCAGTTCCCATCTTGATCGATCCGTACCCGTGCAGAAAGGTTCTGATGCAGGTCAGCTAAAAAGTGAACAAGACTCTTATCCATCCCCATCTCTAGAAGGACCATCCAGAGCTTTGACCTGTTTACCAAGTCAAAAGCTGACGATAAATCCATAAACACCAGCTGGAGTATGTCCCCTTTGGCTGAGGTGTATTTACCAATTAACAGTGATAAATTAAGGCACTGGTCTTGAGTCCCCCTGCCACTTCTAAAACCGTATTGAGAATTTGATATTATATTATTCTCGTCTAACCATCCCATCAGTTTACCTAAGACCACCCTCCCCAAGACATTTACAGCCGAATCAATTAAAGAGATTGGTCTGTAACATCGGGCATCATCTCTGTTGCCCTTTTTAAAAATGGGGACTTTAATAGATGTGGCCTAGGAAGGTGGATGGTTCCCCTTTGCTGCAGTATTAAAGATTTTAGTCAGAACTTGTGCCCAGAAAACGGAATGCGTTTTATATAAATCCGCAAGAACACCGTCTGGACCTGGGGCCTTATTACTGGACATAGCCTTAATGGCCAGAACTACTTCCTCCTCTTTAAAACTCAAAGGCGAGGTTGAATCTCTAGAAACAGCACAGGGGACAAGATCTGTAGATGGGGGAGTCTCATATACAGCCTCAAAATGTGCTAGCCACTGTGCTTCAGTGATATTACATTCTACCACAGTATTACCACTTTCATAAAAAAATTGTTTATTTTCAATTTCCCAAAAACTGCGGCTATTTTTTAAAACCTCAGCCGACATCAAGGCCTCCCACGCTTCCTTTCTGATGTCTTTTTTCCTTGCTCTTACAGCGAACTTGTAGTCCTTTCTTGTATGGCCAATTTAGTCCTATTTTGTGGGATCTGTTTAATAGCACTCATTAAAAGGCTATGTGCCCGAGAACATGTGCTATCAAACCATTTCTCAGCCATTTGTTGCCCCCTTTTTACCGGGGCCATTAGATTCAGAGATATTTGTTTGCAAATGGCCGTAAAGGCCTCAATAACAGCTGTGCCCTCAGATGTGACATCTAGACATATATTTAGCATGGCCTTTGCCTACAAGAGAAGTGTATCTAATAAAATCTCCGGAATTATCTTTGTCCTTTTCAGCCTTCTCCCCTGATCAGTGGGTTTAATGCTAACCTCCGCCCTCGTGTGACTCATGGGTTGCACCAGACCACACTCTTTATTTAGTTCCAAAATGACCGGATTATGATCACTAAAATGTGAATATTTTGCACGATAAGAAGTAACACTAGACAACAGAAGGGGTGACAAAAAAATGTAATCAATCACAGTATTACAACCTCTGGCAGTAAACGTTGGGATCCTGTTACTTGGTTCAAATGTACTGGGTTCATAGAGATCCACTACTGCTAGACCTCTTCCAGACATTCCCCCTGTCTGTTATGCTCAAAATGAGGTGTAGCATGTACTGTAGACTCACCACTATCCAAACCCCCCTGACAATCCTGCTCACACGGATGTATATTAAAATCACCCAAAATAATAATCGGGTGATAAGTGGTTTGATTTTCCCTATATTCCTCTAAAAAGGATTTTTAGATCAACAGATGATCGTTTCCATTCGGACAATCTGCTGAGTTATAAAAATTAACTACCAAAAGTTTTATGGTGTTACGATCCCTCAATTCAACTGCTAAACAATGGGGTGTTCCTACTTTAACCCTTTTATACAACCACAGCAGTTTAACAGAGAATAACACAAGGAGCCCCCTTTGGCTCTACCAGAGGAAGCAAATTCCGCTGGCTTCGAAAAAGATGTATAGACGTCCAGCCACCATTCTCCCTCCGTGTCCCAGGTCTCCTGAAGCCCCACAAGATCATACAAGTTAATCCGTTCTAGCCACTTGGGGTCATCTTTTTTAGATCTTAAGCAAGCAATATTCCAGCTCCAGATACCAAACTTGGGCATGTTTAGATTACTTGGCCCTCAGGGTTCAGTATTCTCTGGGTGACTGTTCTGATTAGAGATCATTGTTTCCAGTCAATCGTTCTCATCCAGGGTAGTAGGTGGCGGTAATCTATTTACATTCTGGTTGTTTTGACCCACTGCACTTAATATCCACTGGCTAGGTCCTCCCCCCTTCACATTTACTAGACTCCTTGTCAGTTGTGGGACAGATAATGATCCCCCATTGTTTGTGTTATTTACATATTGACTGAGTCTTGGTAAAGTGCCCCCAAAACCTGGCTTTTCCCTAGGAGTCCCAGTATTTTGATTTTTCCCTTTAATTGGTGAATAGAAAAAGGCCAGGGGGAAATCCTTAATGCACCCCTGAACCCCAAGGTGGGCAGTCCTGCATATCTTCCCTGCTAGATCATCTCTAACAAAATTTACCACTACACAATCACCCTCAATTTCCTTTGGGTTTGGACCTACCCAGGCTATACGTCTTGCCATGATGATGTGAGGCGATACTTTGAAGCTATTTTCCCACTGGTTGCAATCTAGCGAATATTTTGCTTTTCTCAGTAGATCCGCAGTTGGTTCGTGGGTGTTGACTTTCAACGGTGGTACACCCGTGAGAACAACCACTAAGTTATTTGCTTCTGGTGGCAAGAAAAGTCGGCCTACAGTAGGGGTAGGTGTGTTGGTGCTTTGTCCAGGTTTGGGGGCGCTTGATGTTTCTCTAGGTTTTGTATTTAAGTGCCCAGCAGTTTCCTTGGACGGAGCTAGCTGAGGCCCCTTACTCTCTTTAACCACACCGCTACAGTACACCAGCCTTTCTTTGCTCGTTACTATTGCCCACGTTAATCATAGTGCTTTTGGCTGCCTCCTTACACCGGGCTAGCGGTTTATCAAGCCGTGGTTTTGTTGCCAAGCAGTAATTTGGGCATGTACCACTACCAGATATAGCTTTATTTACTGTGGTAGTAAGAACTTCAATATTCAGTTGCATTCCTTCTATTAGCTTACACAGTTGATTTACTACACTAGTCAGAGCAGCACTGTCGCCCCCTAGAGGAACAGAAGGCGTAGAGAAATCGGCACGCCCCTCTTGTTCCATATCACTAGTTCCTAGTGCAGACTCTGGAGAACATGATTGATTTAGGTGGGCCCCAATGTCAGTATCAGGGCTTTCAATATTTGCTAATGCGGAAAACCTATTTTTGCAGACTATAGTGGCCTGAATTACTGGTGGACAAGTTGTTCCTGGTTTTAAGTCAGTATTTCCATTCTCATTTCTTCTGGGAGTATCATTTGCTTTACCAGGAGCACTGTTACATTGCTTTCTCCCTAAGAACATATCAGAGACCACTATGGAGCCCTGTTTACCAGCCCCCCTTGACTCTTCGGACACTCCCTCCACATTTTCAACAACGTTCCAGTTTAGCGGGTCATCCGACATAAGTAAAGTTTCACAATCTTCCACCAGCCCTTCAATGCGGCTCATAACACTGTTTTCCCCTGCATGCTTTGGGGCTTTCTTAGTTTCAACAGTACCTGTACAAGTCTCGGGGGAAGTTAGGAGGGTGGCCCAGCCCTGCCTTGTCCTGCCCCGGATGGCCACAGACGACCCGCCCTTTGCCTGGGCTTAATCCGGCGCGCACCCGCGAGCGTCTCGCTTGGCGGGACAGGCACAGTTGATTTTATAGAATGTAAGGGCCAACCAGGTGCGGGCAGTTCCAGCAGAGCCCCCTGGGACTTGTAGTATCAGCCTCGGTGTGTGGGGTGATGGCGCTGCGGCTCCCGCGAAGCGGGAGCGGCGAGGTCTCCTTGTAGCGGCAGAAAGTCCTACCAGGTGTGGGCAGTTCCAGCAGAGCCCCCTGGACTTGTAGTATTAGCCTCGGTGTGTGGGGTGACGCATTACAAAAAAAAGCTGTACCAAACAAGTATTAGAGTACACAGGAATAGGTTGACAACAATGCAAGGACAAAAAAACTAGAAGGCATTTTTTATGTTAATTCTTTTTTTAATAGTAACATTCAGTTGTACATAATGTCTTCTTGGTTATAAATAAGGTAATTGTTAGACCTGGCACCTTGGCGTGAGTCTCCCTTCCACTTTTTGCTGATGTGCCTCCGATGTTTTGCTGGTTTTCCGATACTCAGGGCACTGCGCCACGGCTGACCCGTGCCGCAGTGCAAGTGCTCCCTACTGTAAATTGTGCATGCGATTGGTATCCATGATTGGTGCATTGGATTTACTGTTAGTCCTTAGTAACGCGCACTAGAGAGTGCCGGGGCTTGTAGATGCCAATACTGCTGGTGGGCCTGCAGCGCTGGTTGCGCCACCCACCGAAGCAGCCGTAAAGATGTGTCTGGGAACTGCGACCGCAGAACCCGCGTGCGGTCTCGTACTGCCACGCTAGCTGGGCAAGTGCACCCACTTGCCAGCCTCGAACCTTCCCTTGACTACATATTAGTCACCCCTATGGTAGGCCTGCGGGCAGGGTGCGTTGTAGGTGTAAGGTAGGACAAGCCCTGATGTGTGTGGCATGTCCTAGTAGTGACTTACAACCAAAACCGTATCTCACTATTGAAGGCTACCTGCTCCATTAGGCCAGACTGAGCTGCCGGAATTATTACACCCTATAATCCCAGCAGGCTCAAGGAGCATGGTAGCGAGTCATGTTTAGTATGCCTGAACTCAGGATGATAAAATATTTCTTTTAGTAAAGTTTATTTTAGTATCCTGGGTTTGCAAATGCTACTTTTAGAAAGTTAGCATTTGCTTGCTTAACCATTTCAGCCCGCCTCTGCTGGTATGTGTATCCGACTGTCTGGGACGTGTGAGTGACAGGGCTGGGGGGATGACAGGTGGTGAATGCGCAGATTACACCTTAGTGGGAGGTAGGAGTGCCTCTTGACTCGAACTGTAGCTGTGCTCGGCCACCACAATGCTGGCTCCACCCTCCTGGGGAGCGGCGGATGACTCGGCCGGCACCTGGCCCAGGAAGGGCGAAGCCCCCATCAACAAGGTACTCTGGCCGCCCCTGTCCGCACAATGCTGGCTCCACCTCCTGTGGGGCGTCTGATGCGCCTGCCCCTCACACTGAAAGCAGAAGCCGGAGTACACCCACCGGGGTACTCAAGGACTGAGAGTGGCTATGCAAAGGCCCCCCTGGCCTGCGAGAACAAAAGAATTGGCCTATAAAAGAAGGAGCCCTGCTCCTTGAAAATTAGATCCTGTTTGGGCCACAGAAGGACTCTGCCCTACGAGAAGGACCGTGAGAGACAAGGAAGGGTGCTGACTCTTGCCTGTGTCTGGTGCCTTGCTGCCGAAGGAGAGGAAGAAGAAAAGACTACGAGAAGACTTTTGCTTTACTTTGTGCCAAACTCTGCTAAAGAGATCTCCAAGGGCTTGCTGTGAACTTGCCCCCTGACCAGCGCCCCAGGACCAGTGGGCGCTACCCCCTGAAAGAAAGCGACTGCGGGTGCTGGCCATCGCTGCAGTACCGACGGAGGAATCTCCTCCAAGGCAACGACATCCACCGTGACCGGGGCCCAAAGCAACAGCGAAAGCAAAGTGAGGACCAGCCGCCGCTGGCCCGAACACCGTGACCGCAACTGCACCGGGAGCCCGAGAGCAAAGCAAAGGAGGACCCGTCCGGTCCGAGCTCTCGAGTTGACTGCGCAACGAGCAGCCACTCACCTGCAAAGACGGACAGTTGCCCTGTGAGAATCCGCAAGGTCGGTAGCCTGCCCGACAGCCCAGCTGTGAGCGCACAGCTGCACCGGCACTTGGCTGGGTACGTCCTGCACTTGGGGACCGTACTGCCACTTGCCGCCACCGCACAACCGCCGCCTCCAGGGTCGGAGCGGACGACGAGAAGAGGACCCTGCCGCCACAGAACACCGCTGCCCCGGATGACCCGTGAACTGCTCGGCTGAGAGCCGCAATGAACAGCGACCCCAGGAAGGCAACGCGACGTGGGACAGATCCCCAGGAAGCCGCCCGCTCCACAAGAACTTTTGTTGACATCGGCCTGAGGGCCCTAAGAGAACGCTTAAACTGCTAAGAAAGAACTGTGGTAACCTGAACTGAGTAACTTGCAACCGTTATCGTAAAGTACGTTGACTGTATTCACAAGCCTGGTTAAAATCTATATAAAGATATATATTTTTACAGAATACAGTCTGGTCTCGTTGTGTGGTGGGTTGGTTGTAAAGGTGTACGATTGCAAGTGTTTAACCTATATGCCCCAAAGATTAGCCTACGACTGCTTAAGCCACACTACCTAGAGGGTAAGCAGAGGTTGTCTGGAAGGTAACCCTCAGCCCTGACGAGGAAGAGGAGAGTCCCTGCTTGTCGCTAGTGTTGCACTGCGCCAACTAGAGACTCCCCCTTCCTACATTGGACGCAGCGGTGAGGATTTTCGAATGTACACTTGCGATATCTATACCTGAGCTTCTGACCACTACACAAGGATTACGGTCCAGTTACTTAGCCACAGACTTTGCTTTTGAATTTTGCCGAAAAGAAGATTCCGAGTGTGAAAGCCATGCCGGGCACGAAGAGCCTGGATGGAGCGGAGTCCACGACCTCCGAGGTGTTGGAGGTGGAGTGGGATGCCGCGAAGCTGGATAAGTACTCCAAAACTGAACTGAAGTTTTTCTGTAAGAAACTCAAGGTTCCGCACGCTGGTTGCCGGAATAAGCCAGAATTCTACAAGGCCCTGAAAGCCTGGATAGAGTCCAGAAAGACCCCGGAGGATCAAGATGCCCTCGCCGAGCAGAATGCAACGGAGGAGCAGAATGCACTTGGGGATCTGATTGACCTCGAGAGGCAAGACAGCGTGCACAGCTTTGGTAAAGGCCTGTCGCCAGAGGAGCTGGCGGACAGGAAGGAAACAAGGAATCACGAAAGAAAGCTGGCAGAATTGAAAATCCAACTGGAGCTTGAAACAAAAAGAATGGCGCTGGAAGAGCGAAAGCACCAAATGGATTATGAAGTGAAAATGAGGGAGATAAGTCTCAAGGAGAGAGACTTGGATCGTCCTCCCTCTGGTGGCAGCACATCGCCAGTGCAGGTAGAGTCAAGAGTGCACATCCCGAAGGACGTAGTTAAGGAGTTCTTTAAGGGGGATGACATAGGACAGTGGTTTAGGGCATACGAGGTAGCCATGTCCTCCCACCGGGTCCCTGACAAGGATTGGGGAGCGGGATTGTGGGGAAGGTTCCTTAGCGAAGGGAGAGATACCTTGCTAGATTTGCCCGTTGAAAATCAGAGATCCTATTCCCACATGAAAGAAGCCTTAATGAACAGGTACGGGCTTACCCCTGAAATGTATAGACAGAAGTTTAGGGGGTGTACTAAGCGGCCTGGGAATACGTATGTGGAGTATGTGACTTACTTTTGCAGAGCACTGGATGGTTGGGTGAAGGGTAGCAAAGTTAATGATTTTCAAGGTCTCTTTGATTTGATTGCATGGGAGCACTTGTCTGATCACTGTTTTCCTGAGTTACGCCAACACCTGATCGATAGCAAGCTGTCCAACCCGAGGAAGCTTGCTGAGGAGGCGGACCGCTGGCTCAGCACCAGGGTCCACAAGGGTCCCGTGGGAGACTCCGCCAAGAGTGGGCAGGGTCCCCAGCAGAAGAGTGGGGGGGACAAGGGGGGAAAACAGAAAGGGTTCCAAAAAGGCCCCCAAAGTAGTTCCCAGGGGAGCCCGCAGCAGGGTTCTCAGCCTCCCCCACCCCCGAAGCAGAATGGAGCCCAGACAGGTAAACCTGTTCCAAAGGGGCCCTTCAATTGTTTCAAATGTGGCGAGCCTGGGCACATATCCAGTGACCCCAAGTGTCGCCTGTTTGGAAAACCCGCACCCACTGGTGCTCCGCCCCCACTGGTGCTCCGCCCCGACAAGTGACTAGCGTTCACCTGGGAGAAGAAATGATGGTCCCGGGGGGTGGAGATCCCGTTCACATGACCCTGGTCTCGCTAGGAGACAGTGAGATGATCCCTACGAACTACCTGCCCTCTAACACTAAGAAATATGGGCAGGTGGTGATCATCAATGGTAAGGAAGCTGAGGCTCTTAGAGACACAGGAGCCAGCGTGACTGCAGTGAGGCAGCACCTGGTGTCTCAAAAGCAGGTTGTACCCCATGCCTACTGTAGGGTTATCAACGCTGATAATTCTGAGAGTCAGTGTCCGATGGCTCAAGTTCCCTTCGAGTGGGGGGGGGGGGTTTCTGGTACTCTGCAGGTCTGTGTGAGGAAAACCATGCCTGTTGACTGTTTGCTAGGGAACGACTTGGAGCACTCCCCTTGGGAAAAGGTGGAGAAGACGACTCACCTGCGGATGGTGGGTCTGCCTGACTGGGCGTGCGTGACCACCCGGTCGATGGCAGCCAGTAGGGGTGATCGAGAGGTCCTGGGGCCTGCAGGAGAGGCCCAGGAACCGGCCTTAGGGAGAAGGCGCAGGGGGCGCGGGAAACCGGCCCCTGAAGTTCCCACGGTCCAGGAGGAAGCAGACCTTGAGGGGGATGCCCTGGAGCCTACAGGGGAACAGATCGCCAAACTGGGGGACCTGCCTGAGCTGACCCATTGGCAGCAAGAAGGAGGACCCTCCAGGGAGGAATTCTGCAAGGAGCAGAAAGAATGCCCTTCTCTCGTGGGTATGCGGCAGCAGGCTGCAGACCAGGCCAATGGTGTTCAGGCCAAAACACATTACGTGTACTGGGAGAACGACCTCCTGTATTCGGAGCCTAAGGCTGCTGAACCTGGGTCAGCCCGTGTGCTGGTGGTACCCCAGAAGTTCAGAGCCTTCCTACTGGGTCTGGCTCATGATGTACCCTTAGCAGGACATTTGGGGATGGACAAGACCTATGACAGGCTTGTCACCCACTTTTACTGGCCCCAAATGCATAAGAGTTCAGATGCTCATTGCAGAACCTGTCCGACTTGCCAGGCAAGTGGGAAGGCGGGAGGGAAGAACAAGGCTCCCCTCCAACCCTTCCCTGTGGTCGGTACGCCATTCCAGCGAGTGGGTATTGACATCGTTGGGCCTCTGGACCCCAAGACAGCCATGAGCAACAGGTTCATCCTGGTCTTGGTGGATCATGCCACCCGGTACCCTGAAGCCATCCCTCTGAGGACAGTGACGGCCCCCGTGGTGGGACGTGCACTGATGGGAATTTTCTCACGAGTAGGATTCCCTCTAGAGGTGGTGAGCGACAGGGGGACCAATTTCATATCCAAGTATATGAAGTCCCTTTGGCAAGAGTGTGGCGTAACGTATAAGTTCACCACACCTTACCATCCCCAAGGTAACGGGTTGGTTGAAAGATTCAACCGAACCCTGAAAGGCATGATCATGGGCCTGGAAGGTCCGATGAGGCGTAAGTGGGACGTCCTCTTACCATGCCTGCTCTTTGCATATCGCGAGGTGCCACAGAAGTCCCTAGGGTTCAGCCCCTTTGAACTACTGTACGGCCACCCCGTGAGAGGACCACTGAGTTTGGTAAAGGAAGGCTGGGAGCAATCTCCCAGGAAACCTCCCCAGAATGTATATAGCTACATGCTGGCCTTCAGAAACCAGACCAGACGCTTCAGACAACTTGCCGAGGCAAATCTGGAAGCGAGCCAGGAGGAAATGAAGCGGTGGTACGATCAGAATGCCACTCTGGTCGAGCTAGCCTGGACAAGAGGTGTATGTCCTGGCCCCAGTGGAGCCCTGTGCCCTTCAAGATAAGTGGACAGGCCCATTTGAGGTTGTGGAGCGCAAGAGCCCCGTGACATACCTGGTGGACATGAAAACGCCCAGGAACCCTTTGCGGGTCCTACATGTCAACCGCCTCAAGCCCCACTTGCGAAGGTCCGAAGTGGGCATGTTGTTGGCAACTGATGACGGAATGGAGGAGGAGTCGGAGCCTCTTCCTGACCTCTTGGTGGCCTGTGAGAAAGATGGGTCAGTGGATGGAGTTAACCTCTCACCCACCCTGACCGCCGAACAACAGGAAGACTGCCGCCAGTTGCTGGGGCAGTTTCCAGATCTGTTCTCCCTGGTTCCGAGTGTCACAGATTGGTGCGTCCATGATGTGGACACTGGAGACAGCTTACCTGTGAAGCATAAGGCTTACAGGGTGACTGACAGGGTCCGGGCCTGCATCAAGGAGGAGGTCTCCAAG
This sequence comes from Lissotriton vulgaris, assembly GCF_964263255.1. Taxonomy (NCBI): domain Eukaryota; kingdom Metazoa; phylum Chordata; class Amphibia; order Caudata; family Salamandridae; genus Lissotriton; species Lissotriton vulgaris. The sequence continues at coordinate 457,573,459 of NC_141697.1, forward strand.
ATGCTTGCCCTCGGGGTGGTTGAGTCTTCCAGCAGTCCTTGGTCCAGCCCCGTGGTCTTGGTTCCGAATGCTGCTGCGCCGGGAGCCACACCCAAACTCCAGTTCTGTGTGGACTACAGAGGACTCAATTCAGTCACGAAGACTGACGCGCACCCCATCCCCAGAGCTGACGAGCTCATTGATCGGCTAGGGGCTGCCCGGTTCCTCAGCACGTTTGATTTAACGTCTGGGTACTGGCAGATCGCCTTGACCGATGGGGCAAAGGAGAGGTCGGCATTCTCTACACCAGATGGGCATTTCCAGTTCCGGGTTATGCCATTTGGAATGAAGAATGCCCCTGCCACCTTTCAGAGATTGGTCAACCAGGTGTTGGCTGGACTGGACGAGTTCAGTGCCGCCTACCTGGATGACATCGCGGTGTTCAGTGGCACCTGGCCCGAACACCTGCGACACCTCTGGGAAGTGTTGATGGCCCTGCGCAGAGCAGGCCTCACAATCAAGGCAAGCAAGTGCCAGATTGGGCAGGGTTCAGTGGTGTACTTGGGACACCAAGTTGGGAGTGGCAAGGTAGCACCCTTGCAGCCCAAAATCGAGACCATCCTGGCTTGGGAACCCCCCAAGACCCAGACTGCAGTGAGAGCCTTCCTGGGGCTCACTGGGTACTACAGGAGGTTTGTCAAGGGTTATGGCACGATCGTGACCCCCTTGACAGAGCTGACTTCGAAGAAGCAGCCCAGGAATGTGATTTGGACTGACACCTGTCAGAAGGCTTTTGACACCCTGAAGACTGCCATGTGCACGGCGCCCGTGCTCCTGGCCCCTGATTTCTCCAAGGAGTTCATAGTGCAAACAGACGCTTCAGAGCATGGTGTAGGGCTGTTCTTTCACAGATGACTGAGGAGGGCTTTGACCAACCCGTAGCCTTCATAAGTAGGAGGTTACTTCCACGGGAAAGTAGGTGGAGTGCAATAGAGCGTGAAGCATTTGCTGTGGTCTGGGCGCTGAAGAAGCTAAGACCCTACTTGTTTGGGTCTCACTTCCGAGTTCAGACGGACCACAGGCCCCTCAGATGGTTGATGCAAATGAGGGGTGAGAACCCGAAACTGTTGAGGTGGTCCATTTCTCTACAGAGTATGGACTTTACAGTGGAACACCGCCCTGGCACCGATCACGCCAACGCTGACGGTCTGTCCAGATTTTTCCGCCTTAGTGATGTGGAACTCCCTGGGGAAGGGTAGTTCCCCCCACATTTCAGCTGGAGGGGACACATGTTAGACCTGGCACCTTGGCGTGAGTCTCCCTTCCACTTTTTGCTGATGTGCCTCCGATGTTTTGCTGGTTTTCCGATACTCAGGGCACTGCGCCACGGCTGACCCGTGCCGCAGTGCAAGTGCTCCCTACTGTAAATTGTACATGCGATTGGTATCCATGATTGGTGCATTGGATTTACTGTTAGTCCCTAGTAACGCGCACTAGAGAGTGCCGGGGCTTGTAGATGCCAATACTGCTGGTGGGCCTGCAGCGCTGGTTGCGCCACCCACCGAAGCAGCCGTAAAGATGTGTCTGGGAACTGCGACCGCAGAACCCGCGTGCGGTCTCGTACTGCCACGCTAGCTGGGCAAGTGCACCCACTTGCCAGCCTCGAACCTTCCCTTGACTACATATTAGTCACCCCTATGGTAGGCCTGCGGGCAGGGTGCGTTGTAGGTGTAAGGTAGGACAAGCCCTGATGTGTGTGGCATGTCCTAGTAGTGACTTACAACCAAAACCGTATCTCACTATTGAAGGCTACCTGCTCCATTAGGCCAGACTGAGCTGCCGGAATTATTACACCCTATAATCCCAGCAGGCTCAAGGAGCATGGTAGCGAGTCATGTTTAGTATGCCTGAACTCAGGATGATAAAATATTTCTTTTAGTAAAGTTTATTTTAGTATCCTGGGTTTGCAAATGCTACTTTTAGAAAGTTAGCATTTGCTTGCTTAACCATTTCAGCCCGCCTCTGCTGGTATGTGTATCCGACTGTCTGGGACGTGTGAGTGACAGGGCTGGGGGGATGACAGGTGGTGAATGCGCAGATTACACCTTAGTGGGAGGTAGGAGTGCCTCTTGACTCGAACTGTAGCTGTGCTCGGCCACCACAATGCTGGCTCCACCCTCCTGGGGAGCGGCGGATGACTCGGCCGGCACCTGGCCCAGGAAGGGCGAAGCCCCCATCAACAAGGTACTCTGGCCGCCCCTGTCCGCACAATGCTGGCTCCACCTCCTGTGGGGCGTCTGATGCGCCTGCCCCTCACACTGAAAGCAGAAGCCGGAGTACACCCACCGGGGTACTCAAGGACTGAGAGTGGCTATGCAAAGGCCCCCCTGGCCTGCGAGAACAAAAGAATTGGCCTATAAAAGAAGGAGCCCTGCTCCTTGAAAATTAGATCCTGTTTGGGCCACAGAAGGACTCTGCCCTACGAGAAGGACCGTGAGAGACAAGGAAGGGTGCTGACTCTTGCCTGTGTCTGGTGCCTTGCTGCCGAAGGAGAGGAAGAAGAAAAGACTACGAGAAGACTTTTGCTTTACTTTGTGCCAAACTCTGCTAAAGAGATCTCCAAGGGCTTGCTGTGAACTTGCCCCCTGACCAGCGCCCCAGGACCAGTGGGCGCTACCCCCTGAAAGAAAGCGACTGCGGGTGCTGGCCATCGCTGCAGTACCGACGGAGGAATCTCCTCCAAGGCAACGACATCCACCTGACCACCGTGACCGGGGCCCAAAGCAACAGCGAAAGCAAAGTGAGGACCAGCCGCCGCTGGCACGAACACCGTGACCGCAACTGCACCGGGAGCCCGAGAGCAAAGCAAAGGAGGACCCGTCCGGTCCGAGCTCTCGAGGTGACTGCGCAACGAGCAGCCACTCACCTGCAAAGACGGACAGTTGCCCTGTGAGAATCCGCAAGGTCGGTAGCCTGCCCGACAGCCCAGCTGTGAGCGCACAGCTGCACCGGCACTTGGCTGGGTACGTCCTGCACTTGGGGACCGTACTGCCACTTGCCGCCACCGCACAACCGCCGCCTCCAGGGTCGGAGCGGACGACGAGAAGAGGACCCTGCCGCCACAGAACACCGCTGCCCCGGATGACCCGTGAACTGCTAGGCTGAGAGCCGCAACGAACAGCGACCCCGGGAAGGCAACGCGACGTGGGACAGATCCCCTGGAAGCCGCCCGCTCCACAAGAACTTTTGTTGACATCGGCCTGAGGGCCCTAAGAGAACGCTTAAACTGCTAAGAAAGAACTGTGGTAACCTGAACTGAGTAACTTGCAACCGTTATCGTAAAGTACGTTGACTGTATTCACAAGCCTGCTTAAAATCTATATAAAGATATATATTTTTACAGAATACAGTCTGGTCTCGTTGTGTGGTGGGTTGGTTGTAAAGGTGTACGATTGCAAGTGTTTAACCTATATGCCCCAAAGATTAGCCTACGACTGCTTAAGCCACACTACCTAGAGGGTAAGCAGAGGTTGTCTGGAAGGTAAACCTCAGCCCTGACGAGGAAGAGGAGAGTCCCTGCTTGTCGCTAGTGTTGCACTGCGCCAACTAGAGACTCCCCCTTCCTACAGTAATGAAAATGCTTCTAATATTTTTTTATAATAACTTTTAAACATGCTTCACCGCAGTCACGCTGCTCCACAACATAGTTTAAAGACATAGTTTAAAGACATTGGCAAAGCCAATAGCTCTGGCAGAACACTTATAAGGTCCTGAAGGCGAGACCTGTTGGCTGTGACAGTGCTTGTTCTTGTTTGTCCCTCCCCTGAAGCTTAGTCTCTTTACATTTCCTTTGCAATCTTTGTATCCTTCCACTTCACACTATTAGGAAACTGTTTTTTTTTTGTTTTGAATAGGCACTCCAAGAAAGTGCACGTGTGTTCGTTCTCTCGTTTGTGCTTCACCCCTGCCCCGACCTATACTCCTTGTTGCTCTCCCCCTCGTGGGATTCTCACCTAGTGTTGTCCTCTCCCTTGTGTGCTTCTCCCCTTGGCCTCTGTGATTCATTTTCATTCGTGGTCTGCTTTTCACCTCAATGCAGCTTTTTTGTTTTTACCCCTGGCTCCTTCCACCCGCTCCTCCTTTGCCTCCTGACATCTGAGGTCCTTTAAAAAAAATATTTTCTTTTCTTAGGAGGGCCAGGAAGCAAATTGCGCCCACTCTCTTTAAAAAAGCATGTATTTATGCATTTTTATATAGCGCAAACCTCACCCAAAGGTGTTGGAATACTTTATAATAAAAACAAGCTTCATTACAAAGTTACAAACGGTTGCTAGTTAGAAGGTGTAGTTGATGTTGCACATTCCTGGCCATGGTGCTGATTGGGTTTGAAGATTGAGCTTTTTATCCAGAGTGACTCCCAGAGATTTATCACAGTCATCGATGATGGGTTTGTTGTTGATGTTGTGTCCATCCCGGATAGAACAGGCCATGGTGGGTTCTAACAGAAACTGAGTAAGAATTAGGTTTTGGAGGGCTTCAGTTTTATGTTGTGAGAGGTCATCCATTCTTAAACAGAGTTTAAGGTTTTGGCAAGATGGGAAATGCCATTAGTGGATCAGACTTTAGGTACAGCTGGATATTTCCTTCATACTGATTGTAGAGGATCCCAATCTTACTTAGTAGGACTCCCAGAAGTTAAAAGTAGAGGTTAAACCACATTGGGGCAAGTATAGAACTCTGTGGTACTCCTTGATCAACTACCTTTGGTGAAGGTAGACAGTTAACAATTTAGATCCTCTGTGATCTGCCCATGAGCAAGGATTGAAACCATTTTAGGAACATACTGTCAATGCCCAGCTCTGTTTTTTTGTGTGTCTAGAAGCCTACGTTGATTTGCTGTATGAAAAGCTGCTGACCGTCGAGGAGAATGAGGAGTAAGAAGCTGCCAAAGTCAAGGACTTGAAGAGCATCGTCCACAACTTGAAGTAGTGCTGTTTTGTAACTGCATCCTTAAATAAAGCTGGATTGGAATTCGGCCAGAAGGTTATTGTCTTTGTGTTGGATGAGTTGTCCCGCTACACATCTTTCAATGATTTTTGCGCCCTCTACTACGGTATCTCTATAATTTCCTCCAGAGTCTACAGGAGATCTAGAACTCTGCAGCCAGACTCATCCTTGACCTCCCCCATCGCACCCACATCTCCTCTCACCTCAAGGAACTCCACTGGCTTCCAGTAAAGAAGAGATGGCAATTCAAGCTACTGACCCACGCATACAGAGTCCTTCACCACCTAAGACCAGCCTACATCAATCACCGCCTAAACTTACACCAACTAGCCAGACAACTACCTTCCGCCTCCCTAGCTCTCACCCACACTTCCCTCACCAACAGAAGCTCAAGCAGAGGACTACTTCTCCTACCTCACAGTGAAAGCCTGGAACAACCTCCCTCTGTAGCTCTGTACCTCCCCATCTCTAAGGGAATTCCGAAAAGCTCTCAAGACCTAGCTACTCGACTGAGCCTATTGCATCCTGCAAGCGCCTGGAAACCTTCTTGTGTGATTAGCCACGCTGTACAAAATGATGGATTGATTGAGTTTTACAAGAAAAGGTAGGTTGGTGATAGCGTGAAATTAATTGAGGTCGTTCACATCTACTTCAAATTTTTAAAGAAATGGGGTGATGACCAGTTTTGAGGGAACCATGGAAAGATCCTTGGGTGAGAGAGATTTACTCATTTTGGCCAGTAAAAGAGCATGTGAGTGTAAAGGTCTTTGGAAATGTTATTCGGAATATGGTCCACAAAGTGATTTGAGGGTTTAGTTGTGATGAGGTGTTAAGTAGGACGTTCTCTCAGATAATGTAAAAGATTTGCCAGGTGTTTTTGGTTTTCCAAACAGTGGTGGGGATAGAATGTTCATCCTGCAATGGAAGCTATTTCAGTTTAGAATTTAAAAAAAATTACAAACTCCTCTGATTTCTAGACGGGGTCATCAACTTTGATTGATGGAAGGTGGCAATGGAGGGCTGCTGGCTGTTTTGATCAAATCAAAATTATTTTGGTTGATTTTTGACTGAGTCTAGAACGGATCTAAAGAGATTTGATTTCTCATAAAATATGTGGTTTTGTTAAAGGGTTCTTGCATTGCGGAGGCGTGCCAGATTTTTGGTGGAAGGAGTCGATTTCATTTTCTTATATAGAGATCTCAAGGTTTTTTTTCCTGCCTGTAAGGCCTTATTGAACAAAGGATCAGATGGTGGTGGTCTTTTCATTTTGTTCTGGTATGAAACTTCTTCATCAAGCAAAACAGAGTCTGTTGAATCAGTGGGTAGTGGAGACATTGACGTCCGTGTCTAAACTAATAGGGGGGAAATACCTTCATTCCAGTTTTGCGGAGTGTGCTGATATTGATGTGCTTGATATTGTGGAACCAGGATGTCACTCTTTTTGATTGGCCTCTGGTCATGATGTGATAGAGTTGTAACAAGAAAAAAATAAGAAAGTGGTCGGACCAGTCAACTAGAAGGGGTTCATTGACAGAGAGCAGGTCGTTTTGGTAAATTATTTGATCAAGTATGGAGCATTTCTTGAGCGCTGGTTTAAGGATGTGTTGCATCAGATAGTTTGAGCATATTGGCGTGGCACAAACTGGGCTCAAAAGTGTCAATGGGTCGTTTTTAGGTGCCAGAACTCCCACTACTGCACCATTCCCAACTCTCACTGATCTGTATAGAGAAATCCATACAGAACATAAGCAAGCTTAACTTGTTTAAACTTTATCTGTTCCCTGGGGGCGCTTTTATTCAACTCCAAGATTTTGACTGTCCTGAAGATCACACCCCACTAGTGATCTTTCTTTCCCATAGACTTTGTGAGTCCTGTAAGGCTACATTCAATGAATTCCCCCTGACCTACTCTATTCAAAACCCTTTCACTACAAGGGTGTGATCATGCAATTATTCAACGCCATGCAGAAAGAAGCACAAATCCTTAATACCTCCTCTAGGGTTGGTTGGAATCGAATGCCGGGCCCTCAGAAGTGCATTGGTCATTATGTTGCTCAAAGACTGGAGATTTGTCGCCGAATAGCAGGCTATGCATTATTCACTTAAGATTTCTTAAAAGAATCTACTATGCACCTTACAGATTGATAAAAATGTCGACTTAAGAAAATTTGTTGTGCCTTAGGTAAAAGGCCCAGGATGCCGCAGGGGTGCGCTAGGATCCGAGCATACTGGCACATGATCACTTCAACATTAACCAGAATGACTGCACACTGCATTGACCCGGATCCTTGCACTAGTCTTTTGGAGTTGGTCAGGAATATGCCCTTCATCGTTAGGTTTACACTAGCACTTCTGTTAGCTACACACCAGGTTGCTATGTGTTGGGGACCTGGCCATATGCCCACACAAGATGGCTGGCTTATAGACCTGCTATATTGTAACAAACTGTTCAAAACATATGCCGAAAATCTGTCATACTCCGCACACCCTAAAGATATCTAGTGACTGCTCAAATACTTTCAACTAAACAAAACACCACACTAAATTTCAACAGCAAATCGATGGGTCTGCTCTTTGCCTCTTTACACCATGCTGTAGTTCACATATTATCAATTACAAGGGAATGTTGAAATATTGTGCCAGACATTTGCCAGGGTGAAGATATACCACTGTTTTCCTTTGAAGTTTTTGGCCTTTTCCCCGCAGTCCACACGGGGTTGTTGTGCATACATTAAAAATACGTAGTCCGATATGTGTGCTGTACTGCGCTAAAGCTATGTCTTGTTGTTTGCAATTCGCTGATGGGTTCAGCTATAGTACAATATCACTTAAAAAAAAATATTATTTACAATGAAAAATACTACCAGGACTAGTCCTGGCATATGGCATAAATCCTTTGGTTGTTACAATGTGCTACATGCTCAATATATTTAGTTGTGTCTACCTTGTTGAGTTGAGGCGTTTCATAGTGTTGGTCTTTATTCATTTTGGAAGAATACCAATTGTGTTTTATATTCTTCCCACCCGAAAGATTCACTGAAGTGCATCCATTGCAAATATGTTCAGACCAGCCCCACTCTGCAGAAGCAGTAAGTAGCTAGGATGTGGCATAAGGCTTTTAGTGGTTGGGTCATGCTAGCACATCAAGCTCTCAAAGCAGCCCCTTAGACTGCCAGGGTGTCGGAAATGCCAATCTGGCCACGAGTGGGTGGTCCGACATGTCCTCAAAATGTTGTATTGGCTCTGCCGTGTAATAATGTTCTTGTGTGTTGCACGTGTCTTCTAGATAGTTGGCTGAAGTGGAGCTCGGCTTCCTCTTTTAATTATTTTAAAGACACCCTCTTGTTTCTTTTAATGTGTTTTTTGATTATTTTTCTATGTGTCACGTGGTGAAGGCGATTACACATGATTTTGTTCAGAATATCAGTAACGTTGCCCAAACACACTCCTATACTATATTTTTAAACATTTATCACTAGAATAAAAAGCACTTTGCTGCTCTATGTAACAATGTTGTGAAGTGCTATGCACAAATACCATGATAACTAGACTACAATAAGCAGTGTTTATACATGATGATATGCAGTGTGAAGCACCTCAACTTGAGAACATGAAAGTAGCAATAGATAAGGAATCTACACAATAGTGCAATAATAGACACAAGAAGAATATCGGAAATTGCATGGTAACTAGTGGAAAGAGAATCACTAATGATAATCCTTATTATTTCACTGCATCGTCAGCAGTGGGCTCCCATGGGGTTGCTTTGTACCCATCTGAAGGCGCCTTGTCAGGGTATACCCATTCACTGTCATCTAGAGTACCAGCTTTTTGGGATTCTCACTCTGAACCCACTTCAATCTCCAGTGGGTCGCTACATCTGCTCCTGGACTTCGGGGTTCATTGCTTCTATGTATTACCATCCCCTTCACAGAGATTACTTCTCCTGGAGTGTTAGTCAACACCAAATTATCTGGGATTGCCACATCTCCACATCCTCAACTGTGAGTCCACGTTAATCAATACTCAAGAGCTAGGTTGGCAGATAATCGCATTATTTAGAATCTGACTCCTTACTAGTGAAATGGAGGCTGCAGATCTAAACCCATTCGGAATCTCCCCGTCTCTACTGTAATTGTATGTGACAGTCCTCCAGGTAGATGTACAAACTTAGTCCCTATTACAACCAGAGCCACTGAAATTATGCAATTTTGCGGCTGCAGAGTTTTCCGCATTAATATAAATTTGCTGCATTTGCATCAAAACACAAATTCTAGCTGAAATGGATCAAAATTTACTAAAAGGGCAGCGGAGCCAAAGTTACTAAAAGTGAAGCAATACGTGTCAGTGGAGTGGCAGGTCCTTCGCAAACGTTGACCCATCAACTTTCTGTTTATTGCAGTATTTGTATGTCAAACTGGTACTTATGAGGTAAAACATTAATGCAGATAGAGTTAACGTGTAAAAATGTCAAAATAATTAGGTAGTACTATCACCTAATTTGCTGTATAATTTACCTCTCCTTTGTGCATAATTTAGTGTGCCCTGCTGAACAATTTGGTCCTTCCCTGCTGTTTAAGTCCAGTGGCCCTACCTATGACTGTTTTATTCTGCTGAACCATTACAACTCAAACGGTCCTATTCTGCAGCAACCAGTGTAGGTGGAAAGGAACCAGATAGATTGCTCCTGCAGACCGTGCTGCAGGGAAACAGTGCACCCGACTGCCGAAATGCATTTCAGCGTGGCCTGCATTGAATGCAGCTCTTATTTAGAGCTGCAGCATTCCGCCACCATCACTGCGCCGCAGACGCATAGTCAGTCCCGCAGTGATCTCAATACGGTGGCCGAATGCCACCTTCTTGTCGGCATGTTCCCGTTCACTGTCGGCTGGCGGTGTGCCCACCAACTACTAAAGCAGGGCCCACGTCTTTTAGCTCTATATTCCACTGTGGCAGAATATCATTCTGGCTGCTTGCCAAGCTTTGCAATTCCCATAACATAGCATAGCAGTCACACAAGACAAAAAAAAACACTCCCTACAGAGTCTCAAAACAAAGACCGTTCTCTTCTAACCTCACAATCATATGGTGTAGAAAGAATGCTACTTTTGCCTGTAGCCACTTCGACACCCGACCTGGTGTAGTAGGCACTATCTAAATGCTATACTACAATACAACACAATGCAGTGTAAAAATGCTAGACTTCGACTTATGTGGGATTTACTGCAGACCTTGAAACAGGAAAGCTGTAAACTGAAGACAAAAAATAGAGAAGGCAATGTCTGGCCAGAGCCGTTTTAAATAAAAAGACCATCTAAATGTTGGTCATTCACCAATTAATAATTTCAAGCTGTCATGCCCACATTAGAATCGCCCTGAGATTGCTAAATATGTCTGTGGCACCTACCTCCATGACTCCATCGGAGGACTTTTACTACATTGTTGCTACTTATTTTCCTGAAAAATTGGCCATCCCATAAGCGATTTCATCCCAATAATTGATGTGCTTGAAGCAGGACCAAATATGTTGGTTGTGCCAGCTTTATCTATAAGGTTCACTCGTAAAATAATGTAGCTCAGTAATCCCCAAATGTTTTGTGGGAAATCTTACTTCTTTTTATATTACCACGATAGAAGTATTATGCAAAGTTGTTTGCAGTCCCTTAGATGGTCCATTTTGATGAGATCAATAATATCCACTCTAAGTTCATTGATCGAAATCTTATTTATTGGGTATTTTAGTATAAAATGTTCCTCCCAGTTTGCTTTGTTCCAGAAATATTATTCATAGGAACTTCCTCAAGACTTGAAATAATAAACATATTTATACAATCGCCATCTATCCAAATGATATGTTTACAAAAATATCCTGCATCCACCAATACATTATGCTTAACATCATAAATAAAAGCACCATACAGTCAGGGACCAGGTTTTTACACAGGTTTTGCTGATAGGGAAAACGTGATTCATATTTTAAAAGTGGTAGACATCAGCACTAAATCAGACTAGATTTATTAGCAAATCAGTCATAAAAACATCCAGTGAGCAAAATAAAAATCAGCAGTATTTGACCACGAAAATCAGAGACCAAGTCCATCACCAGTTGTCCATTCCAAAAATTACAACTGCAGTAACCAGTTTTACCTAGTTGTCATCCAGGTTGTGTCCCTTTACGCTGGAAATACACAAGAGCTTCCACGTGATCAAAAAGTGTCTCAGGCTACAAATAAAAGCTGCATATCCAGGCCCAGGCCATAAGTAAATGTAAGCAGTCATTAATCTCAATGTCATACACAAAATAGTGTGCAATCTTCTATCAGCATGCTGGTAAACTGCTCTACACGGAGTGGTATCCATACATCGTTATGGAGTGAGGGTGTATTTCAGGGCTCAATATCAGTAATCACTCTAAAAATATCTACGTATACGTTGGAGCCAGTGCCATCTTAAATGTTCTATGATAATCCACCAAATCATTTAACACTTGGATTAACAGCTCTGACATATTAATGAAGACACCAGCCATCAGATATGTGCAGTTTAATAAAACAAAATGAAGTGTAGGCTACTGTAAGTAACTCCACCCATGATACACATTCTAAATGCAAACAAAATGACAGACGCCCAAAAATGCCCTACGTATATCTGAATATTCTGAATTTAAATAGTTCTTATAGGCGAATCTATGTAAACAAATCCGCAGCAATCATTCTTAAGTTCATAAAGTAATGGTATGATTCATCTGTAACTAAACCCAGTCAAAATGTATATCTGAAACTAATTGAGAGTAAAACATGGTTGGAACTGATTTTTAAAATCCCCTGATCCATCAGCGCAGAAGGGAAACTCATGGGTTTTAATCCCATATCTGCAACAAGGGTCCATAAAGCCTGGAGAAGTCATTTGTGGACTGCATTGTATTAGGCAATATTATGTTGAGAGACCTTCAGCTATTACACCAGACCAACATTGGGTATTGAACTATGACGATCTGTAAACATGTCTGCATTACACCTGTACAGACATAGTGCAAAGTAAGGTCTTGTGTTATGCCGCCTCCCACCAAGCTAACCGTTCAATATGAAGTTTAAAGTAAATGATAAATACAACCTTCTCTCATCTGAAAGCAATAATAGGCAAACACCTTGGTCACAGTCTCAAATCTGTAATGGGTTCCAAATGCATAGTGCAGTCCTCTTTTTCAAGAAGTGGTCAACGTCCAGAGAGAGAGATTACAGAAGACAAACATTTGGGAATTAAACTTTGAAAATGCATATAAATATGAAATCATCACATCAGAAAAAAAGGTATTAAGGCAGTACAAAGTGAAGCAATGTGTTGTAATCACAATCTCAATTGGTGTGTGCAACTGCGATCCCCATTCGAAATTGCAGTTGAACTGCAACATATACTATACATTTCATTACTGCAAATAAACATCTTACTGTTACCTATTATCCATAGAAGGTAACAACATATTAGCGCCTCAAAAATATTGATATTCATTATCTGTATTATGTCCATATTTCACTGCCTTCAATTTCAGTTACATAATCTTCTCTTTGGTCATCATGAATATATTCGAAATAATGGAACTTCAAACTTCGATCCAAATGCCTGCAATGTTTCTCTCCACATAATGAGGAAATATTTAATAATGCTCATCTTGATTTCTAACTGCTCTTAAATATTCAGTTATTCTTTCATTCAACCCTTATATTTTTCACATCCACAAATGAGTACGATATAGAACTATATATTCCCTGATTTTAAAACATATTCGAATTCTAACATATTTTGTTTAGGACCAATCTGTAAACTCCACAATGTCCTCCTTAAACAAAACCACAGATTTAATGCTTAGCAGTCCTCTAAATAAAGTAATACTTGATCTGTGCCGAACATATTTTGCAGCTAAAGTATATGCCAGTGTTTGTTCAGCTTCTTACTTATCTTAGGTATATCACTATTATATGCAGGAATTCATCTAATCCTTTCTGATCCACTTTACTGACTTTCGACCTTGTACATAACGTTTTTATCTTTTGTTTACTAATCCTTCTCTTAGCCATATTGATGCAGTTAGAGTCAAAACCTCTCAAGTAATCTTCTGTATATCCTTCATTGTAGCTATAAAATCCTGTTCTTGACTGCAGTGTCTACTGCAAGAAATCCCCTCCAGTGTATTCTCAAGTCCTCCATTGTACTCTCAGTTAATATCATTATCTATATTAATTCCTCCCTGAGGGTGAGTTCTGACCCAAACATCCGGAGAAGAGATCACAAGCAGGTGACACAAAAATTGGACTTTGAATGCTGCTCAACCCAGTACTTCTATGTCCTTTATCAGATAATTAATAATATAAATTTAAAAAGCGCTTTCGTGCTTGCTAGTTATGCAGTTTATGGTTTGTATCATGGATGCAAATTTAGGTAAATTGAAAATACTTTAAAATATTTAATTACTGACATATTATTACTTAGCCATTAACAAACTAACAATTTGTCCAGGGAAGTATTTCATTTGTTTGGTGTTATGAAAATATAAATACCCAGATGTGATGTGCCTTGGATTTAAAAGAGGTACTTTGTAAAACATTCACGGTAAAGAAGTGTAAAAAACCCCAAGCCTGATCTTAAAAATGTCCAACTTATACCCGAATTCCATAACAATGTACCTGTAAATAACGAGACTGTGGAGTGCAAAGTTTACCTGGTGTGATAAAAATTAATATTTCAAGTTTTCTGCTTTAAAATGAGCAGTTAAGAATGGAATGTTGTATTTTCCACCACAAATGCTGTATTAGCTTGAATATTAACTTTTTTTTACCAAGTGACTCAATTAATTAAGGGGAAAGGGAGATGTTTACTAAAGTGATCATGTTTTGTGCTGGGATTGAAATGTGCCACCCTACCCTGAAGCAGGTCCTTAATGTTGAAAGGTTGACGGTATTTATTTTATCCTTTGTGTGTGATTGCTGAGAGAAAAGCTATTTCCGTTGTTGTGAATGCTGAACCTTTTAGAAGCATGAATAAATAAAAATAATTATGTCATCTTCTGCACTCTTCATGACAGGTTTGAAGCAGTACTGTCAAAGGCTTATGTCAGAATGCTAATAAGAAATGTATATACTGTTTTTAAAATATTTGCTTGCATTGCTCATCCAATGCTGTTTTTTTTCCTACAGGGAATCATTCATATCCGGAATTTAAGTTGTGTTTGGAAAATCACAATTTTTACTGGGGCTGTGGTGAAATAGTTTTCCATTATGGATGAAGTAACCGTAGTTAAGGAAGGATGGCTTCATAAACGCGGTAAGTGACTCATTGCATGGTGTAGGAGTTCTAATAGCAAACATTTTATATAAAGGCCATTATAGAAGTGACTGCTTAATGTGCTCCGGAGTGTTGCATTTGAAGTGGTTCACGTGGCAATTGCAATAATAGGGATGCGATACGCTGAAAAACTAGTTTGAGCTTAATGTCCCTCCCAATAGCATATTTCGTAATTTTATCTGGCTTTGTGCAAGGATACTATAAGCTACATGTATTGCAATTCAAAAAATGCGTTAAATGCTTTATGAGAATGGATTTTAACATAAAAGTGTGTTGACTCTTTTTCCACAAAAAAAATGAAATGGTAGATAAAACACACGACAATTGACTATAGTTATGAAGTATAACAATCGCTGTTTACAAAATGCATAGGTATATCAGTTGGTAGATTGCATAGAAAAAGGAATAATGTCTAATAGCATGACATTTATATGTGATCCAGCTGTTCATTGTAGATTTTTTTTAAGTTAGAAAGGAAAATGGCTGAGCTCAATTTTACAGCTGGCATTTTGTCAATGGCCCAAATTTGTCTATTATACAATATATATATGGGTACACTGTACAATTTATGTTGGATTTATAGGTAATAGATAAAGTCAAACATGACGAAAAAATTTCCATATTTTTAAATAAGCATGTATATCCACTGAAAGAGTCTTTAGGAAAATTGAATTCCAAACATTGTAAATTTATGCTATTTTATCAACAGGATTTTAAGTCACCCATCCCCTGTGGAAAATGTGAAATGTTATCTTCATTAACTTGAACGTTTGTTATTCCAATGATTTCTAGTGGTAGAAATATTGTTGACATTTGGGGATCCGTTTAAATCTTTCCACCCATGTTCACCTCTTCCTCAGATGCTTTTACAGATACAGATTCTGCAGCATCTCTACTTAGAGGTCCATTGTACTGTATTTGTCTTCCATTCTTGTGAATTTACCGGTGCCACTGTATCACTGAGTACTAAGCCTCTGTACTAGCACTACTGAAAGCAATTAACAGATCTTCCAGTGCCAGTGGTGTCATGTGGTGGGCACCAGCATCTCTTTAGGGGACCTGGACTTAATTTTCTTCATCAGAATTTGATCCCAGGGCAAGAAAAGGGAACAATGAAAAAGGAGCAAGAAGAAAGCTAAAAAATAGGACATCTGTGACAAACCTGCAGGTGAACTAAAGAGAGAACTGTAAGGAAAACCAGGGTTGTTGGCAGAAAAGAGGTGTGATGTGGAATAAAGACTAAGTAACCTTAATATTTGGCAACACTGACATTTGGTAGCAGTAGCAATACGTTCCTAAGAAAGAGCATGATCACTTCACTAATTCTTGTATTGATTAAGCCCTGGGTTTGATCTAGTTTCTGGTCATTATCCCCATAGTTCCACCTGTCCGATTTTCCAGTATGTAAAGGATCATTGCCATATCATTTTCTGCAATATCACAATTTGTAAAGCGCAGTGGTATGCTGTGTCCCTGTCTGTAAAACACCATAGGCAGGCTAGTTTTCACAATACCTGTGTGTGTGTGTGTGTGTGTGTGTGTATGTCTGGGTGTGTGTGTGTGTGTGTATGCATGTCTGTATGTCTGAGTGCAGGTGTGTGTGTGTGTGTGTATGTCTGAGTATGTGTGTGTGTCTGAGTGTGAGTGTCTGACACCAGGTGCAGGCCACCATTGTTCCAGTCTGATAGCCATGCTAGTACATAAGTCTGAGTATTTTAAGCACAAGGGACAAGTCAATTTCCCCATTCGAGCATATATTTAAACTCTCAAAGCAGAGCAACTGTCCACAGTGTCCATATGCAAGTGAAGCAGCATCCTTCACCTAGTCAGTTTACACATTGCACCTTTTTGAATAGCCCTGCCATGCCCTCTGTCCTGCCAGTTACCTACAGTTTTGACTGGTGACCTGTCTGGAGGCAGGATAGTGACCATCCATGTCCTGTAATGAATGATCTCTGCTACCACTGTGGAAGGGATGGGGCGAGAAGTATGTGACTGCTAGGTTTCATATACATGGAGCAATCCGCCCCATATCACCCCAGTCCATCATGTTGTAAGCACTGCAAGGACCGCCTCCAGTATGCCCTAAGATGGCAGATGTCCTGTGGACTTAGGGCTGATTAGAGCACATTTTAGGGCATGGCTATCACACCTATGAATGGCTGGAAACACTCAGGGTCCTGGCTATGGTAAAGCCACTGAGTGTGAGCAAAGATCCCAGGCTTTTTGTGCCCCTCTGAATGTATCTACATGGCGTGGGAGACTTGGGGGCCCTAAAGGGCCCCCTTTGTTCTTGCTCCGCCAGCTTTTTCATTGTGAGGCTCCACCATGAAAAGGCTGATGGTGACTGCCCCAGACCCTGCTCAGCATAAAGCTTTGTGGCGCCCCTGTGACACCGCCCGGGAAAACTGCTGATAACTGTTGGTAAGTAGTAATCCGCAAAATGATGGACCGCCACTCCTGCGCCACCACGAGTCTGGCACTCGGAAGACCGCCAGACTCTTAATCAGGCCGCTACTTTTGATCAAACTGATCCATCCAGAACTGTTTATTTTAAATTCTTAACTAATGCTCTGTTGGACGTATTGAATTCATTCAAAAACATTTCAGAATCTGGTATCCCTAAATATAAATATCTCTTGGGGACTCTAGATCACAGAACACCATAATGATCTTGTTTGAGTCTTATGCCTACATTTGTTTCTTTTGTATGTTTGCCGATACTTTTGAAACATCATATGAATTACAAACAGGTCATTTTCTTTGCCTTTCAAATATAAGAATGTCATCAGTATAAAGCTGAATGTTACATTAGAAAAGCGGGGTAAATAAAGTCAAAGAGCCAGTCATTATTTTTAACCATATTAGTCATTGGGTCAGTTTGGTGCCAATAGAAGAGCGTAGTTGTGCCTTAGGTAAGCACTCCTCTATTTCCAGCATGGAGACGCCCCTTATGAAATGGACAAAACGTTTGCTTAATTTTTGTGCTTTATATTTTAAGAAATTAGGTGATTAGTGTTTTAAAAAAAAATCTTTTTATTAATAAAAACAAAGAAAATAAGAATGTATCAGGTGCAATACAGTTGGTCACAATGAGTTAAAGAAATTGGTCACAATGAGTTAAAGAAATAGTTCAAATATCAGGATAAATGTAGGACGACAAGAGAGGTTACTGAGACACAGACGCTCATAATCTCTCGACAATATGCAGCTAAATACAATTTACGATACACCCTAAGCGTAACTGCTCTCAGACCCCGCCCACCCATAGAATCAGGATAATAAAGCTTATAGTGCCCCCGGATACTAAAACATGATCAGGATAAATGACAGATATCTATGCATACAATAAAACAAAAAAATAAACATCGCAAAATGCGCACCCCCCCTCCCTGCACCCCTGCATGTAGCTTACGCTCTACCCCAACTAGCAGTGTGCCTGTCGCCCCGAATCTATTCTACAATAACTAAAAATAGTAAGTGGAGGAGGACCTTTGGTCAGGCCTCCAGCCCCCCCGCCACATCTCGGCTTCCCCTATGTTTATGAATTCACCGAGTTCAATATTCAAAAACACAAATCAGGGGAATCATTGTTTGCCTTTCCCGCCTCCCACTACTGATGATATAAAATTGAGTCCCGCACAGCCACCAAACTAACTAATGTCATCAAGCAGTCATTTATTCTCAACCTTGGCCCGCCCGATCAGGCGCATGAATACTTCCAGTCTGCCGCCGCCTCAGGAGAGTCAAAGAACCAGACTTTTGCAAAAAGTTCCACCCGGAAGCGAGCCGGAAACATCAAAGCCTATTGTATCCCGTTGTCTCCGAATTACCTTTTCACCGGCAAGAATCCCAGACGTTGTTTTTGAACCCATTGCGTAAACTTCAGATGGTAACGGATAAAATCTTCCACAAACTGAGCTGATGTTTGACCCTCTGACTCCTCCGGGATTCCCAGTATTCGAACGTTGTTTCGCCTTGCCCGTCCTTCATATTCAGTTAACTTGCTACCCACAAGAGTTCTCGAGGCCTGAAGCTCCCGCACCTCCTGTTTCAAGGAAATCACGTCATCTATTAATTTAGCTGCTTTAAGTTCCAGGGCTTTCGCTTTTTCATTCGATTTTAAGACGGATGCTCTTATTTGCCCCATCTCAGGCGTAACGGCATCCAATTTATGGTCTATGGCTTTCATTCTCTGGCCCAGGGAGGAATGAACCCTACCGATAGCCGCTATTGTATCTTCTAGTTTAGGTTCATCCCTGGTCGATGCCATCTCTTCTCCCCCAGTGGTGTCAGTTTTCGTCTCCACCGAAGATCCCTTGAGCAGAATATATTGTTCCGAATTGTTCATTGAGGCCTTTCTAGTCCCTCTGAAGGAGCAGGTCCGGGTTTTACTCGGGTCGGTTTTGGGCGCCATTTCGTTCACTGTGTCCGCCTTCTGTGCCCATATCTGTAAGCAAAATCCCGCTCCGATACTCTTTAACGGCCAGCATACGATCCCACCGATTTTCCGGGACACACCAGGGCTGCCTCCGAGTTACGCCCGCATCAATCGGGCCGAGTTACAGTCAGAATCCGGGCCGCCAACTCTCCGGGTTCCGTCATTCAGGGCGCTCCAGTTGCAGCCGCTGTGTTATCTTCATACACCACTGTTGCTGCTATTTGGATTCGAGGTCCACCGTTAAAATCGGGCAGATCTCAACTTCCATCCAGGCTGACCGGTTCTTCCCGACCCCTTGTGGCCGATGTTGTTCAATTAGCTGCCGGCCGCTCCATCACTCGAGGACCCGGCTCCAAAGCTGGTGCAGGCCACAATCTTAATGACAACATTTCTCCATTCTCAAAGCTGGTGGATCACTCTGGATCACACGGTCAGGCGTCATTTCGACTCATCTATGCGGGGGCGGGCATAGGCGCAGGATAAATAACAGGATCTTGTGGCAGGAGAAGGAGGTCGACGGAGCCGGGAGCCTAGGCGGCCATCTTGGTCGCCGGCTTGGCTCCTCCGCCAGAAGATCAGTGTTTTAATTGATATATTTCCTGCCCTCCCTGGTTTTTGTTTGCTAAGCTAAGAATCATAGTTTTAGTTCCTTTTCGCTCGCAGGGTTTGTTTCCTTTCTTGTACATTTT
This sequence comes from Lissotriton vulgaris, assembly GCF_964263255.1. Classification (NCBI taxonomy): domain Eukaryota; kingdom Metazoa; phylum Chordata; class Amphibia; order Caudata; family Salamandridae; genus Lissotriton; species Lissotriton vulgaris. Next base: position 457,592,914 of record NC_141697.1, read on the forward strand.
TTAAAGTTTTTCTGCAGTTTATCTGTTTGGCATTATATTTCCCTTATCTATGCAGTGAAGTCTTCCGTATACTTAACCTTTTGAATTACCAAGAATTCATAGCCTTTTTGTATATATGGCCCATGATGTTACATTTTTCTTTTTTTTATTGTAGCAAGTTTTATAATTCAGATGCAATTAAAAAAAAATTTAAAAATTGCCACTTTTATGTTTTTTAAATACAGTTCCGGGAGTTTCGTTAGCTCTGAATTTATGACCCGGTTCACCAATTGTAGTATGTAAAGTAGTACTGCTCATGTACTACAAAACTCCCCTCAAAAACATAATGCTAGAGTGCTCCGCCTCTCCTGTCTTTTCTGTGTGGCTATCTCCGACACTGTGGTGGACATCAAGGCATATGATTTAGCAGGACATGTGGGTAGGACCAGGAAAATTAAGCTGAAATGGTGAACAATTGGCGTTAAATCGGATGTATTAATGGAAATTTGAAGAGGGGTTTGGGAAACGCATGCTAATACAAAACACATACCTACAAAATAAGTATGACAACCCCAGTTAACAAAACACATTCCTAAAGTTACAGTAGGCCTAAAGATGTCAGATGGCTGAAATGTACTCCAGCCCAGCCTTGTAATGTCAAGCACAACACATGGCCAACAAATGGGACTGCAGCAGATTCTATTAAAAAACTATTGAGGTAGGGAACTATAGTAACACCCCATTTTAACTGATGTTAATTGCGTTAAATTACTTCAACAAATAAAATATATTGATAATTTTTTTTAAGCGATAACATGTTTTATATAATTATTGATTTTTTTAATGTAATAATAAAACAACTTCAACAATAAAATCAAACTTTTAAAAAAAATTGAAAATTGCTAAATGAATAGAATATATAACTTTTAACCATGTTAACTAAATACTAAGTAAACATAGTCATAGTGAGTATTTTTTAAATATTTAGAAAATATTTATGAATTAATTGTATGCAACTAGCTTATTTGTTTATAAATGTAAATGTACAGGAATTTATATAGCGCAAATCACCGAGCGGTTTCTAAGCGCTTGCTTAGGGAACCCGTCCTGGTATTCCCCTGTGAGATAACCCCGGCAGGGTATCCGCAAGGTGAAAGCCAGGCATCCCGCCGCGAGGTGCCGTTGTGGAGATTAAGCAAGCTATTGCCCAGAGTTGCAGAGTGTGAACCCATGAATCGAGTAGGCACCGGAGCGAGAATTGTCGAGTCCATGGACATTTTAGGACTCAAGACACCACCGAGCCGGGAATTGAACCCTAGTCCCGGGCTGACCTCTGCTTCCAGGTCTGCCTCCTCTAACCAATGAGCCACACTTCTCCACAATACACATTTAATTTGAGTTAATGTGCTGTAAAATGTTACAATTTCCAGGTTAATATGAAATATTTTAAATTCATTTATTTTAAAAGTATATTTAAAAAAAATATTAAAACTTCTTTAAATATCTGTATACTTTTCCATAGGGAGATCTCCACCCAGATGGTGGAAATTTCCATCAACAGGTGAAAAATACTTTACACTCGGGAATTCAGTTGTAGGGGGCTCCACCCCCTAATTTGAACACTTCTCTGGTCACGGGTCACTACTTACAGATAGGTCTGTCGAATTAGGGTATTTGGACCTTTCAAATCTTGGGGAGCACTCCAGCAATTATTGGGTTGAATGTCTTTGGTGTGATGAGCTTGGGCTAGATCACATATTACCATTGTACCATTGCACCTCCCAAGGCAGCCTGGAACTGGCTCAGGTGAAATGGTTTTTGGCTCTAGACAGGAGGCTACAATGCTTTAAGAATGCAGATATATTGAGAACTGGAGACAAGTGAGCTCTGGCTAACTTCAAAGGGCTGGTGGTCTATCTCCCCCATCCACAGATACAAATGGCTTCAAAGACGGAGATGGGAAATGGATTGAATCATTCACCTGACTAGAGACATGAACTCACACATGCTTACATTACAAAATCTTCCATTCATTGACCATACATGCTGTAGACAAAGGACCCAAATTAATGGATGGATCTGCTAGGCTGTACCTCCATGGGGCGTGGGCAAAATTGCATGTGTCACCCAACTATGTTGAAAGTTGAGCCTACCATCAGTCTGTCATAACAGGGAACAGTTACAAGGCAGCTACACTAGTTAACAATTCTGCTTTCCCTGGCTCTTTGGTGAGGTTTGGATCCCAAGCCATAGTTCTTGTTTAACACTGCCATCAAGGAATATCTATACTGACCAAAAGGTTGCACTCAGTCTATGGAATTTGGAGAAATTTATATATTTTGTGTTCTTTTCAGGTGACATCACCTAATGAGATGCCACGCACTACAATACAATGTCCAAAGGAATTGAATGGTTGGTCATGCTGGTAATCTTGACTTTTGTACATTTACTCAGAACTGTGACTCTCTAAGATTGCTACTGTAGCTCTATCGAGTTTGCTGTCCACTGGGGAGGGATTGCATTTGTGTCTCTCTGGCAGTGTTCCAAAAGAACATACTATTGTCTTTTGTTTCTTTTATTTCTTTGAAGAGGCCGAGAAATTATGATCTAAGTCAGTGTGGTGTGCCCTAATGTAATGGATACTTTCTTTAGCTCAAATCTGCAGCTTACTCCTATTATCTAGGAAGGTTTTTGTGGAGACTGCATTCAGGACCTCTTCTGATATGGTTTTATTTATTTATATATATTTTATAAAGTGCTTGGTTACACTAGCAAGTGTGTCCCCACGCTGGTTGCTACAGTTGCTTCAGGAGAGTCTAAGGCATGATTTCATGAAATGTCTTAGGCCTGGCACTAGTCTTTGGGGAAGAGGACTGTTTTCAGGTCTTTTCGAAAGATGGACTCCGAGGATTCCAGACGCAGCTTTTCTGGTAACTTGTTCCATATCCTTGCGGTCATGACTCTAAAAGATTTTCCACCCATTCTAGCTCTTTTAGCCTTCGGGACCTGCACTTGCCCAGTGCCGCGTGATCTTAGCTGGCGGGTAGGCTCGTACCGTTTCAGAAGGCCATGCAGATACCTAGGGCCTCTTCCATGAAGGATGCGATGTCCTACACAGAGGGCCTTGAAAGTCACCCGTTCCTTAATCGGGAGCCAGTGGAGGGTCCTCAGTGCTTTTTGTGCTGATGCCCTTCTGGGCAATTGTAGGATCAAGCGGGCAGCTGCATTCTGTATACGTTGTAGTCTCGAGAAGCATTTTACGCTGGCCCCTAGATACAGTACATTTCCATAGTCCAGCCTGGATGTTATTAGGGTATGGACCAGGGTCTGGCGTATTCTCATGTGATTGGTGACTCAGGTATTGTTTATATTTCTTGTAATCTAGACAGAATGATGCTAATTGCTGTTTGGGCTGATTTGGAGAGAAAGTTTTAAATATATTTGTTTTTAACACAAATGAGTATTTGCTCTACTAGATCTGTTGATCCCTCTTCCACAGCCTGGAAATATTGATTCTATGTCAGGACTGGAGGCGAGGATTATGCTTTCTTCCTTTATTCCGTTCCAGCAGACTTCAACAGTCAGGTAAATAAAATAACTTTCCCAACAGGCAACAGGAAAAGGACTACAACAGTTAAACCAACCAGCTGTCAGTACATTGTATATAGGCAGACACCCCCCCCCCCCAATTAACTTCCTGTTTCTTTCATGCTGTTAGCAGATAAGTACTCTTTACATTTCTCCTGTTTTGTTAGCAAGTCGTTTAATGCAATTTCTACTGTTATTTGCTTTTACACCCTGTGTATAGCTGTTGCAGTAGCCTCAGTAACCACTGGAGTTTGGTGAGACCGGCCGCCCAGTAGGTGGCGCACTTGCGAGTGAGACGCATCTCGTTGCTCCACGGAGAACGTGCTTTTGTCAGCTTCACTGAAACTGATGAACGTGTGTCCCAGTGGAGCCTACGCTTCCCAGAGCTGCCTAGAAGCCTCTGTTGACCGTTTTTTCATGGGTCTGTATTTCATAAAAGTAGACAGCAAGATGCCCGCAAAGCGGGTCTGTATATGCAGCATATTTTGGCTCTTGCACTTTCACATGCCGATTCTGCTGTTTGGAGGCAGGGCCCAGGTGAGGGACAACCCTCAATAGCAGTTGGGTGAGTCAACCACAGGGCAAAGACCCTATCATGCTCTGAGTGGACAAAATCAATGCTGGCTTGTCCAGCGCCTTACTAGTGGTGTGCTACTAGAAAAATACTGGCAGTTTATTTCTTTTATGTATTTATCTAGTTTTGTATAGCGTGAACTTGACCCAATGGTATCCAAGCTCTTCAGAGTTCGCATAGCAGCCCTTGTATGAGTTACACTTGGGGTAAGTATAAATACATAGTGACAATATGTAAGTGAAGTATAGGAAAGCTGTTAGGATAAGTTGCTGATACATGTTTGAGGTAGATATGGTATGTATGTGTGCGTGTGTATATTACCTACTGGTGGTCGCCAATAGGTAGTTATAGTTAGGACCTAGCTTCCATAGGAAAAGCATTTTTTGATTTGCCTATATCTTTGGCATCGTTTGACGAATCTTCCAGAAATTTCAAAACTAATGGGGAGATCAAGTCAGCTGCTGTGTTGAAAGTTTCAAGGCGATAAGTCAAGGGGGGCCGCGAAAAAGCGTGGGGGGCCCAAAACACATTTTCTCCATGTTAATTTCTATAGGATACTTTTGACACGGCTACAGCCCGAACTGCTTAATGGAATTACACCAAATTTGGCAAAAAGGTAGCTCTTGGTTCAGAAAGTACTCTTTTTGTAAATCGTGGAAATCCATTTAGGAGTTCCTGAGAAATATAAACATTTCTCAGATATACAACTGGGGACGCGGGGGATCCGCAAACCCTCCCGATCTCATGCCTGCAATCTGATTGGCTGCCAACACTTCAAATCAGGAAGTGTTGGCAGCCATCTTGTGATTCGGTTGAACTGAGTCACAAGAAAAAAGGTTAAAAATGATGGAAAACAAGAAAAGAGGTCAGGGTGTTTCTACCCTAGGCATGCTCAGGGGGTCCCACAGGGACCTCCAGGGCCAAACCAGAAGTGCAAAGTTATGACTATGTATAAATGTTTGTGACCTGAGTCATAAAAGTAGGGGTTCATGGTTCTCTGTTCTAAACTTTTCCAGGCTCTGAGAATAACAAGGGAGAATAATGCAAAGAGATGGAAGCGCTCCTGTTGCATACAAGAAAGAGGAAGTTAATCGAGGGATGTCTGCCTATATTCGATGAACTGACCGCTAATTGGTTGAACTATTGTAGTCCTTTTCTGTTGCCTTTTAGAAAAGTTAGTTTTTTTAAATTTTTTTTTAAAGAGTTTTATATAGCCCAAGCTAAACCCGAAGATATCAGGTATCAGGGCACTTCACATGAGCACCAGTTTCGTTACAGATGGACACATTCAAATTTGCCCAGAATCACAAGATGTTGAGCGTTGATGCTGAGACTAGAACCCGGTTCCCTAGCTTTGAGGTTGACTGCTCTAGCCGTGAGGCTACATCCTCTCCCCTTGAAACAAATTTTATTATTTCGCAATAGTACAGGGAAAAACAGCCCACAGGGCGTTGCGGCAGACATGATGATAAGCACAATATGCAACATAGTGGGATATTAAAGTGTAAGATAAGCCTGTAGTGTCAAGTGCCAGTCCACCTGTTGGAAAAATATAGGAATGCACATCTCGGGTCAATGCCCTCCCGCAACTCTGGATCCAGAGGGAATTGTCAATACACTCTATACACCCTAAATTCCACTAGAAGTCACTATGCAGAGAACAGCCTATAGACCCCCACCCCATCTTAACTCCCCCTAAACTCCCCCAACCCCTCTCCCTCCCCACTCCCCAGGCATGTCGCTGAGCTTCAAAGCACCTGTATTCGGGTATCGGACAATATAGTCATGGAAGAGGGGCTCCACATTACACACCTCTGGCGAGTGCCATCACCAGAGGGGACCAGCACCATGTCAGCCCAACCCAGAGATGTCTGCGGACAACATGGTAATCCCGGGATCATTCCCCCGCTAAAGCGCAAACCTCCCCCGGATCGTCTGCAGCGTCGTCAGTCGAGTGTTTCAACAGGTTCACCAATGCCACCCATGCCTGTGCCATCTCCAGCGTCCTCTCATTCCCAGTACGGTTGGCCATCTGTGGTCGGAAGTTCCCCTCGCAGTCCGCCCACTTCACCATCTCCCTAGACCAGCGTGTCAGACCAGGGCCGTTTTTCGTTTTCCAGTGGCTAGTAAGTTCCCTTTTAGCCAACACCAATCCCAGGTCTACGAACTTACTAGTAACTTTGTTCTTGGCATTGTGGGGGAACCAGTGCAGCAAGTAACAGCCTGGCGCCAATGCAGTCTCTCTGTCACTTCCGTCAGTCCAGTTGTCACTCCCCTCCAGAACTCTCCCAGATGCGGGCAATCCCAGAACATATGGAGGAACCCTGCACCCTCTAAATTTCATCTCTGGCACATAGCCCGGACCCCGAAGTATTCATTAACTTTGCCCGGCGTGAGGTACGCCCTGTGCAGGACATGGAAGTGAATTAACTGTAAGCGCGCATTTCTTGAGCTCTTCCAGGCCCTTTCCACAAGTTCCCCCCATGGTTTTTCATTGATAGCCTCACCTAGGTCCTCCTCCCATTTGAGGCGCAGTGCTGTTAAGGGCTGACGCATTCCCTGCATGATAAGTCTTTATAGGCAAGTGAATGCTTTGATAGTACCAGCCGCCATCACCACATACTGGCAGGCCAGGCAGGTCTGGGGTTCCACCATCCCCTCCCGCCAATGTTTCCCGATACCTGTCGTCAAACCGGCATTCAGGTGGAAATCCAATTCAATTCAAAAGTGCTTTATTCGAGTGTATACTAATAAAAGCAAACATACACAAAATATTGACAGTATTAAAATAGAATTAAATCTACAATCAGACACATTTACAAAGCACTACTAAATACATACAATACATTTGGTTAGAACAAAGTCTCGCAGTATTTACAAAAAATTTAAAAAGAATTCATAAGAGGTTTGATTTATACATTAAAAAGAGTATATGCAATTTAAAAAGCAAGCAGTGTCAATTTCAGTGGAACATTTTACACACAGAGAATAGTCAAATAACTAGCAGTCTCTGAATATCTATCAAGTTCATTATTATTCTAAAAACTAAAGAAAATTTTATAAAAACAAATTTTACAGGCAGAGAATAGTTAAATAACTAGCAGTCTCTGCCTGATCACCCAGAGAATAGTTAATTGACTAGCAATCTCTAAAGGATCGCCCATGCCCAGCCAATATATTTAGCTGTTGCTATTGAGATCCATGTTAATGGGCTTGAGCATATAATGCGCAGAGCAACGGAACTGCAAGTAGTACCAAGGTTCCTACACATAGGAGCTAACCAAACACGTTGAGGGACACAATATGCTTTACAAGCGAACAGAAAATGTCCAAGATTTTTCTTCCCCGTTCCACAGGCTGGGCAGATGTCACTCCCCCCTGAGCCCCATTTGGCTGTCAATGATCTTATAGGGAGGGCTCCAGCTCTCAGTTGGAATAGGAGCTTCCTGTCTCCTGGTTTAGAAACAATGTCCCAGTACGACTCCAAGACCGGGTACAGTTTTACCTCAAGGAAACCAACGGACATAGACCCATTACTCGAATTACTCAAGCTCTTATTAGCAACATGTTCCCAGAATATAATTTTTAGGGCTGACTTGGTAGGAAATGAGGCACCTGTTGGATCAAGCCATATAGAACTTAACCCAAGCTCGTACAGTATTGCCTTCAGTGAATTGAGCCAACTAATTCTATGAAAACAGTCCGCCTTTATGACATCAATAAAACCTTCGGCATAACGCGCAAGCTCGGGGGTAGTCCATAATCTTCGCCAATATAAAATTGGACGTAGTCTGGCTAGATCCTTAATTTGCTTCCTACCAAGCTCATATCTTAAAGGCAGGAGAGGGGTGCTTTTCGGGGTACCAGTGAGTAATCTTAAGAATTTATTCTCAGAACCCTGTAGTGAGTACAAGTTTTCCAAGCCCCATATCTCCGTACCATAAAGTGCCGACCCTATAGCCTTCGCTTCGTAAACCAATAAAGCTGGCTTAATAGGTTTGGTCAGAGATTTCCTATGTTCCATATTAATGGCACCCGACAATTGCTTATGTCGCAGAGTGGCGATGTTTATATGCTGGCTCCATCGACTGTTATCTGCAATGAGAATTCCTAGATATGTAAATGAGTTTACCACCTCAGGAGGCCGCCCACTCATGATGATGTTGGACTTACAGCTACGATGTGGTTTAAAAGCCATGAGTTTGGTTTTAGTGGCGTTCACCTCTAACCCATGCTCCCCACAGAAATTCTCAAAAATACACAGAGCACGCGGCAAACCACTAGGCGTTTTCGACATAATAAGCATGTCGTCCGCAAACATTAATATAGGGATTTTTAACCCTGAGAGAGATGGAGCGTCTACAGGAGCTGTTACCATACGGGGGACAACGCCGTTTATATACAGAGTGAACAAGGTTGGGGCCATTGAACACCCCTGTCGACTGGAAATTCATCTGTGACCATGTCATGCCCTCCCCACTGGATTTTGGCAAAAGTGAGCTCGTGTAATCGCATTACCAAGGTCAATAATTCCTCAGGGACCCTCAAACTCTGTAGAACTTGCCACAGTTTTGCCCGTGGGACCAGGTCGAAGGCAGCCCTCAAATCAACAAATGCTGCATAAAGGCTGCCTCCTCCCAGCACCACAGTCTTCCACTGAAGCAGTTGAAAGCGGAACACTTGGTCAACCGTGCTAGTTGCCCTTCTGAATCCTGCTTGGTACGGTGATAGAATATTGTTGTCCTCTGCCCAATCTAGGAGCCTATTTACCACCACATGGCCGACTATTTTTTGTACAGTGTCGATAAGGCTTATTGGCACCCGGCTGTGCACGGTCTCCCTCTTTAAACACAGGGATAATCACCGCACCTCTCCAAGAGGCAGGGACATCAGCACCCTTGGCAATAAAATTAATAAGCATATAGATGTATTTACACCACTGCACTTTATCATTTAAAAAGATATCTGCAGGAACGCCATCTGATCCTGGTGCGCGTCCTCTGTGCACAGCGCTTATAGCAGTCAAAACCTCTTTATCATTAAAAAGAATACCATGGGAAAAAGACCTATTAATACTGGCCTCCCCTCTAATCTGTGTATTGAGAGCATACTGCGAGCTAAAAAATTCTACCCAAGCTTCCTGAGGTACGTTATTATTAGGGGATTCCTCTACTCTCTCGCTACCCCATTTAACGATATTCCAGAACGCTCTGGAATCCTTTCTATCACTTGCTTTTTTCAGTTTACACCAGTGTAGCTCATCCCAGTCTCTTTTAGCTTTCACTATGCAGGTTTTATAATTCTTTCTGGCTAGATGAGTGTTTTCAGTCACCCTCATTTTAATTGCCTGCCCTAGAGCCAGACGTGCAGCCCTACATTCGGCATTATACCATTTAGCATCTTTACTAGCTCTAGCCCCATTTCGCCTAACAGGTTTCAAGAAATGTTTTTTAATCTTGGCGAACAGGGTATCATGTATGTTAACCACTTCCTTCAGGCCAGAGGGGAAAACACTAATTGATTCCAAAGCAGCTATGGCTTGGTCAGTTTCATAATTAATATTATCAATAGCCTGTTGATTGGTCATAATACTGGCCCATTTAAGCCTACGCATGTTATTTTCTGGGATAAGCCAGGGCGGAGCAAGAGTATTTAAAGAAGTAGGATTTGTCCCAACCACCCACCATTTGTGCTCCACACATAAAGGATTGTGGTCGCTCTCAGGTCTCATAACGACCTCCATATCACAGACAGATGACCACAGCGATAAGCTGCAAATAACATAATCTATCCTACTTTTATGTCTTCCATTATCAAAGGTCATCGAGCCTTTTCTATCCAAAGCTGTACGTCCGTTCAAAGCTCTCAGACCTTTTTCTAAGCACAGTGCATTCAGATCTATAATTTCCTCAGTCCAACGGGTAACTGGCTTCAAATCTAATGCAGGAATGCCCCATTGGGAGTCCTCTTCTGCTCCAATAGAGACCTCACCTAAGACCAGGGGCTCAAATGTCCTATTAAAATCGCCTGCTATCACCACCTTATTATCTGGGGAAAATTTATCAAGGAGGTTTCCCAGATCTAACACCCCCTTAACATTCCTAGCATATATATTATATATATCTAGTGACCCTGTTTCATCACTGGTTACCCTGACTAACTGAATGTCGTTATGACTAGTCTCAATATTTGTTATTTTAAGTTTGAGGGTTTGTCGGACCCAGATTGTAAGACCCCCCATTGGCCTCCCTTTCGGGCCCTTTACTGCTGGCACAGAAAAATTTAAATATCCTAGCGCAAATACAGGCTCACATGCCCACGTCTCTTGAAACATACACACATCATATAAATTAACAAAGCCAAGCCAGTCCCCACAATCTAGTTTGGAGCATAGCCCAGCCAAGTTCCAAGAGATAAGATTCCCCACCCCGGTTGGACAATCAAGTTGAGCATCAGGAATTGGAGTCAAAGAAGAGGACACTCCCGTCACTGATACCGCTGAACTTGCCTGCGCTAGAGTGCTTGTAGGATTCAAATGGACAACCTCATTACCTTTATGGACATTCAGGGAGCATATTCTCTGGGCTTTTACACCTGATGGTACTATACATTTACCCCCTTGAAGTCAATCACAGTCGTTCAAATTGGAGAGGGCTGAAAACCTATTCTCAAGATTTATTCCCCACTCAGAGGATGTAACAACATTCTTCCCCTTTGCAGAGACCACATTCCATTTTGTTCTTAATGTGCACCGATTAGAACCCCCCCCCCCTTTCCGATAGTAAAAAAAAGTCTAGGATAAGCGGGACAATATCAGTGGACCTTCGCTGTGGAGGTAGGAGATTGGGCAAGATGTTAATTAACACCTCAGGGTCTGAAAAATTCAAGACAACACAGTCACCCCTGAATCTTTTTGGGCTGCTACCTATCCACTCCACCCTCCTAGCCATAACTAGTTCCTCTGCCAGTTGTTGCTTACCCCAGGGGGTTATTACCATGTTGTTGGTTAGCCAATATAAGGCTTTAGACAGCAATGAAGATGTAGTTTCGTCCTGTCCTGGTTCCAGTTTAGGAACGTTAGCTAGAACAAGGACAAAGGGGGAAGCCTCAACTATAAGCTCAACCGAGCCTTTCGCATGTGCCTGCTCTGGAAGTACAACAGGAGGGACAACTACCCCTTGTACACCCTCCCCTGACACTACTTGTGAAGCCACAGGGTGATTAGACAAGGGGAGTGCTCCTCCCTCACCCCCTCCCGCAGGGCTTGATGTTCCATTCTTTGACTCAATCTTATTTATCATTTCAGCAGGCAGTTTTTCTACTTCCTCCAAAGTTTTGCTCAAAAGACCCCCTAATCGTTTAACTTCGTTAGTAAGCTTATCTATCTTTCCCACCAGTGGCTTTACAATTCCCTGGATCTTAGTGTCTATCATAGCCAGCAACTTCCTAAACTGCTCATTGGTTAAAGACACACCAACTGCGTCAAGTAACCCTTCATCCTCCACCACAATATTACTTGGTGGGGATGCAGGCTTCTTACGACTTGAGCGGAGCCCTCCCCGCTTTTGCTGACCCTTTTTTGCTCCTCTAGTAGTGCGTGGCGCAGGTACTGGGGTAGGGGCTTTTACCTCCTGGGGGTGTAGTTCAGCCTCATTTTCATTATCACTAACCTCAAGTACACAATTAGTCTGGTCCAGGAGAGCATTGTCATCAAATTCAGGTAATACAACCGGAAGACTACTATTAGCTAGGTTCGGGGATTGAACAGAGTCAGGTGCGGACAAGATTGATGTAGGAGACTTAGGAGAAGCACCCAGCCCAAGTGAGAATCTCCTCTCACTATTAATTTTGGCAACTACCTGCACTAAGTAGTTGTCCATGGTGTTTTTTACCTGGAAACGTTTTTTGCTAGGCATAGCACACCAATAAGACAGAAAACAGAACCCTCCCCGAAACACAATATAAATACGCTGAAAGTGTGTACCTCAGTCTCTCTGATCGGATTAGGCACAGAGCATTGAAAAGCAATGCCTAATAATGTCCAGGATCCTCCTCGAGCAATGGAACAGTCTCACCTGAAAAAAAACGAGCAGAGTAATTTGCCCAGCCCAGTCTCTGCCTGTCTCGGACTGTCTTAGACTGTCCGCCCTTAGTCCGGGCTTCGTCCGGCGCGCGTCCTCGCGGGGCGAGGGCCCTGCCGGTGCTTTATGCGCCTCCTGGCGCGCTGTTTGCAGGCGTCGTCACAGTGCCCCTAAGGATGCTGGGGGATGTGGTCCGGCCGGCGGAGCCAAGCCCGGCCGGTCGGTTGCTGATGTTGTAATGGCGGAGCCAAGCCCGGCCGCAGAGGAGGAAGGTCAGGAACCTCGGGTAGGGCAACAAGCGTTGAGCAAAAGGAAACGGGGGGCTCAGCCCCTGACGGTGCTTTATGCGCCTCCTGGCGCGCTGTTTGCAGGCGTCGTCACAGTGCCCCTAAGGATGCTGGGGGATGTGGTCCGGCCGGCGGAGCCAAGCCCGGCCGGTCGGTTGCTGATGTTGTAATGGCGGAGCCAAGCCCGGCCGCAGAGGAGGAACGTCCAGAACCTCGGGTAGGGCAGCAAGCGTTGAGCAAAAGGAAACAGGGGGCTCAGCCCCTGCCGGTGCTTTATGCGCCTCCTGGCGCGCTGTTTGCAGGCGTCGTCACAGTGCCCCTAAGGATGCTGGGGGATGTGGTCCGGCTGGCGGAGCCAAGCCCGGCCGGTCGGTTGCTGATGTTGTAATGGTGGAGCCAAGCCCGGCCGCAGAGGAGGAAGGTCAGGAACCTCGGGTAGGGCAACAAGCGTTGAGCAAAAGGAAACGGGGGGCTCAGCCCCTGACGGTGCTTTATGCGCCTCCTGGCGCGCTGTTTGCAGGCGTCGTCACAGTGCCCCTAAGGATGCTGGGGGATGTGGTCCGGCCGGCGGAGCCAAGCCCGGCCGGTCGGTTGCTGATGTTGTAATGGCGGAGCCGAGCCCGGCCGGTCGGTTGCTGATGTTGTAATGGCGGAGCCAAGCCCGGCCGCAGAGGAGGAAGGTCCGGAACCTCGGGTAGGGCAGCAAGCGTTGAGCAAAAGGAAACAGGGGGCTCAGCCCCTGCCGGTGCTTTATGCGCCTCCTGGCGCGCTGTTTGCAGGCGTCGTCACAGTGCCCCTAAGGATGCTGGGGGATGTGGTCCGGCCGGCGGAGCCAAGCCCGGCCGGTCGGTTGCTGATGTTGTAATGGCGGAGCCAAGCCCGGCCGCAGAGGAGGAAGGTCAGGAACCTCGGGTAGGGCAGCAAGCGTTGAGCAAAAGGAAACAGGGGGCTCAGCCCCTGCCGGTGCTTTATGCGCCTCCTGGCGCGCTGTTTGTAGGCGTCGTCACAGTGCCCCTAAGGATGCTGGGGGATGTGGTCCGGCCGGCGGAGCCAAGCCCGGCCGGTCGGTTGCTGATGTTGTAATGGCGGAGCCAAGCCCGGCCGGTCGGTTGCTGATGTTGTAATTGCAGAGCCAAGCCCGGCCGCAGAGGAGGAAAGTCGGGAACCTCGGGTAGGGCAGCAAGTGTTGAGCAAAAGGAAACCCCCTCTGGGGAGGGCGTGCCATTCCAGTAGGTCGTTAAAAGTGAGCTAGGTATTGTCTTCAAATAAATCCCCTGTAGTTGAGATCCCTGCCTCATCCCAGAGTCTCAGCCTGCTCCAGTCCCGTCCATGGGCTAATGCCTCACAAACAACGGAATCTCAGGTGCATACGTGGTCTTCACCGGTGTTCTCCTATCCAGTCGGTTCCAACACTGGTGCACTATTTGTAAGTCCTGGGGAACCACCCTCACCCCCAAAGGGAGACTTAGCAGTACTCAAGATAGGACATGCAGGGTAGGGTCCGGACCACCAAGGTCCCCTGTGTTTTTAGGCGTCCTGCCATCCATTTCGTGTACCACTGTAGTTGCGCTGCGTTGTAATAGACCTCAAAATCCAGCAGCGCGTAACCCCCTCCTCCCTGGCTCTCATCATAGTGGTGAGAGCTACTCTCCGCCTCCCTGTGTCCCAAAGGAAACCTGTGAGCATTGTGCGGAGTTGAGCAAAGATCTTTGGTTGGATCCATAGTAGAAGCGTCCCGAAGAAATAGAGAAGCCTGGGTAATGTAACCATTTTCACCAGAGCTACCCTCCCCGCCACAGAGAGCGGGAACCTCTCCCCCTTGAAGTCTGCTGTAATAGAAATAAAGGTAGAAAGCATAATCCTCTCCTCCAAGTCTTTTTAATAGAATTTCAACTTCCCTTCATTTTTACTAGAAAATGTTTAATTCTTAAGTCATTCTAGAGGGAGGATAGTAATTTTTGTTTTATTTAGGTTTCTGGTGAGGTGCCCTGTCCACCCCTTTTGTCTTGCATGCTGCCATCACATTTTATAGCCTTCTCTATCATCTTGGTTGAAGGAATTTCCTTCAGAGCTCCTATTAGCACGAAGGGCGAGGTCCTGTGTTGAAACCGGTTCCATGCTTCCCTCCGCCATCTGCTGCTACCTTACACTTGCCACCTTGCCTGACTTGATTTTCCCCCTATGGCACACCACTCTCATCATAGGTAATTATTCGAACTCTTTTCTATGCTGATGATAGAACTCAGTTTGGAATCTGTTCAACAGATTGGTAGTCAAGATAAAGTTAGAGGGAAGCAATGAAATTGATCTGAACCGGCATAATGCTTTATGGTCAGCCGACCTTTTTATTTTTTTCAGGCAAATCGAGCAGGGCGGCTGGCCAAAGAATGTTTCTGGACTGAGTCACATTGCCCAGCATGCTTGAACCCAAACTTTCTGTGAAAATCCATATGGCAATGTTTATTATACAATGCTGTGATTGTGATACAGCTTAGTAAACACTTGCCATAACATCCTTTAGCTTACAAATGAGTTTGAGTTTCACCAATTGGTGGCCAATGAAAGATAAAGAAACTAAATGCAGCAATCTCCAATGGCTTAAGATGAGAATGATTTAAAAAATGTGATCCATTGTCACTGTATGAAGACAATTAGGAAATTAAAAAAGAACTTGGATAATAAGTAAAGCAAGGATCTATGGAACATGTTCTTTTAAACAAACATATTGGAGAGGGTACAGGAACAGTATCTGTCTAGGTCAGTAAGAGAGGCCTAGCAAACATTCAAACATCCCATCACAATGAACGATGTCTGGGTGGGCAGTGCTAGAAGTTTAGCCCCTTGCTGTCTTATGAATATTTTTAGTAGAGTTCGTCAGACCCACCAGAGGTCTCAAAACAGACCTTGGGCAGAACACATGAAACAATCAATTATATTGTCTGGTTGGATGATAGATGTTCCTCGGATTTCAGAGTGAAAATTAGGTTTGGTCAGAAAATAATCAATTGATCTTTCTGAATTTCTATCCACTCTTCAGTTAAATGTACTATTTATTTATGATAAAGAGTTAAGAAAATAGAAACCTTGATAAAATGCTTTGGAAACAAGCAATGGTAAATTCCATAACCAAAGTGATATTTAATATATGGATCAAGTGATTAAAAAAGGAAAGACCGCAATAGAACCACGTGACATAAACATGAGATGATCTGGGATGCAATTAATGGAAAGCCAACCTGTTTCCTCTCGTAAAGTCTAGCCTATAAAGACATTAGAACAATATACATGGGCAATCCCTCAGAAATAGCCTCACAGAGTAAACATTTCTTGTTCCTAGTGGTGAAAATCCCTGAAGAGCAATTGGGGGTTCATTTTACTGTCATACATTATGATCCAAATAACAAAATGCCCAAACAAAATGACCTTTACAATCTTACTGAAAATAGCTCAAGAATAGGTTTGGAATAATCTTCAGAAGACATAATTGGTCTATAGAATCCTAGCAAAGAGGAGAGTCCCTGGCCATAATATGATCCGACTGGAAACTTTCATTGATTTCAAACAGGCGGGGGAGGGGCTCCAGGTGAGGGGGGGCTCCGGGGCTTTCCATCTGCGGGTGATACGACATTTGGCCACTATGAAGCCCAGATCTCGGAAGCGAGAGGTAACCCAATCCCTTTTCTTCCTCTGGAACAGTCCCAGGAGACCTCTCCCATGTATGTAGGTCAGGGCGATGGGTGGAGGAAGACAATTTGGAGGTGATGGTGGCCCAATATTTATGTATGCGGGGTCAGGACCAAAGCATATGCAGTAAATCATCATATACATGAGAACAACGTGAGCAAACTGCTTCCTCCCTGTGGTAAAACCTGTTGATATTGGCAGGTGTGCGATAAACCCTATGGACAATGTAGAGCTGAATAAGCTTGAATCAGGCATTGCATGGCATGGGCTGTCCAACAGGGTGGCCCATTCACTCTCCCAACTATGATGCAAAGGGAGGAGCCTGGGGGCATTGAGATGCATGGGCAGTTCTGTGGTCACATTCCCCGCCAGTGGTGCCCAGTGTTGCAAGTAATGTGTTGTGTGCATGAATTGTCTTGAAGGTAGGTCATCCTCCTCCATCAGCACCTCAAACAAAGCCAATGTGCCGTCTCTGTATAGGTCCCCCAATGTGCCATACTGTCAGCTCAGCTGCAGGCATGAACCCCCATGTCTGGGTGAACCCAGCAAGGCCAACCTGTGTGTGTAGGGGATCGTATGTTTAGAGATACAGAGGTATCAGCGATAGCAGCAAAACACAACCCCCAGTCGTAGTGATTCGAGTACCTTTCTTCGTGTGCAAGGATAAAACAGATGCAGTAAAGCGGGCAACTCCCAACCAGGGGAGACTGTGGCTATGTCTGACAGGTGTAAACTCGCTATCCACTTTGCTATTCATTGAACTTGGGCAGCAAGGTAATACTGCTCAAAATGTGGGGCAGCTAGTCCACCCTTGTCTGTTGGTGAGTAAAGTTTTGCCTGGGTCAGCCTACATCTTGACTCTTTCCAAATGAATTTCGCGAATCTATTGCTCAAACGCCTGAAAGAACGCACCATGGATGTGAATAGGGTGGTTCGTAAAGAAGTACAAAAGGCAGGGCAAAACCTAATTGCCACCTTAATATATATAAATAATATTGCAAAGCGAACCTTATATCTAAAAGGAAACATTCTCAAGGGAATACGTAAATGACAAGGGGTGGCTGGAGTTTTGAACCCAAATACCTCCTCGGCAACATCCATAGCAATGCTGACACTGGTGGCTTATAGAGGCTTGTAACAAGAAGAAATTATAATTAAAGATAATTCTTAATTAGATTAAGAATGACATCTAAACTTGAACAGTACTAGTGGAAATGACATTAATAAATAATTAATGTAGAATTAAGTTTACTGCAATAAAAAGGACCCTGGCTAAATGTCGATGTGTGTTAAACCAGAGAGATTGTACTCATTTTCAAAACGTTTCCTGATAATTCCAATTTTCTCCAACTGTCATTGTGTAATTATTTTGCCTGAACATATCAGACTTTCATTTGTATATTCCTACCTGACACACTAACCAGTCCAAATATTCTTGCCACAGTTCATACAGTTCACTTGACAAAGCCCCTCCTCCTATGTTGTGGGAAAAAACACAATGCTGCAAATTTGACTAACACCATGTTCAGCACGATCTCTTGGCCAGCCAATCAGGATGAGGGAAGATTGGCACCCAGCTAAATAAATCTTAGGACGTGTTGTGATGTTTCCATGCAGCCTATTCAGTGTACCTGTGACCAAAACTTTATTGTACCAAGTTTCATGTCTGTGGACTCCATCAAACCTTAGAATACCCAAAAATGTCTGATACCCCGAGAGGGGGTGGGGGAGGGGCAAACCTTGGCAGAGATACGTCTTTCTGTGGGGGGAGGCTGGAGGGAACTACCATTTTCTTTTTTTTATTTACTGCTGAAAGTCTGACAAACGTCATGTTTAGTGCAGTCTCCTGTCGGCCATACAGGTTGAGCGAAGTCTTGCTCCCAGCGATGGAACCTTATGATGTGTAGATGTTCGTATAATGTTGTAGTATGTTTCCATATAGCCCAAGGCCAATGACATGTAGCCTGAACATTTACTTAGCTTTCCAAATTTCCTAAACGCACTGCACCAAGTTTATTACTTGTGGACATCATGAATGAATAGAAAACCCATACATATTGACAAAGAAACCCAGAGAAACAAAGGCGGGGGCCAAGCTTTGCCAGAGAAATGTTCCTGCATGATGGAGACTGGTGGGAATTACCAATGTTAGGAAATAAAGTTGCTAAAAATCTGGCAGCCATCTTGACACTGTGCTGAACCGGTTGGCCAGTGAAGGCAAGTTTGTACTGGCTCGCACCAATAGATAAATTAAATTGAAGATAATTAGAAAAAAATATATATAGCTTTGAAAGCTTTCAATAGAAATCTGAGTTTGATCTCATCAAATAAACTGTCCACCATAAACTGTGATTTGCCACAATTTGTGATCTACACTACTATTACGTAGTTGCGTACAAACTACATTTCCTAGTAAACCCACTCTAGACGTCAGGCATTCAAAGCAAAATTCAATAGCTTATCTTGGTGTTCTGGGATTTAAATGTGTCCATTTGAGAAATACAAGAACATTTAGATCAAATTTGTGGAGACAAATAATGCATCCACACTTTTTATTATATCTTCAGCTTGTAATTATATATTTATTCTGGGTTTATAACCGTACATAGTCTTGAATGTGCCAAATAAAACAGAGTTTGTATGAGTCCAAAAAGGTATGTGTTTAAACTACCTCACTGATTTTTTTTGGGGGGGGTGGAGGGGACTGCTCTGGCACAGAGGTACGTAAGCACCCCTGCAGTGAAAGGGTTAACTGCCATTTACAGTATGTGTAACAGTATAGCCAGTCAAATGTTGAAGTTTGAGGGGTGAAACGTGTTTGACTGTTATTGATGCATTTACTTATATAAGAAATTAAATATATAGATGACCTGTCAAGGGAGCTCCTTCTAAAAAAGGGCTAGATGTATACAACGTTTGGCTTTCTTCCTTTTGGTGCCTTCCTATTTGAGAAAACAACAACTGTTTTTCTAAGTGTACTGAAAGAAATGGTTTGAAGCCCATATCAAAGACAGAATTCTTCTGTGTTAACTGTGCCATTACTTATAGTGTCTTGAAACTTTTCATGATAACGAAAACTGAAATTCCTCTGGCTAAACGACTACAGATTTTGAAGGTTTAAAAATACTAGTTGTTTTTGGTTTTGCTGGCCTTGCTATCTGTTCTATGATTGTTCTTATGCTGCTTTGATCATTGGTTTAGAATGATACCTTTACTTTGAGCTCGTCACTAAATGCTCAATATGCATGATTTGATAAATGCCTACTGAGACGATTGCGGATCCAAAAGGGATCCAGTTGGCTTTCATCAGTTGCATGTCTACGATCGAGTTTTTTAGGATCCTTAGCCTCATCAATCATCAGAGGTAGCATGATGCCTCCCCCTCCCACTATACAATCTATCCGTAGGCTGCCTAGATGTAAATATTGATTCATTGGGGGGTTACAGCAGTGAGCACTATTCCATTTCACTTATAGCAATGCCCAGTAAGCTTGTGCTGTGTCAGTCTAGACACAATAAAGTAGGGTGTCCAAGATATTTCCATTGTAGAGTGCACTATCGCCTGGGAGGTTATCCTGGAGGTAAGCAGGCGTGAGTCTAGCCAAACCTAGGGCATGGTGGGAAAACGCAACGCCAGATCTTCAGCTTCTTGCGGAGTTCAAGAAGTGGGCAGGAGGCTCTCGTGTGTAGTTGCATGTCCTTCTACGCTTTAGGAGTGATGCATGAGACGGTTCGATCGTCGGATCAGGTTTTCCATCTGCGTGGGCTGTGTACAAATAGGAGTCTGGACGAGCAGCGGTGCCTGTAAGGTTTGTGAAAGCAGATGCATTTGTTGAGGTATGCTGGGCAGTTAGCAACATACTTTACTTTATCAATAGTGTTGCTGCTCCTGATTCAAACCTGCCATGTTCTCTTAAGAAAGCCTTTCAAAAGGGGCACTCCAGTGGAAAGAAAATGTTTGTACAACTATATTTTCATCCCTTGCAAGAACGCTCATGGGTTTTGGCCCTTCTCCACTAGTGAAAGCATTCTTATTTTTCTAATAGCTTCCAAGATTCCTCCATAATGATTCAGTTCCATGCTCTGTTTGGCAAATGACGATGCTCGAGGTTCTGAAGGGTCCATGTTTGAAGTTTGATTAAATCCAATACACTCACTTTGAACTATCACTAGAGTATCATTCCATCCCCTCGTATTTCATTTGTGAGGGTCATGTATATTAGGCCGACGTGTGTCTGAATCTAGTCTTGAAAGGTCATAGCTTGAGGTTACTGGGTGGTGTTAGTAGATTAGTAGATTAATAGTCATTGGGAATACAGTGGCTGTGCTCCATGGTCTTGAGTAAGTAACCACATTAACGACCTCTTACCTGCTCATGCACAATGTTTCATCTGTTGATGATAGATCATAAAACATTGGTCCAATGGTCTAGAGTGACCCATATTGCCATCCAATAGGTACGCGGACCCCCTAGGATTCTGAGGGAGAAAGGGTTTGTATAATCTAAACTATAATCTACAAACACAGACAAAACTTTACTTTTTCCATATGATATTTGACACAATTTGAGGTAGGCTTATTTCTGGGAAATATGCTATGAGGAGTAAATATTTTGAAAAACATGCCTGTGTATTCTATCCATCTTACCCCCAAGGCTGCTCCATATTCTCCAATATTAAAAAGTTTCAGAACTATGGACAGCTCCTGATGTATCCTTGCTGATTAACACAATGAATGTTATTAGCCCTTTGTTTCCGATTAGAGGTGATCTCCTCAAATAAATTGTTAAACAGGATTCTGAAGTTATAACTATAAATTACCTTCATTATTTTCACTTTTACTATATTATAAGTTTAAATTGTCTATTTTTAAGTAATGTCCCTGACATCCTAGTGTATGGTGCGTGTGGTCCCTGCTGTAATCCCGAATCTGTCTAAATCCTAACACCACCTTCCATAAGCTAAGTCTTACATGCTTGGCCAAGCTACCTTGTATAGTCTGAGGAGAGTTAGAGTCCAGTTTTCCATCGCTGACAAATACCCACCATCCTAATAATTGGTGAACAGTCTCAACTTTTAGATTGCCAAATAGACCCTGAGACTAAGGTATCTAGGGAAAACACTATGTGCATATGTGTGGGTCATATTTATAATTCCAAATTCTTGACGGCATAGACACTTGTTTTGGAAACGTATACCTACTTAAGTACTGTTAGTATACAGAGTTAACAAAACCTACACAAGATGGCAGATATAAAGAAGAGCTAAGGGTCCAAGGTCTAGTCAATGAGTAAGGTTCCACTGATTTGCATCAAGCGTGCCTTATTTCTGCAGATAATGGTTCCTGCATCGTTGTTACCCTGAGAACATTTAATTTGTATATGTGCCTTGTTCTGCTCATATGCTGTACTCCGTCTAATTGAGAAAATCTAGGTTGATGACCTGTTGGTCTGCACCAAGACATGTTCTGTTATATAAAACTTGCCCATTCACCAGATGAAAGTGAAGAATAATCCTCTTTATGCTGAACCTGATTTAACAAATACCATTTTAAGGAATCTCATTCTTACATTCATTGTCCACTGTGAGCCAATACCATCAAACTTAAGATTTTACTGTTCGCCTCCTGACTTCCAGTTTTCTTGCGTGAGCTAGAGGGAACGATCTATTACTCTGACATAAATAATTTGGTGTCTTCTAATCTCTGGGTTCTACAGCCTGTTTTTTGCCTAGACTTGAGTAGTATCTCTTTCCTTTATCTTCGCCCACTCCCATCCTTCTGCCTTAGTCTGTTCTATGGATGGCCTGCTTCTCTCTTGTCCTTGCCCTACTCCTGAGTCTCACTTAGAACGTTCAGCTCCACTAGTTTACCTTTGTGCTTGTTCTCCTTTTTCTTCCCTTCCATAAATATCTGAGGTGTAAATTTCTAACATAATTACAGGAAATGTCACTTTCATTCTTTCCTACACTACTGCACTCCCCATCCATCAAGCCTTTTCTTTCTCTGTTGCACACACTGTCCACGCAAGTGTAGCGCTGAGTCAGGCTCCAAGTGTTTCTGTATCAGCTATCCTTTATCCCAGTTCGTAATGGTTGCAAGTTAATTTTATTTTGCTGTCACATTAGCACTTTCACAAACTGAAAAACCAAAGACCACATTCAAAACCAGTGGCACCGGGTCCCAGAAAGTTAATGAGATGGATGCTTAAAACTATCCTTCGCTGAACCCTAAAAACATGTTACTACTCCTTAATGCTACCTTTCCCTGAACCTAAAAAACATAGCGACAAACTATACTACCCTATCCTGTACTCTAAAAACCCTTACTATTCCTAAATACTACCCATCCCTGAGCCTCAAAAGCCTATTTCTATCCCTTAAGACTTCCATTTAGTGAACCCTAAAAAACCTCTTGATACCACTTCACGCACCGTTCCCTGATCCTAAAAAAAAACCTCAATTTGCTTATTGCTACCTTTGCCCAAAACCAGACTACCCCCTAAAGCTACCTTTCTCTGAACCCTAAAAACGCCATACTAGCCCTTAATGCTACTCTTCCCTGAACCTTAAAAAGCCCTTAATATCCTTATAAGGTACTGTTCTCTGAACCTAAAACCTCTTATTCCACCGTATTGTTGCCATTCCCTAACCTTACCAATGCCCTACTTCCCCTTAACGCTGCCCTCCCTCTCCCATAAACACCCCTTATCACAACTTAACGCTACCCTTCCTAAACATTAAAATCCATTTTCTAGTCTACCCTAAATACCCTTTACTACCTCTTTATGCACCATTCCCAGTACCATAAAGCTAAATTCTACCCCCTTACGCTACCCTTTCCTGAATCTTCTAAAATAAACACTTACTGATCTATAACTCTACTCTTCCTTGAACTCTGCCACTTCTTTCCTCCCCTTTTGCTCCCCTCCCCTAAACCCTAAAAGCCCCTTACTACCCTAAAAGTCTTATCTTCCCTGAACCCTACAGTCCCTTGCTACTCCTTAACAATATTCTTCCCTGAATGCTCAAAACCTCTAATTGGCCCCCCGCCCACTCCACCACCTCATTGTAAAAGCTCCTCTCTACTATAGCTAGAGAATGTCCCCTTGCCCCTGCTCCCAGTACTCTTACCTTGCTCCTATAAAGTACAACTTAAAAAAAAAAAAACTTTTTTGTAGCCATAATCTTTTTTTTTTTTCTCTCTAATTTTTCTGTACACTGCGTTTTTTACACAACTTCTTTCCAGTCTGCTTTTCCCCTCAACATTTTTACAACAAATCTTCCAAGAAGGACAGTGGACTATTGCCGAATACTTTCTTACAGAAGTACAAATTCAAAATGCTCTCTGGTTTAGGTTCTGTGCGCCCTGGGCTCAAGAAGTTAGTTGGTGTCATTGAACTTGCCAGAAGTGTACTTTGATGTACCTGGCCTGCAGTCCCAGAGACGCCACCTTCAGTTTGTGGTGAGGCCAGAGCATTTCCTAATTTCTCATCCTGCCATTCGACCTCATCTCCTCTCCCTCGGATATTTACAAAAGTGGTGGTGGTCGAGGCCCATCTTCACCAGAGAGAGAGAAAGAGGTGAGAGACAAGCTAAAAGGGTTGATTAAGCAACAGACCGGTGAGAATGGGGCAGCAGAGCGAGAGAAAGAGGGGAGAAGTGATGGGGGGGCATGATGAAGAGACAGGTGACAAAGAGACAGTGTGGAGAGAGAGTGAGGTAAATCAAGATATGGATACAGATGAGAAAGGACTGAGAGAAAGGCAGAGAGAGTGGGGAGATGGAGAGTATGGTGATAAAGAGACGGGTTAGAAAGAGAGCAGAGGGGGTGGGGAGAAGTAGCTAGTTGATAAAGGGACATGCATGATATAAAGAGATGGGTATCGCGAAAAGAGGTAATTCATTGATAAGTGAGTGAGAGAAACAACTGATAGGGAAAAGTAGCAGTGATGATAAAGAAACCCTAGAATGAGAGGGAGTGGTAAGAGAGGAAAACAGGCGACACAGAGACAAGTAATATGGAATGGGGAAAAGACAGACAACCCAGTAGAGAAGAGATGACAAAGAAAAGAATGAAAGAAAGGACAGAGGAGAGGAGTGAGGTAAAAGACAGACAGGGAGGGGAGAATCATAGGACATGGAAGACGTGAAGGAGAGAGTAAAAAGAGGCCACATCAGGTAGAATATTAGTAGGAAAAAATACAGATGGGTAGAATAGCTACGGGAATGGGAAACTAGCAGAGAAGTAGAACACAAAGGACGAAGTGAGCATGTCCTATTACAAATATAGATTAACATTCTGGTGTTCTATTATGGAGAATGTGTATGCATGTAGAGTGGTGGCCATTGCACCAAGAACAGCATCACACGGTAGAGCAGTAACTTATCCTTATCTATACATTTTCTTGAAATGGCTGCTTTTTATCAGTTGCCCAGTTATCTGAAGGCAATATGTAAAATAGGGAAACCACGAAGATGGCAAAGCAGGCTTCACTGGAAGGAATTTTACATTATCTCAGAGGTAGGTCTCATTGGAGCTGAAAATTTCAAATGACTTCAGCGGCAGCATCTTCTAATGACTTACTAAGGCACAAAATGCCTTTGTAATAAATAGCGCAATGGGCCAGACTTAGTACCCTTAATTCTATGGAGCACAACACAATGTGGTATCTTCACTCCATAAATCAATCACATAGCTTGGTCTTGAGCCATCTGGAACATATAAATCTGTCCAGCAGTTATCTTAACATGAAGGACGTTGTCACAGTGCATACAAAATAAAATGATAACCCTCATAATTGTAGCCATTTTCATTGAGCCCAAGAATGGAAGAAGATTTCTGGCCAGTCTGGACTAAACCTTTACACTTCTGTCCTAATTTTGGGAACTGAAGGGTGTTGATGGCCAGTATAGACTCTCAGGTTCTTAACAGTAGAGTTGGTTCTTGATGCTACCATAAGAAACTCCGGCTAAGAAAACAGGGACTAAGATGGGATTGCCACTCCATTTTGTGATATTTAATTTTTTCCGCCACTGAAAGTTGGTTTACTTACTCTCATTCCTGCAAAAGCTGTTATTTGCTCTCTCTCTTGTCAGACATGAGGGGATAGAATGCAACAACCCTTGCTCTAAAATGGTCCTGATTTACAAGAAGAGGCAGCTCCAAGCCTCATGCTGATGGCAGTCTAATTTTGCCATTCAAACTTGCATCTTCCGATTTGCCACTACAAATGGTTCTGGAGTGAAATGGTGCTCAGGAGTAGAGTTGACCAGCTGCAGACTAGCAAGATATGGCAAAGAAACCAGAAGCCTGGAGTGATCCACTGCTAGTTGAAATTCTGATCTGAAAATACCTGGTAATAAATGCATCTGTCTGACCCGGGCTGAATAGTAGGCAAGTAAAAATGTAGCACAGTGGCACTGTAAAGGCAAAGAGGACTGTAGGAAATCCGGAAGAGTGAGGGAGTACACGCTAAAGGGTAGGCCAGGAGAAGAACATGGAGCAGTGGTGAGCAGGAGGAGGCATAGATGAGCTGGAGAGGTTTTGTACTGCAACGAAATACCGTGGAAAACTGACAGTTGGAGCTAAACTCCTTTTTAAGTGTATTGATACTTGAGCATGTTCAAGTGATCAAAGTTTTCTTAAAGGCATTTGCTGTAAGAAGGCATGTGCAAGACAACAGTTAATGTTTGGTTTGGTTGCTGATGAAGGCACTTGGATGGAGGCAATCATTCCATCTCCATCTCTGTGAGCCATTAAGAATGTAGGAACTGAGCCTTGCAACTACCTTCCTCTAGATAAACCCTTATTTGGGTGTCATATTTAGTGCTGAAAGTTCAGTCCAGTTGGAAGTCCAGCCATATATCCTTTAAAGAACAATGGATAAACTGCAGAACCTTGTGGTAAGTAAAACGTACAAACATGCTGCTGGATCACTTCATGTACTACTCCCTCCAACACTTGGTCAATACCAGCAAATAAGATCTTGGTCTTAAATTGTCAGTCATCTATGGGAAGACATTCTTTTTTTAACCCTTTCCATGCTGATGACCAGCTCAGCTCGTCATCACCCACGGGTGGCGTGTGCTGAGGACGAGCTGAGCTCGTCATGTAACGCGTTTTTTAAAAAAAAAGCCGCACAGCGCAAAAATTGCCGCAGCAGCGATGCGGTTAAGGTGAAGAGTCACAACAGCAGTTGTAACCTACTGTGAGACCACACCCTATTGCCATAACAGGGGCAGATACCACAACATGCTGCTGGGCAGGGACCCAACAGTGCCTCACCCAGTGAGATAGGGAGAAAAAAAATTGAATTCCTGACTAGATAATATTCATATTTTGTGCTGGGTTATAATGATCTTGTGTTGAAAGGCAAGAGTCCCAGTTGGTCACCAAACTCTGAAAGCAATTCCATCAGGAAGGGGCCTGATGGATGAGTACGCTAACTGAACTCCCTAGCAGCACGCTTTTATGGCTTCCATTATTGTAGTAATATAATACATATGTTTACCCTTTCCAGTTCCTAATAGAGCTGCCGGTGCTTCCTACAGCAAGCTCTGTCTTCCTCAAATTCGCTCTTCCTCCATCTTCTTTCTGCTGTTCTACACATCTCCTTTTGGTGATAAATGGACAAACTAAACCAGGGTTTAGACTTATGCCTATCAGATAGACTGGCTGCCTCAGACAGAGGAACCAACATCTTCAAACACATGTTTATGGTTTAATAAAAAGCTTCAAGGTTTCTTCCTACCATGTCCCCAAATCATGAATCTAAGTATTGAACTTGTCAGTGCTCAGTGCTCCTTGCGTTTGCACTACATTAGCCTTCTGGTTGATTTATTTTCATTCTTGTCTACAGTTGTTTGAATCCGACTCTGTCATTTCCTCATTTAAATGAAAGATCTTTTTAGATTTTCTGATTTCCTTTCTGCCAGCACCAGCATTGCATACACCAAGAACAATATACATTTGTCTAAGATGCCTCTCTTTCTTGTATCAGTATCATACCTACTCCCCAGTTTAGCACTCAGTCCGGTTGATGCCATTTAGTGTGTGCAGCCTATAGGCCCTTTTTCACTTGAGGTACAATACTTGTTCACAGCCTGAAGATTTGTGTAATCTGGGAATAGTTCTGCTATAAGTGTCGGTAAGCAGTGCGGTTCTGAAAATCCTTGCTAAGGTGAAAGGGGCGCGACATTGATTGCATGTAGTCGAGCAGGGCCCCTTCGTCGCATCTTTCAGGGGGCCCCCCTAAGGTTTTGTTAGGCCACTGCCTGTGATGGAGCCTGAATCCAGATTATGAAGGTTCTAATAGTTGGTTGTCATTAAGGTGGTTAGCCAGTTATTTAATGATTGGTTTTTTCAGGAATTTAGCTTGGTAGATAGCAAGGAGATTGATCCGTTGTTGGCAAGCGTCTTTGGGTCTGCTAAAAGTTTCTTCAGTAGAGGTAGTAAGGTGGCGTGACCAGGCATCCGAGAAAGTGGCAGTAGTGAGTAAGTGAAGTATCTGGGTGATCGCAGTGCAGATTGGGTCAAGTCCTTTCGTGAAGATAAAAAGTGGACCGGGGTCCTATTGATCTTCCGAGTGGATGGAGCACATGGTTGTAGCTGTTTCCATAGTGGTGATGATGGGCCAGTGAGTGATAACTAAGGGTGGGCGGGCAGCTACGCTCCGTGCCGGCTTCTACGCATTTTGCGTAGCGGGCATAGCCAGGCGGCACTACGCACGCTCCGCAGACGGAGCGTAGCTGGCCACCACCCGCCTCCCTCCCGCCCTCCCTAAATACTTTAAATTAAACGTGTAAAAGAATTAAAAGGCACTTACCTTGCTCGCCGCTGCCCGCCGCGTCCCCGGGGCTCGCTCTCTTCATTGCTGCCGTCTTGTGTACTAATGCGCATGCGCGGGCGGCCGCGCATGCGCATTAGTACACAAGACGGCTGCAATGAAGAGAGCGAGCCCCGGGGACGCGGCGGGCAGCGGCGGGCAAGGTAAGTGCCTTTTAATTCTTTTACACGTTTAATTTAAAGTATTTAGGGAGGGCGGGAGGGAGGCCTGCGGTGCGTAGTGGGGCTACGCGGAGTGCGGAGGTGGGCGTAGTTTCTCGCCCACTTCAGGTAGCTCCGCGAAGCCCCACTACGCCCAGGGTTAGTGATAACTCTGTTTCCGGAGTGCTTGTCTCTTTGGCTTGGTGGTTGGTGAGGGTAGACAGGTCCGTTTGGGGTGCAAAATTGTAAATGATGCTGGTTTTGTTGCTGAAGAAGTGGCAGAACTGGGTTCATACCTCCTGAGTAATGGTGACGGTCAAGGTGCTGGCGGTGTTGTTGTGAATTACCTTTCTGTGGAGAATATCTCTTTGCAGTTGATGGAGCTGTTTCCAATTAGTTCGGTCACAGCTTTGTGCTTGGTAGATCTGAGTCGCTGGTGGCAGATCAGGAGGACTGATCTGTGGATGCTGCTTTTGTTTTAGTCCTTGGAGTATCACCATCTACTTTTAGTTCTTTGCAAAGATGTTTGGAGAGTTTTAGTTCTTCTGAGTGCCAGCTGGCTTGTGGTCCAGTCCGTGAGGTCATGATTGTCTTGAGCAGATCCATAGTGTGTGCGCTGGAGGTAATCCAGGAGTTGAAGTTTGTGCTGGATCCGGGGGATTTTGTTTAGGTGCAATGGATGGTGGTTTTGGAGCTCTCAGGTTCAGATTTCCTTGTAGATCTTGTGCCAGTTCCATTGGGTGGTTTTGATGGCTGCACTAACTTGTTGTTAATGTAGGTATAGGTCAAAGCGGATGAGAGGAGAGAGTGGGTTTGTTCACCATGATGTTGGGTAAGTTGGTGAAACCGGGTTGAGGCGATGTCCTACTGCATGGGTGGGGTCCTTATCGCGTTTGTTTGGGCAAAATGTATTCATGTCTTCCATGAGGTTGTTGGTGTTTGGGTCCGTAACGTCCTGTAGATGTCAGGTGATGTTGCCAAGAAGGATGAAGGCATTGTGGAGTCGAGCATGAGTGGTGCAATTAGGTCCACGATGGGGTTTCCATTGTTGGATCTCGGTCCAGGAGGTAGTTATAGCAGGGCCCTTCTCAAGGTGATGTTGCGGGAGATGTTGAGCTTAAAAGCCAGGTGTTCCAGGTAAGTCTTTCGAGTTAGTAGATGTAATGGAGCAGTGGATGTTTTATTTATAGATGATGGCTAGTTTTCTTCTGGAATTGTAGGTTGTGTCTTGCCTTGTGATCTTGAAATGAAACTTGACTGCACAAAAGTCAATATTTATGAATGGAAATCTCTAAACCAAATGCCATTAAATTTGGCGCAATTTCACGTGCAGAAAATGCATTTATGAAAGATACAACTGTGCTAATATGGTGCAGTTCGACAACTTAGCAATGAGGCTAGTTTGTCGTTATTTAAGCTCTGCCCTACTTGCAAAAGTAGGTTGAACACTCACCCATTCTTAGGCTTGTTGGTTATCCGGTTCGCCTTGCAAATTGTTCCTCACAGTGGATCCACTTGCAAATTTCTTCTGTACATGCGTCTCAGGGGTCGGAATGGGTAGTGAATACAGATGTATATAATAGTGGCTTTGGAAACAGGGCTTTTACACAGAAAAAATGTCCTGTGGAGAAATAAAAGAAAGGTAAATGTGCAAATTCACAATTGATGTAGCATTTCCTACAAGATGGCAAATCTGCATGTATAAATTGTGCATGTATCTCCGAAATGTACAAGTTTTTTTAGATCCTCTTGATGGAGATTGTTTATCAATCGGTGAAAGGTCGGAAATTGGAGCCACACGTTGCAATAATCATACATGGTCACAATTTCCACTTCCCAATCTAGGGTTGTATGAATAAGGCCTGCCTGACAGAGTGTTTTTGTATTTTTTCCCATGAGATGTGTTTTTCTGCCTGGAGGTCACCTAGTCAGTGATAGACGTTTGTCATTGGCGAGCTGTCTCTCGACCATGATCTATGAAAATCGTCATTATGCACTTTTGGACAAACAGAGGTAAATAAACCCTTCCGTAACAGGGTCCTCTTTTTAAGTGTGGTCTTTGTGCTTGAGATAGATTGCTTTACTCCAGCCTTCCCAGATATTCTTTTATTCCATAATGCAAGACGAAGTTGGTGAAATAACTGCCTGGAAAGGTCCGTTCTCGTGGTCGGGGTTGGATTAACGGACATTCAGAAACCACCTTTAAACGTCTCTTTTCAGAGAGCGCTGACAGCCGGGTATTTTTATTTCACTTTGATTGCGTCATCCCGATCTAACCGTCGTCTGTTGGCAGCCTCGAGCGCCAGTTGGCCTCACTGAGGAACAAAGTGCTTCACACTTACCAACCCTGTTCAAAATGCTGATAAGGGGTGTCGGGGTGTCGCACAGTCATTTTTCACAAACTTCGCGTTGCTTAACAAACGCTGTCTACCCAGGGCGCATCCTTCCTGATTTCTTAATTTAGATTGTTTGGGTGCTTTGCAAGACCTGCTGTGTAAGCAGCTACACTTCAGTTTCAACAAGGAAGGTCGGTGATGCATCTCTGTTTGGTAACTGTTTCCTTGTCTCAAGGGGCAACAAACCGCGTCACGGTGCAAGTTTTAGCATATTTCTCTTGCCGTGCCGCTGAATTAAAATAAAAAATCAATAGACGCCCATCACATTACCTCTTTAAGGGCCAAATGTATCAAAGGCTTTTAATCATTCTTTGTCTATGGGAAAATGCTTTAGTAGATATGGCCCTAAGTGTTCTGCTGTTGCATGTTTTTCAACCTTCCAACTTTTAAATGAGGGGCCTCTGATGCTGAAATGTGAATTCTTTAGAAGATTACCGTGAACTAAACTTCGCGTTTTTGTTAGCAGTTCTGCAAAGTTGTCGGGTTTGACCTCGTAAATGTTGCAAAGTTTCCCAGTATTCTCCCACCCATGCAAGTGTTTTTTTCTGCATTGCAAGATAACTTTAACTCTGGTCTAAGCCACTCAAGCTGGAAAATGTATGCAGACTATTTCTGATGGGTGTTTCTAACCTTGGATTCCACACCATTAGAATTGGTGTTATTCTGACCTGGTTTAGCTAGCAGACACGTTATATCTTTTTATGGCTACTTTCAGCAATAATGGAACTCTTACATCCTAGTTCCATGACAAACGTTGCAAGTTAGCCAAAGTTGCATTTTTCACTTTAGCACTTGTGCATAGAAAAATTCACAAAAAGGTAAACTTGCAGTGAAACATTCAGCAAAACTATGACAATCTGTCAATAAAAGCTTTGCAAAAGCTCAACTTTCAGAGAAGAGCAAGTTACTTACTTTCAGTAATGCCTTTTATGATAGGTATTCCATATGACCGCCGATTCCTCACCTTGAGTATTTTCCCAGGCGCCAGAGAGGATCCTGAAATTTTGTCAGAATTGCTTAAGTGTCGCTGTGCAGCTCCACTTTGGCTTCGTTCTGCTACAGAAGTGACAAGTGGAGTTGCATATAAACATCACCCCTGCACGCCAACGCCTTTTATTCCACTCTTTCATATGCAGTCTTGAGTTCCTGTCCCGTTTTCGTCAGTTTACAACAGTTTTCCCAAATTCAAATCCAGTGTGCAAGGGAACAATGTCCCAACCTAAAACTGCATGGTTAAAACCGTGGTGTGAATGTCTGAAATAGATGTTGGTGGTGGACCTGCACGAGGTGTTTGGTGTTTGGAGTCAGGGCACGGCTCCCAAGTTGTGCAATGAGTGTGCTCTCGTGCACTCAAAAACGACCCGGGACCGTGAAGCAAAGCTGTATGTTGCTGGACGTAGAAAGAAGTCACAGACCTCAAATAAGTCCCCTCTCCAATTCAAGGGTGCGCACCTACTTTTGCGGATGAACTCCAAAAGGGCTTTAAGCTTTTATGTTGATCACATCAAAAACTGTTGGGTGGATGATCTTTCTTTTATCGGGTTCTCTCGGGCATAGAACGCAAAGGTTGTGCAGAAGAGGACTCTGTCGAGGTAGTGAGTCCTCTGCATTAAGATCTGCTACACACTGGCCAAAAAGCAGCCTCTGGATGGTCTGAGAGCCCATTCCACTATGTCTAAGGCTGCCACACTGCATTGTCGTGCTCAGTGTCTGTCCTGGACACCTGGCTGGCTGTGACGTGGGTGTCCTTGCACATGTTTGAGTCACTACTGCCTTGACAGTCCGGTCTGCTGCACTTTTGGCCTGAGAACACTCTGCAGGTTCCCCCCTTTCGAGAGATATTGTTTTGGTATGTGTTCCAAAAGTGAGGAATCTACAGTTAGACATATCTATCAGAAGAAGAATTTACTTACCCGTAGAGCATTCACCTGATAGTGTTACTATCTAACTGCAGATTTCTCACTACCCTCCTACCCCCCCTGGTCTGTGGAGTGGTCTCTTTTTACCACCAAATAAGTTTCAAAAGTAGCGATCTGCACTGGGGTTTCCACAGCTTTTTAGGTCTCGGCTAAACGCGCGGAAGCGCGTTGTCGCCGAGAATATTGTTAGCGAGTGTGCTTCCCAGGAGACACTCCTGGCCGCGCTCATCACCTTGGAGGGCGATTTGAAACGCGCACGCGATCGCGCTCGCTGTGGGCAGCTGCTGTCGTGCATTCACACAGACACACACCAGCGCCCATGCACGCACTTGCTCATACAGTGCCATGCTTCAAGGAAGTAAAAACAATGTGGACAGAACGAATAAAAAGAAGTTAAACATGAATGCTAAAGCTGTGATGGGCACTACAAATCGAAAAGCTTAAATCAGATGTGTGAAATAATAACGTACCGAAAAAACCCTGAAAAATAACATGTGCATGAAAGCCAAAAAATGAAAAGCAAGTGTTTACCTGTGGATGCAGTCCGTGCGAAGCATTAATACAAATGTTTACATGCTGGCTTATGTGTTTAATCAAACGGAGAAGAGAGGATAAAAGCACAGTGCTAGTGCAATGAGTGAAACAAAACTGCTATATATGTCCTCCTAGATCCAACACACAGTCTTACATCGTAGGTGCCAAGAAATATATGAGAGTACCTACATACTGCATCCGGCCGTGAAGGGCATTTACACTACGGAAGGGAGAATGCAGAGTAGTGAGTGCAGAGTAGTGAGTAGTGAGTGCAGAGTAGTGAGTAGTGAGTGCAGAGTAGTGAGTAGTGAGTGCAGAGTAGTGAGTAGTGAGTGCAGAGTAGTGAGTAGTGAGTGCAGAGTAGTGAGTGCAGAGTAGTGAGTGCAGAGTAGTGAGTGCAGAGTAGTGAGTGCAGAGTAGTGAGTGCAGAGTAGTGAGTGCAGAGTAGTGAGTGCAGAGTAGTGAGTGCAGAGTAGCGAGTGCAGAGTAGCGAGTGCAGAGTAGCGAGTGCAGAGTAGCGAGTGCAGAGTAGCGAGTGCAGAGTAGCGAGTGCAGAGTAGCGAGTGCAGAGTAGCGAGTGCAGAGTAGCGAGTGCAGAGTAGCGAGTGCAGAGTAGCGAGTGCAGAGTAGTGAGTAGTGAGTAGCGAGTGCAGAGTAGTGAGTAGCGAGTGCAGAGTAGAGTGTAGCGAGTGCAGAGTAGTGAGTAGTGAGTGCAGAGTAGTGAGTAGTGAGTGCAGAGTAGTGAGTGCAGAGTAGTGAGTGCAGAGTAGTGAGTGCAGAGTAGTGAGTGCTGAGTGCAGAGTAGTGAGTAGCGAGTGCAGAGTAGTGAGTAGCGAGTGCAGAGTAGTGAGTAGCGAGTGCAGAGTAGTGAGTAGCGAGTGCAGAGTAGTGAGTAGCGAGTGCAGAGTAGTGAGTAGCGAGTGCAGAGTAGTGAGTAGCGAGTGCAGAGTAGTGAGTAGCGAGTGCAGAGTGGTGAGTAGTGAGTGCAGAGTGGTGAGTGCAGAGTGGTGAGTGCAGAGTGGTGAGTGCAGAGTGGTGAGTGCAGAGTGGTGAGTGCAGAGTGGTGAGTGCAGAGTGGTGAGTGCAGAGTGGTGAGTGCAGAGTGGTGAGTGCAGAGTGGTGAGTGCAGAGTGGTGAGTGCAGAGTGGTGAGTGCAGAGTGGTGAGTGCAGAGTGGTGAGTGCAGAGTGGTGAGTGCAGAGTGGTGAGTGCAGAGTGGTGAGTGCAGAGTGGTGAGTAGCGAGTGCAGAGTAGTGAGTAGTGAGTGCAGAGTAGTGAGTAGCGAGTGCAGAGTAGTGAGTAGCGAGTGCAGAGTAGTGAGTAGCGAGTGCAGAGTAGTGAGTAGCGAGTGCAGAGCAGTGAGTAGCGAGTGCAGAGCAGTGAGTAGCGAGTGCAGAGCAGTGAGTAGCGAGTGCAGAGCAGTGAGTAGCGAGTGCAGAGCAGTGAGTGCAGAGTGCAGAGCAGTGAGTGCAGAGTGAGTGTGCAGAGCAGTGAGTGCAGGTGCAGAGTGGTGAGTAGCGAGTGCAGAGTGGTGAGTGCAGAGTGGTGAGTGCAGAGTGGTGAGTGCAGAGCAGTGAGTAGCGAGTGCAGAGCAGTGAGTGCAGAGTGCAGAGCAGTGAGTGCAGAGTGAGTGTGCAGAGCAGTGAGTGCAGGTGCAGAGTGGTGAGTAGCGAGTGCAGAGTGGTGAGTGCAGAGCAGTGAGTAGCGAGTGCAGAGCAGTGAGTAGCGAGTGCAGAGCAGTGAGTGCAGAGTGCAGAGCAGTGAGTGCAGAGTGAGTGTGCAGAGCAGTGAGTGCAGGTGCAGAGTGGTGAGTAGCGAGTGCAGAGTGGTGAGTGCAGAGTGGTGAGTGCAGAGTGGTGAGTGCAGAGCAGTGAGTAGCGAGTGCAGAGCAGTGAGTGCAGAGTGCAGAGCAGTGAGTGCAGAGTGAGTGTGCAGAGCAGTGAGTGCAGGTGCAGAGTGGTGAGTAGCGAGTGCAGAGTGGTGAGTGCAGAGTGGTGAGTGCAGAGTGGTGAGTGCAGAGTAGTGAGTAGCGAGTGCAGAGTAGTGAGTAGCGAGTGCAGAGTAGTGAGTAGCGAGTGCAGAGTAGTGAGTAGCGAGTGCAGAGTAGTGAGTAGCGAGTGCAGAGTAGTGAGTAGCGAGTGCAGAGTAGTGAGTAGCGAGTGCAGAGTAGTGAGTAGCGAGTGCAGAGCAGTGAGTAGCGAGTGCAGAGCAGTGAGTGCAGAGTGCAGAGCAGTGAGTGCAGAGTGAGTGTGCAGAGCAGTGAGTGCAGGTGCAGAGTGGTGAGTAGCGAGTGCAGAGTGGTGAGTGCAGAGTGGTGAGTGCAGAGTGGTGAGTGCAGAGTGGTGAGTGCAGAGTGGTGAGTGCAGAGTGGTGAGTGCAGAGTGGTGAGTGCAGAGTGGTGAGTGCAGAGTGGTGAGTGCAGAGTAGTGAGTAGCGAGTGCAGAGTAGTGAGTAGCGAGTGCAGAGTAGTGAGTAGCGAGTGCAGAGTAGTGAGTAGCGAGTGCAGAGTAGTGAGTAGCGAGTGCAGAGTAGTGAGTAGCGAGTGCAGAGTAGTGAGTAGCGAGTGCAGAGCAGTGAGTAGCGAGTGCAGAGCAGTGAGTAGCGAGTGCAGAGCAGTGAGTAGCGAGTGCAGAGCAGTGAGTGCAGAGTGCAGAGCAGTGAGTGCAGAGTGAGTGTGCAGAGCAGTGAGTGCAGGTGCAGAGTGGTGAGTAGCGAGTGCAGAGTGGTGAGTAGCGAGTGCAGAGTAGTGAGTAGCGAGTGCAGAGTAGTGAGTAGCGAGTGCAGAGTAGTGAGTAGCGAGTGCAGAGTAGTGAGTAGCGAGTGCAGAGCAGTGAGTAGCGAGTGCAGAGCAGTGAGTAGCGAGTGCAGAGCAGTGAGTAGCGAGTGCAGAGCAGTGAGTAGCGAGTGCAGAGCAGTGAGTGCAGAGTGCAGAGCAGTGAGTGCAGAGTGAGTGTGCAGAGCAGTGAGTGCAGGTGCAGAGTGGTGAGTAGCGAGTGCAGAGTGGTGAGTGCAGAGTGGTGAGTGCAGAGTGGTGAGTGCAGAGCAGTGAGTAGCGAGTGCAGAGCAGTGAGTGCAGAGTGCAGAGCAGTGAGTGCAGAGTGAGTGTGCAGAGCAGTGAGTGCAGGTGCAGAGTGGTGAGTAGCGAGTGCAGAGTGGTGAGTGCAGAGCAGTGAGTAGCGAGTGCAGAGCAGTGAGTGCAGAGTGCAGAGCAGTGAGTGCAGAGTGAGTGTGCAGAGCAGTGAGTGCAGGTGCAGAGTGGTGAGTAGTGAGTGCAGAGTGGTGAGTGCAGAGTGGTGAGTGCAGAGTGGTGAGTGCAGAGCAGTGAGTAGCGAGTGCAGAGCAGTGAGTGCAGAGTGCAGAGCAGTGAGTGCAGAGTGAGTGTGCAGAGCAGTGAGTGCAGGTGCAGAGTGGTGAGTAGCGAGTGCAGAGTGGTGAGTGCAGAGTGGTGAGTGCAGAGTGGTGAGTGCAGAGTAGTGAGTAGCGAGTGCAGAGTAGTGAGTAGCGAGTGCAGAGTAGTGAGTAGCGAGTGCAGAGTAGTGAGTAGCGAGTGCAGAGTAGTGAGTAGCGAGTGCAGAGTAGTGAGTAGCGAGTGCAGAGTAGTGAGTAGCGAGTGCAGAGTAGTGAGTAGCGAGTGCAGAGTAGTGAGTAGCGAGTGCAGAGCAGTGAGTAGCGAGTGCAGAGCAGTGAGTGCAGAGTGCAGAGCAGTGAGTGCTGAGTGAGTGTGCAGAGCAGTGAGTGCAGGTGCAGAGTGGTGAGTAGCGAGTGCAGAGTGGTGAGTGCAGAGTGGTGAGTGCAGAGTGGTGAGTGCAGAGTAGTGAGTAGCGAGTGCAGAGTAGTGAGTAGCGAGTGCAGAGTAGTGAGTAGCGAGTGCAGAGTAGTGAGTAGCGAGTGCAGAGTAGTGAGTAGCGAGTGCAGAGTAGTGAGTAGCGAGTGCAGAGCAGTGAGTAGCGAGTGCAGAGCAGTGAGTAGCGAGTGCAGAGCAGTGAGTAGCGAGTGCAGAGCAGTGAGTAGCGAGTGCAGAGCAGTGAGTGCAGAGTGCAGAGCAGTGAGTGCAGAGTGAGTGTGCAGAGCAGTGAGTGCAGGTGCAGAGTGGTGTGTGCTGTTGAGTGCAGAGTGCTGTGTATTGGCAATGTAAATGACAATGCCATTTATTTATGATTTAAAGAAAAAAAAGAAATGTCATGAGAAATGCCAATAGCTCTACCTTTAATGATGCCGCGACCATTGCATTGCAAATGCTTGTTTTGTATACTCCGCATCTAAAGTGCTTGGAAAGAGTCTAGCAAGATACTAATGTTGATACACTCAGTGGCACTTGTATGCTGCTCTACTCCGCCACTTCCGGAGCCGAACAAAGTCAACGTGGAGCCATGCAGAACCACCTAGTGACGCACTGGAACACTGCTCAGAAAATTTCCAGATCCATTCTGGTGCCTGGGGATATTCTAAAGAGAAAGTGTTACTGAAGGCAAGTCATTGTTCTTCTCTGCAACTTTAGCTATTACAAAGCTTTTCTTGGCAGAATATCACATTTTTGCTAAATGTTTCCATGCAAGTTTACCTTTTGTGGATTTTTCTATGCACAACTGGTAAAGTGAAAGTTTGCTAACCAGGAAGTTTGCCACAGAACTGTGGTGTACAAGGTTCATTATTCCGAAAAGGAGCCATGAAAAGATGTATTATGTTTGCTAGCCAAGCCAAGTCAGTATATCTCCATAGTATGCTACATCCATGCATGTCATACAAAGGTCCTTTGTGTAAAAATGCACTCTGTACTCAGGAGACTTTCAGAACTCGTGTCATCCTGTTTATACAACAGAGGCGGTGTTCGAAGACACAAGCAAGTCCCACAGACAGAAACTGTACCTATACACCTGCAGGTAGACTGCCAGTTTGCAGTATAGAGGCCGACTTTTCAGAATTGTGCAGGAATTGAGTAACACTCATAGATTACAATCTAAGTGCTACTGTCACATGTAGTAGAGAAAATAATTTTCACCAACCAATAAGTCTTCAACCTTCTCTAAATTTGTAGGTTTTTTTCGATTTAGTTTTTTAGGAAATCTGAACCTTACCACTCAACAGTACAATACAGCTGTAGAGGTTACAGTGAGGTAAGTGGGAACCAATGAGCAAGAAGAACCGGGAGTTTCTCTTTTAGTTTGGAATATAGTTGTGTTGGACCTGATACTTTTCAGT
The DNA here is from genome assembly GCF_964263255.1 of Lissotriton vulgaris. Lineage (NCBI taxonomy): Eukaryota > Metazoa > Chordata > Amphibia > Caudata > Salamandridae > Lissotriton > Lissotriton vulgaris. The sequence goes on from NC_141697.1 coordinate 457,631,139, forward strand.
TAGCGTTTCCCTGAACTGTTTTTGCTCTTTCTGCCTGAGTTTTGCTGCTTCTCTTATGGGGCCTCTGAGCTCTGGCACTTTCTCACTGTAAATACAGTGTGAAAGTGCGCTCTCCCTTCCTACCCATGTTAGAAAGTGGTGCTGATTCGATATTCTGAAACATTGGCCAGTCTGCCCTTGCAGACAGGTGTGTGCGCACAGGCATCTATCGTGAATAAACTCATGACCAGCCTGTCGTTGTAGGCAGTGATATGTGCGTACCCGCACTATGGTGCCTGTGATTGCGTGTGCCGACTGCCATCACAGGCTTGTACATGCGCACCAGCACACGTATTAGTAAACCTGTCTCTAGTCTGCTGTGCAGAGTCCGGTGGGCGCTTGTGCACCCCTGTTGCTGGGGACTATGTGTCTAACCTACTATCACAGGTCTTTGTGTGCACTAGCACGTGTGCCCAGGTTGTGGGGAAAGCCTGTGTGTGTGTTTTCATTACCTAGGAGACATGTTTTCCCCATAGGTTAACATGGGGAAGTTGTTGACGTTACTTCGGACTGCAGTGGTGGATTGCAGCGGAGCAGCCTCATGTTTCCTGTCAATGGATTCACCATGCCAAACCCTTTCCTTTGGTAATGGGAATTTTGGCAAAACTTGCTTAAAAAAGCTTCTCTGGAATATGGACATTTCTATGCTCTAAGAGTCTCCTGTGCTGTGATGCCTGTCTCCAGTAGATACCAAGGGTCTGTGCATTCCCTAAGTGACAGCTACAACCCATGGGCATCCCACGGCAGACCTCAGCCATTTGAGGGCCGAATGAGGTACATTGGAGAGAGAGGTTTTGACACTTAACCTCTACAGGCTTCTATGGGTGCAGGCTTGCATCCTCCATCTTTATGTAATGGCCTGTTATTGAAGAATGTCCAGGCAGTAGAGCATCTGTCTCTCCACCTTCTGCTTGATTCAGCAACATTCTTCTGGCGACACTGATATGCTCTCCTCTGTTGACCACAAGAATTGTGTACAATTTCCCCCTCAGTTGCAGCAGGGACTCTAAAATGGCACATTAACTCTGGATGAGCAAACAAACCCCATGTGATAATGCCTCTGGGCAGTTCCAAATCGGTGCCTACAGCGTTTTGGCCTGCTTCATTCCTATATCCTCCGGACCAATGGGTTTCTCTTTGCAAAAGGAAAAGACCCTTCATTTCGACATCCCCAAACAAAGGACGGTCTCTTCAAAGGTAGTCAGATAGCTCGCCTTAAGACAGTGTTTTTCTTATATGCTTCCAGTAGGCTGTGTTTTCACTTCGCAGATCACTAATACCACTTGTGCAGCCATATGAAAACTATTTCTTGTCAAGCCTTACAGCATGTATCGCTGTTCATGCCCATTCCTTCATTATGGTTCTCTGTCCTCCATTGGATGTGCATGGTATGGTGTGCTTGAAGTCGCAATGTGCTGCATCTACACTATAATGCACAGGTCAGTGTATATTAATGTCCTCCTGTTTTGTCACCAGAACATTTTGGTGGGACCCACTCTATATCCTTTAGCACACTCTAGTTGCCATTTTGTTCTACTTTCTGGATCATAGTTGAAGAGTAATGGGACGCCCAATGTGCTTTTCGGGTGACCCCCACAGTTTGAAAGGCTCATACGGAGTTTTGTGGGCCAGAGACACTGTCATAAATGGCAGGTATTAATGCCGTGCCAAACTCATGGGCCCCACACCCCAAACAGAATAAAACTTTTAAAATTAATAAAACTCCTCAATATTGTTTTTACTTTTCTAAAATAAAAATAAAAAAATCTGCCAGTTTGCAAACACTCCATGTTCACACTTTACACTTAATTCATTCAGTTAACCACACCCCCAATATCTGAAAAGGGTATGATTCTTTCATGCGGACGCGAACGCCAGCTTTTTTCCAGTTTCTTTCCAGTTTCTTTTTACCTGGATGTCTTTATGACCCTCATAGGAAAGGAATGGAGCATGATGTCTAAATTTTGAAACGAGGTGCACGCATGGAGCAAGTGCATCTGTCGAGCAATGGAAACAAAGATATTTACAAACATGAATATGCTAAAAAAGGGTTTACGAGTGTTGGACTGGCTTGTCCAGATTGAATCAAGGCTATATCTGATGGGGCTGCTTGAAAGTGTTTTTGGTCTTATTGCGGTCCAGTGGACCAAAAAAATCATACCACACACTAGCCTGTTCAATGGGGCCATCTGGCAGTGCCTACTGTGGAATAAAAAAAAAACAGCCACACTAGGTACCTTGCAGGGTTCTGAGGTTCTCTGCGGTGTCCATAAAATAAAATACCAGGCATGTGTGATATCCTTTTTTTGTGTGGTATTTGCTTGTTTTGGCGTTCTCACTTTTGGTGGATCTCAAATATTCACAATGTACGACTTCTGATAATGTAGAATTACTTTGCTATAAACTTTTTCTGTTCAACATTTCGACCCCTTTAGCTTCATTTTGAGATTCAATAATTTAAATGAAGTTGAGGCCTGTCTTTTTAGAGATATATATATTATAAATGCACCATAGTGATATGGCTGGTAAAAGGAAGTAATCCAGTCACTAAAATATGTACTAGAGAAGCTATGTCCCTTGTGAAAATCAACACAGCCCATGAAGGACATTATTTAGGGACTACTCCTGACAGTTGTGGTTCATTCAAAGTTGAGGCCCCTTGAAGAGTTCTTGTGGCGGTCAGGCGATCTTTCATTCAAACACCGTTCTGAATTGGGAATAGAGAGTGGGGCTGTTCCCCAGTACCAACAATTCTGTTGCTAGAAATGGATGGATAATTTCAAACAATTAGGAAATAAATTGCAGATTGAATCAACCTTTTCCTGGTGCAAGTGCAGAGATGGCTATGGCACAGGAGAGTACTGTCTTGATGCAGTCTGGGTCGATCTGGAAAGTGTGGTGGGTAGGTTCTAGTATTCTGATATGACTGTGGTGCTATAGGATGTTCCACCTACAGCTAGATGAGGGAGCAAGGAAGGTGCTTATGAAGGTCCGAATTTAATGTAGAGTTCTATCTCAGGCTGCAGGTTTGTTTAGTGCTTCTGAAGATACTCCTGGCGTTGGCATGTGTGCAGTGGGAGGGTTTACGGAGAGAGGGCCTGGTCACAGACTTTTGCCCAAATTCAGGGACAGAAATTCAGAAAGGGGGTCCTGCAAGAGAAGTGACTAAAAGATTCCAGAGGGAAACTCATTGGTATCTTGAGCTGTGAGAGTAAGGAAAGGGAAGAATCTTCCTGGTAGTTGTATCTCCACCAAGGCCTAATGAGAAATGGGAACTCCCTCTGCAATAACCAGCATTGAGATGGGCAAGACGAAAATGAATTAGGAGTTGTAGAGACTAAACCCAATTTTCTGTGATCCAGTGATCTCCTCAAAGAAACCAGATTCGCAGTAAACCGTACTGCACCAATCCCAGCTCATTGAAGAAGACACAGAATATAGCAAAAGGTGTTTGGAGCCATTTGTAGAAATCCAACTTTATAGGTTGCGGTGGAGATGGCAGTCTCAGAGGTGAAAATTGCAGCGTTAGAGAACCACTTGAATTTCTGTGCACAGGAGGAATCTTGCTTTTGGGTAGGCATATGTCTGATTGGAACCCCTGGAATTGAACATTATAGTTACTGACCTTGGCGACAGACTGCAGTTGAGGAATTTGGGGGATGACCAATTAACAGAAATCTGCCTAATTCTAGTAGAGTACTTTAGAGACCAAGCAACATAGATAAAAAGCTCTAAAAGAGTACAAGGAAGAAACTTTGATTAACCTTCAAGGAAAAGAAAGTCTTGCTGTCCCTGACTAGGCAGCAGAGGCCATGCGTAAGCCAAAAACAATTCTGCCTACGTTAGTGCTAGACAAAAATTTGTGAAGGGAAAAGAACTGGAATGCACCGTATTTCATAATTATAGTTTTATTCCTGCCCTTTCACATTGGCATTGGGCAGCGCCGCAAGAAGACTTGCAGCGCTGTCCTTCGCCAATTCCTCATAAATAATACACTCTTTGTTTTTAGCTATACCGTTGGCTACACCCCTACCCTCAAGGACCTTTGGTTTGGATATGCTCATATAATGTTATAAGTAAACTCCCATTCTATCCTATTGGACAGATAGCCTTTCCATAGTGTAAAATGAAACACACTGTAATTCACTACCAGAACATGTCACACATGCCAGTACATGTCTTACCTATAACATACACAGCACCCTGCCCACAGGGGTACCTTGGGCCGACCTTAGGGGTGACTTACATGTAAGAAAAGTGAAGATTAGGGCTTGGCAAGTGGGTGCACTTGCCAGGTCGACATGGCAGTTACAAACTTCACGCAGACACTGCAGTGGCAGTTCTGATAACCCTTTTAAGGGCTGCTTGGGTGAGTGGCACAATCAATACTGCAGGACCACCAGCACCATTTGATTTACAGGTTCTGGCACCCTCAGTGCACTTTACTAGGGACTTACCAGTAAGTCATACATGCCAATCATGGAAACACCAATCCATGATACAATTTATAATCGGAGCACTTGCACTTTAATACTGAACAACAATGAGGAAGTGCGCAGAGACACTATACCAGCAAAACAGAGTCCAAACTAGGTCAGAATGGAAAAAAACAGGAGAAACATGCCACAAGATGGCAGATATAACAGGGGCATTTATAGTTATCGATATATGTTGATGACGAGAAGAACCAGTTTCTACAAAATGTTGTCGAAGGGGGTCCTTACGCCTAAAAAGGTTTGACAAGGGGGTCTCGACATCAAAAAGTTTGAAGACCACTGCCTTAGACGCAAGAGCTGATCGACATCGCTTCGACAGGCTGCGTGGCTCGACGTCGATTCAGCTCCTGCATTGTAAAGGGCTTAGTCAACGACTCTATCGCCTACGTTGATCTGAACTGACACATCGAGTCGTTGATGCTTGCTCTATCCAAGGTACTTTTTCAGCTGAACTTGTGAGAGTCCTGTAGACGGTATGCCCTCTATTGTGGTCGGCCTGAATTTTTGATTTACACCAGTCCAGCGCGACCTCCAGTAACCCCAAAGCACTATTTGACTCCAAGCTCTAGAGCTTGATTTAATCTCCAACAATTCATAACTCCGGTTATACTTCTGAATTTTTATTGTTTTGGTTTTGATTTACTCGTAAAACTATTGTCTATTTTTCTAACCTTGTGTGGAGTATTTTTATGGTGTTTTCATTGTGTTACTGTGTGTGTTGCACAAATACTTTACACATTCTATCTTTAGATAAGCCTGACTGCTCTGTACCAAGCTAATAGAGGGTCAGCACAGATTATTTTTGTATGTATTTATCTTACCCTGGCAAGAGAGATGGTTCCTGGTCTGACAGGGTGCATACCTCTGCCAACCAGAAATCCCAGTTCTAAACGCTACCTTGAGTTCTTATTAATCACAGCACTAAATAATCAGGGAAGGCAATGAAGAATCTTATCGTTACCGAAGTTGGGTAACTTTTTCTTCAGGTCGATACGTCTTCCCAAAGCTATATCACCTTATGAGTAAGCCCCAAAGCAGTAGCTCGCTGGGAGATTGAAAAGTGCTGGTTAACCAAAGAAATTGTGCAACACAGTGCAGGCAAAGAACTAATCTATATTTGTCTGAGAAGCTAACTGGCAGATATTTGCAACATGGGTGGCTTTGGAATGAATCATGCAAGCTACCATGGCCCCATTGAAATTAACCCAAAAGTCCTTTGGAGGTTGATCTTGGACAGAGCATAGCTAAACTTGATACAACGGATGAAACAACTCGAAATAGTATACTTAGTCACTGCTATGCCCTCTTAAGTTCTAGCGTAGCCCACAAAAGGCATCTTTATCCTGTTGTTTATTGTTAATGTAGTACACTTAAGTCCAGTCTATGCAGACATTAATCCCCCTTAGTTAGAAGTAGAGGGGAAAAGGAAGATAGCGTTGCAATAGATGTGGCCATATGGAATGCATAGCCCTCCTTAGTGAAGAAAGATCAACAGGTGTATTGATGCAACTTATCTGGGTAGAGCACTGTGAAGAACTGATGAAATAAGGGAGCCTGAAGTACTCCTATCCCAAGAGCACCAACAGGACTGTTTTTCTGATGGATACTTCGAGTCACAGATTTCTCACCTTAAATTACGTCATAGGTGCCAAACTGGATCAGGAAACTTTTTACACCAGTGCTTCCAGGTGCTGCTGGGTGGCGCGGAACAGTGCTTTTTTCAGTGCCCTCTGATACGGATCTCCCCTCCCCTTTTTGTCAGTTTTCTGACTCCGTCTAAACAATCATCAGTATGCTAGGAAATGGTGTCCTCAACTGAACACAGCAGGTTTCAAGCCATGCTAAGATTGCAGGAAGCAGATTTTGGTCACAGACTCGCATGAGGTGTATATTTGATGTCTGCGATAACGGTGTCCTCAAGCATCTGAAGGTGAGAGACGAAGTTCTACACAAGAAATTGTAGCCTTTGTGTAGGTCTGGTTCACTCTCCAAGTCATGGGCCGAGACTCTGTCCCTGTACTGAGGTTGCTCCTGTTGAGGTTCCGTGACAATTGTAAATGGTGTTTTCGACTCGCACGAATATGGTCGAGTCTGGTATCTATGGACCGCAAATGACGAGTTTAGTAAGTGTGCGCAGTTTCGCTGTGCTAACTTAAACCGTTCGTTTGTTACGTGGGCTTTTCATCTGTACCCACGGGTTCCATCTTAGATACGGCATCCATTTTGTCTCTTGCCCTCAAGTAGTCAGCGAACGGACGCTGTCCGCTTCGCGACCCTGGGACTCCCAAGGTATTTGCGGAAGACACATGTTCTTTGTAAGTGTCTTTATGACGAGGGGGTTGCTGCTGTAAGGCAGGTGGCGCCGCTCGAGGCTCATCTTGCCGCACGGACTTATTGTCTCAGCCGTGCATCTCATTAGGCACGTCCCTTTGATGCCTGTATCTCGTGCTTCTCGATACCTCCCCTTTTACACCCTTTCCGATCTCCCCACTGTCTCCGTCTTCCTCTGCACCTGCCTTCGTTCCTATTTCGATCTACTTTATTGCTGATTGGAATTTGCTAATGGTGGGAAGATGGGTTTTTACAGTTGGGAACCGCCAAATGTTTCCGCACTTATGTTCCGGACCTTATGTGTTCCAAAGTGACCAAAGCGACCCCTCTGAGAGCTAAATGTGGGAACCGGGTTGTAAACTATTGTGTCTCATGTTATCCGATGGGTAAAAACTGTATAAAAGGAGCGATCCACAAAACCAATTTGAAGCAGTCTCCCCGAACTACACTCGATGTACTTCCTGTGACTTCTGTGTTCCCTGCAGTAAATAAACCTTGACTCTTTGACGCCGAAGGAAGTGTCCCGTGTCTCTGTGACTTGTACGCCGGAGCAGGTTACCCACGAAGGTTTCAGGTGTTGTGCCCTGGCACCGCTGGGTCCAAAAGAACCCAGTCCTTCAGTTGGCGCCCAACGTGGGGCTGCATCAGTGGTACCGGTCCAAGCCCGACGATCGTGAGGAACTTCGTGTGAAATCTCCGAGGGAAGGTGCACCCCGCTTCATCGATCCTGTTGTCGAAATAAGTGGCCCGAAGACTTTTCCCGCGAAGATTCCCGCCTCCTAACGGCTGCGACGGACTGCTGCCCTGACTGTAGACCTGTTTTGGCGCCTGGCGTAGACCTTGGTATAGCGAGACGATAGACGGGCTTTCCTGAGGACGCCATTGATCTTTGAGTTAAGTATTTGTGGGTCGCTCCCAGAGTTCTTGGTTGTAAACGCTTTAGCGAGTGTTTTTGTTGTAGACACTTTAGCGAGTGTCTTTGTTGTAAACACTTTAGCGAGTGTTTTTGTTGTACACGCTGTGTGGGTGTTTTTGTCGGTGACACTTTGCTAGCGTACTTTGTTGTTGTATTTGTTTGACGACTGCAGCCGCCAAAGACCGAGGGTTTTGTTCTTGCTGGGACTTGGTAAATCCCGTAACCCTTGAAGTTTGTGAAACTCGGCTAGTGTGCAAGATGCCTGGTCGCAGTACTTTGTTCAGTTGCTTTAGACCTTGTGGTGCGGATTCCCTGCTGGAGGACTCGTGTCCGATACCTCCGGTTGGAACTCCTACTTATGACTTATATAGCAAACATGGGCTAGGCCCGATTGCTTTTAACGATTATTGGATAAAATATACAAAGAAAGACGGCGATCTTCGTTGGCCACCTCACGGTAGCTTCGAAGCGTCGATCTTAGATAATTTGGAAATGAAGTTGTTCGAACGCAAATCTAGGCCGGCCATGTTTGATGCCTTTCGGTTGTGGCGCAAAGAAGCCCGACAGAAAGAAATCAGACAGAATAAACGTAGTGAGCGAGATAATGTTGCTACCATAGTGAAGAAAGCTGAGCAGTTTCAGCGTGATAAGGAGGATAAGGATAAGGAAGTGTTTGAGAGGCTACAGCGTATGTCCATAGATAAATGCTATCCTGCTTTGCCTACGGAGTCGGATAAGAAGGAAGAGGCAGTTGAGGATTCCTTAATGTCCTATCTTATGAAGTCGCCACCTCCGTACGTACAGGGTATCGCAGCTCCTGTGGTCCCTGCCGTACCTGTTCTTCCACCTGTTATTCCTCCACCAGTTCCTCAACCTGCACCCGCTCTTCCGACTGTTCCTGCTCCTTTGCCTGTTTCTATTCCTACTGCTCCTCCGCTTCCACATACTCCTGTTCCCGCTACTGCTCACGCTACTGCTCCTGTGTTGTTAACCCCTGTTGTTGCTAATGTCTCTACTCCTTCTCTTGTTAGTCCTGTGTCTTATTCTTGTCCCTCTACTCGTAACCGTAATTCTCCCAGTGTGACAAACTTCTTTCAGTCGCTTGGACCTGTTTTTGGGTCTGCTGGTTCTGATGGTCCTCAGAGACGTAGCCAGCTTCCTGCTAATAGAGAACGTGTTGCGCTATACAATATGGCGATGGGTTGGATGGTAAACCCTGTTAGAAATCCACCTCGTGTTGTCCTCGAAACGTTTGATCAATTCAACATACCAACTCAGAGATATGTGTTTGATGAAATGTGCAAGTTCTTACATGATCAGATAGTGGCCTATGCGCCTGACGAGGTGCTGACCGCCCTGTCTGAACTTCGGCTTCAGTTCGCAACTGGACTGATAGTCGACACTAATGTCCGACGCGCTATTGAGCGGTTACTATCTCTTCGTCCCGCTCCTATTCCTCATGCATTGTTCGTTGAGGACATTGAAAAACAAGATGAGTCTGGCCAATATCCTATGCGTGAAGTTCCGCCGGTTTGGGTACCAGCTGATAATACTAATGCTGCCCAGCCAGTTCCGGCGCATTTCCAGAGAGTGTGGATACACCTCCCATGGAAACGATCGGAAGTGCTTCAGGTGAAACAAACTTTGCCCGATCCTCGCAAAAATCCTGCAGGGTATTATAAGGAATTATCGCAGCTCGTAGACGCTACGATAATGAATCTTGCCGATATCGACATGTTGTTTGGCAATGTCGTACCGCAACCGGTATGGGCCAAGATTCGTCACCAAGATCACGCAAATGAATTAGGTGGTGATTGGGCTGCCATTACAGCGGCAGACGCTGGACAAGTGGCTGCTACTAAACCCGATCAGTTGATTGAACTTCTTCCCCAGCGAATCATTACATTAATGAAAACGCTTATGCCAGCTATGAGGGTAAATTGGGACAAGTTGTCAGCCTGTAAGCAGAAGAAAGATGAGAGTGTTTCAGACTTCTTTACGAGGTTTGAGGAAACATTCGTTGATCATAGTGGACAGGATATGGGTACTGAGGGTGGACAACGGTTGTTTGTGGATAAATTCGTATCGAACTTATTGCCCGACTTGAGCAATAAATTGAAGAATTCAGAAAGTGCGTGGGCCGTTTCTACCTCAGCTCAGATATTGGCTACGGCACAATATTACGAAAATAGAGAAAAAGAGGAAACTGACCGTGCTGATAAAAAGACGAAAGAGCTAAAAACTAAAGTGTTGTTGCAACAAGCATATCCGCCGCGTTCTAATCAGAATGCGTCTCAACAGAATAGATCACAGTTGCAATCGAATAGATCGCAGCCGCGTAATGATTCCTCTTTCCAAAGATCTTCATTAGGGTACCATCAATGTGCTTATTGTAGACAGGAGGGACACATTAAATTTGATTGTCCTGCTTTAAATGACCGTAATAGTGGTAATTCGTCTAGAGGAGGCCGTGGTGGTTCACAGAATGCATCACGTGGTAGAGGTCGTGGTGCTCAGAACGACCGTTCTGACCATTCATCTAATTCTAATAACTGTTTCGATCAACGTGGATCATCGCAAGGACGATCTGCGCAGTACAATGTAGACGATTATTACGTCGATCAGGGAACTGACGACAGTAATTACTAGGACAGCCAAAGACAAGGAGAGGGAGTGGTATCAGTTCCGGTTGATCAGAGAGGGCCTTACGTCGCAGTTGCTACATCGGGCGTCGTTGAGCCTTTTCTGTTGGACACTGGTGCAGCGAAAAGTTCTATCATGCATTCGAAACTCCCTGGCGCACCTTTGTCTGGCTTAACAAATGTTTCCGTTGGATTCTCTGGCGCCCCCGTTAGCAATCCAGTTTCACGCCCTTTGCCCCTTAAAATTGGGCCTCGTGAGCTCGAAGCTCCGTTGATTTTAACCACGGGTTGTGGTGAAAATCTTTTGGGTCTGGATTTGCTTAAACGTTTGTATGCAACTTTGTATTGTTCTCCTGCGGGTGTAAAGCTTACGTTCGGAGAGAGAGTAGTCTCTCCCATGTATTTGTCTCTCGATAAGCTTCCACCGGAATTGGATTCTCTTCCTGCGTCTTTGTGGGCGACGGGTCCAAATGACGTGGGCCTACTTGATATCTCCCCTTATGTTGTTCAGTTGAAATCGAATGTGCGATTGCCACGTATTCCCCAATACCGTATCTCCCTTGATGGTGAACGAGCTTTGTTAGCGATCATCTATGATTTGATCGAGAAAGATGTTATTGAGGAGACTCGGGGAAACGTGTGCAACAGCCCTGTACTGCCCATTCTTAAACGTACTGATCCTACCAAACCGCCTGTTTATCGTTTTGTTATCGATTTACGGGAGGTAAATAAAATTGTGGTTCCTCAATTCCCTGTTGTGCCTGACATCACGGCGCTACTGACTCTGATTCCAGCTACTGCTTCGTGGTTCTCGGTGATTGATTTGAAAAATGCGTTTTTCAGCATCCCGATTGCCGAAGAGAGCAGGGACCTTTTCGGTTTCTCTCTTGGTGGACGTAGCTTCCGGTTCAAACGCGCTCCTCAGGGCTACTGTGAAAGTCCATCGATTTACAGTCAAGCTTTGAAGGGTCAACTGGATGCGTTTAGGTTGCCGGTTGGTGCGGCTTTGATCCAATACGTCGACGACTTATTGGTGGCTGCTGATACTCAGGACATTTGCAAAATTGCTACGGTATCGTTGCTGCAACATCTCTGTGAGTTAAATCACAAGGTGTCACCTTCTAAACTCCAATATTGTTGTCAAGAAGTAACCTATCTAGGTCACTTATTGTCAAAGGAGGGAAGGAGATTGACCCCGGAGAGAATTGCAGCGATTGCGCGAATGGCTGTGCCACAAACCCAGAGAGATGTGCGTGCCTTTCTAGGTATCACGTCGTACTGCAGGCAGTGGATTCCTAATTTTTCATTGCTAGCGAAACCATTGGTGGCTCTTACGTGCAAGGATGTTTCAACTCCTTTACCATGGACGGAAGAATGTCAGAAAAGTTTTTCTGAATTACGTGATTCATTGTGTTCGGCTCCTGTGTTAGGTACCCCTGATTACAGCAAGCCGTTCACGTTATATGTCCACGAGAGGGAAGGTTGTGCTTTGAGTGTCTTAACGCAACCTTTTGGTGGTAAGCAACGTCCATGTGCATATTTTTCCTCGACCTTAGACCCAGTAGCTAGAGCATTGCCGAGTTGTTTGAGAGCAACTGCGGCAGCTGCGGTCTCCATCCGACAATCAGCAGGATTGGTCATGGATAATATGCTTACGGTGATGGTTCCGCATGCAGTCGATACTCTTTTGAATCGAACGAAAACTCAGCACTTGACGAGTGCGAGGTTATCTGGGTACGAATTGACGCTCTTGGCAAGCCACATTCAGATAAAACGTTGTAATGTCCTAAATCCGGCAACTTTGTTACCAATTAGTGCAGAGTCAGATGAAGTAGCAGAACATGACTGTTACTTGCGGACAGAGGAGGAAACAAAAGGTCGAGTGGACCTTAAAAACACCCCATTGGAAGACCCGGAGGGCACTCTGTATGTGGATGGGTCATGTTTTAAATTACCGAATGGCGATGTGACTACCGCTTATGCTGTTGTAACGTTGAATACTGTTGTTGAGACTGCGAGATTGAATCAGAATTCTGCCCAAGCTGCAGAGCTGATTGCTCTCACTAGAGCATGTGTATTAGCAAAAGGTAAACGTGTGAATGTGTACACCGATAGCCAGTACGCTTTCGGTGTAGCGCATAGCTTTGGACGGTTGTGGCGAGAGCGTGGTTTCTTCACGTCGCATGGCACGAAAATTCAGCATGGCCAGCTTGTGAACGATCTTTTGGATGCATTGACTTTGCCTGCTCAAGTTGCAATTGTTAAGTGTAGTGCGCATCGTAAAGTGACGGATGATGTTGGTCGTGGTAATGCGTTTGCAGATGAGATTGCTAAGGAGACTGCCCGGAACCTTAGCACTCGAATGTATGTGACGAGTTCGGTTAGGTGGCCTACAGAATCGAGTATGTGTGAAGATACCATAGAGAGCGTGAAAGCAATACAGAATGAGGCCACTGATACTGAAAAGACGAAGTGGAAAGAAAGTACGGGAAGGTTGGATGTGAATGGTTGCTGGATTGATTTGTCAGATCAGAAAAGATGGATGTTGCCTGATGCGTATGTACTGGCCGTTGTGACAATGGCACACGGGTTAGCACATATTAGCGCGAAAGGTATTTGTAAGATGTTGGCTGCTGTGTGGAAGAATGATGGCATTACGAAATGTGCTGAACGCTTGGTGAAGAATTGTATGGTGTGTATAATGTACAATCCTGGCAAAGGAACCCCAACTCCCCCTGGCAGTTTTGCTCCTCCTTCGTATCCCTTTGAGGTGATCCAATTGGACTTCATCCATATGGAGCGATGCAATAACCTGAAATACGTTTTGGTTGTGGTTTGCGCATTCTCCCGATGGATCGAGGCCTATCCCCTCAAAGATAATACTGCTTTGTCTACTGCGAAAATCCTACTGAAGGAATACTTTCCTCGGTATGGAATGCCTAGAGTCGTGTGGTCAGATAACGGAAGTGAGTTTGTTGGAAGTGTGATGAAGAGTGTGTGTAAGGGCCTTGGAATTAATCAAAAATTCCATAGCGCCAATCATCCCCAGTCAGCTGGATTGGTTGAAGGGTACAATGGCACCCTTAAACTAAAACTAGCGAAGATTCAGGCTACGACTGGACTTTCGTGGCCTGACGCTTTGCCTCTAGCATTACTGTCAACTAGGGCGACTGTACACTCCCGAATAGGGCTTAGTCCCTATGAAATAGTGTTCGGCCGTCCTGCGAATGTGTGGGGGGTTCCTAGGCCAGGTATATTCGTTGATCTTGAGTATCCGATGTTGATTGATTACTTACATGACTTGACTGCTAAACTGAGGTTAATTCATCAACAGGTTTACGACGCCTTGCCGACGCAGACGGAGGGTCCAGGCCACCAGCTCCAGCCCGGGGATTGGGTGGTTACCCGTAACTTCTCACGCAAGAACAATCTGGACCCCCGTTTCACCGGACCTTACCAGGTGCTCCTGGCCACGAGGACTGCCGTTCGCCTTGAGGGGCGGAAGAGTTGGGTACATGCTACCCATTGTAAGCGAGTCCCTATTCCTTTGCCGGCAGACCCGTGGGTGAGGAAAGGCATTGCGTCAACAGAAACTGAAACATTGCCGGCGTTTGTACCTTTTAGCGACGCACAGCTTGTTGGAGAACCCTCAGCGCAGCAGAAAGCCACTGTTGAACACTTGTCAGCAAAAGACTCAAGACCAGATCAACCAACTGATCAGCAGGACGCTGTCTCTTCAACGGATCCTTTGTTCGACGAGCAGACACGTCCCGGGAAACATCGATATTCTTTGCGTTCTCACACTAAGGACAAATAAAATTTTCTTGCTTTGCTGAAATTGATAACTGCAATATCCTCGTTTCCCCTGATCAACTTTGAACATTCGTATCATTGAAACTTGTTTTGTACATATATCAAGCTTCTTCCTTGTATCTTTTTCCTTCCACAGCTGAGAAATATTGTGCTAAATAAAATACATATTGTGTATTGAGGGCCGTAGGGCCGCGCGCGTACTTCCTTCTGGACAGTAGGTCTTGACGCTAGGTTAAAGGCCGTCGGTTCCTAGGAACTCCTGGGGATTGACTATTGCTGCACAGAACGAAGTGCGTCAAGAAACGTTGCGGACGGTCGTAGGGAAATGGCGTTTTCGAAGCTGAATGATTTGGAAGGAGCTCAGGCGTACAGAGTCAAGCTGCAGAAACTCAGTCGTACTAAATGTATTGTATTCCAATTGTTTGTATTGTTTCTGACTGCTTCTGCATTTTTGGCGGGTGGGGTGTATTACACTATGTCTTACTTTTTACTTCCTACCCCTACTCCTACTCCTTACCCTAACCTTACTTCTACTGCTTCTCCTCATTCCTTTCATATGTTACCGGAACACGAACAGGCTAGACGTGTAGAATTCCGCAACAATTCCTTTATTCAGCTCCTCCATCAGCATCAGTTAGTGGTTAACACTACTAATTGTTGGGTGTGTGGGTTGATGCCACATACTACGGGTAAGGGAATTCCATATCTGGTGTTACCGTATAGTTCCCAAGGGTCAGCTCGAGCATTCCAAACAATGTTTCGAAGCGCACTGGGTTTCCACCCCACTCAAGAACAACGTTCCCCCAACTCTGGTCCTACCTCGTATCAGAGGCTGCTATCGATGGCAATAGAGGATATGGAAGATGAGATCCATGATCCTTTTCTCATCCCTAAAGACGAGGTACAAGCCTATAGGGTCCTAAGTAGAGGGGAATATAGTATGTTCACTAATGAAAAGCAGCTTAAAAGCTCGCCTCCAATATGGGTCGTACCCCACACTGGTAATCTTTGTCTTGTGGGTCGTGGTTCGCAATCCTCACTTGGAGCAAGTGCTTGCACTGAAAGTTACGTTCTGCCAATGTTTCCGTCCCCTGTGTTTCTGGCTGCCAAGGGTACATACTTCATCTGTCATGATCGTGCATACACATGGTTGCCCGCAGACTTCATGGGCTCATGTTTTATTGCAAACCTGTTGCCTCCGACGTTCACTGTAGATGCCGATTACCATAAGACTAGAGTTGTACGAGGCGTAATTAGCGAAGAGGATACTGCCGGTCAAGAGGCAGGAGACTTTTTCAAGGGTTTCCTCCCGTTTTGGGGACCTATGGTTAATAGTAGGAACCTGAGACATTTGACTCGAGTGGTAGAATCGACAGCTAATATTACTGCCAGTGCCCTTGGTAATATCACCTCAGAACTTCAGGCGGAGAGACTTATGACGTTGCAAAACCGTATGGTTTTAGATGTCGTCTTGGCAGATCGCGGTGGGGTATGTAAAGTGATCCATTCGAGCTGTTGCATTTTCATTCCAGATAATGCTCCTACTGTCTATCAAGCCATCTCGAAGTTGCATAAGATCTCCGAATCCATACACGTGGATATAGGGGATTGGACACTACTTGGATGGTTTTGGGGCCTGGTATCAACTTGGGGTTGGAAGATTCTGATGATCATCGGGGTTGTGGTAGTGTTCCTGTTCACGTGTTGCCTTTGTGTGCAGTGTGGTCCTGCCTTATGTGGCCTCTGTGCTACAACGTGTATGAGACAACCATCTGTTACCAAGGGGACTCGATTGGACAGAGCTATGCTACAACGACATCTTGATGGTCTGATGAATATCGAATATGATTCCGACTAGTGCTTGCCTACATGAGGGCAAAAGGAGCGTCTGAGGTTCCGTGACAATTGTAAATGGTGTTTTCGACTCGCACGAATATGGTCGAGTCTGGTATCTATGGACCGCAAATGACGAGTTTAGTAAGTGTGCGCAGTTTCGCTGTGCTAACTTAAACCGTTCGTTTGTTACGTGGGCTTTTCATCTGTACCCACGGGTTCCATCTTAGATACGGCATCCATTTTGTCTCTTGCCCTCAAGTAGTCAGCGAACGGACGCTGTCCGCTTCGCGACCCTGGGACTCCCAAGGTATTTGCGGAAGACACATGTTCTTTGTAAGTGTCTTTATGACAAGGGGGTTGCTGCTGTAAGGCAGGTGGCGCCGCTCGAGGCTCATCTTGCCGCACGGACTTATTGTCTCAGCCGTGCATCTCATTAGGCACGTCCCTTTGATGCCTGTATCTCGTGCTTCTCGATACCTCCCCTTTTACACCCTTTCCGATCTCCCCACTGTCTCCGTCTTCCTCTGCACCTGCCTTCGTTCCTATTTCGATCTACTTTATTGCTGATTGGAATTTGCTAATGGTGGGAAGATGGGTTTTTACAGTTGGGAACCGCCAAATGTTTCCGCACTTATGTTCCGGACCTTATGTGTTCCAAAGTGACCAAAGCGACCCCTCTGAGAGCTAAATGTGGGAACCGGGTTGTAAACTATTGTGTCTCATGTTATCCGATGGGTAAAAACTGTATAAAAGGAGCGATCCACAAAACCAATTTGAAGCAGTCTCCCCGAACTACACTCGATGTACTTCCTGTGACTTCTGTGTTCCCTGCAGTAAATAAACCTTGACTCTTTGACGCCGAAGGAAGTGTCCCGTGTCTCTGTGACTTGTACGCCGGAGCAGGTTACCCACAAAGGTTTCAGGTGTTGTGCCCTGGCACCGCTGGGTCCAAAAGAACCCAGTCCTTCACTGTGATCATTCAACTTCACTCTCAAAGTCCTCCGGTAAATTGAATCGCAAGCCCCAGAAAGAGAAATTGGACTTGACAGCATCCACCACTCTCAGTTCAAGGACAAAGCATGTGGGTGTCCCAATTTAAATCACACCTCTTTGCAGGGTCTGGGCTCGGAACCAATTCATTATTTGATTCTAAAATGCCCTGAATTTCCTGCTCGGTTGTCAACACAGCAACAAGATAAGGCATTGAGAGAAGCCATGCTGCAAATTTTCGGTGTGCTTCCCTGTGGTGTGCCCTATGTCTACAAGGGACTACATGGGACTACAGTCGGTTTATTGCTGACATACTCTGGTACAGACTTCTACTCTGTCCATCTGGTCCATGCCAGTGCCAACAGCATTGTTGACCTCTGACCCGACTTCTGTTCGAACCCAACCAATGTCACACTACAAGATCACATGAGTGCATCTGACGGTTTTCAGTCCAACTCTAACCATGTTCCTCTGCCACATCACTGCTACCAGCAGACGCTCCATTATATTTTTAGCTCTCAATCCAATCCAATGCCAGTGGGCTCAATAACATTTTCAGAGACTGAGAATGAAAACCACTTGGGCCACCAATGGAAGCTAGTGCTTAGTTTGCAGAGGTTGTTCGGGGGAGACTGAGGAACTAGTATTACAGCTTCCCTCCATCAAAACGAGAACAAATGTTCTGACTGAAATTCTGCAGCTTTGGCCCACAACTTCTGAGCCCTTACTCCCTTTAAATGATGCCTTCACAAACCCTTTTATGACTATTTGGTCGAAGTTTTATTCTTTCCAACCTGTGAATAGGGTGGTGGCCAGACGTTACAGACTGGCCTAAAGTGACACAGAGTTGTTTATTAAGCACCCTACCCCTGAAAGCCTAATAGTACAGGCGTCCACCTGTAAAGCAAACCCAAACTAATTTCCAACTGTTTCTCCAGATAAGGAATCTAAGAGGATTGAAATATGGAAAACATATGGTTGCTTTCTGCAACCATATGTTTTCTGCCACCGGTTTAGCACTACAGTCCTTCATCTCAGCCTGTTTTCTGGGTTGCAACACACATGCCCATTGGGACATGGCTAGTGAGGTCTTGCCAATTGTCCTGGAAGAACTTAGGGCCTCTTTAGCCCAGACAGTACATGATGGACATGACAAATATAAATGTTATGTGCAGGGATGAATACTAAGAATTGCTTGCGTAGGGTGTCATTTCCAGTGTCGTTCTTCATAGACACTCGTGGATGCTATACATTCCCTCTTCTGGGATAAGGTGCACTCTTCCATGTAACACTATAAAAATAGCAGAGATACAGTGCAACCCTTAGAATGTCTCCTGCCGAGCAGTTCCTGCATTCATTTTCTAAAGGTTATTCCCGGCGACAGGGGTAACCTTCTTATTAGGTGATGTGGCAAACACCCCAGGACTTTCAAGGCTGTGAACGTGGTTCCAGCAGTGTCCGATTCAGCAGGGCCATCTGTCCTCCAATGCCTCCTTACATACTATAACAGCCACCAAAGTGCTTTAGTTTGCTCTAAGTGGCATATGCCTAACCAGCAAGTGGCAGGTTCCAACATTTCCACCTACCGGGTATTGGACTTGGAAAAAGGCAGGGGTTGTTTCTCCTGTTATTTCCTTGTCCTGAAACAGAAAGTGGACCTCGGGCCTACCCTGATTTTTTGACCAATGAATGCCTTCCTGTGGAAGGCCAAATAGAAAATGTTCAAACTGACCCAGATGCTATCTGCTTTCGACCCATGCACTTTCAAATTACCATGCTACACTTCAACCTCACCAGACCCCTCAGGTGTTTATGAAAGATGGTGGCGGTTGCTGCCCATTTCTGGAGGTCAGAAGTATACCTGCATGCCATACCTTGACCACTGATGGCTGAGGGTTGACTTGCCGCATTCGTTTTAGGCCTCCTCTGGGTGATGACAGAACTCTTGACATAGTTTGGCTTCACTATAAACGAGTCGAAGTCCCACCTCGTTCCTTCTCAGAGGCTTCTATTAATTAAGGTGATCCTGTACACAGTGAAGATCAGGGCTTTTCCTCAGCAAGAAGTCAAAGACTTTTAGCTATGATCTCAATGTTTCAGGCTCAATCACGGTGAAGTTTGCTTTGAGGCTTCTGGCCCTCCTCAATTATACTTGGTAGCACATGCTAGTCCTTCAGTGGAACCTGGAATTCTAGTGGGCTCCGCATCAAGGCTGCCTTTCCAACTCCATCAGATCTAGGATGAAACCGTTTGAGATCTGCAGTGGTGACCGGTTGACTGCAAATTGGCTAGCATCAGGCCCTTCTCTGTCCCCAATGCAGGGCTGATGGTGTTGATGGACACAACTGCTGGGTTGGGGCATTCATCTGGGGGAGGTGGAGGTCAGACAACTCATGGCTCCAGTAGAGTGCCATCTCCAAATCACTCTGCTAGAGCTGCGGGCTATTCTTATGACCTGAAGGCCTTCCTGCCGTCCATCAAGGAAAGGTTGGTGCAGGTTCTCGTAGACCATTCCACTGCCTTGTGGTACAGGGCGTAGTGGGGTACAGGGTGCCAGGAGGCTTTGCATCTCTGGAGGTGGCTGGTGCATCAAGGTATTCTTCTGGTACCAAACCACTTGGTGGTGACCCTGAATGCCAGTGCTCAAGAACTGAGCAGACGCTGGCAGATCTCAAGTGGCGTCTGCATCTAAGGTGGTGGAGGGTGTCTTCCACCAATGGGGAAGGACACTAGCTTGATCTGCTAACCTCCATCTATTGTGCAGTGTCAAAAAGGTTGCTTGCTAGAACAAGGAAATCCAGTACACCTTCCCCGTCCTACCTGTCCAACTCAGAGTTCTGAAGATCACGAACAATTGGCCCCAAGTCATTCTAATGGCCCTGGATTGGTCCAGGAGAGTGTGATATCCGAAATTTCCGGGTATGCCCATCTGTACTCCAATCAGGCTACCACTTCATGAGTACCTCCCCTCCCTGCAACAGGGCAGGGTCATCCACCCAAATCTACCCGAACTATACCTCAATGCTTGGAGAATAATCAGCTGCAATTGACTGTTCAATTTGCCACTTGAAGTGGTGAATGTCATCCTTGTCGACACATACCTTTCCACATAATCTGAGGGAGGTGGAGGCAGACAACTCTGGTCTCCAGTAGAGGGCCAGCTCCACATCACTGTGCTGGAGCTGTGGGCCATTCGTATGACCCCGAAGGCCTTTATGCAATCCATCAAGGGGAGGTTGGTGCAGGTTCTCACAGACAACACCACCGTCATGTGGTACTACTACATGCAGGGCGTTATGGGGTCCTTGGTGCCAGGAGGTTTTGCATTTGTGCAGGTGGCGGGCGCATCGAGGTTGGGTGCTGGGACAAATTTGTAACCTAGTGCGATGCCCCTTTACAGGCAAAGCAATTTGACATCTTTTTGTTTTTCATCAGCAATACCATGCATAGGGCACAAAAAAAGGTTGTCAGCCCTTTCGGCCTTTCTAAGTTTAAAATACTAACCAACATATTTAAAATCACCTGTTGTGATGATATTCATTACACGTTTGACAGATGTTTCATCCCAAGTGATTCCAATTTGGAACCTTAACTTGGTCTTAAAATTCCTCATGTGTATGCCATTCAAGCCTATGCATATCTTCTCGCTGTGTTAGACTGTTTCCCAGTTGTGGTAATTTCAACTCTTCGCCTGAGCAACCTGCACGCATTGTCGGTGCACCCACTTTTCACCATGTTTTTTTCTGGATAAATTGGTGCTGAGGACTCTAGTAGCTATCTTCGCTAAATTCATGACCCTGCCAACATTTTCCAATGAATCAGTCAGCCAGCATTCTCTACTCCCTTCACCCCTCGAAAGAGGAGGACAGGCTTCACTGGTTGGACACCAAAAGGGCTTTAAGTTTTTACATTGATCCTAACAGAGACCATTGAGTAGAAAATCAAGTTTTTGTGATTTTGTTATAAGCAAAGAAATGGAATTCTGAGCAGAAGAGATCCTGTCATGATGGGTAGTTCGTTGCACAAAGATTTGCTATGAACTGACCAAGAAGCGGACCCAGAAAAATCTGAGAACCCAGTTCACCACGGTAACGCCCCTATCACTTTTTTAAAATGTTATTTTATTGTTCTAGGGTGGTTTATGAAAGTGCAAACATGACCCAAGGGTATCGGAGCACTGTACATACGAGTGGAAACAGAAAGAAAGACCTGAAAAATAACAAAAACAAACACCTAACATACAACATAGACTAAAAAATAAGTCAAGATATGGTATGTTGTACCCGAATTATTATTAAGCATCTGCCATTCATTTATGAAGCACTGAGACAGATTCTCCAAGATGACTTTCTGAGCCTGCTCTGAGTCCGTTCAGTTCCAGGTACTCAGTGACCAGTGTTTGTGTGGCGATACTAGTCTAATAGATGTGCTTCTACCCTGTATTGGTATTAATGTCATGGACCCTGATCCTGAAAAGGAGCGTGTGTAGGGTTTATGTTTTCTGAATCTGGGGGTTTTAGCCTGAGAGAGTATGCACTTCTGAGGGAGCGACTGCTTCCTGAGATTCTAATCTTTTCTGCCAGGTATGTCTGTTCATTATAATGTAAAGCTTTATGCGTGAGGCAAGCTATTTTCAATTGAGCTCTGGCCTCGAGAGGGAGCCAGTTGAGAGACCTAAGTGATGGGGTAGTGTGACCAAAGCATCTTGTGCCTGTTACTAGTCTTGCTGCTGTGTTGAAAGTCGCTTTGAGGGAAGCCGATCTCGACGTGCGAACACCTGAAATGAAGGTGGGTGAAGGTGCACACCAATTTTCAACTACTCAGAAGTATATCTCTTTAACTAGTGACACTGGTGCTATGGTACTGCTTCCGCTGTCAATTCGGATGCCTGGGTATGAATGCGTAACAAACAGCAGGGAAACCTGCTGGTACCATGCACTGTTCGGTGGGTTTGTGGACCAAAACCCCCTTGTTTAACTAAATTAATCAAGAACGTAAACTAGTTTATACTGTAACGTTTATGTGCAATATCTTAAATTCTCTGAAACCTATTGCAATCCTGTGCATATAAAACATATATCACATATTCTTTGTGAAACGCAACAATAATCATTCTTAAATGATAAACATCATGCTTATTAAATACACTTTTATAATTAGTCTTTGTATGCATAAAATTCTTCATCCATTTTATTTAGTTTGATGCCCAATGTATTTCGGGACGGTGGGGTCCCTTCTTCAGGGGATAAACCTACAAGAAATATATTTAAATTATACATATTGAAGTAAACTAGACGGTGGACTATTTACACTCAACAGGTTTGTATTTATATCGAAATATAAATGTGGAATGACACATCTGGATAAGAACAAATGGAAAAGTACACCGAGAGAGTGTGTTTGTACTCAGAAGACCAACAATAAAGTTGTATTAAAAGTGCCACCAAAAATTAATCTCAAATGAAACCACTGTGGAGAAAACCTCCTGTGAGAAAAAGAATAAGCTAAAAATGTTGATTTCACCATGGAGAAAAGAATCTGTCTATTCCTACGAAGATGCAGAAATATCGAACATGTGAAGAAAGCATGGATTAAGAAGACTGTATGAACCTAAGAGCCCTAACGTAAGCTAAAAAAAACGAAAACATGACAAGTGGCTTACCTCGATATCTGGGATGATATATGCAATTACGACGAGATTTTCAATAAGTATACACGGAAATCTGCAAGAAAACATGAGCATCTAGTGAGCACAAAAGTGTACCAAACTGAAGTGTGTCTATGAACAACGTATTAGTTCTCCAGTATAATTACTCCTATGTAAGGACCCAGTTGCTGTATGAAAAGCAGTAGAGTGGCTTACATTGAACGCTGTAGATGAAACGCTTCGGTATTAATGGACAGTTCCGCAATCGTGTGGTCCAATATATCTAAAGATACAAATGAGCAACCCGTAAGATTAACCAGGTGTTGACTGTTATGAACGAAAATATGTCCATAAAATATGTCATGAACAATGCTTCTAGTCTAAAACTGAATAACGGATGATATGGAAAAAGGTGCGGCAAATACAAACAAAATGAAGGAAGCATAGCTCCCCAGTTGCGAATAATGCTAGAGTGCCTCTAAAACTTGTATCGGTTAACAGAGACTCCTTTAAAACAAAAGAACAGTAGCTTACCAAAAAGATGCTGACATTCACGTCGGGGATACAACGGCTAGCGACTCAACTTCTACGAGAATGATGAGAACGCCATATAATGCGCTAAAGAGTTTAAACAGTATGACGACCGGAAGTGTCCGAGTCACGTGACTGGAATAGAGATCAATAAAGGACTGCATCACATTTGGATGGTTTGATGGGGGGATAGCGCTCCCGGACACCCGGAAATATTATTGGGCGGCACATCTCTCTGCCATTAACCAAGGTACATACTGTGCTGGGAACGAGCCGGGATACGGGATGGACAGATGAATCCTCCCGGGCGTTAACTTTGAGGCCGCATTTTATTCCAGGCCAGGCAGGTACCGTCTCACGGGACCTACAAAACACTTGGTACAGCTGTGGCACATTGTTCAGCGAAAAACTGGGATGGGCTGGCAAACTAACAATGGCTACCCCGCTGTGGGCCTCGGAAAGGCTGGGCACACTGAGTCACACCAAAGGATTCAGCAATTGGGACTTGATCTGGATTTCATAGGTCAAAGACCTGTGGGGCACGGACGGGGTTGTCTCATTTGCTTCGCTCCAACGTACCTGTGACCTGGCTCAAACAGAACACTTCCGGTACATGCAGGTTAGGCACTCCCTTCAGGCTTCTAATCACAAGACCTCAGAAGGGATCCGAGGCGGGGAACTAGAGGCAAGGGGTGCTAGGAGAGGCAGCCTCCAGACTAATATCTTTACCACAAATGAGCCGCTCCTAGTAGGAAGACCTAAGTGCTAGAGTAAAATAGTGTTAATTTGTGAGTGTAGGCACACACTGGTCTCACACACCACCTGGTGTCATGCTTCATCACTGACCAGTCCTCGCCCTCTAAAAACTTGGTTTGTTAGAGGGCGGGCATACACCTGAAGACAGGGATGCACTTCTAAAGCTAAGTGGGGGCACTTGCATGAAAGTGAAGTGAAGTTAGAAAGCTATTACAGATGTCGTACTTATTTTAATGTAACTGGCATCTGTATGGTGTTTAAAAACAAAGGTTGGTGTGATGGGGATTACTATTGTCCCCCACCGTACTATACGTGGTCAACATGTTTCTGCCTGCTGGCCCCAAAAGCGGTCCGTGGCATTCGTCAGGACTTATACTATTTAAATGGGCTCCGCCCTTACCGTGGTACAAAGGTGAGGGTTCCACTTGGTGGTGAGAAAATTGCATGCCACTGAGTATGCGGTATAATTAAACGCCTGTTTGGAAAAGAAAAGAAAAAGTGAAGTCCACACATAAGTAACACAATAGAACGTCTAACAATGGTCGTCCAAGATGCCTCATACTCATGCAGATAAGTGCATGGCTATAAGTGCATCCAGTAGTGTCATTCATCTGTGCACTCCAATGTAAATTTAAAGGGGAACATGATTCCCAAAGCTTACCCTAACAGATGGGACCTACTAGTCCCATAGGAGAGTAAGGAGCGGAGACCCCTTTGGTCAAGCTCTATGGAAATGAGGAGAAAAAAGAGAAATTCAAATTTTGTATGTTAAAACATATTAAAAAAACATACATATACCAGAGTATCCTGTTTCCATATTAAAAATGTCTAACCACAAACAGGGTTGATGTCAAACAGATTGAAACGAGAAAGTGGACACACTCATACAATCAACCAAGCTCTTACTGTACGTGAGGGGAAATCCCGCCTCTACACCTGCATCAGTTCTCATTGCTTCCTTGCTGGACATCACTTTTTGTTTTCTTTTCCAAACAGGCGTTTAATTATACTGCATACGCAGTGGCGAGTAATTTTCTCACCACCAAGTGGAACCCTCACTTGTGTACCACGGTAAGGACGGAGCCCATTTAAATGGTATAGGTTCTGACGAATGCCACGCACCCCTTTGGGGCCAGCAGGCAGAAACATGTTGACCACGTATAGTACGGTGGGGGTACAATAGTAATCCCCACCACACTGACCTTTGTTTTTAAACACCATACAGATGCCAGTTACATTAAAATAAGTACGACATCTGTAATGGCTTTTTAACTTCACTTCACTTTCATATAAGTGCACCCAATTAGCTTTAGAAGTGCATCCCTGTCTTCGGGTGTATGCCCGCCCTCTATCAAACCAAGTTTTAGAGGGCGAGGACTGGTCAATGATGAAGCATGACACCAGGTGGTGTGTGAGACCAGTCTTTCACTTTTTGTGAGGTGCCTACACTCAAAAATTAACACTATTTTACTCTAGCACTTAGGTCTTCCTACTAGGAGCGGCTCTTTTATGGTAAAGAGAGGAGAGAGACTCCCTTCAGGCTAACATCCCTCCAGGGACCCAACTCCTGGAGTCCTCCATTCTTGAGGACAGGCTGCTGGACAGCTACCTTCCAGAGCAGGCTATCTCCCTCATCTACAAAAAACTCATTGACCACACTCCAGACCCATTACTAGCACTTAGGGAGAAGTGGGAGGCAGACGGACTCGAAATTGACGATGAGGAGTGGAGAGAGGTGCTTGCATCCCCCAAGGAAATAGCAATATCGGCCAAATTCAGACTGATCCTGATGGGCCGAAGCGAAGACAGACTCTGCCGGAGGGGATGTGGGGAGGTTGGCACCTTCTTTCCTATATTGTGGGAGTGCCCTGTGCTACAGAACTATTGGAAACTAGTGCTTTGCTGTATGCGTGAGGTGTGGGGGGTGGAGTTGCGTCCAGAGGTTAAGAGGTGCCTTCTGAACATTTGGGAGCCCACAGACTTACCATCAAAGGGCAAAATATGGGTAACGTTAGGATTGGCAATTGCAAAAAGAAACCTAGCACGATTGTGCGGGGCAGTAACACCTCCAACGCTCAATGCCTGGAAGAAGGCCATGGACTGGTGTATGATCCAAGAGAAGACACTGTATGTGGCCCAGGGCTACCCCCGGAAGTGGGTGGCGGTGTGGTCTAATTGGAATGATTATCGTGGTAACCTATGTGAACCCCCTCAAATTACCCCCATTGACGAGCTGATTACAATGTGATTTATAGCTGAATTGGCCTCATCCAGACCTATCCTGTAATAGAAAGATCTATGTAAACTGTGTTTTCCAACAATAGTCATGTAACAAGTGTATTCCCTGTATGTGATGACCACCTAATATTGTTTCCTTTGCAATAAAAAGATTTATAAAAAAATAAATAAACAAATGCGTGTAGTTCCGAAGATCGGACACTACACATTCACTCGATGGAAGCCACCAGTTGAAAGTTAGCTTAAAATCAAGATAACCAATGAAAAACAAGCTGAAAACTCGAAATCCCAATATAAAGACAAGATGCTGATCAAAACGAAAAAAAGGAGACTATGCGAAGACTAAGTCACATGTGGTGTCCTAGTCACGTGACGATAAGAGATAAATGAAGGACAGTGAGTAGTTCCGAAAAGAGTAAACTACATGTTTACTCACTGGAAGCCGACCGGTGAAGATTTACTTAAAAATGGAAATAACCAATAAAACAGTCAAACTCGCAATCCCAAATATAAAAGCAATTTGCTGATCAATACTAAAAAGAGAAATAATGCAATGTCTGAGTCACAGGTATTGGCTAGTAACAGAGTGTGGAAACTCTTAAATGTTCCGAGACAAAAAGATAAGCTGGCTATCCGTACAGAAAAATAAAAACCAAGCAAAAAATCTGAGATCAAAATCCGTACAACAACCAGAGGTATACTTGGCAAGTGAAAACTATCAACTGACAATGTAATGGACTAAGTATTAACCAAAGAATAGAGTAGTGACAAATGGAAACAACCTCCACTAAAGAAAGGTGTGTGTCTTAATATATCACATAATACATGACTGACAAAAAGTAATCAATTATACATGCAATGAGTTACATGACTTTAACTCACATAGTAACTAACCTGTTTCTAAAATAAAAAATGGGTTACTGAGTGTATTAATTGTTTTAAATGAAGCAACTCGTATCCAGCCGGTCATTAAGACCTGAAGGCATCATTGTGTTTAAATATTTAATCCAAAATATCTCCCTTTGGAGAAGTTTTTTGGTGTTGTCTAGCCCGGGGTATTTCCGAACTATTTCTGTAATTTGAAACCTCAAATGAGAAATAGCGTGTCTCTCTTCATCCCAATGTTTAGCTAAAGATGATACTTAACTATGGTTTCTGATCTTGCTCTTGTGTTCTGTAATTCTAATTTCGGTTTTTTTTTCTGTTTTCCCAATGGAAGCCAAGCCACACTGGCATTTAATCCAGTATATTATGTTCTGTGTGTTACAATCACTTGTGTGTTTAAAAACGGATGTTTTACCAGTCAGTGTATGTGTGAGTACATTGCCTTAAATGACATTATTTCAATGGATGCAATTATTGCATTTGATGGTTCCTTTAAATTCAACACCTAATGTACTGATAGATGGTGATGATAGCAATGTTCGTAGCTTTGAAGCTCTGGTGTATGCTCACAGGGGTTTCTTCGAGAAAATACCATTGAAATCTGTTTCATGTTCAAGCATTTCCCATCTGGCATTGGTGGTTTGTTTCACAGATTTAGAGGCTGTGGAATATTTGGAGACAAAAACAAGTATATTTTCCTACTGTTTAAATGCGGGTTGTAGCAAGTCCTTCCGATTTTTCAGTTGTGCACGTCGTAAACAGTCATCCAAAATATTATCTGGGTAGCCCCAAGCTTTAAACCGTTGACTGTATTCTTGTTCCTTTTCAACTGTAGTTTGTGGATGCGTGCAGATGCGCCGTACTCTAATCAGTTGAGAATATGGAAGATTTTTCAAATGGCTTCTGGGATGAAGCTCGAGTAGACCAGTGTACTGTTTCGATCGGTTGGTTATTGGAACACAGTTGTTTCAAACTTATGGTTGTCAGTAGGTTTGGAAATCAGCACATCTAGAAAGTGTATGCTGTGACTCTGAATGTTATACTTGAATTGATTCCGGGGGTCAATTGTATTCAATGTATCAATCAATAGCTTGAGTTTGATATCGGAATCTGACCAGATAATGAAAGTGTCATCAATATATCTACAGTGCAATTTGATGTTATTCCACCAATTTGAGTTAGTCATGATGTTCTCAAATTCGAATAAAGCCATAAATGTGTTGACTTATGCTGGTGCTCCCGAAAAACCCATAGAGATAACAGTGAGTTGGGCATAGAAGTGGCCTTGCCACTCGAAGTAGCTATGATTCAAGCAAAAATGAAGAAGTTTCAAAATGAACCATTTTTCCATGTCGATGTTTTCTGTGCGAAGTAACGCCCACTCAACTGCTTCAAGGCCTCCTTGGTGTTGAATAGATGTATATAGATAGGTAACATCAATTGTGCATAATGTGTATTCTGAGATGTCAGTGCCGACAAATTGTTCCAACTTCTGAAGGAAATGGGTAGTATCCTTTATATATGAAGACCACTGTTGCGCAAATTGTTCCATGTAGTAGTCCAAGAACTTGCCCAAGTGATCGAATAGCGACCCGCAACCCTAAACGATTGGACGGAAAGGTGGATCCAGAGCATTCTTGTGTATCTTGTACAATTTGGGTCTTCTTGGGTTTTTGGTTGTGAGGTATGCTTTAGTCTGATCAGTAATCCACTCTTGATCTACTGCTTCGTTCAATATATCTGGGAGTATGTTAAGCAATTGGGTTGTTGGATCTCCTGGTAGACGCATATAGGTGTTGGTATCTGTAACGTGAGCATTAATTTTGGCAGTGTAATATGTGTCCATTACTACTATCGCCCCACCTTTATCCGCCGGTTGCATGATGCTATCAGGGCTGTTTGCCATAGTTTTGATGAGTGATCTTTCATGTTTACTAAGTTTGTTAAACCTCATGGATTTGAAGTTTATACGAGACAAATCCTTCTGTACCAGAATTTCAAATGTTTCAGAATTTTATGAGATGTTGGAGAAATAAAGCTATTTCATGTTTTAAAAGGATTTATTGTTTTAGTTGTCTCTGTAGAATCAGAAGGAACCACATTGGTTAAAAAATGACGTAACTTGAGTAATCTCATAAATCTGTAGAAATCAGCCTCTGCTTGAAGGAGAGATGTTCTGGTCGTGGGGGACAAAAGACAGCCCACGGGATAGAATATTTACAACAAGGGGTGGTGAGGGACAGAGTCTCTGAATTAAACAGAATACTCTCACCCAGTCAAGAGATCAGGGCTAGATCCAACACCGTTTTTTAGCTCACTGCACCATCCCAGTTTCAGAACCTGGCTGTATGCAAATTAGTCTGTTCCTGTCCCAGTGCATGATGGGAACAGGGCAAACCAAACTACAAAAGCCAATTCTTACACTGGGAAGGAAACAAGCTACCGGGGACCGGTTTCTGGCATTTCAGCCGTCTTCGGCCCGGCTTGCTTGAATCCTGATGGTGCAATGAGCAAGGGACTCACATCTGAGTATACCCTTCCACGCTGGTATGGTATTTTGTTGTGGGGTCAATACCTGTGATGAAATATTGATCACTAAGTTACTGTCTTGCCACTCCTGAGATGTTTTCCTTTTTTTTCTTTGTCCTCTCCTAGTTTTTCTGTTTGGAAAGTGCTGCTGTCTGTTGTTACTGGAGGACGACCTAGATCTGGGATTTGGGATAAAAAAGGAGTTGGAGAACCTGTTTGTAATGATTGAGCTGGTTCCATGGATGGTCCAGCTATTTGAACTGTATGGGTGGATCCCTAGTTGGTGCTCGTTTGGTCGTCAATTCTGATGATGCAGTTGCTTTTTTGTTGTCAAACCGTCTCCTTGAATAAATCTCAGCCAAGGTATAGACTACATTAAGTTTGTAATCTATAGTATCCCTTTTATACTTACGGAGTTTGACCTCTTGTAATTCCTTTTCATATTTCTGCAGTTTTTGGTCCAAAACTTCAAGTTGTAATTTCCAAGCGTTCACGTCCAATCTCTGTTCTAATTCACCCTTGAGGTTAAAGATCTCCTTTTCAAGGTCACGTATAGTTCGAGAAAGTTCTTCAATTATGAGTAAAATGAGATCCAATGAACACTTATGAAGGATCGCCTACCACTTCTACATAAATATTGGGTTGAGATGAAACCGAAATAACATGGGTTTGATAGCCAGACGTAAACCCCGGGGTATATGTTTGGATTTGTGATATTGCACCAGTGTGGATGCGTGCAATTTTTGATTGAGTTGTCTTCTGGTGATAAATTCTAGTTGTCTGAGCTATTGGGTGATAGATCCACCGTGTGCATCAGAGATTTTAACTTCTTAGATTAGTGAATAAATTTGAGATGCTTCATCCGTGATGTAAGCCTTAGTGGTTGACCGGTTGTCTGTCAAGTTTGTTATGGAGTCAAATGACTTCTTGCTAATGGGTGGGTTCTACCTTACTTAGGCAGTAATAGTGAATAGAAGGTGGGTGAAGGTCCACACCAATTTTCAATTACTCAGAAGTATATGTCTTTAACTAGTGACACTGGTGCTATGGTACTGCTTCCGCTGTCAATTCGGATGCCTGTGTATGAATGCGTAACAAACAGCAGGAAAACCTGCTGGTACCATGCACTGTTCATTTTTAGCTTATTCTTTTTCTCACAGGAGGTTTTCTCCACAGTGGTTTAATTTGAGATTAATTTTTGGTGGCACGTTTAATACAACTTTATTGTTGGTCTTCTGAGCACAAACACACTCTCTCGGTGTACTTTTCCATTTGTTCTTATCCAGGTGTGTCATTCCACATTTATATTTCGATATAATTATAAATACACACCTGTTGAGTGTAAATAGTCCACCATCATGTTTACTTCAATATGAATAATTTAAATATATTTGTTGTAGGTTTTTCCCCTGAAGAAGGGACCCCACCAGCATGAAATGCATCGGGCATTAAACTAAAAAATGGATTTAGAACTTTATGCATACAAAGACTCATTATAAAAGTGTATTTAATTAGCATGATGTTTATCATTTAAGAATGATTATTGTTGTGTTTCACAAAGAATATGTGATATGTTTTATATGCACATGATTGCAATATGTTTCAGAGAATTTAATATTGCACATAAACGTTACAGTATGAACTAGTTTACGCTCTTGATTAATTTAGTTAAACAAGGGGGGTTTGGTCCACACACCCACTGAACACCTGATAGGGTCACACATTCATATTCTAGTCTTGAAACTACTAGTGATTGTACTGCTAGTTTGAAGTCTGAGGGTGGCAAGAATGTGTCACATTCTTTAGTAGTTTGAGTTTGAATAACGCCTTGCGCGTGGTTGCACTATGTGCTAGCATGTTTTACTGTATTGGCATACGGTATGCCTGTCTTTGACATCTGCCGGTCGGTGATGTGCATGCCTATGTTCACACTGTAGTCTTGACAGCTAGGTATGGTGACTCTTCACTTGCTCACTTCTCCAAGACTTTTTGGCACGAGCCCTCTCCACAAACTACTTTGTGGAGATACTGCTTTGGTACTATTGTATGGTAAGGAATGTGTGCTTAGATGGATCTATATGAAGAACAAGTTAATTACTTTCAGTAATGATCTTTCTAGTGGGAGCTGTTTTAACTGTAGATACCTTGCTGGACCCCCCCTCCCCACACACTTCCCCGTTCAGTGGAGTGACCTCTCTTAATCAACACCTACAAAGGCCCCTAGTTAATGTTATTTGCAGTGTTACCATCAATTGTTCACACTTTGTGTCTGAGGTTGCTGAAAAAAATAAGATAAACACTGATGTCCATGTGCAGGGTGGTGCTTACATGTGGCTCTGCTCTGTCTCTTCTTGGTGTATGGAGCCTACATGGAGCCGCACAATGCCACCTGATGGTATGTGGAAACTCTTATATGAAAAGTCTCTTGATCGAGTCTGGCGCATATGGGATATTTGAATGTGCGTAATCTGTGGTTAGAGAAAGAATTATCCACCAGAAACAGCATTACCAAAGGTAACTTGTTTATATAGACCCACTCGCTGCAGTGAAGTTACTGTCACCGCCAGCACCATCTTAATATGCACTGGGCTGTAAGTACGAATGGGAGAACTGCAAATTGAAAGTGTTCCGACAACCCATGACTGAACCTTAAATAGTGCTTGTGGACATGTGAAATTGGATGTTGAAAGTCAGTGTCCTGATGATCCACGGACAGCAACCAATCTCCTGAATTCTGGCCACCAGCACCTGGCTCACTGACAGAATCTTTAACTTGTCTTGACTTTGAGACTGAGCAGTAATTTGAGCAAACTCATGACCCTCTCTTCCAGAAGCACCACTTATGTGCCCCTTTTTTAAAGCAAGGCAATCCTCTCATGAGCCAGCGAGCACACTGATGGAAGGGGGTGAAAGGATTTAATTGAGTTGACCATAGCAAGGGAAAAATATAGCCACAGCAGTCCAGCTGGGCCACCCAACATTCCATTGTGATCGCATCCACTGAAGGATAAAATGGTAGTCCCTCAAATCTAGAAGGAGCGTTTGTATTTACTGAAATTATTACACAATACAGTATATTAAAGTCCAAAAAGAAGATCTTCGAGGTGTCAAATGACCAATTCTGTTCTTTATTGTTGAATCCAGTCACATCATCAATGTCAGCCAATCTTGACAAATAATTCAATATTTTTCACAGCCAAGGCGTATCGTCCCCTTCCGGGACATCATCAGGGCTGTAATGTAGAAAGTACAAAAATCAAAATCCAACTTTTATCATCCGAACACATTA
Source organism: Lissotriton vulgaris (assembly GCF_964263255.1). Taxonomy (NCBI): domain Eukaryota; kingdom Metazoa; phylum Chordata; class Amphibia; order Caudata; family Salamandridae; genus Lissotriton; species Lissotriton vulgaris. The sequence continues at coordinate 457,664,077 of NC_141697.1, forward strand.
CAATTCAACGATTACATACAATTGGACCGGTGCGGATGGTATCATCCCAATCCATTATACTCCTATCCTGCCTATATACCATTCTAAAAACATATCACAGATGTAATTCACATTGTGTATATGCATCAAAACAAGAGCATAATCAACAAAATGACATTAACATAGTCCACCCCACTCTTCAAATCTCATATTAGACTAGTTCAGAACTGTTTCCAATAATCTATTCTTGATGCTGGATTGATGTCCTGGTATCTCCTGTTACCTAAAATCACATATATCAAATTGATATAATATCCCCTGGGTTCTAATGGTTCCAGTAGGCCTATGTCCTTCGCTTATAACAAAAATAAGATGTAGTGCCCATTCTCCCTTCTATTTTTGTGACGAAGATACGAATGTTCGAAATCTCACCTTTCTATCACTATGAATCCATCCAGTCCATGTAGAACCACCTCACCACATTTCTGGTGTACCAATCCGATCATCAGATCTAAAGTACTGTCAGGAGAATCAATATAACCTCAGGACAAGCCTCACACAATTTCTATTTCTCCTTTACACCTCCCAACTATTAAAATCAAAGATCCGTTCCCATTGAGCTCACCTTTCAATGATATGTTATTCTCTTGTCTCGAAAACATGCACCCGTACAGATTATCACTGCTTGTCCATTTTCTAAAGATATCTGTATTGATAATCATGTCAAAAGAAAAGAATAATATTAATACCCATGTCCCTTACAAATATAATTCATGAATACTCCAATACAGCGGAGTTCACCTCTTAAAAAAACCTTTTTACCGCAATATCCCTCCAACTCGTTCTTGCATTAGATTTAAAGCACCCACATTTTCTGTGATAATGCATATCAGACCTACTAAGAAAAGGACACGATTTAATCTCAAATGCCACGATTCTCATTGCATTCTAATAGTTCTATTTCCCTTCCATAGTCTTACTTATTCAGTTAAACTCCATAATAGCAATAGCGTCCTTCCTCCCGTTTAAAAAGTGCTCGAAATTCGGAAATCCTCCTAACAACACGTCTCCTAACTCTCCATATTCTTGTGTTTCTGCAACAAGCATAGAGACAAGTATCAGAAAGTGCTGTAAATTCTGACTATTTCCATAACTACTCAAAAGCTACATCACTCGTACCGTAATAGAATTCTGTCCGCATTTCCACAAGTGTCTGACCCCCGGCCCAATAAATCCGATGTGGTCACGTAAGCCAGCCAGGCTAGTTTTTAAACTCTACATTACCAATCAAACAAATCGCATTTCAAGACTTCCTACGTCATCCACCAATTGCTGCTCTTCCCCTCATTCGTCTAAGTCTACTCTCTGGTCCGCTACTGACATGTCAATTCCTCTGCCAATCGAAGGCCTCCAAACGTGCCCGCGTTCTCATGTAACTACTCTCCATCTATCACAGAGCAAAGCCCCACCTATTTGCAATTCTCTTTCTGGTCCGCCCTTGTTTATGGAACGGAAACCCGTCCCATCCCTTAAATGTGCGAGTATTTTAGAGCCTCATTTATCCCATTATTGTTTACCTAAATAAAAACATCTATACTGAGTGTATTAAACATGTTCCAAGCACCCATCCTGATCCAATATTTATTGCCGAAACAAGGTGTGACACTTCTGTGACTAATATCATGCTGCGTCACCAGAAGTGCCCACGTTCCCATATAGCCAATCTCCACCTATCCCAGAGCATGGCTCAAACCTATTTACAATTCGTCTTACTGGTCTGCCCATATTCTTAAAGTGAATACGTATCCCGTCCCTTTGATGTGCAAAGTTGAAAAAATGTTATGATTCCAATGGTGTTAACTAAAGTAAAAACATTTTTACCATGTTAATCAAGCATATTCCAAACACCATTGCTGATCCGATCATTATCGCCAATACGCCACCTCTCAAAGCTCATCTCTAACCCACGAATTCACCATATTTGGAAAGTATATTCATGACCCTGTTTCTACTGTGGTCTCCACACACTGTCTAATGACAACGCAGTACGAACCTTCTCCTACTGATATCATGCCATCTCACCAAGAATGCTTCAACACCCGTTTTTGTACCAATCCACATTCACTCATTGCTCCAATGTTTCCCATTAAGAAATCCATCCAACTAACTTGAATTATTTACACTACTGGATCAAGCGATCGCATCTCTTAACCAAACTCTGCATAATCAGCTATCGTGAACCAGACATACGATTATTGAATTCTTCCACCAGTATTTTCATACATTATTCTTTCTAGCCCATACTAACATAACTGATATACTATAATCCTCTTAATTCTACAACAGAACCCTTCTGCCCGGCCGGTCCATGCTTTCTGAGTCAATTGATACTACACACGTTCCATGAAATCCTCAGTGGGCATGTAAACCATGCCACCACCTCCGTAACCCATTTATGCCCTCTGTTCTCAATGAGGTCAATAGTCCCCAGTGTCCAGGCAACCAGCTACTCAGTCTTAAAACCACTTTTCTATAATATCAGTATATTATCACTCAAGAAAACCTCAGTTCTAAGTCCATCTTAAAGTAAAGTGTACCTAAGAGTTTTTCATGATAGTTATAAAAACAAAGGTGAAAACTCTTATTTCCACCTCCGAAACTAACAGTTCTAAATACAATCTCGTAATATTCAGTACCTCAGTTACTTGATATACCTGAAACCCTGGACCATCCAAGAAAATAATGTAATTCTGTATCTGTGTTCAAGCCTTGAGAAACCACTCTACATTTGCTGATCCATTTGGCTTCCGCCTGTCCCCAATCCCCTCCTCTAATATCTGGAACCACCTTCTGTATGCCATGAAATCTAAATTCTTTCTGTGTTATATGTTGTGCCTCAATGTGTACATACAGTGGCGATCTAATGTCCTGATTAATGATTGCCCGCCTGTGCTCCTGAATCCTCGTTTACAAGTTCCTCTTAGTACTGCAAATATACACTCTATTACAGGCACATATAATTACACAAATTACACCTGTACTATTACAGTTAATGAATTCATTGATATAGTACAGTTTTTAGCTGTTCTACTTAAAATCCTTTGTTTTGTTCATCCCTAAAACACACCCCAAAACACACACATTACAGGAATCACAGACATAAAAGCCTTTAGGTGGCTCTGGCAACCAATTGGAGTTAACACGATTAAATGGTTGAACATAGTTAATAGAAACCATTTCTTTAATGGTCGAGCTTCTTTTATAAATTACCATAGGTCTATCTCCTATCAAGTCCAACAGGCCAGGTACGCCCTTAAACAAATCCCAATTTTTTCCTAAAGCTTTCACAATCTTATCCTTTTGTAGACAATGAGTCATAACAAAAGCGACCCGTTTTTTAGGTTCCGTTTTCTCCGTTTATCCCAATGTCGATGCCCTGTCTACTTTGAGCACCCTGTCTTTTGCTTGTTCCAAGTTCCAAGTCCTGTACCCCCTATTTCTTAATCTGTTTTGAAGTTTATCCAACTCTGTTCTAAAATCCCTATCCACACTACAATTTCTTCGTACTCTAATCATTTCCCCATAAGGGATTCCTGTTAAGGATGTGGGATGAAAACTATCAGCTCATAATATGGAGTTGGTAGCTGTATTTTTCCTGAACAGCTTACTACTGATATCGTCACCATCCACGAACAATTCCACATCCAGAAATTCAATTCTGTCAATATTATAATTAATGGTGAATGTAACATTAAAATCATTATGATTCAAATAGTTAAAATACTCCATTAACTCAGTCTGTGTTCGTTTCCAAACCATTAGGATGTCATCAATAAACCGGGCCCAAAATAGGACGAGATCTGTCCTTTCTGAAGCCCCTCTGCCCCAGGCGTGCTCCCTCTCAAACCAACCCATAAAGAGGTTGGCGTAAGAGGGAGCAAACCTGGAGCCCATCGCCGTTCCTCTTACTTGGTGGTACCATTCATTCTCAAAAAGAAAATAATTGTTCATCAAAATTAATGCATTCATTTCTACCAGCATTCTGGAATGGTCCCGTAAACTCGCACTGCGATTACTGAGAAAATGATTGAGCGCCTGTTCTCCTCTGTCAATATTAATGCAAGTATAAAGTCCAGTACATACAAAGGGCAGGGTTCTTGTTCTAGGGACGGCTTGCGCTCCGCTATATTTCTGATTACTGCTGGTAGGACTCGTTCTTTTTTTGGTAGTGGTGCCACAGGAAAGGGGTGACCCTCTCAACCCCTTTGGGGATGTTGTTTACACAACACCTGAATTTGAAAACAATTCCTATGCACACACAATAGGTTCATACATGTGATGGGTACATTTATATTTCATTCACAAACAATAAGGTTAATGTCCACATCTTCTTGATGATGATTTCTCTTTTAATATTCAAGCCACACCGCGCCAGCCGACACGTGTTTCGTCAAAGCATATGTCACTTTGACTCGTCAGGGCTTCCTTCTATTCTAGGCGTGTGTAGTATATCCACTGGACCGGTGATAATTCCAACCCGGTTCGGGTATATTCTGTTCGATCTGTTCGTTCTGTCGCTCGTTTCACCCAGGTATTCACTGTATCATGAACAGGACTTGTGTCCGACCGTATGGCTTGGGGGTCAGGACAGGAATCTCTCTCTGTGAGGAATCTCACTTTCTATGCGCACAATCCGCTTCGTGATTAGGGGCGACTTCAAGGATCGGAACAATCTGCCGTTGAGCCTCCTGTCATTCCCAGCCGCGATTCCGGCGTCTGTGATCAATTGGAATTATCACCCGTCTAGTGGATATACTACACACGCCTAGAATAGAAGGAAGCCCTGAAGAGTCAAAGTGACATATGCTTTGACGAAACACGTGTCGGCTGGCACGGTGTGGCTTGAATATTAAAAGAGAAATTATCATCAAGAAGATGTGGACATTAACCTTATTGTTTGTGAATGAAATATACATGTACCCATCACATGTATGAACCTATTGTGTGTGCATAGGAATTGTTCACAAGTATAAAGTCCCACTACATCCAATGTGACCAGTACAATTCCTTCCTCCCATTTAAAATCCTGCAATCTATTTAAAACGTCCATCGTATCACGTATGTAAGATGGTAAATTCACCACAAGAGGTTTTAGAAAACCATCCACAAATCCGGATAAATGTTCTGTAATGCTGCCAATGCTAGACACAATCGGTCTTCCCGGCGGATCTGATTTGGACTTGTGTATTTTAGGCAGTGTATAAATAAAAGGGAAGGTTGGATGAGTGACATTCAAATATTTAAATTCACCCTCGTCAATTAATCCTTCCTCCTTCCAAGAATACAATCGATCTCTCTGAGATAAGCCTTGTCATTTCCTTCTTTCGATTAACTAGTATTTTAACATAGCAATTCGAATCGCTCAGCTGTCTCCTGATTTCTTGGATGTAATTAGATCGATTCATCACAACAATATTCCCACCCTAATCAGCTTCACGAATAACCAACTATTGTGCTGTCATTTTTTAAATCTTTCAAAGCTCCTCTCTCCTGTTGAGACAAATTGTCCTTAGTCGTAAAGCTGTTCCATCCCCTGTCCTCTAATTGGTGAAATTCTTCAAGCGTGTTTTTTAACAAATATGTCAATGGACCCATCTACCACCAGAAAGTGGTGTCATGAAGATGGGGGTGAGAGGGGTTGGAAATGGCAGAGCCTGTGGAAGAAAGTTGGGGCTGGATCAACTTCTGCTTCTTTCAATGCCTCCTTGATCTATTCCTGCCTCAACTGAATTATTACATTTCCTGTGATCTTTTGATGGGCTGAGATGGCTGCCATTGTTTGGACTTCACATCCATAGAACAGCCATTAAACCACTGATAATGTTGGTGAAATTGCCATGCAAAAGAGGAATTGATTTTCTCCACGAATAGTCTGTCAAAGGTCATGTCCACGAATGTCATATGTACATCTCAAGAACAACCAGTGGAATGCATCCAGGCATGTTGATGTATCTTAAAAGTTGTACCTATAAGGGTATCCGTGGGGAAGTTAAAGCCACACTTCAGCTTTATCGAACAGAGTATGGGCTCTGCAGAACCTGTTGAGAATTGAAAGATTTCCATCCACGTGTTAGACTTCACTTTGCAGAATACTGAGTCTGTTTCAAAGGTGTCCCCTTCTGGTGAAGTATGTAGGCACTGTTTTTTGTAGGTCTAAATTAAGACAGTCATCAGTATTGCTGTATGGCAGGAAATTATCCGTTTTTGAGGTTAAATATTTTGTGCAACCATTGTCTGTCCGTATCATCCATAATCAAAGCATCTGAATCTGAACTGAAATCTTGTCCGCAGGGGCAAACGTTTGGGCCCTGGGGAGAAGATCATACAATGGTTAATTTGCCCTGACCTTCTCCTTTGCTATACTGACCACGTTTCCCTGGTTAACTCCTTGGCTAGAACCAGCCTCTGCTTCAGGGCAGCATCCGTATTGACTTTAATCTCTGAAGAAGGGCCGGAAAAAATGGGGGATGGAAGTGGTTGGTCTCAACTTCATCTGAACTGCAGAGCCTGCAGATTCGCTGCTTCGGAACTGCTAGAATTGTGAAGCCTGAAGGAATTAGTAATATCCCTGAAGATTGCGCAGTTGTCCTGAAAAGGTCTAGCATCTCTAGATGAAAGGCCCTGGCCTGTGCTGGGTTGACTGAAACACTGGGAAATTTCAGTCTTGACTTCTTAAGCGCTGGGGGTGCACCTGGGGCTAAGGAAGAGTTGGATATCTGGATATTACATGGGGACTCAACTGTCTCTGAACAGATGTTTTCCGCAATTAAGAAGAAAACTTCTTCCTTTGTCCCGTCTAGTGCTTTTGTGGGTAAATCTCAAAGAACATTCCCTGGGAGGTGATATACCTTAAGTAGAGGGGGTTTGCTTGAGGGTCTCCGTGCGGCCATTGTAAAAGAATAACTTGGCTTCCTGCTCTCTTTTGGCCTTCAAGTGCAAGCCGGCACACGAGTCACAGGTCACGGTGTCATGTCCCAACGCTAGACATCACACACAGTCAGAGGAAGGGTGCAAAACGGACATCTTGTTGCAGCATTGCCTGCGAGGCTTTGAAACCTGGCCACTTCTTTTGAAAGCAGAGAGATTTGTTGGTGATGCACAGAGAGAAGTCTGGGCCATGTTAGTGAGGCTCTTAAAGGACTCCGGTGGTGCCACATCTGGAGGTGGCATCATTGCTGGACCTATATGGAGCCACCTGGCAGTGCTAAAGTGACATTGCTGGAGAAAGTTTTCTGGAACACACTGAAGCCTGCTAGGAAAATTCAAAAGGTGAGGAATCAGCTAGAATATCTATCAGAATTAAGCAGTCTGGCTACTACATAGTTAAATGAGCATGCCTTTAGTTGTTGCTTGCTTTAGCTACTGGTTGTTTATAATTTTTTAGATACTGGTTGTTTATAATTTTTTATCAACCACAGTTTAAAAACTTGATGACCGTTCAAAATGTCATTGAAAATTAGTCAAATTATACATTGACTCATTACCTCGATGAAAGGTTGCATGCTGCTACGAATTTGCAGGTATAAGTGATGCCACTTTCCCAACATCTCTAGCCTTTACTGGAAGAGACCCCAGCATATCCGTGTTTTTGTTTTTATTCAAATGTTTTTTTTTTCATTTTTAAAACAAAAATCAGTGTCTTTCTTCCATTGAGGCATGATACTTTAAGATGTTTTGACTTCTAAGAACTCTGGATCAAGTTGTGACAAACTAAATCAGGTTGTAAAGACCAGATCAAATTTCACCCCATTGTTCGGTGTTCCAGGAAGTGCTAAAGAACCTATTTGTTTTGCACCTTGAAAGAATTGCTTGGTAATTCGTTGTTCGTCGCTTCACACTAATAATACCTGCTTTGAAATACAACACTATGGCAACACATGCTGTTGGGCGGATTCCTGGCTGTACAACAAGCTCGGAATCACTATAGTAGCCTCGCAATATTGCCTGGGGTAGGTCGATATTCAGTATGTTTGATGTTTTAAGACTGTGTGGTTTGGCCACTTTGATTAATGGGGCATTTTTGCCAAGTTCGTTACTGAGAGGAGACAGGTAACTTTAGCAAGAACATTAGTCAAACTAGAAGCCACAGGCCTATCGTAAATTTGGAACCCATGCCTTTCCATTTGCACAAAGGGATTTTTAAGCCATGCTGGAGTGTAGAGGCCTTTGCTGACTAAATTAGCACCCCTTGGTTATACAGTGCAGTTGACGAAGAGCTGCAGCAGTAATGAACCAATTCATCTGCGTCAAGGCAGCTTAACAACTGACTCTTCAATCACAAAATGCAAATGCCTTCGAAAGAATGGATTTAATTGTAGTGCCTATATGGGTGTGAATATGGTGTTCTTCTTCAGAGCAAATGAGCTTGCATTAGCCTGCAATCCCTCCAGCTCTCAGCAGTGTAAATGGGCTTCCATTAGCCTGCTATCCCTAAAGCTCTCAGCAGTTGTCCCTGCAAGTTTACAAGGAAGTAGTAATGGCCAATGCAAAGTGGAGATAGGTCGGCATAGTTATCCTCTTATGTATATGCGTCTTGTTTGTTAGCATTGCATCAACGAGGGATGCAGTTGATTTTTATAGGCTGGAAAACAGCATTACCTCTGATTCGTGTTCAGTGCACAAAAGGGTACACATTGTGCGCTCATGGGCCTCCCTACCAACTCCATGCAAGGACCAGAGGGGGGGGGGGCGGGGGCAAAGGCATAGCTACTGTTTAACACAGAATGAACTTGACACAACCCAAGGTCATATGATTGGGACTATACGAGCTGCAATTAGAATTAGAAATCTAAGGATACAGGCTAGCTGTTTTAATTGGATGTATATGATTGATCTTTATCTTCATTTGAATTAATTAGCTCAAAATACTTAACTGAAAATTATTTGCTGAATTGGCATCACCCAATTTAAAATATGGGGGACCATAAGCAATACATCAGGTTTTTGTCTTCTATCGCATTAAGGTTGCAAAGGAAGCCCTAGCCCACCCACACAGTGGAAAAATTTGCAGCTGCTCTACTTGATTTCATAAAACCAGAAAATTAAAATACTCTCTAATTCTACCCCACCACCAGTATGTGTATACTTTTCTCAAACGATTATCCTGATATGGGACCCCATCAGGGCATAGCCTGGTCATCAAATATAGTTTGTGCAGTCAGATGACCCAGTTGGTCACCTGATGACTGCTCATCTGGGGGGGGTAGGTGTTACAGAGAGACTATATGATCTTTGATGATTGGATCATGTAAGATTCAATCTATTTAGTAGGCCAGTTGGGAAGCAGTATTTGCTTAGTATTCTTATTATTATAATACATTCATCCCTGATTTGCTGTCAGGTACAAAATATCAGAACATCCTCACAAGTACTCCACTCTCCTTAAGCTGACGGCAAACGGTTACTCATGATCTATTGTCTGATTGGTCAATCCTGGCCACAACATTTTTCATCTTTCTGATACCTGATGCTATACCTTAAAGTATGAGCTAATCCCCTAGTGCCTATGGCCACCTTGCACGTGAAAGTTTTAATTCATCATTCAAATGTGTGATTCATTGTGGTTTAATTGTTTAGTCGCTAAAATACAATGGGCAAAAGAATTGGGTTCTTTTGAGAAAATCAAGCTAAAAAAATCAATTAAAAATATTATTATAATTTTTTTGTTGATCACTTTTTTATTAAAATAAAACAATGAAGGCACAGTAATACAGATAGTGAGTTGATCACAATTAAGCACAGTATGGGTACATTCAATCATCCAAATATATTCCAGTGTTTGCACATTTTCTTTCCGCTAGCTTTCTTAACTTGATAGGTCATGTATCCCATCCATCCATCTACGAAGTTCTGTTGTAGGGGACAGGCATATCTCGCCCCTGTGTGTATTCCATGCAGCCCATTTACGATCTAATTTCTTGGGGCAGTCTCTGTTTTTAAAAACTTATTTCTCTGCAATCATTGTCCTATCCATGTCTCCTACCTACCCTTTCAATAGTGGTGCTTCCCCGACTCCCCATTTTTGTTCGATATTACATTTCACCAACAACTACCCCACTGAGACCCATGATTGTTCAGTTTGGGTTAAGTCTGTTGCCTCCCAGATGTTTAATAAGCAAAGTTTCGGTGTGGGATTTCGTTTTTTCCTCCTAGGTCCTCCATCTTAGGTGTTACAGCGTCCCAGTATTTTTGAATGATTGGGCATGCCCACATTGTGTGAAAAAGGTCCCCTCTAGGGTACATCTATGGTGGCATAACGGATCGCCTTCCCATCTTTGCCAGGATGTTTGTGGCTCAGTAGATTAGGTGTAAATTCTTGAGTTGGATCAGTCTCAGCCTCAAAGGGATAGCAACTTCCCTGGGCGAGGCCAAAGCCTCTCGCAAGTCGTCTTCGTTTAATACACCTACCTCCATTTCCCACTGTTGTCTAAATTTTGTCAGAGGATCTGGTCGGTTGTTAATCAGTTTTTTGTATGTTAAAGAAATGGCTTTCTTGGGCATTGTATCCATGAATAGTAATCTGTCTTCGAGCAGAGATGATTCAGGGATTTGGCCTTCAGCGGGTATCACCGCCTTTAGGGCGTGGCTGATCAGCAAATGTCTAAAAGTTTCAGACTGTGCTTGTTAGTATTCTTTCTGCAGGTCTGCGAATGTGGCCAGTCTTTTTTCACATGTCCCCAAAAGTCGAGATACCAATCGGGTCCCATTTGTCAAATTTGAGGCAGGAGCTGAAACGGCCCAGCCACTCGGTTTCCCTGGATGGTGTTGCAAACGTAATTTTTTTTATCCCAACCCAATTTTTGGTTGACCACATGCCAAATTCTATTGTCCGGGCCGTAGGCCCTGTTAGTCCATGTTGTTTAGGGTTTGTGTATAGGGCTGTTTGATAACCCCCCTTTCACATCAGCCATAAATCAGTACGGGCACTTGGCTCATCTTGTGCGCCATATACCCATTGGTTGATCACTGTTAGTTGTGATGCCCAATCGTACAGCCTGGGGTCGGGCAGTGCGAACCCACAATCGTACCTTCCCGCTGTTAACTTCTGTAATGCAATTTGTGGTGCCCGCCATCCCATAGTAGAGTGCAAACAGCGTTGTCGACATCCAAGAAGTAGGAGTCTGGGACCTTAAATGGGGTATTTTGCAGTGCATATAGAAAGCGAGGTAGCACCAGCATTTTCAAAAACGCTGCTCGTCCCAGCAGAGTCAGCGGAAAACCACGCCAATGGTGAACATCCTTACTCAGCCGTATCAAGGGATCTGGTAGATTGACTTCATAAAATTTAGCTGGATCTACTACAGATATTCTGGAAAATATGAAAAATTAATATTTGATTAGATTCATGAGTCAAATTACTCAACGTTGGGAGATCTCTTTATAACCAAATGAGCTCATTCTGTTTCAGTATCTCAGAAGGTTATGCTGATATTGAAGTGCGCTGGGTGAAGAAAGCAACTGACTGGCATCCTAAACTTTGGGGAATACAACATTAGCAACCACTTCAATGAGATAGGGCCTTGCATACAAAAGATTGATCTGCTTTTAGTGACCCGCATTTTGTTCTTTGAAACTCATTGGTTCAGTTTTACTCTCATGTTACTTGCATCATATTTGAATTTGACCAATGCATGATGCCCTTTGAGGTCATAGCCCCTCTCTCTGCGTAGTCACCATATTTGCTAGTATCTCTCCCTCCCTGACCCATCATTTCAGGATTGTAAAGGATACCAGTACAAATAATTTCATACAAGTAGTTAGTTGTTGATGTTCTCTGCTGGCATTAAATTCTAAATGTAATAGTTACCCATCTTTCCGTCTACATCTGACACGCAATAGTCTCGTACATGAAATGGAATTTACAACCTAGTCTGCTTCGTTGACTGTTCCTTACTAGCAAGATATGTGTTTGAATGAAGCCCATTCCATACTAAATTGAAGTTCCTTATTCCAGGTCCTATAGTTAATATACTTGCTACTTATGAATTTAGAACTAACATACCCAAGAGTGTCAGCTCAGCAAAGCACAAGCAATCGATACCTGCCTGACCAGCTAATACGTCTGACCCCAATGAGTTGACTGTTCTAGAAACAAGACCTTGGACTATTGATTACATCTGACCTGAAGGCAGCAACACTCCATTCAGAGGAACAAAAGCACCATGTCTGTATTTTTTTACTGGTGCCTGATGTCCAGGCCGAATCCAGTAAGAATTGAAGTCTGTTGTGAAAGACCCATACTTTGTCATCCATCTGAAATCTGTTGCACCATTAGTAAAGGAAAGTCTGCTCATGCTAATGGATAAACGTCCCACTGAGAACTCAGTAGCAGCCTTTGACAGTGGGAAAGAGAATAAAAAAATTACAAAAGATTTGGAAACCAAGCTGAGTGTTCTTTGTTGATTTGCCAGATTCCTTCCTTCCAGTTAGTTTGGTATCTTTGTAGTACTTGGGTTATCTTGTGACGCTACAAGCTTTCTCTACCACATCTGATGCCACCAAAAATACAGCTGGCATCTGCACTTGGCCGAGAACTGTGAAGGTATTGACCGGTTTATCTAACACCTTCACAAACAGTTCCCAAACAACCAACATTAGGCATCTGTGTCTAGCTCAGATTTGCCAAGTTTTCTCAGAAATTTTAATCAGAAGCAACCAATTGTGCGGCAATGAACACAGTGCAATTAATAGATCCAAAGTCGACCTCGGCTTATATACACCCACAGTTATCCTTCAAAAGTCCCCCAAATCACACCCCGAATCTCCCTAAAGTAACAAACTTTACTAAGTGATACTCTAACTGAACCTTGAACTAGTCTAAACCTAAGCCTTCATTCAGTGACGACACGTGCTAAATAGAGTCCAAGAACTCCTGGGCCTTGATTTCCGAGGAGAAATACAAGGTCTTGCCAAGATGGATAATCTTTAACTGAGCAGGATTGATAAGGTAGACCTGGACTCTTTTGTCCTGAAAAGGTTTGATTAATTGCCTTAATCTCCATCTACGTTCCACGGTGGAATGACAGAAGTCCGGTCTGACAAAGAAGGACCCTCCTTCAAATGATCTTTTAGCATCTGGCCGGGCTTTCTCTGAGATGGACTGACGGAGAAGAAAATTGCCTATATAGATTAAGATTGCTCTCGGCTTGTCCCCTTCTCTGGCATTTCTTTTCATTCTAAAGGGTGTCCTATGTGCTCTCTGTATTTCAGTGGTCCAGTTCCAACCGGCGATGTCAGGAAAAGCTTTCTCAAATGTTTTGACTATAAACAACTTAGCATCCTGTCCCTCTGCCCCTTCCGGAATACCCAGGACTCTGAGGTTGTTCCTTCTTTGCCTATTTTCAAGGTCCTCTAGCTTCCACTGGATGTCAATTGCTTGGGCTCCAAGATTTTCTACTTTGGTCGTGGCTGCGGCCGCTTCGGCTTCAGTGGCGACCACCCTCTCCTCTAAGTTTGAGACCCTGTCACCGACATTTACCCAGGCTTTAGAGAGCTTTCTAACCACTGCTTTCATCTTTCTCATCGCAGCCTGGGATTTGATACTGTCTGCTCGGGTTTCCTCTCTGTGAGCCGTTATTCCTTGATGGATTGACTCCATCATCGTCATCAATGATAACTGTGTGGGCTCATTGGATTTTACGTTGCATGACTCCGAGTTAAGATTCCCTTGAAGAGATGTTGTAGGGGAGTGGTCCCAAGCCAGTGCATTATGATCTCTTTGTGGTGGTGCATTTTTTATGATAGATGAAGGTAACCCAGCTTCACTGTCACTCTCTGTTTCCGGGTTGCTGCCATCGATATCTGAACTATGTAGCTCATCATCCTCTTCCGACCAATTGGCCTCCTCTGTGACAGAGAAAAAGCATTCGCTAGGGGTCTTCTCCTTTTCCAATTCCCTCTCACCTTGAACAATCCCAAGACAGATATTATTACCTTTAGGATTGGTAGATAGGCCCCTATTTTTTTCCGAGTCCGTTGCAAAGCTAATGCTGGTACCCTCTTTAAATGGATCAGCTGTAGTTAAGCCTTCCTTAGTTAATGGAGCTACTGAGCCTTCTGTTGAAGAAAGAAGTATATCTTGTGAGGGCACTGACGAGGGTAATAAGGTGATGGTCTCATTGTTGCTGGAGACCCCGAGATCGCCAGACCCCGAACCGATATCTAGAGACTCTGAATGCATTATCTCAGACCTGTCCCCGCCTGCTATGTCAGCCATGGCAGCCTCCGATTGACATGCTTGAGGGATCTGTAGTTCTTTGCCTGGATTTGCTTCAAGAGTGCTGTCTGGTAATAATGCAGGTCGATCAATGGACTCACATGTTACAGAAAGTTCAGGTTCAGGTTGCGGGAGTGTTGCAGCTAGTACTGATACTCCAGGATCCACATCTTCTAAGACTGGCTCAATATCCTTCAGCTTTCTTTTTTTCTCATTCCGGTTCAACATCTCAACCACGCTGACTGTTGCTGTGGCTGTAGCTTGCCTAGTTCTGACCTTAGGGGAATTCTGACCCACAGATGTCTGCAGCTTTGCCCGTCCTGAGCCTGTTTCCAACATTGCCCCATCAAGCCCAATGTTTGCACCATTATCCATACTGTAGACTGAATTGCCAGATATGGGGGCACCATCCGCCCCACCCTTTTTCTTTGTCTTCCCAGCTGTATTGGTTTTAGGGGGCATAGATGCGACCACTATTAACAGGGAGATCCCCTGCTTCACCTCAGCTGGTGTGCTGCAACACGGAGCCTTTCCACTGCTCCGTAGCGGGCCGCTGGATCTGCTCACACTACACCGACTCACAAGCCTACTGAAGCTGCAGCCACTTCCGCCTTGCCTCGCTGGAACCACCGATCCTGGATAACCCCGCCTCCCCGCTCCGCGAGCTCCGCCAGGACCAGCTGAACCGACACCAAACACCGCCACAGCTGTGGACAGAAGCCTCAACAGAAACGAGCGGGGCCGCCATCCGATACAAGTGCTTGAAGACATCGGACACCAGAATTCTCACCGGAGGTATTTTCCAGCCCTTGAGCGCCGCTATGCTCCTCCGGCAGATTTCGTTTTGAAAGATTTTCAATTGTATCTTGCCGGCGTCGCCAATACAATTGAGATGCATACATGTATCTCAGACAGCCTTGAGATACTTTACGTAGCCTTATCTGTTTCTCTTTAAGGTTTTCTTTATTCCGCCGGTCTTGCAGAGGAAAAACATAGAATCAATATTTTACACCGCTGCTGTATCCCGCTGTGTCCCGCTTTATATGATTGTGGTCAGACAGAACCATAGGGGCTTTTGTGGTTCTTTAGTTAACTTTCCCGACTCCGATGGTATTTTTAGTTGCTCTGTAAATGTTCCGCTCTCTGTTCAGGGTGAAAACCTGGATGCCGAGGTCGCATTAAGAAACTTCATCCCATCCCTGCACTGTGTCCACCGCTGCCGCTCAGCCGCTGGTCACGGCCGCCATCCATCACTTGCACAGACTTCGTCTGCGCGCCTCACCGGGGGGTGAGTTATGGTCAGGGGGGGGGGGGGGGAGTAGGGCGGGTCCTTCGTGTGAGGGGGGGGGGGTAGGGGGAAGAAAAAGAAGCAAAAAGAAAGTTCATGCATTAAAAATGTTTGTTGATACACTGGAGAAGTTGAAAGTGGTTATACATGATATTGCTAGATATAAGATAAAATGCGATTGGTTAGCTTGTTGGTTGGTTTCTCTCCAGGGTTATGTCAAAGATTAAGATAATTAGTCTTAATATAGGTGGATTGAACGACTGGAAAAAAAGGGAAAAATTCGTGGAGTATGTTAAATTAGTAAACCCCGATATTGTCTGTCTACAAGAGACTCATCTGCCATGGAAAAAGAAACATTGGCTAAATATAAGGGGGTATGAAATATTCTCTTGTTCCTCGCAGACCTCAACTGTAAAGGGGGTAGCTATCATTGGTCGGGCTGGATTGGGTGGGGTCAAAAAATCAAAAGCTGACCCGCTGGGAAGATGGGCTATATGTGAACTGGGATTAGGTATTACTCTCTGCTCAGTGTATGGGTCTAATTTGGATGATGCAGGGGTGATGAATCACATTGAAAGGGAGCTTACCAACTGGCCATCACCTGTGGTATTTTGTGGTGACCTTAATATTTCGGCAGATTTTACAGGCAATACCCAATATAAAGGAAGAAAACCCTGGGTATTCAGGGCAATCTCCTCGATAATTCATTCTTACGGCCTGAAGGATGTCTGGGGCAATTTAAAGAAAGATGATCCTGGGTTCACATATTTTTCACACCCATTTAACAAATACACAAAATTGGATTATTTTTTAGTAACAGCCACTCTCCTCAGCACTGTAGAAATTTCGATGCTCCCAAAGCTAATCTCTGATCATAACCCCCTTGTCTTGAATCTGTCTATTACTAATCCGAGAGAAAAAATGAGACCATGGTCCTTCGATAGAAAACTTCTATTAGATAGTAATTACATCGCACATATAGAGAGGTGGTCTCAATCATTTTTTGATGCCAATAGATATAGTGCTTCTCGTGGTATGGTTTGGGATAGTTTCAAGGCGGGTTTAAGAGGAGAGACTATTAGCTTTTCCGCACGGTTGTGGAAAAACATAAAGGAAGATAGGGAGGGACTTCTGAATAGGCTGGCAAAGGCCGAGGAACAACACAGGAGAGATGTATTTAACGGGATTCAGGGTCCTCAGAGTCTAGATAGTTTAAATACAATAAAAGCAGATATTCACCGGCAACTAGCAAGGAAAGCGGCAGCAGAATATCATACCCGCAGATTGGGAATGTATGAAACAGGTGAGAATGCTGGAAGGGCCCTAGCATTAAAAATAAGACAGGCTACCTCAAAAAATATTATTACTGAAATGAAAGAGGGGGAGCATACCTATAAAAAACCAACAGAAATCCTAGAGGTCTTTAGGCGTTTCTATCAGGCTCTCTATAAAGAGGATGCAGATACAACCTATCCAAGCAAGAATTGGCAGGATACGGGAAAAAATTTGTTGCCCAATGAGAGGGAAATCTTAGAACAGGAGATTACTATGGAGGAGCTCCGACAAGCGCTGAAAGAATTATCAGCAGGAAAAGCAGCAGGGCCGGATCTCATACCCCTGGAAGTTTATAAATATCTGAGTGAAGAGACGGCTCCTCTCCTATTAGATCTATTTAACGGGGTAATTAATACAGGCACCATACCAGAGTCCTGGACCAAAACCAATATAGTGGTCTTTCATAAAAAAGGCAAACCCAAGGAGAGCCCAGGTTCGTACCGGCCTATATCATTAATTAATAGCGACAATAAACTTTATGCTAAAATATTGGCCACTCGAATGGGGAGGATTATTGCAGGCCTCGTCTCCTCCTGGCAGCATGGTTTTATCCCCGGAAGGGGTACCACCGACCTTATAAAAAGAGCTATAACCCTGTTTGATATGCATGCCGGGGAGGGGGAGGGGATTGCAATGATCCTCCTCGATGCCGAGAAGGCGTTTGATCGGGTTAAGTGGAGCTTTCTATGGAAAGTGTTGGAGAGCAGAGGATTTGGCCCCCGATTTCTTCAGGCAATCAAGGCCATGTATCACACCCCAACAGCTAACATCCACCTAATGGGTGAGGGCTCTAATCCGATCCATATCTCGAGAGGGACAAGACAAGGGTGCCCATGTTCACCTATCCTATTTGCACTGTATATTGATCCCCTGATCTGTCACATTATGGGTAATATAAATATTAAACCAATTATCACTAACGGATATGCAACCAAAATCCTCGCTTACGCGGATGACATAGCCATTACTACTGTGGATCCTGCTAGCGCTATGAGGGAACTAATTAATGTTACCTCCGATTTCGGTAGTGCATCCGGATACAGATTAAATGTGGCAAAAACACAGGTTCTATGCTCCAGTAAGACAGTCAAATTGGATGATAGATATGTGGACTCTGTTGTCTATCTGGGAATCACAATCAATGCCCAGACACAGGAAATTATTAAGGGTAATTTCTCACCATTATTGTCGAAAATGAAACAGGATCTAAAACGGATCGATACTCTGCATTTATCAATTATAGGCAGGGCTAATGTCATTAAAATGACAATGTTTCCAAGAATTTTATATAAATTCAGATCTATTCCTTTTAAAATTGATGATATTTTGATCAGGGAAATGGAGGCAATTTTTATGAATTTTATTTGGCAATATGGTAAGGTGAGGAGATCAATTAAATTTATGTCTCTCCCTCAGGAAAAGGGTGGCCTGGGTATACCAAACCTAAAATTCTACCATTGGTCTTGTCTGCTTACAGATATGGCTATACTTTTCTTCCCTGCTAACACGATAAATTCTCAAAGCGGTATTCCCTCTATTTATAAGCTACTATTAGGGAATGAAACCGATGGAGTACTACTAAGACACTATGACAAACGTTTCTTCAAGTCTCAAGGGCACAAAATGCTGGAAGATATTTATACAATTTGGGCGGGGATACAGAAGAATCAGAATATTCCGAAGTTCAATAAACACACTCCACTTTGGAACTCAGGGCTATTCCCCCACTTGAGCACAGACGGGCCCTGGAGATACTGGGAAAGACAGGGAATCACCTCATTGGGTCAAGTGATGGTAAAGGATGTCCTGAGGCCCCTAGATCTCCTGATGTCTCGGTATGCACTTCAAGGCTCTCAAGAGCTTAAATATATACAACTGACTAATACAATTAAATCCAAGAGACCGACCATAGATGTATCTAAAGAATGTGCACTTTTAGACTATATGAAGGGAGGCAGCCGTCGCATAAGGAAAATGTATGTATTATTTTTGGATACACTGTCGGATGATTTGCTCAAGACAGAAACCACTTGGGCAGGGAAATTAAATGATCCCGATATCGATTTAGATAGAGCCATTCTTATGGATAAAAGGTTTTTAAGATCTTCAAACCTAAGAGCGCAGCATTTTAAAACTTTATTCAACCTCTATTATACGCCGGCAAAATTATTTGACTGGGGCAAGAGAGTAGATCATAACTGCCCCAGATGTGGCAAGGGTCCGGCAGATCTGCTCCACATGTTTTGTTGCTGCGAGAAATTAGGACCAATTAAAAGTGAAATAGGAAAGTTTTTAGAGGGGCTGCTAGATACTAGGATTGATCTATCCCCAACACTATTAATTCTTGGGGCTGATACCAAAATGGGTTTGAGTGTAGAGATGGAGGCACTGGTTTTTATAGCAACAGCAGTCTTCAGAATATTAATTGCTGCTGCTTGGAAAGACACTGAGGCCCCAACCTTTCAGATGTGGATGTGTAGGCTATTAGGGATTCACAACATTGAATCAGAGCTGTACGCATTGAAGGGTGTGAAATCCAGAGATATGGGACTAAGGATCTGGTCACCCGTGGCAGCATGGAGGCGGTCAAAAACCCTGGGCTTTTAACTTGTTAAACATCCACAGTATTACTTTCTGCATAATCTTAATATATTATCAGCATATGTATTTTCCGCTATATTAATGGTTTTAATTAGCTCAAATACTTTTATTAGAAGTTGAAAATCTGTCAGCTTTATTTATTCCTTGATATGTATAACTACTTGGTAACGTCATGCTAATTTGTATTCTCTGTTATGTATTTGATATGATATTGTCATGAACTTTCAATAAAAAAAAAATAAAAAAAGAAGCAACCAATTGTGTCTTAAATGCTATCGATCCATTTGCATTGTCAAGCAAACGGACCACTCTCTGCACCCAGCCCAATATAATTTCAAAGCTTCCCTGTGTTGCCACGTCTTTGGTGTCTCTTACTATTTTCAAAATGTGAGCGGGCTTGTCCGGTCCAGCCTCTTATTCTGGTTAAAGGGCATGGCCCATCCACATTGACCATTAAGGCCATTTTTATTCGTTTTAGGTCTCGCCTGTCGATGCGCATGCGCATCGAGCAAGCAAGACTATGGGGGCTTATCCACTCTTTATCCACACTGCAAGGAATCGTGGCGATTCCTTGCAGTGCCTGTGACTTTTAAGCTCAATGCGCATGCGCATTGAGCTTAAAAGCGCGTGCACGTCCGTCTTGTTTTACCCGCTCCGCCCCCTCCCCTTCCCGCCGTGTCGCATTTCTCCTCCCCCCTCCCCTCTCTTCCCTCCGTCTTGTTTATTTATTTTACCCGCTCCGCCCCCTCCCCTTCCCGCCGTGTCGCATTTCTCCTCCCCCCTCCCCTCTCTTCCCGCCGTCTTGTTTGTTTACCCGCTCCGCCCCCGCCCCCTCCCCTGACCGCCGTGTCGCATTTTTTTTTAAATCCCCACTTCCCCCTCTTCATACTGCGTACAGGATGTTGTTCACTTCATCCACTGCACTGATCTATAAGGCTCCGTTGCCCACATACATGTGGAAGCCCCCTCTATCCTTCACTCCCCGCCTCAGTTTCCGTCGACCCTGAACCCGCCCCCTGATGTGTCCATGTCCGTGTCCAGCATGTCTAGCTGCCCTTCAGAGAGGTTCGTCTTCACGTCCTTGGCTCTGTGCTTGGTGCGGTAGGTGTTATTAGGAGCGCTGGAGTTAAACAGTTTGTCACGTGCGGCTTGTCATAAATAATATGACTAGCTGGCTTCCATCTTTTCCTCTGATAATATCGCGGCCCCTTTTGGACGAAGCGTCCATGCAGTTGATGGATAATTCAGTGGATTTCTTTTTGGGCCTAAATATTTTTTCCTGAGAATCGTAGGTAGAAACTGCTGTCCTATTTCAGAATACTCTGTCCGATGATCGACTGTGTCAAGTGAGCGCGGGAAAACTCGATGTGCCTTTTGTTAATTTACCCAAGCAGTCTATAGTTACGTTTGTTGTTATGACATGAGCTACATTTTTTAACAGCTTTAAAGTAGGCTACATTTTAGAAAGAAAGAGCTTAACTTCCGTATTGTAATAAGCCTGATTACAGATGATTTTACACACGCCACTCCATAATCTAAGCTTTTGCTTGACAATTATTAGGGTGGAATTCTGTACGAATGTAATGTGGAATAATCGTTTCCATTGTTACAGCACTGCAAAAAAACACAAGCGCTTTTTACTTATATACTGGCTTGTTTCAAATGTGTCCAGGTCAAGTTGAGAGAATGTTTTTTACACATGACATGAATGGGGACAGGCTTGTCATTAGCCCCTGCCTCATTGCTGGAAATCAAAGTTATGTCTTGCTTCCAGATTAGGAGAAAGTGGGCCACCTCATAGACTGCAGTTTGATAAACAAAAGAACAAAAGTTTATAAGTTGGCAGGGTATGCTCAGACGTGAGTCTCTTGCTCACTTTGCCACTGGATTCAAGCAAGCCTGGCTGAAGACAGCTGTAATGCCAGAAAACGGTCCTAGGAAGCTTGTTTCCGGTCCAGGGAAGGCATGTCTTGGCAGTTCGGGCTGCACTGTTCCCATGAGGCACAGGGTCAGACTGATTTGTATATGGCCATGACTGAACTGGGGTGGCAGAGTGGGCTAAAGAACGGTGATGGATTAAACCCAGATCTGTTGACTGGGTATGAGCGTTTGATTGGTTCAGTGCTCCGTCCATCACCACCCCCTTTTGTACTGCTTTGTTCGCCATAAGTTGGCAGGGTATGCTCAGATGTGAGTCCCTTGCTCACTTTGCCACTGGATTCAAGCAAACTTGGCTGAAGGCGGCTGTAATGCCAGAAACCGGTCCTAGGAAGCTTGTTTCCGGTCCAGGGAAGGCATGGCTTGGCAGTTCGGGCTGCACTGTTCCCATGAGGCACAGGGTCAGACTGATTTGCCTATGGCCATGTCTGAACTGGGGTGGAAGAGTGGGCTAAAGAACGGTGATGGATTAAACCCAGATCTGTTGACTGGGTGTGAGTGTTTGATTGGTTCAGATGCTCCGTCCATCACCACCCCCTTTTGTACCGGGGTGTAGGTACCGTAAGGCACAGTCGAACAGCCAGGTCTTGAGAGCCATTTGGAATTCCGGACGTGTGGTGGTGGTCTGGAGCTGCATGTGGAGGCTGTTCCAGGTCTGCGATGTGGGAGAAGATGGCCTAGTTGTCAAGCCATTGTGTTCCATTCCTCACTACATATTACTTGTGAGGGTTACAAAAGATTTGACTTCTTCGAGTCCATAAAATACACGTAGCTAGCAACCCTATACAGGAGACGTAGGTCCCCAGAAAGTGATGTTGTGCTTTTTTTTCTTCATATAAGGTATACACTAGGTGCATGTGAAATGTATGCTATAAATTGGAGTTCTTTAAGCTGTTTTTGAGATGAACTACAGTATTCACTTCAGCCGGAATTTTAACCCACTAAGCCTAGGCATGAGGGTGAGAACATTTTCAAAGAGTAACTTCCATTTTCCGCTATAAAAGATCCAAGCAAAACCTTCGGATGTCTGTACCTAAATTGGTGCCACTTTATCATTTCTTGGTTGGGCTATATATATATTTTTTTTTTATAGCTCGATTTGGAAAATCTTGTCATTTCATAGAAAATTACATTTTTAAGTACGATGATAATGTGGGCATTGGATCAGTCTCCTTTGTCCACTGGTTTTCTCTACTTTTCTTGGGCTCCCCTTAGTTGGTTGTATGTCCATCAAGGCATTTCGAGGATGATTACATTGTCCTATTTTTGTTCCCATTATTTTCTGGTAACTGGTCGTCAAGTAGTTTGTTTTCGTTGAAATGCAAAATGTAACACAAATCCTTGCCCTTTGCTGAAAGTATCTTCTGTGTAATAAATGGATATCTATGCTTTTTAATTTAGAGCACAAACACGATCTTCACATTCCTTTTCACACAATCCTTTTAAGGTGCAGGTTAACTCTCCTCGTGTAGTCTGTTCAGAAAAGGAACGCTAATTCCAACTCCCTTATTATGTTACTTCATTATTGTATTTACTTTCTAGGACAGCTGGGGGTGATGCACACAGTTGACCAGATAGAACCAAGCGATTCCCCCCCCCCCCCCCCCCCACACCCCCCCGCCAAAAAAAGACCTATTGGCTTTGCCAATGCTTGTTATGATAACCTACACTCCTTCCTGTGCAAGTGATGGAGTTTTATACACAAAGAACTAAACTATGCAAGTTTCTGTCGCTTAACATAAAAAAAAGTTAGAGGAGAAAACAAACTTTTTTACAACCACTCCTAAAAGGTCAAGGAAACTAAACAGGAATGAGGTTTCGCCTTCACCTGAGGCATCTTATTTGGGGCTGTGGAAAGAGAGTATGTTACCTAACCCTAGTCAATACAATCCTATGTAGTTTCAAAGCCCTCTGCTTTTTGAGCCTTTATGGATTTTACTTACGTGAGCGTAAATGTTAAGGTCATATTTCCAAATCATTATTTCACCTTCTCTTCCATATGAAAAATAGTTCTATAAATAATACCCGAATTTTATCTAATCAGTTTTTTTTATTGTGAGATATTAACTCACTATTTTCCTGTTGCCTTTGTTTAACCACTGACCACCCACAAAACTATGTGCTGCTAGGAATAAAACCAGTTATGGGGCTTATCTGTGACTGGATCATCTAAGTGCACCCTTTCTTCAAAGAGACAATGGCACAATAATACCTCGGTCATATGCAGGCCCACTGGAATAATGCGGGTCTGCAGCGTGGCTTTTTTTGTATAATTTTGGATTTGCCACATAATCCATCATCTGCTGCATAATATGCAGATTTAAAAAAAAAAAGTTTATAGCTTAAACAGATCAAACAGTACTAAAATTTGGAGGTGCTTGTGTGTAGTGTGAGGCCATTGCCAAAGCTTAACTGGATATCTTTAAGTTGCCTCTTTCTGTATTTGGTTCTTAAACAGGTACTAATGAAGTGATATCTTTGCCCAGACAGTGTTAGAGTGTGGAAAGATTTCAAAATATGAAGTATAACCATCTAAAGCTAAGCACTGGCAACCCAATCTGGTGTCGTCAGCCAGCCTTTTGACAAGTCTTGTTTTGTTTTGTCATGGCTTGCAAAACGATATTATTTGGAAAGTTACCTGGAGTTAGCAATAAAAAAAAAAATCATTGACTAATGCCAAAAATGTTTTTGGTCTCAAAAAAGCACACATTATCATAGTACTCCTGGGCACTGAAGAGAACTACTTTATGTGTGGATGTGTTCTTTGTGAAAGGACAGCATACCTAACTCCTAGTGAAGTCAGCCAATGGAGTGGGGTGATGCGTTATCCCTGATGCATGCTCAAGTGGATTGTAGAAAAATGTTAATGGCATAACCACAGGCAAATGGATGAAGTTTCGCTGAAAACAAATAAAAGTAACTATGTCTTACACATACATATTAGTTAAATCAAAAGATCTTGCCTAACACTGACCTAAAAAAAGTTGTTGTTCCATTGGCTGCCAGCCTCTTGCCATTGAGTAAGAAAGCAAAAGAAAGAAGGGAAGGAAGGGAGGGATAAAAGGCAAGGAAAGATAAAAGAAGGAAGGAAAGAAGGAAAAGGGAAGATGGAAAGCAAGAAAGAATTAAAGCAGTAAAGAGAGAATTAAAGCAAGCAAGATGGAAGGGAGGAAAAAAATAGGAATGTAAGCAAGAAAGACGGAAAGAAGGAAAAAAGTAGGAATGAAAGCAGGAAGGAAGGAAAAAGAAGGAAGGAAAAAAGTAGAAATGAAAGCAAGAAGGAAGGAAGGAAAAAGAAGGAAGGGAAAAAGTAGAAATGAAAGCAAGAAAAGTCATGAAAGAAGGAATTAAAGTTAAAAAAAGGAAGAGAACAGAAGGAAGGAAGAAGGAAGGAAGGGATGAAAGGGAAAGCAAGAGAAGGAATGAAAGAAAAAAGGAAAGAAGAAATGAAAGATTGAAAAAGAAAGGAAAGAGGAATGAAAGAAAGGAAAGACAATAAAAAGAAGTGTTACAAGTTCTGTAAATAAATTCAACAGTATGTAGTGTAGTTTTCACCCTGGGAAACGTTTATTAACGAACCATTGGGGAAACTGAGGCCAGAATAAGTAAACAAACGTGTTCTGGAGAATTATCTGCTCATGAATTCACATGTATAATATTGAAGCTTTTGATACCTTAATACAGAACAGTTTCAGATGGACGCAGTCTGCTGTGCTGTGAAATACCGGAAGGCAAACAGTGAACAAAGGACATTCCAGGTGGAATTCACAGCAGTATTGGCAGGAGACACTAACTGATAACGTGTTAATTGTGGTCTGTGCGGTCCTCTGATAGTGTCTCGCTGTCATATCAGACTCTAAACACAAAGGCATCATCAAAGTAATACGTTTAAAAAAAATACATTGACACAGAAGGGAACTAGGTTGTGTGCGGGGATGCCCCTTGTGAAAGAAAGAAAAATGTAGTGACTCAAACTGAAGTTATACTGTGCCTGAGGTGGGCTCACCCTGTGCCCCATGCTGTATGCTGTAGTGGACGGAAGCAAGATGTGAATGACACCAGCAACCCACTGGACGAAGAAAGATGGCTGAAAGCCCCTTTAAATAAGTATATTGTACATATATATTTTTTTATTTGCCTTTTCTTGGCCCATAATTTATTCAACCCTGCCACATAATTTATTCAACCCTGCCACATAATTCCAGTTGCCCTAATCATATGCTAAAAAAAAAGTCTGCTGCAAGGCTCGTGTTTTTCTTTAGATAAAGGTGTCCTGCAGCCTCTAATGTATCTGCACTTTGAACTGCAGTTTCAACACAGTACTCTGGCTGGCATCGGGGTTCTGTTTACCTGGCTCTTCTTATCCATCAGATCCGACCCTGGCGCATATGTTATCGAAATGAAGAGCGCTAAACAAATATTTATTAGGCCTTCAGGTCATATCGGTTTCAGCAGGAGTTCCTCTACATATCCGCAAAAAAGGAAGTGCGTTTACCAGAATAGCAATCGGAGGAAACAACACTGACTAAGAGGAAGATGATGGTGTTTGTCTGGTTCACAAGTGTAGATGTTGTTCACACGAGCTGCTAAATGTGGTGCGAACACGGGCAGCAGCACTAGCTTGGAGGACAGCCATCTTAAGTTCATGGTAAATTATTTTGCCACAAGGCGCCATATATATTTTACTGCAGCATTTATTAATATTGGCATAAATGCCAGGCGAAGTCAAGGTTAAAGTGCCCATTTCAAACTGTAAAATCCAAAATGAAAGTAATAAAAAAATGCAATTCAACATTATCACTAAAACAGACTACCAAACGTAATAGATGCTTTTGACGTAAATTTCAAATAATTAAAAATATAACGGATACGAAGAATTGACTGAGCAGCATAGTATGCAGCTGCCCACTATGGCAAATGGTCATGTAATGGGAATCAATTGGAAAGTCTTTTCAAACCACCAGGACTAGACGTCTGCCCTGACTGCCTTAGTAGGCCCAAAACTTTGAGCTGAATCCACCAGAGGGGCCCAATATTTAAATCGTAACTTTCCTTTATTTGGGGATGTATTCTTATTGGTTTAAAGTGGGTGATCTGCCTGTTTTTTGGTCAGTCACAAGATGTTTTTTCTGTGAATTTCACTTTTGGTTTTTATAAATGTATGGCTCTTACGAAGATCATGGCGAGCATCACTTTGAATTTTTTTGGCTTGCGCATATATTTGCACACATCATATGTCCGATACGTTTTACCTAAATATAGTGCTCACAAACCTCTTTTGCCGAAAAAATATCTCGTAAGAGTTGGAGGTAATTATTCTAATGGCTTTTAACAGAAGTATACAGGCAGTCATTCACTTAATATTGCAAATTATGTTGTTGTTTTTACAGAGGTTTAAGTGGGGCGGGACCCTCATGGTCTGAGACTCGGTAGTAATTAAAAACAGACATTGAAACAGGTCCCTATCTGGCCCTATACTCACGTCCTTAACTTTTCTGGCAAATAACACTGATCGAGTTATGAACAATTCATTTAAAACCATTAAGATAATCCATATCCGCGGTTTAGTCCCGGTTTATATTCCACATGTTTTACTTAATCTTGCACAAAAAGACCGATCCCTTGGTACTGTAGGGATCGCAGAATTTAGCTTCCGTTTAATCCACGCCCTTAATTAAGTGTTACTCCCCTTTTAGAGACCCCTCACTTTTTGCATTCCACTTAAATCTCTGTGTATTTAGTGTCTTACTTGTGAACAGTGTAGTAGATTTAATTTTACGACACAGCATAATTTGTGGCTTGAAAGGAGTGCTTAATTTGAGCAAGTGGTTGCAGGTGGGGCCCACTGGCACTATTTTGTGGGAGCTGCCACTTATTTTTCCTAATCAGACTTTGTATGTATGTATGTGTGTTCTTATATAGCGCTCAACAAAAGAGGGGGAGTTTCCTTTCTGTGGTTATTTCTGTATCATTACATACTCATTCAGACCAATAGAGTAAGACCCCTGTTATGAGACACGTTTTCTAATATCCTCAGTAGTACATATAACATCAAACCAGAAATTGTATCAAAAATGTCACATTTATTAAAAAGAAGAAAAAAGCATTTATATTAAAGGTTTTCATACAAATTTCACATAAGCATTATTATATCATAGAAATACATGCATATACTTTTCCTTCCAAGTGCTACAATATAAAAACATATACAGAATTTTTTTTTTTTTAAATAGCCAGTGTTGTCGACGCGTTTCGGTGCTTAGTTGGGTAGAACACCTTCTTCAGGACTATGTTTAAAACTTCATGAATCTAAAAAACAATAGTATATATGGCATGACATTAGAATGGGGTACATGAGGATATTTTTTAACAGAAACACTTTTGGTCTAAATTCATACAGGGTCAAAACTACTAATGGTCAAATAGTCTTACTTTTAAAGCATTTTCAATTTGCTATGCCAGTCTTGGTCCTGGAGTGGAATATCCTTAGTTTGTATTCTCTTCAGCTTGACCATCTGAAGAATCTTAAAAAGGCAATAATACTCAATTTAGCTCATGGTTCTCTAAATAATTCATATATTTTTTCCTTACGAGCACCAATGCTTACTTGATAATGATGTAGTGCTCGATGGAGACTTCTGCAAGCGCCTTCGTTTTATCTAGGTCGCCTTGAAATATACAGGAACCTTCTTACAAGTTAATTTAAGTTACTTGTTTCTTTGAAGGAAATTTGGGCGAGCTTCTCACCTGCAAACAAAATTAAACCGGCAAGTTTGATTACCGTGTTTGCTTTTAAGTATATTTATGTGCATACAGTCATGTTAACAGCAGCAAGCACTTGATCCCTGCTACGTTTTATTATTTACGGAAGCCTAAACGCGCTTAACTGGTGGCTACAAGATTATGGTGCAATATGATAACAGTGCCTAGGTTAGCTTACTATAAGGCTGCTCGTCAAATGGTGGCTATATCATTTGTGCCTCCTTGTATTAGTGCTGGTTGTTGTGCTAGAGTTGTAGATGCAAATGCACCTCCGTTTAATAGGTTCGTGATCAGTGGCCTTAGAGTACGCAAGCAATATTCACGTGGGGCACATATTAGAAAGTTTTCAAAAAAGCTCTCTTTAAATCATAATAGCATAGCGTGATAACAGAGTATTTCAGCCAATACGGGAATTATATGGCATAAAAACGGCTGCTAGATGCACTATTTTTACCTTAACTGTGGCGGTGGTATTAATGAGGAATTTTATGAAGGGTATGCTATGGCTAGACACTCAGAGAACTATTTAGATCATGATAGCAGAGCATTACAGCCAATACGAAAATTCTCTGGCACAAAAACGGCTACTTAATGCACTATTTTTACTTTTACTTTCCCTGTAGCGGTGATATTCATCAAAATAGACGGGGGTTACGTTTTAACTAGGCAGCCAGAGTATTATATCTCTGTACACGAGTATGAGGCTCCGCGATCGAGGGCAGAGTCTTACCTGGATTCAATTCCTTTCGCGCTCTCCACCTGGTCTCCCCGGTCTCCAGAGTCGGTATGGAGGCCGGGGCGCGGAGGTTGTATTTATACGCGTTCAAAAGAGCGGTAAGCATGCTAACTAGGTACACCTGTTAACTATCAGGTGTGATGATCGAACAGCCGCGCCATTTTGGTAGTTTTTCTATCGGCTTTAGGACTCCGAAAGTGAGGAAGGACTTGAGTAGGTGCCGATTAGTTGTCAGAGTACCGCATGGATTGCGTTAGTGTCCGAAAATAAACACGGACTTAGTTTACCGTCGGTGCCATTATTTTGATAGATTGCTACAAAGCGTGCATCTAAAAGAAACGGGTTCCACTGGATTTCTTAACCATATTTAGTTCGTGTTTACGACCTTTTGAAATCTAAATATGTATTCACAAGACCTTACAGCGATCTTCAAGCAATTTAATTTGTGTGTAAAGTTCAATTAACACACACATTCGGTTCACAGATATAAAGAGAAGAACGTTCCTATTATCCAGCCTATAATCCCAAATGAACTAGTTACGCAAGAATCTAATCTAGACAGTGCTGGATGTACAAGAGTTACATTACGGCACAAAAAAGTTTTAAGGAGCAATTCTACTTGCCGGGACACCTTATGTTAATCTAAGAATATATGGACAATTCCATATATATGGCTATTGATAATGGAACGTTCTTGTACAACCATGGGACCAATATCATGAACCATCTGAACAGTTATACATCAGTATAATTTGCAGGAGTTGTTCTTTTTCTACATTATGTCTTCAAGTCATCTTGCTAAGTACATAGTTATGATTTACAAACATGTTTAATGCATTCGTAACATGATTATGTCTGTAGTTTTCATTACACATCACATCTTAACATAATCTCTGGCATAATCAGCTATCATGTGGTTGAGCAGTGTACACATAGTGTTATAACCATACAAGGGCATTATTTCATGGTGAATATTTAAGCAGAAAGATAGCTAAATTATACTGGTGGGGTGACTCTATCTTACCAATCTCTCAAACTCTTCTCTGCTATTAAGGCCATGGTTATAGGTGCGGAACTTAGACATGAAGAACTGCTCCCTTTGTTTACGTTTGAGGTCTATGTTACCACCTCTTGCTGATATTTTGATTTTTTCTACTATGAACCACTTGAGTTCATCCTCCTTATGATTTTCCGTTGTCCAATGATCAACCAGAGGAGCATTGGACAACGGAAAATCATAAGCAGAGAAGAGTGGGAGAGATTGGTAAGATAGTCACCCCACCAGTATAATTTAGCTATCTTTCTGCTTAAATATTCATCATGAAATAATGCCCTTGTATGGTTATAACACTATGTGTACACTGCTCAACCACATGATAGCTGATTATGCCAGAGATTATGTTAAGATGTGATGTGTAATGAAAACTACAGACATAATCATGTTACGAATGCATTAAACATGTTTGTAAATCATAACTATGTACTTAGCAAGATGACTTGAAGACATAATGTAGAAAAAGAACAACTCCTGCAAATGATACTGATGTATAACTGTTCAGATGGTTCATGATATTGGTCCCATGGTTGTACAAGAACGTTCCATTATCAATAGCCATATATATGGAATTGTCCATATATTCTTAGATTAACATAAGGTGTCCCGGCAAGTATAATTGCTCCTTAAAACTTTTTTGTGCCGTAATGTAACTCTTGTACATCCAGCACTGTCTAGATTAGATTCTTGCGTAACTAGTTCATTTGGGATTATAGGCTGGATAATAGGAACGTTCTTCTCTTTATATCTGTGAACCGAATGTGTGTGTTAATTGAACTTTACACACAAATTAAATCGCTTGAAGATCGCTGTAAGGTCTTGTGAATACATATTTAGATTTCAAAAGGTCGTAAACACGAACTAAATATGGTTAAGAAATCCAGTGGAACCCGTTTC
Organism: Lissotriton vulgaris; assembly: GCF_964263255.1. Classification (NCBI taxonomy): domain Eukaryota; kingdom Metazoa; phylum Chordata; class Amphibia; order Caudata; family Salamandridae; genus Lissotriton; species Lissotriton vulgaris. The sequence continues at coordinate 457,694,942 of NC_141697.1, forward strand.
TTTTAGATGCACGCTTTGTAGCAATCTATCAAAATAATGGCACCGACGGTAAACTAAGTCCGTGTTTATTTTCGGACACTAACGCAATCCATGTGGTACTCTGACAACTAATCGGCACCTACTCAAGTCCTTCCTCACTTTCGGAGTCCTAAAGCCGATAGAAAAACTACCAAAATGGCGCGGCTGTTCGATCATCACGCCTGATAGTTAACAGGTGTACCTAGTTAGCATGCTTACCGCTCTTTTGAACGCGTATAAATACAACCTCCGCGCCCCGGCCTCCATACCGACTCTGGAGACCGGGGAGACCAGGCGGAGAGCGCGAAAGGAATTGAATCCAGGTAAGACTCTGCCCTCTATCGCGGAGCCTCATACTCGTGTACAGAGATATAATTCTCTGGCTGCCTAGTTAAAACGTAACCCCCGTCTATTTTGATGAATATCACCGCTACAGGGAAAGTAAAAGTAAAAATAGTGCATTAAGTAGCCGTTTTTGTGCCAGAGAATTTTCGTATTGGCTGTAATGCTCTGCTATCATGATCTAAATAGTTCTCGGAGTGTCTAGCCATAGCATACCCTTCATAAAATTCCTCATTAATACCACCGCCACAGTTAAGGTAAAAATAGTGCATCTAGCAGCCGTTTTTATGCCATATAATTCCCGTATTGGCTGAAATACTCTGTTATCACGCTATGCTATTATGATTTAAAGAGAGCTTTTTTGAAAACTTTCTAATATGTGCCACACGTGAATATTGCTTGCGTACTCTAAGGCCACTGATCACGAACCTATTATACGGAGGTGCATTTGCATCTACAACTCTAGCACAACAACCAGCACTAATACGAGGAGGCACAAATGATATAGCCACCATTTGACGAGCAGCCTTATAGTAAGCTAACCTAGGCACTGTTATCATATTGCGCCATAATCTTGTAGCCACCAGTTAAGCGCGTTTAGGCTTCCGTAAATAATAAAACGTAGCAGGGATCAAGTGCTTGCTGCTGTTAACATGACTGTATGCACATAAATATACTTAAAAGCAAACACGGTAATCAAACTTGCCGGTTTAATTTCGTTTGCAGGTGAGAAGCTCGCCCAAATTTCCTTCAAAGAAACAAGTAACTTAAATTAACTTGTAAGAAGGTTCCTGTATATTTCAAGGCGACCTAGATAAAACGAAGGCGCTTGCAGAAGTCTCCATCTAGCACTACATCATTATCAAGTAAGCATTGGTGCTCGTAAGGAAAAAATATATGAATTATTTAGAGAACCATGAGCTAAATTGAGTATTATTGCCTTTTTAAGATTCTTCAGATGGTCAAGCTGAAGAGAATACAAACTAAGGATATTCCACTCCAGGACCAAGACTGGCATAGCAAATTGAAAATGCTTTAAAAGTAAGACTATTTGACCATTAGTAGTTTTGACCCTGTATGAATTTAGACCAAAAGTGTTTCTGTTAAAAAATATCCTCATGTACCCCATTCTAATGTCATGCCATATATACTATTGTTTTTTAGATTCATGAAGTTTTAAACATAGTCCTGAAGAAGGTGTTCTACCCAACTAAGCACCGAAACGCGTCGACAACACTGGCTATTTAAAAAAAAAAAATTCTGTATATGTTTTTATATTGTAGCACTTGGAAGGAAAAGTATATGCATGTATTTCTATGATATAATAATGCTTATGTGAAATTTGTATGAAAACCTTTAATATAAATGCTTTTTTCTTCTTTTTAATAAATGTGACATTTTTGATACAATTTCTGGTTTGATGTTATATGTACTACTGAGGATATTAGAAAACTTGTCTCATAACAGGGGTCTTACTCTATTGGTCTGAATGAGTATGTAATGATACAGAAATAACCACAGAAAGGAAACTCCCCCTCTTTTGTTGTCTCTATTTCCCAGTCCTTTCTGGGTTTATTCGGGAAAACTCTCTCCTGTTTTTCACTTATATAGCGCTCGACTTACCCTTGGGCATCTCAGTGCTTGCATTGGGAACCCGTCCTGGCTTTTTCCCTGTGAGATAACCCGTACTGGGCATCCCCAAGGTGAAAGCCAGGCATCCCGCCGCGGGGGGCAGTAGTGGAGATTAAGCAAGCTATTGCCCAGAGTTGCAGAGTGTAAACCCGTGATTCGAGTAGGCACCGAAGTGAGAATTATCGAGTTCGTGGACACTTGGGCTCAGACCCTGCCGCGTCGGGAATTGAACTCTGGTCCCGGGTCTGACCTCTGCTTCAGGGTATGCCTCCTCTAACCAGTGAGCCACACTTCTCCACCTGTCCCACAGTAAGATAGAGAAAAATACAACAAGAGGACGGGGCGGAAACATTCATAAATAGTGAGAAAGTGAGAAAGCAGTGAAGAAAAAGATCCTACAAGTATAAAGGGGCAGGGAGTGTATGGTCGTGGAAGAAAGAAGCCAAAGGTGGAAAGAAGACCTTGCAGCCATGGGGTTCAGCAATCATGATATTCGTCAGCACTGACTGGGGGCTTCTGTTGAAAAATGTGGGCACCAGCACTATTTATTTTACAATTTAAGCACTGCTTTAATGTGTATTTTATAGGGCAGGGCTGGTCTCTGTCTAAAGTGGCACCGTGGGTGAAATATCATGAACGGGAATGTGCCCCCCCGTGATTGCCAGTATTTGCAAGAATTCCCCTACTTGTATTTGTTTTCCTCAGTGGACCACCTTTAGCATAACGGGTATGCCCGTACCTGTGCCCCTTCCTTATTGTGCAAAAGACCTCTAGCAGTACCTCCCTGATGAGGATTCAGTAGACCGACACCAGCTCTGAGGCTGCTTGTTTTGCCCAATGGGGACCTGGTCTAGAAGTGCAGGCTGGACTATTCCAGCTGAGATAAGCAAGACTAAAATTAATTTGATACGGCTGAAGTAGCTTAGCATATTGTGCAAAGCAGAGTTTGGAGAATTTGATTTTTGATTCCAACAAACCTTATGAGCTGTGGGTGTGTACTTGGCAGTGGCAGCAAGCACACGTAAGAGCGGTGCGGCGGGCTGGAGCGGGGAGGATTGAGCAGACAGAATAGGTAAAAGTGGTTTTGTTTAGATAATTTTACCTATCCCATCGTCTGGCATGTTGAAAGGAGGATGTTAGAAGGCCATTTAATCATTGCCCCCAAAAGGTTGTTGCACGTTGGTCAAGGTGAGTCAAAGTTATAAAGAGTGCAAAAATAAGGTTTCCTACTCGGTTAGTTAACTACGGAGGCATGACTGTGAATCTATAACATCTATTATTCGTACAAGTCACCTGGTCTTCATCACCTGGTCTTCATTTCCAAACAAACACCTGTAAGTCATACAGCCCACAGCAAAATGATGCAAGAGAAAATCCATGTGGCTACGCACAGATGAGAGAGCAAAAATGTGCTACTACTGCTTACTTTAATAGACCGTCGAGTAATGTATTACTGAAGTGAAAGGTCACACTAATATGCGACTACAGGTTTACGTTATATAGTGGTGCTGTATTAGAGTAACAGTGCCATGCTTTGCTGTACAGCTGCTCCCTGTTAGTGTGTTCCTAAGCACCATTGTGCCTTAAGCTTTTCCTGGAAAGGCAAACTCATCCGCCACTCAGTAGCGTGTGCTTGGGAGTCAGAGACCCTGCACAAGAGTGCGTGCCGTCCCTGACTATATCTGCACTTGAGACCCTAGCATTTCATAGGATATTTCATTAGGGCACAACTACAATCAAGGTAGTCTTCAGGCTCTGACATTAAATGACAACCTACTGGTCCTGGAGAGAAGAAAGAGGTTAAACAGTTGGTTAAGGTTCAGTGTGAACAAAGGTAGGTTGGTTAAAAGGGGGATAATTTCACCACATTGTCCAAAACGTGCCCAAACACCTATTTGGGGGAATACAAGGGGTCCTGATCTCAGAGCCGTGAAGTCTATGACTGATTCCTTACCTTTGGCGTGCACGGGGCCTTCCTGAGGGTCCTTTGTGCTCTCTGTGTTTCTTGTGAATGCCTGCCCAGGGCGAGGGGTGAAGGCACAAAATATAGATTTCTTCATTAGTGGCCTCGACCTTATGTATCTTTTGGGGTTTCTGAGCTCCACGTGTATTCTCCAATGGGAAATGTGCACCTTGGTTAAAGGGGAAGGGGGTCTCCTTCATTTCCATGAGGAATACCAACATGCAAATCATAGAATGCATGAGGGCTTCAATAATGCCTGCACATGCAGTATTCCAGAAGGAGGTACAATGAGGGTACAGCATATGCATTGCACAGTGCAGGATGAGTGCTGCGGAGCAACTTTTGAATGATACAGAGCGGTAAGCGGCATGCAGTATGTGTGAGTGCTCTGGAATTGATGTAGTGAACTGCATTGTACGTCCAACGATGTGCAATGTGAGTGGTTAGGTGACTGCCTCGCAGTGACTTGATTGCACAAGGAGTACCGTGGAATGGATTGCACTCGCACAATATTGAAATCACACCTTGTGATACGTAACCTACAGTTCACATAAAAAGTGTTCCTTAACAAAATTTGTGTGTGTGTGTACACGTACGTACGTACGTACGTGTACACACACAAACTAACTGTCTTGAAACCCTCCCGGCACTGTGGTATATGGAGGGCTCTGCCTGCAATATCCAGCAAACCGTTTCTCACCAGTGACTTATGTATTCGCACAGTGATTTATTTTTTCTAATTGGTGATTTTGATTTATAATGAAAAGATTAATTGTTACATTTTCTCTAGTAATGTGCTGTTGTTCTCGCCAGTCAATAACTTTGATTTTAGAGCAATATGATTTTGCATTTCCATTATATAGCTATGTTGGGTCTCCAACACAAATGTTTCCTGTTTTTTGGTCAGACTTCACAAATGCTTATTCGTAGAATTGAGATTATGGCAATTTTATTATGTCACAAAGAGAGAAACGGTGATACAACCACCCTTGTACATCCTCCAGAAATTATTAGAATGCACACAAAGATACAATAGTTATGGGAATAATGTCCTCTTGGGCTCCAACCTAGACCCTCAGATCTGCCGATACGCCACTCACATTGGAAGAGGAAGACTCATTGGCAACCTCACCCCACACTGGTAAGGTGGTACTACCAGGGCAGACTCCACCTCAGTGAGAAGGAGTTCTTCATAAGAAATTAAATGCATAAAAGGCAGTATCCAGAGGAGGGTAAAAATACCTTGAAGTAAACCTTAAGGATTCATATGTACCTCCAGTATGAATAAAAGAGCGTGGAATGGTTTTAGGGTACAGTTACCCATTCATCCAGTTAAAGCCAACATGTTTCTGCCCATCATGACGCCACAATTTAGTCCGTGGCATTCCTCAGGGCTCATACTTATTGCTGCTATGGCTATCTATTGCAGACATACTTGTGTAAAAGGAATTTCCTACCTCCACGATTGAACAATCCAAGAAACCTAGGGGAAACATACATTCATGTGTGTATGTCTTGCACACAAACGATTAAGAAATTCATGCACTGTGCATTCACAGCAGTACAACATAACAAAGTTGGCACATTTTAGCCTGCAAATTAATCCTACTTTTAAGGAATATCACAGGTGTGATGAATTTTCCATAGATTTAACTATAAATGAAGGACTAGGAGTGAAAAGGTGGGTGGCACAAAAGAAGGGAGTAGTGGGGCTATTGGAGCATGGTGGACCTACAAAATGTTGTACATTTGCGAGTACTCCCAAATATTTCTAATAGTTTTTCATTTGGCAATAGTAAGCGTAAATGTAATCTTATTTTTTTTTTTAAAGAAAAAAAGGTTGTAGGAGGTGCAAAAATGTCGATCTCAAGAAAATATTGGAAAAAAACGAATTCCCTTTTTTCATATTAGAAGTGGTGCAGAGTAGCATATCCGCACATTTTTCTTTAGAAAAGCCACACTGCATGGTTCCACATTTCACCAGATGAGGAATTCCACCTATTACCCGCTGCCATTCCACATCTGCAGGGCATAAGTCCTAAAAAAAGAAGTGAGGGGACGCTAACGTCACGACAGGAAGTGACGTCACGAAAGGTGGCTTTCAAGTTGCAGTTTATAGTTATCGAGCTCCTGGTAAAATAAGTGGGGGGACGCCGCCCACCGCGTGGTACCCCGACTCGAGCCCTGCACATCTGGTTAATCTACACCCTGTAATATCACTTGCTTTTCTGGTCGTATAGCCCACTTGCTAAAATCAGGTGGCATTGTCAATCAATCAATCAATCATTTGTAAAGCGCGCTACATACCCGCGAGGGTCTCAAGGCGCTGGGGGGGGGGGGGCGCTACTGATAGAACAGCCAGGTCTTGAGTTTCTTCCTGAAGGTCAGCAGGTCTTGGGTCTGTCGTAGGCTCAGTGGGAGGGTGTTCCATGTCTTGGCGGCGAGGTGGGAGAAGGATCTCCCACCGGTGGTTGTTCTTCGGATGCGCGGGACGGTGGCGAGTGAGAGGTCGGTGGAGCGTAGCTGGTGGTTGGGGATGTAGAAGGAGAGCTGTCTGAGGTAAGGCCGGGCCGGTCTTGTGGAGTGCCTTGCGTGCGTGGGTTAGGAGCTTGAAGGATATCCTCTTGTTGATGGGGAGCCACTGCCGGTTTCTCAGGTGTGGGGGGGGGGGGTGTAGCCGTGGCATGGGACGTCGAGGATCAGTCGTGCTGAGTCGTTTTGGATGCGTTGTAGTCGTTTGATGTGCTTGTTCGGGGCTCCCGCGTAGAGGGCGATTCTGTAGTAGAGTCTGCTGCTGAGGAGGGCCTCAGTGACCGGAAAAGGGCCTGGAATTTGGCCCAGTAACAACCAGGTCTTTTACGTTTTTTCCTGTTCCAAGCCCAAAACTACTAATCACCCAGAAATGGTGCTTTTATCAGAGGTCTGGTGTTGCCATCCCCTTTTTACCTTTCAAGTCCAAATGATGAGACTCTTTAGACGTGTGCCTTTCATCACAGTGCAGAGAATGTCTCCTCAGGAGTGATTGTATAAACGTTAAGTACTTGTGTACATTTCCAAGAAAACAGCTCCTATTTTTGTGACTGCCAAGTAAAGTCAATAAGAAATGCAAATGTTAAGTGTAAACATGTGATGCAAAGATTTGTGACTTTTTGGGCCAATTTAGAGTTGTGTCCATAAATATTTGTTATAGGTTCTATTTCTGATCGTAGTACATGTTTTCTATTTAAATTGTGCGGACCAGTGGGGCACATGGGCCCTCATTTCTGGATACCGGGACTCATTTTTTTCATCACCAGACTTTCAGCCAAATTAAGAGAACGAACGAAAGAAAAGAGACAGGAGGAGGCAGAGCAAGAAAGGAAAACAGTTAAAAAGGGAGAAAACTGGGATGAGAAAGTACCCGTAAGAGTGAGATAATAAACAGGAAGTGTGTGGGGTGCCGGATGAATGGAACGTGGGGTAGAATCAAAATTAGGAGCCATGGTTCGGCATTGCGGGCTCCAAAGAATGACTTTAGGCCTCCGCACTCAAATTGTTATTTATTTTGACATATGCAGCACGATTTGGGCCAGAACCCCCCTCCCCCGCCCACCATCCAGACAAACCCGTCAAACCCGCGCTTTCTACCCCGCATTTCCTGTGAGAACGGAGCCTTCATGCCAGCTGAATGACCGCATATCCATATTAATGAAAACGCTGCCGCTTCATTGTCGGCGTGAATGGATCCGAAGTAAAGCTCAGTGCACGTGAGACAAAGTGCACGTTAGTTTTACAATCGTGTTTTGGGACTCTGCGATTTATTTTTCGCCACTTCCTTAACGACGCCGCATCGAGAAGCTCTGTTTTGCTAAATGTTGTGTAAAAAGTAAATTGCGGCACAGCAGATGTTAGCATTTGGATGGATGTCAGTGGAACGGGGCGAGTGCAGCCGTCATCTCTGTCAGCTGTCTGCAGACTCCGCGGGCCTGCTGTGTGGTTACTTTGGTGTGTAAAAGCCGCTCGTTTTGCAACTGGGAAGTCTGGCATAGCGGTTGGCCTCGTGCCATGCCTTTGAATTTAACACTTGTTTCTTGAGTAATTTTCTAAAATTGGGAACTCAACCTTTGTAAACCTTCTGAAAATGAGACAAAATAGGGCACTGACTGGGACTTGACTCGCGGTGTTGTAAGAGTGTTGTTTTCTATTTCGTTAATTGTTTTAAATGTTTGGCTACTCGTTTTCCGATATGTGTTTAAGAAACGTGAGAAGATTTAGAAACAAGCATTTACAATGCAACTGTCTCGCCTTTGCTAAAGTTAGAGCTATTGGCATTGTGAATGACAAACTTTATTTATGTGTTGGTTTTGAAAACAGATAAATAACTGGCATGGTCATTTACAATGCCAATAGCTTAATCTCTCGCAAATGCGACACCTATTGCATTTGCACACACACACACACACTTACACACAGAGCCACACACACACAAACAGAGACATACACACACACACAGAGACATACACACACGCACAGCCACACACACAGCCACACACACACACACACACGCCACACACAAAACACACACACATCCACACACACACACAGAGCCACAGACACACAGAGCCACACACAAAGACTACTTAGGATGGGCATAAGTTTGCAAAGAGAACAAGAACCTAGTAGCGAGGAGGAAGAAAAGGTGGTGGTATTGGATGGATTGAAAGTGATGATACATTAAAACAAGTCGACAGACGTAAACATAACTGCGATCAAAGTGAAATTAGCATAGTTGGAGTTCTGTTTTTATATTATACTAAGGAAAAGTCCTCCTTGGTACAAGATAAGTTTTCCTATTGGAGATGACAAGAAAACAGACTATGAGAAATAAAATTGGCACTTGTCAACCAAAGGCGAATGTAATGTGTTTTTATTTTGCGCTTTTTGACACTCATCTGTTATTTAATTGAGATGAACTTTTTAAACAATCTAATGAATAATGGACAGCAAAATCTTATTGAAAACATGTTTTAAACTTGAATATCAAAATAGATTATATATGCTTGCATCCAAATATTGGTATGTGTGTGTCGCGGGTGCCTAGCCTGGGTCTCCCCTGTGTTCAGGCTGTGGAGCTTGTCGGCAGTGAAGGAAGAGGCGACGCAAGGATGAATTAATGATTGCCACTGAAGCCTGGTGGTATTACAGTCCGTGCAGGTGGGGGCTGCCCCTGCCTCCACAGGAGAGGCCCCTCTCCCTACCTTAAGTGCATTATGGAGCCCTGGATGTTGCAGACGACGCTCTGCCCCTCCCCGCCACCCAGCAGGGTTGTAAGTGCTGCTCCGTTGGCGGCCTCTTTGCACCTTAAATGCTATTAAGGCCCGCAGGCCCCGGCGCTCTCCTGCCCCCACAGACAATGCCCTATTCACGCTGACCTGGGCCTGGCGCGGCTTTCATATGTTAATAGGGGGCTTGTTTTGAAAGGGCTGGGACAGGAAGGGGGTGTGTGGTGGGGGGGTGTGTGTGCTGTGTGTGGTGTGTGTGTCTCTCTCCAGATGACCTCGGCCTCTGCTAAATTTGTATATTTCATTTTTTTTTTTAAATAGGCGCAAAGTATTTTGTTTTCTGTGGTACCGCTAGCACGCTGCCTACTGGCTTGTAGAGTATTATGCCATGTGAGGCCATCCTATCAGTGGCTGTATTTCTGGACACGGTGGTCTGTGCTTTGCAGATGGCCACCTTTACCGTGAGCATATACGCAAACAAGGTGAGCTCTGAGAGAGTGATAGGAGAGAGGGCGTGCCACTAGAGAAACTGGAGAGAGCGGCGTAAGGGTAGTGGCTAAGGGTCTAGGGGAGTGTTCAAAGAAATATGAGGGGATGAACTGCAGAGAAGCCTAAAGGTGATGGAAGAGCAGGGAAGAAAGGGTGGTGGGTTTTGAGTAAGGAAATGGAGTGTGCTATAAGGTGAATGGTGAGATTGTGGGTAAAGAAAGCGATGGGGAAGATGTTAGGGAAAAGAGAGTGAGAATGGAGGAAAAGGGAACCGCAAATGAGGGTAGTGAGGTGGGTGTGGAATGAGAAGGGGTTTGGAAGCGGCTGAGAGGTGGGGTGGGAGGGGGAGGCAGAAAGTGAACTAAGGGAGAGCGGGACGGACAGAAGGGAGTGTCGGTCTGCTGTGTGTGTAGAGGTGAAGCCTCTTTATGAGAGTTTGAAGTTGGACGGCAGCAGAAGGGGAGGGGGGCAGCAGAAATAAAGAGCAGGCTGTATTAAAGGTAGGGGCAGAAGGGGGAGACTCGAGCTGCAGTTAGGGAGGGGCAGAAGAAACCAAGAGATCGCCGAAGGGGGCAGGAATATGGGCAGAGCTAGGCTCCTGTCTAATATACGAGGGGGGCTCACAGCTTGGCAGGACCCTACCGGACGGGTGGGAAGCGGTAGCAGGAGGCGGGCAGTTCCCGACTTTGCACGTGATGTTTGCACACGTCATTGCACAAGGGCACTTGCGTTCGAGATTGGCAAATGTGCGCCTGCATTGAGTTGTGAAGACAACTGAACTCTAATTGGATCTGCCTGTCGAAAGTTGCTTTTTGACAGACATGAGAGAGAACCAGCTCCGTACCTTCCGAAATCCCAGTAGTTCGAGTTCTCAGGAGAGCGGGAATTACTTAAATTTGTCCTACACTTACAATGTTTAAATTTGAGTGGCCCTTGCTGAAGTGTTCTTAATCAACAAATGCCTTAATAAACCAAACGTGGCCTCCATTTCATGCTCCCGCCAGCGCAAGTGAAGTGTTTTATTTGTAATCACCCTGCAGCAATTAGCATTATGCACCAGGGGGATTGTTAAGCTCACTAATATGGTTTTCATGAAAATTAAACGAAAATCCGCTCACCCTTCCGATCATACGCACGCCATATTGGACATCGCACGAAGCTCGCATCCCCTAAGGGGGGTTATTTCCTTTCTTTCAACTTTATTGGTCTTTACCAGAAAGAGACCCAGGGGCACGCTTTTGAGATTGAAATGGTGACCAGTCAATGGCTCCGCTGGGTAAGCTATTAACCGAGAGCGCTGGGTACGGGGAGCCAGAGCAGCCTCTTCGCCTGGCTTCAGTATCCGGGCGACGCTGCAGATGGTGCCCGGAATCTGGAAGCCGTAATGTGAACAACCCCCCCCTCTCCCTTCGCTTTACCCGCACGGTTATGTTAAAAGCACCTCTTGCCCGAAGCGGCGACTGTAGTGATCCGCGAGGGGGGGGCGGGAACAAAGACACGGACAGCGGGAGGGGGACGGACAGTGGGAAGGGGGGCAGGATACAACCATGCGGGACCGGGACGAGGTTAGCAATGACGAAAAACATTGGTGTAAAAAAAAAAAAAAGTAAACGCCCACAATGGCCCACTTCTGAATGACGAAACAAAGGGGGCGGGGTTTAAAAAAAGACAGAAACGCCCACGAATCTGCTCCAAGAATGATTGACATCATTCCCTTCCAATGGCTAGCCTCCATTTATGGAGCTAGCCAATGGAAAAGAGAGGCGGGTTCAACCCCAGTAACTGAAAAACAAAAATTCTCAATCTGCGCGACACTGCTGCGCAGTGTACGCCAGTCGAGACCTAAAAGGCGTCACACTTTCGCTGTAAGGTCGTTGCGTCTAGCCCTGGCCCAAACAAGATCGATTTTTCTTCACTTAATGCATGCAGAATGCGGCTAATTTGGGGGTAAATTAGGAAGCATCTTTCAGTGATTTTGAAACCTGCCTCATTAATAAAACCTTAGTCAAAGCAGGGCTTATTGGCACCCTGACTCTTCATGATGTTGTTGTATTTCTCCATTCTATGTCCTCAGTGACCATTATCTTTGTGACAGATATTTTTTTCTGACAAATCAAAAGACTCCACGACCTGCTCATGAATTTAGGAAAGCCCAGTGCTGACCTGTATTTCCTTACTGTGTTGTAGTAAGCTATTTGCACTCATGATGTAGACATGATGGCCTAGTGCAGTGGTTCCCAAACTTTTTTGACCTGTGGCTCCCTTGACCTAATTGGCAGTTGGCCGTGGCTCCCCAACATTTTTATTTTTTTACCGGTGGGTGATGTAAGCCCGACGTCGGGAGTACTTCCTGTTGTCTTCCGTAAATTAATTGGGATGCAATGAAGAATGAAGGTATTATAATCATATTTTTATCAAAATAAAAATATAACAGTTTAATAAAATCTTGGTAAGTGAGAAACATTATAAGATTAATAGCGCACACACGCTTTGAAACTACGGCTACGTACAAACCAAGTGCAAATAGAGAGGCTGCTATTGCTGGAAAGAAAACATGGAGTCCTATTCATGAAAGGAAACATAAAAACATGGGCAGAGATTTACTTCTCCGACTGAAGGTATTTTTAGGCTGATTTCATATTCACCAAAATTACAAGCAGAGGGCATGCACAGCTGCGGCAGTGGAAAGTTTCCAGGCATACCACTGGCGAAACACATTTAGGCACCAAGCAATACCAATCAAATGCCATGCCGATCTTCTACCCAACCTCCGTTTTTTACTTGAACTCATTTTACACCCGTTTTACATGATCTTGTCAGTATTTAAAATCTAGTTCAAGTAAAAAACTGAGGTAGGGCAGAAGATCGGCATGGCATTTGATTCATAGTAGCATAGTTGCATCCTTTTGGTAACACTGGTGCTGATAGACACTTTGCCCAATCTGCAACTCCTTTACCTTTAAAATGTATCAGTCAAAAAACTTGGGATCGCACAACACTTTGTACATGCATTCCCAGAGCTCTGTCTCATGTTACCTCTTTTGACACCAGCCATCTAGGATTTGGAGTGTTTAAAAGGCAAAGCAACATCTAATTATTTTAGTTCCTAAAATTATCTTGCAGAGTAACCTAAATTGAGGACTGTCAGGAAAGGCAAAAAGAGTCTGCAGAAAGAAAACCGTATCCATCACATCCAACATTACCAAAGGTTTGCAACGTTTTCACTGAGGGGGGAATACTAAGGAAATACCAATTTTAGGCCTGAATGTGCTGTTTAAGTCACGTAGTAATATTTTACCAATATGTGCTGCTCAACCATGACAGTCAAAACTACTTCTACCATGTAATTTCCAATAAATGCTAGGGGAGCCAAATGTGCATCTGTACGCTATTTGGATCTGGGGGGAACAACATGCCCGCATTCTGAGTTTTTAACGAGCTCCGTCGAGCCCGCCTTTTTACACTAAAAATAATGCAGGTGATACAGGTGCAAAACGGAGGTTGGGCAGAAGATCGGCATGTCATTTGATTAATAATTAATGATAATCAAATGCCATTCCAATCTTCTGCCCAACCTCCGTTTTACACCTGTATCACTTGCATTAGTTTTAGTGTAAAAAGGCGGGCTCCACGGAGCTCGTTAAAGAAATCAGACAAAAGAAGCCAAGCCAAAGCCTTCTCTCTGACTGCTTTAACAAGCTCCGTGGAGCCTGCTTTTTTACAGTCGGGCTTCTTGGCTTGTGTATCACTGCCGTACTCCTGTTCTACTGCATGGGAATCCCTCCCATGCCAGTTCCTTACCTTACTTGCGAAGAGGATCCCACGGTGGGCAGCAATAACGTGCCTCAAATGGTCAGAGGCGAGCTGCATATGCCAGTAATGGCGACCTCTACGCCTGTGAAAGCACAACGCGTACGTACGTGGCTCTTAGGCCAAATCATTTCCCCCGATTATGCAGGCAGCAAGTATTTTGCGCTGCAGCTGCAATAAGGTTCATTTTCCCAACGTGAGCGCGGCGCCCCTGGCTGCTCGTGACGGCGCACCGGGGTGCCGCGGCGCACACTTTGGGAACCACTGGCCTAGTGTATTAACCCCTCCCATGCTCATGATGGAGCCGCTCCGTCATGAGCATCGGCTGAGCTGTGCTCATGACGGAGCGGTTCCGTCATGGCCCTGCCGCCGCGCTTGCGCGGCGCTGATTTCGCTCCTGCGCGGCGCGTTCTATTAATCGAACGGGGCCATGACGGAACCTCTCCGTCATGAGCACAGCGCAACCGCGGCTCGTGACCGAGCGGCTCCGTCATGAGCATGCGAGCGCCGCTCGGGCCCCCCCCCCTAGCGCTGCGGCGGAATTGCCGCCGCAGCGAAGGGGTTAAACACTAGCCGGTGAGCGATGGTTTAGTTCCTCCATCTACAAAGCCCTTGCAGCCAAGAAGATGTTTCCCGTCCTGCTGTTCATTTAAAGCTAAAATAGCCCAACTCTTATATAAATATAGCTAGATGTATTTTGTTCATTTTGATTGAGATTCCTATAAAGTGCCCTAATACTTTTGTGGTGCAAAAGAGCTAAGTAAATAAAAATATTCAGTTAAAACATACTGAAAACTCCATTATCAATGTTGATCAGAACATGTACTTCTAGTGCCGCTCATTCCAAAAATAGACTTGAATAATTTCTAAATGTGCAAGACTCCGGTTTTTCTTAACTAAGGCCTTAATTATGACGTCGGTCGGTGTTTCCTCCGACTGACACCGTTTCCGTGAGGGAAACGCCTGACCATAGGTCGGCAGTTCAGAACACCTGATTTCTCTATGGGAGATTGTTCAGCTGCCCGAAGTGCCCGCAGCACAAGCTACCATTAATCCTTAAGGGATTATGAGGAGCTTCTGACCCACCAACGGGCTCCATGAACCGATCTGAAGGCATTGGCCGGTCCCTACGACTGCTGCCTCCGACCGCGCACACACTAATGTGTTGGTTGGACCACAGCAGTAGATGCGGTTCGGTGAGCAACCGACAAGCTGTCGGTTGTGATCCGAACCGCATCGTAATGAGGCCCTAAACCTTATACAGAACGTTATGTCTGGCTTGAAATTTCAACTATAAAGTTAAGGCTTTCGCTTCTTTCTAAGCTAGTGTCAAAGCTTGTCGGTCAAGTAACCCACCACGTAGAGCATATTTAAGCAGGCCACACCATTCCTCGACTTCCAGTCCTGTTGCACTTTAAATGGAAGCTTCAACAAACATTTTGTTCCATTTTTGTGCAATTTGTTTTGCAATTTAAAATGAGCGCTACTTGTAGCCCATCCTGTGAGGAATTTTTGCGTGAGGTAAACGAGGGTGGATTGGAGAATTCGGCTCCAAAGTGTGATAAATAAAATTGTGTGCTTCTTTCTACATCTTTACACAATGTAGTGCTTTTTGTCTCGCAGATGTCCCCTCAAGATAGATGAAAGGCATTCATTCATAGTCATTGCAGGTATACCGTTACTCTCTCTGATAATCTCATTGCCTACATACACAGGCTTCTCGCTCATTCACAATAGTACTCAACCTTAGGAACCCAGCAAAGACGAACAAGAGCAATACGTCTAAGCATATAGACCTAAAACTCCATGAGTGCTTGGGTTAGAAGGCTGCTCACTTTTAGCGCACTGTACAAAATGAAAGATTGGTGAGCAGAGATGCCTTAAGAAAAATATATGCATTGGACCTTAACTCTAGTCTTAGAAGATCCCTCCCTAACTTCCACAAAGATGAAACCACTCTCTTGAAGTCCACAGCAGGATTCCAAAGTTGCTGGACTCCTACTTGTGGCTTTGTACTTAAAAGATTCACAGACTGAGGCTCATCTTTTAGAAGTGGTACTTTTGTTTGTCCGGTAATCATTTTAAATATATTTACCCTTGTAGGTCTGTGGGGAAATTGGGGCTCTCGATGTTAAAAGTATAAGAATCCTGGCGTAGAGAAGATTAGCAATTTTTTGTGGTGCATGCATTTAGTCATACATGCAGGATTCATTCCTCGCATATTTATTAAATGATATGCCTATCTAACATCACAGAATGATCAAAGACCACTGAGACAGTATATTTTAATTACAAATTACTTTTTATATGTAGCTATATGTTGGATTGACAAATATTTGCCGAAGTCGAAACATATTTTTGGTAATGAAATACAATTACAAATGAGACCACATTCAATCCACTCCTAAAGTGAATTTCCAATCATAAAGATTGGCCACTACTTAATTGCGTATCCGTAGTATTGGTAGCATGTTGTCTGTTGATGTTGGCTATGTTGATGTAGATTATTCCACCTTAGACACGATGTGTGTCTCTGCCTGCTGCTGATCCACTTGCCTCTTCTGCCTATATATACATAAAGGATTAACAACAACACAAACATGATGGACAAAGCACAATTATTGGCTTTTTCATGGTGTTTGTAGGAGGAGGAATGAGGAAATGATTGCGAAGTTTAAGCTGGGGTGGGGAAGGGGATGGGAGGTAGGTGGGAACCCCTGGCCTTACTGCACTTTCCCTGTATAGGTGGTATTTAATGTATTTAATGAACCGGACCGGAAGTCTGCTGCAAGGTACAACAGCGTGTTCCCAAAAGAGTGGGGCATTAGAGGATCTAGTATTGGCAACTAGACCACCTCTGTATGTGATGGTAAATATTCATTCCACTGACCTACTGATTCGTTTGTAATGTCTACAGTTCATCTGGTTAAGAGATTTGTAGGATATCTCCGTGGTGAAGTCGACTCCTCCAGTCAGTAAAGACTAGCATATTTAAAATTAAGAATGCATTCTTTAATCCTAGTAAACAGTAGCAGAACTGTAGTGTTTCTGTAGGTGTGCAAATAACAAAGTATCCATAATCTTTCGTTTAGATGTTCAGTCCTGAAGCACCACGTACTGCTAAAATCCGTCCAATCTTGAAGACATTGCTGCACTTTTATTACACTCTGCTGTTTTAAGAGAATGTTCTTTTGTGTTTTCAGCTTTTAGACAGCTGCGGGTTTCGACCAGTGTGCAAAACCATAATAAAAGCAGGAGTAAGGATTTTTCTGTGCTGATTAGTTCTCCTCGACTCCCTCGGGAATCAAATTGACTTCTGTAGGCAGTATGGCAAAATGTTTGTCCTTTTGTCCTAAACCCAAACTCTGCACAAATTCTGGTAATGCAGATTAAGGTAAACTTGCCTCAGAAAACACGGTCTGCAATTTAGCACAAGGTTTGTTAAATAGATCTCACAAAATGTTTGTTTTCCCAGGGAAACTAAAGTAGAAAAAAAGATGCGATTGTAGGAAAACCGATTCCTGCACTTTTGTTCGAACCTATCGTGATATGTGAACTCATGGATGATTTGATTTCCGAGGTTGGCTGTGAGTTTATTTCTAAGGTCGTGAACCGTGCATTAGATGGATCTATTGATGGTAGTTACAGATAACCGAGGAATTTTGTTTCTGTTTTAAAACTTTTGAATGGGGTCTCTTAAATGGAAGTTTTTAGGGACATTTTTTTGTTTCTGCTATACACCGTTTGCCTTTGGCGTAAAGATTCATATCTATGCTTTCACAAAATGTTTCAGTTTATCATCTCCAGGGCTCGGAAGTACTCAATGGCATCATGTGGTGCATTACAAAAACAACAACAAATATATAAATGGAGCATTGACAATTGAACACACATTCCAGATTGGGCTTTGCATGCTTAGCAGAATGCCACAAATACAGAGTTTCCGTGCTAGAGACCGCACACCTGTCATACATATAATATGTCATACGTGGTCTCCAATGGTATCAAGAATGCTTCAGGTGAGTTGGTATCTTGGAGAAGCACAGGTTAGGGTAGTATATATAACAAGTACGGTCTCAGTTGAACATTTGTACTCCGTCCTCGGTTTACTGGTTTACTAACTTGCCCACACACATTGTTTACGTTTTCTAATTTCTCAAAAACTGCTGAACAGATGCACACTGTGTTTAGAAACGGATATAGATCAAACTAGAGTTTGAGTTTGAGTTTAAAGTATTTGTATAGCGCACTTTCACCAGCGGTTTCATGGCGCTGCAATAGACAGATCTCCAAAGTAGGAGTCGGGGAAACAGAATAGGAAGGGGGAACACCAAGTGGTTTAGTTAAAACATTTGACAAATAAGTGGGCTTTAAGTTTCTTTCGAAATTGAGGGTACAGAGTTATAGATCTGAGCTCAAGAGGAAGGGAATTCCACAGGAGTGGGGCAAGGGTTGCAAACTTTGATCCTCCCCATTTCTTTCTCCGAAAGCGGGGGGCTGATAACAGGGATTGCGAGAAGGAGCGCAGTTCTCTGGTTGGGACATA
Organism: Lissotriton vulgaris; assembly: GCF_964263255.1. NCBI lineage: Eukaryota > Metazoa > Chordata > Amphibia > Caudata > Salamandridae > Lissotriton > Lissotriton vulgaris. The sequence goes on from NC_141697.1 coordinate 457,713,003, forward strand.
GGGAACAATTTCAGATGTTATAAAGGCCGGAGCCGCGCCCAGTCGTGCTTGAAAGGTGATAGAAGCAAGTTTAAACTGGACGCGTTCGCGGACAGGAAGCCAGTGTAGAGATCTGAGAAGGGGAGTTACATGGTGGGATTTCGGGAGATTGAACACCAACCGTGCCGCCTGATTCTGGATCAGTTGCAACCGCCGTAGACTATATGCAGGGATCCCTGCATATAGGGCGTTGCCATAATCCAGGCGGGAAATGACCATTGCCAAAATGATCAGTTTCAAGGCATCAAAGGTAAAAAAGCGAGATACCTTGCGGATGGTGCGTAGTGACAGGAAGGAGGAGGACACCACGGAACTGACCTGGGAGTGAAGAGTGAGCTGAGAATTGAGTTTGATACCTAGAGTTTTAACTGAGGTAGAGGGGACCGGGGGAGAACCTAGGGAAGGGGGCCAAAAAAGTGAGGACCAGGGACTGGAGCAACCACCTGTTAACACCAGCTCGGTCTTATCCGGGTTAAGTTTCAGGTGGTTGTAGTTCATCCAGTCCTGGATAAAAATCATAATAGACTGGAAGTTTGAGATGGAAGTAGGGGAAGAAGACAGGTTGAAAACAAGTTGAAGGTCGTCAGCATAATTGTATATGCTGACGTCCATTTGCTGTAGTGAAAAAATAAGAGGGGCAATATAAAGGTTGAACAAGAGGGGTGAGAGGGAGGAACCTTGGAGGACCCCGCACTGAACTTTCCGGAAGTCCGCAGAGAAGTCACCCAGGCGAATAGCCTGTGTGCGGTCCCTCAGGAACTAACAGACTTATTTAGAGTTTGGCGGATGGAAAACGGTCACAAACATGGTGGATGTCATGTTTGCATTATTACAGGTGCATAAGATCCTAAAGCACTTGTAATATTGCGGTTAGGCTATCCATCACGTTTTGATGGAGTACCTCATCCGACAAATAAGGCCCTATGTTATGTGTGCATGCACAATTTATGCCATCCTGTTGAACAGTTTCTGTTGTTCTATAGATCTTCTCAAAATGTACTGTGGGATTTAAAATGGGAGCAATCATGTTAAGCATTCCTTATAATTTTCACCGCCCTTTTGGCAATTTTTATAAACTTTATAGACTTAAAAAGAGTATTTTTTAACTAGTTATACGGGGTTGGCCAACAGTTTAAAAGTTATTAGCAGACAAAAAATTTGCTTTTCATATGGCAAACACAATCTTGCCTTAACTACGGAAGTGATATAAAATTACAGAGTTGCTGTTGCTCTGTTCCATAGGGGATATTTTTTTGCTAATATTTATGCATTTTGGCAATGTTATAAGGATCTTCACAAGAAAACTAGATAATTTTGCTGAAAATGTTCTATCCGATTTTTTTTTCTTCCAATTATTGAGTAGTTACTCGTTTTAGTATATAACCATAATGTTCTGTACCTCTCGCTGCATTGAATTTATACATGCTTATTACAGAGGTAGCACCTGCAAATCTGGAGTTACTTTTGAGCCACAAGTTGCAAATGGAAGGCATTTTTACCTCGCTATTTTTGCCGCAACTCTTGCCCTCATGACCGATTTGCACTTAACTTTCCAAAGTCCTGAAGACTAATTTTCATGTTGTCATATTTGGTGGTTAGTATTTCACAGAATCAAGGCGGGTCAATGTTACATCAGGTGAATATCAAAAGTACCACTTTCCATGGGATCCTCTATGGGAACTTTCTCCAGCAAAGTTGCAAAAAACGACTGAACGTAAATCGAACAGTTTTGGTTGGGAACTAAGGCTCAGACTCATTCTGTGCTTTTTCCAAGATTGGGAACTTTTGTCTAGCCTTTTTTTAGAGCAACATATAAATGTAGGTGTTCATTGCACGCTCATGCATTATTCATATAGCTGTTGCACTGCCTACGAACAACAAGAAAAATCAAAAAAGGAAAATAAGCCATCTAATTGGCTGAATTTTCCTGCTGTGTGCATCTAAACAATTAAGAAAAAATGTCTTAAAAAGCAAAGCCAAGTGGTAGTCATAATGGTGCGTTTGAATGGATATTAGTGATGCAAACAAGGGATTTTTGCTAGTTTTATCGGAATATTATATCTGCCCATAACACACACATGCACAATGTACTGGCCTCTCTGAAGAAAAAGATGGAAAAGGACATTCTTAGAAGTGTTATTATTGGTAAAGAAGCCAAACAAAGGGTGTAAACTACTACATTCACTTTCTGTGTATAGAATAGTGTTACCCATCTGTATTGCACTATGTAATCGAAGTCTCAAGCATTCTATGAGTACACTCTAACTACAGTGTCACACTTGCTCTTTTAATCATTTACTATCTTACTCAGTATCTGTCATTCCCTGACACAGTCACTTATTCTTCACCACATTCCGTTGTACTCTCAAACTCTTTGCAACTTTCAAACTGTCACACAGTGACTCAGTGGTTTGCAGAGGTACCAACTCACACTGTGTCACCGTTTGTCACACAATATTTACTCCCTTTACATGGTCACCCAGTGATGAGCCGATATCACATGGTGGCAGGAAATACAAACTGAAAACTACTACACAGGGTGGTTTTCCAGCTTGTTTTTTGGAGGCTATGGGTTGCCGATCTCTATTAAGGCGCCTGAAAACACCCCAGGACATCAGCAGCAGCCTCAGCTAGCTTTTGTTTTTTTGAGGGGATTGGGTGGGGGGGCGGTATTGTCTCTTAGGTCTTGGGTAGCTCTCGCCACAAGGCCCCGCCCACTCCTAGGCCAGGCACCCTTTTCACACGTTGAAATAGTTTTGTGAGTTGGCAGCTCTGGGTTTGGGATTTCTGTGAGTCTGCAACTGGCCTGAATTCCTGACAGCTTACCAGTACCATACTTCTTTCTTGATGAAACAGGCCTTGTAATCTCCTTCTCCTGAGCTTCTGACTGAAGGAGATGCTTTTGACCACACATGGCATCTATGCTGCAGCTGGAGCAATTGAAGTATTCTACTTTAAAAGTCACATTGTATTTGAGCAATGCAGAAAGCAAGTAATGAGAATGTTCAAAAAAGGTCTTAAAGGGCTGTAGCATAAAAAGTGCTTCTGCGCATTTAAAACCTTGTCCTGCACTTAGTTTTGCTCCTTTGTGCTTGCCTTATTGTTTGTACTGGTTGTTGGCTTTTCCATACTTGTTTAGCCATTGGCTTCCCAGTTTTAACCTCAATCCTACAAACATAGCCTGGGTTTCCTTCACTGGATCACACTGTCAGTTGAATAGGCACTCAGGGTCCAATTTAAAAAAAACTGCATTTAGTAATCCGTTTTGTAATACTGCAATAGTAGTACATGCAAACTACAAAGGGGCCTATTATGATCTTCTTAGGAAAGGCTCCAAATGGGATCCTGACTAAGCGAATCCGATTTGGAGCCTATGTTTCCGACCGAATCGTCTACCTTTCCGAATGGCCAAATACAATGCAAGGAAGCCGTCCTGGCCTACTGAATTGGTTTTGAATGCGATTCAGGCAGTCTGACTCGTTCGGGCCGATTAGTGCAGTGCAATGAGGGCGGTTTCCGAACAAGTGAGTACGAGGACCAATTCTGACAGCCGTACCGACTTGGTTTTGATGAGACAACACAGCAGTGGGAATAAGACTTTTGGGGCCCGTAGCAGGCCTCTTTTTACCTGGGGCCCTAAGAATCAGTCACAGGGGTACCCCTGAGTCCTTGGATATAACCAGGGGGGGAGAGAGAGAGTCAGTGGATTCAGTCTCCCTTGGCAATATGATTAAACAAAGTGGAATCCACTCAGAAAGTGGTAGTGGTCCCTAAAGTGATGGGGAGCACACAGTGTTGTTTAAATGCCCCTCACACACCAACAGGCCCCTTGGTGTCATGCTTCATCATCGGGGCCTTCGCACCCCTCTACGGGATGCGGCGTGCTACGTAGTCGTGAGTCATAGCACGCCGCATCCCGTAGAGGGGTGTGCGAGAGGGGTGTGTGAGGGGCATTTAAACAACACTGTGTGCTCCCCATCACTTTAGGGACCACTACCACTTTCTGAGTGGTACCCCTGAGTCCCCCTTTTCCATGCATGCACAGTGTGGCGAGCCCCATGGTGCGCACTTTTCCCCACCCACCCCCTTTTTTCAATGGGAGCCTGTGTTTACGTTAGGTACACAGGCTTCCATTAAATTCACTGGTAGTATGACCTGACTGAGTCCGAAAAACATATTGACACATCATAATTGGTCGTTGTGACTCCCGGAGTGCGATCCGTACTGAAAGCTTTCCGAAACAGATTCCTCCGTAAGGCTTTCCTACCGAGATCGTAATCTGTCGCAAAGTGTTAATTGTAAACCCACGTGCAGTGTTTACGCCTCTTTTTTTTCTGCGCAGTGATCTCTTCCCCAAGTGCTGAGTCTCCGCCCACATAAGTATATGTTTTAGTAGTGATTGTGCGAGGAATGAGGGTGGGTGGCTGCAAATTGGCAATACTTACTACTAAAGGGGAGGGCTTTAGGGATCACTAAGGAGGGGTGAAGGGAGAGGTTTAGGGATGGATGTGTACCCACCCATAAAAGAGTAAACCCATTGCTCTTCACAAATTGCACTTATCAAGTTGCTACAGGGAAAAAAGGACTGAATCAGTAATAAATTACTCTTGCTCAGAGCTGAGGTAAGTCCAACACCACACTTTGCCAAACACTGGTACTGCAGCACGTTCTCATAAATTTCTGTGCAGTTAGGGAGTTTAAATAGAAACACACAAGAAATAATAATGAATTGAATTAGTTAAAATAGTTAGATATAAATAATGATAATTTAACTCTTATAAAAATAACTTTTTTGCATTAATGTAACAAATTGTATTAAATAGACTAAACTAATTTTACTTGGTTCTGTGCATCACTTTAAATAATTTTAAATACATAATACAACAAAATACTGTAGGTAAGAATATGTATTTTTAATTCAAACTTGGAAAAAATATTTTGCATTATAATTAAATATTTAGTTCAAAATTGAGTTGTTAGTGCTGTATCATTTGTCTTAGTTCTACATTTAAAATAATAAATATCTCTGAATTCAATTCTACAAAAAAACAATCCTGGCTTACAATAAATCACCTCAAACTAAATACCCTCAAGACCGAATTCTTACTAATCGCTCCACCCAACCAGTCACCCATTATTGAGTAATGGCTTGAACAAGTAACAACACTCAAAGGCCAACTACAATTTATAGACTCAGCGAGATCTGTGAATAACTTGTTACAAAAACCTTAACATACAGAAGCATATCAATAAATCAACCAAAGGAGTGAATCTACAAATTAGCATTCTGAGGAAATTAAACCCTTTCCTTGCCTCAAAGACTTCAAATCTGCAGTACAAGCCCTAGTAATCCCTAGGCTTGGTTGTGCTAGTGCAACCCTTTACAGTCTGCACAGGTCTTCAACGTCTCCTCTAAGAGCCTCCCTTAATTTGGCTGCTAGACTCATCACAGGATCTAAAAGAAACCGCCACATCTCCCCGACCTTAAAATTCTCAACTGGCTCCCCTATGAAGCAATAGTTCAATTAAAAATCGCTTCCATGACACATAATGCCCTTCATTTCAATACCCCAAGATATCTGGCTCAGAAGTTGATGCTTTCTGGTGGTAATAGATCTTCCAGAAGCTCCAGCACTCTACTGCTTAAACCACAGATATTCTCAAAAAGAAAACATACAACCAAGCTTTCTCTGGGATTCGCTCTGAGTATCTGGAAATCACTGCACCCAGAAACCATATTGAATCCCTCAACGGTCTCCTGCAAGGAAGAAGTGTCTTTAATCAGGAGCAAAGTTTGACCTAGGATCTCTTCCCCCCCGTGCTTCACCTGTTCTCATCCACTACACGCATGAGGATTGCTTACTGTCATTGTTTTGATCATTGTTTTATTTATTGTTTTTATTTTGTATTTTTGCATCCATCTTTTTCGTTCCTTTGCCTCTATCCTCTGTAGATTTGTAAAGCGATCTGATACTCGCATGGGTCATGTTCGCACTATATAAAACTTTCTAAATAAATAAATCCTAGTGGCGGAGATCTCTGCATGGTAAGGTATTGGAAATAGTAAAAAAGTGTACGGAACTTGGAAATAGTTTGTAAAAATAGAGCTTGTTAAATATTAATGTCAATGAATTGTGTATATTTCATTCAAATGTAGAACTAAAGAAAAAATGCTACAGCGCTAATAGCTACATTTTAAATTAAAAAATATATTTATGTAAATGTTATGTTACATTATTTTCAAGTTTAAATTAAACAATACATTCCCACCTAAAGCAATAAAAAAATCTCATTATGCCTTAATAACTATTAAGAGTGATGTATAGAATTAATTAAAAGTAATTTAATTATATTTTAATAGGATGTATTGTTACATTAATGTTAAAATGCAAAAAAGTTATTAAAATATTTTATAATTAAATAGGCCAATGTCTACTATGTGATATATTTTAACATTAAATGATATGTATTTATATTTGTAACAATTTTAAATAATGTATGTTTAATTAAGATTATTTCCTTTGGATATACATTTAAGTCCCCGTCTCCCATTATATTTAGTGAGGGGGAATTGCAGTACCATGTGTTGGCTATGTGTGGTGCTACACTAATTACTGTTTTATTTAGTAGTAACTTAAACTTGTATGTTATGCTCCACCTCTTTTACAAGAGGTGGAGATGTGCAAGTATACGATTTTGAGTACCTTTAAACTCAGATTTTGGGAATAGCAAAAAGTACTCACTATTATTACATACCTTGGTGGCAAGACCTGTCAGTGTTTACTCTGTCCTCCCATTTCTGCTCATTGATTGTCAACCTCAAATAACCCCTCTCTTCGGGCATATGGGTAAAGGGCTGAAAGATTAACAGTGTCTTTCTGCAGTGGCCTCCCGGATTAACCTGTTAGGTGATGGATAGGCCTTAAGGACCGAACCCATGTCCTTGTCTGACCAACAGCAGCTTGGAACCCCACCTCATCTTACAACCTTCACAACATAAGTATAAATTCCTTTTACATGGCTTCCATTCATCACCTTCTCTTATAATGTACCTATTAGCCCTCACCCTCTTCTGTTGGTTACACCATTAACATTTCTTTGTAGACCTCATAGACCATTCACTGAGAATTGTCTGTGGTGATCCTTAGGTTGACAGCCCTGTGTTTTTCCTTATTCTGAATACATTCTTTCTACATTTGTCTTTAATGTCAGCCTACATCAGTGAGTTGCACCTACCACCAGTCTTAGTGGACCTTAATGACTCTCTTTTGAGGTTTATGTGACTCTCCCTGGATTGTGTTTCTGCCTTTTGTGGGTCATACACAATAGACCTACTGCCTTAGGTGGCACACATAGGCTCTGTACTGAGGTATCTGTGAAGCTTCCAGGATTTCACTTTCACCATTTGTGGGTCATGCACCATATACCCTCTGCTAAGGTATATGTGTTGATTCTCTGGTTGTGCCTCCACTGCTTGAGGGTGGCATACCTTGGACCCTGTCCTGAGAGTTGTGTGGTAAAATTTGGGTTGTGGCTCCTACACCTTTGTTGGCTCAACATATGCCCTCCAGTGAGGAATTTGTGACTTATTTAGGCAAAGTATTAACCACTTCTTGGTAATACACCATGGACCCTTTAATGTAGTGGCTGTGAATTTCTGTGCATTAGTCCTTCGCAACTTTTGGGTGGAATGCATAGACACAACTTGTTCCATGTGCGGCACCCGGGACAAGTTGTGTCGCCAGTATCAGACGCTGATTCAGGTGTAGCGTTCGGGGGAGATTGTGACCTCTTTCCAACATGGATGATAATTGTGTTATATGACAAATATGGAGCAATCATCCTGAGAGGACTTCTCATGAAACCATTTATCAAAGAAGGTATCTGCCTTACTCACATAGAAAAGCCCTGATGGGTGGTATAAAGATATAAAGGATAGTGGACTTTCCATTGTCTGTGTGCACCATTCCGTGGGACTCGTCTGTTTCGGCTTAGCAGCAGTATCCTACAATGGCTGGCACTGTGAATGAAGTGCACCAATTCTTTACCATAAGGAACTGTGTGGGAGGCACGGCCGGACTGGGAATAGAAACCACCCTGGCAATTCCGCTCGACTGGCCCTGGGGGTCAGGTGAGGGGCGGAGAGGGGTGCTACTAAGACGCTCGGGCGGGGGTGCTATTGTCAAGCACTCTTGCCACTTTTGTTACAGGGGGGCGATAGTGCAGCACTGCTGCTAAACCAGCCCCCAGTAACAAAATCTACCCCACCTTCCTGCCCACCGAGAAAACGCCCAGTGCCCGCTACAGCCAGTCTGGCCCTGGTGGGAGGTGCGGTTCCAGATGTCCGCCAATTATTTGGGCTTATACATTGTTATGTTTACTTTTGTCTTATGTTGTGTTGCGCCAGGGCTGTCCTCTGACTGGAAAGACTGAAAACTGGACAAACAGCTGATAGTGATCATGTGAAGATGCTAGCCAGATGCATATATAGTGCACAGACCAAACGTGTTGAAAACCTATTTGTCTGTGGGAAACTCAGGAAAATGCCCTTCACTTTAATAGAGAGGCTGTTTTATTGTTGACAATCTTTTGACACAATGCCAGATAGAAATAGCAAGGGCAATATGTACTTCAATAACCTCCACTAGAGATCCCCCTGAGGTCTCTTCCAAGAGTTTAGCATCTTAGTATTTTCTTTCAAAGTCCTCTGGTTCCCCTGACCATAATTTCTCTCTTGAGCCCTTAGCTTCTAATCTCTCTTGTTTCCTCCCAGTTCCTTGAACTTCCCGCCTAATTTTCAATAGACAACCAACAGACATACACATTGGCTTCATCATTGCTTGCTTGTAATTATTTTTAAACAACTTTGACCAAATCCACATGTGAATGATGTGTGAAGTCCAAAATAAGCTGAAACATATACTGAATGCAGCATTTTAACAAAGGTCGCAGGTCTGAATTACTCTGAGCAGCCGGCTCCGAATTACCATGTTGTTATAACCCACTTGTCTTTTCCCTACTGCTCAGCCAGAGTGAGTGCTGGTGTACTTGATGATGTTTGGAATGTTGGATTTGTGTGATGTCACGGGATGCTTGGGGTCTGGAGATGTGTGGAGTAGCAGTTGGTGGATGCAGGCTGGGCAGCAGGGAGGCTGCTCCTGGTGGGGCTTTTGTCATCTTTACGTATTTACTTGAAACCTAACTTGAAACTAAGCTTAATTAAAACCAGCGTTTTATATATACCGGGCTGAAGGACTTCATTAATTACAACACGTTTATGGTATTTCTGATGATAATTTAGGGTTGTGACTACCAGAATGCGAAAACAAGCATAGGACTGCTTGAGTCAGTCACCGCTGGTCAGGGACATGTTGTGCTGTCTACTTGTGTATCTGGCAGGCTGCGCTTCTTCCTACTTGCCTCTTCAAAAATATTATGTATGTGGTCCGGAGGCAGAAGTCTTTATGACTTTGAACGCTACTGTGTACTTCACACCATGTCCTTTTCTTAGTAAAAGTTATCCACAAGTGAATGCCTTGTATTTTGAGACCTGATTAACAGGGATAGGAATTCCAATTTGTCTGTTTTTAGCTCGGAATATTGGGGCTTTCTCGTGAGCCCCCCTTCCGAGGGGAAAGACCGCGCATAAGATATGATAATTGAGCAGGTGTCGCGCGCTGCAGCTTTGTGCGAGCGTGAGAAACAGGACGTAGTACAGAATAGCCCGCGCGGCGCTCGAGACCCAGGCACTGGTTTATTCGCAACCTGCTGCCAGTGATGTCAGACATTGTCCCTCGAGCTACCGCTGGGCCCGACACCAGGAGGGCTGCCGTCCAAAAAGCTGCACGACGCAGAAAGGCTGAGGAGAAAGCAGGCTGCGGATTTGCCTCCCCTGCACTTGCTTGTTGTGACAGTGGACTGCCTTATATGGCCGCCGAAAAGGCTAAGCCGCCGAGCGCCAGTCTGGGGCAGACAGTCTGCTGACTCAGGCCTGACCTCCCCATTGGGGAGCCCCCCTCCCCTGGCTGCAGTCTGAGCCGGCTCATTGAGATGCAGGGCGCAGCGCGCGCCTCCGCAGCTGTATGCTGGAAGCAAAGGCTGAGAACACATCCAGAGTGACCGAGGGGGGGGGGAGAAAAACAACAAAGCCCGCCCTCCCCCCTGCACATCCGTGAATATGTAGACACACCAAAGGGCCTTGTCCCTTTGTGGGTCTTCTCAGAATGACATTAGCAGTGGTTTTGTTTGGCCCGCCCATCCACAGCCACTTCAGTCAAGCCCCGATGAAATGTTAACGGTGGCTTCAGATTACAAGCGCAAACTAATGTCCAGTTTTACACCTGCGCGATGTATATTCACAGTCGTGTTAATAAACATATATTTTCAACCAAAATAGCATCTTGCTTTCACGGTGACCAGCTCTTTATATCATGTTTGAACTTATTTTTGTCTCTACGACAATTTCCTTAGCATTCGGAATCAATTAAAAAAAAATAATAATAATCTGAGGATGGTCCGTTGTTTCTTTTTAAGAATTGTATCAAGTTTAAATAGTCCTGCTTATTTAGAATAGAATCATAGTTGGATTAATTTTCTCCCTCCTGAAGATGTAGCACAATAATACAGAACTCTGTATTTTGGCCATCAAGCAGAAACAAAATGCATTTATTTAACGAAAAAGGACTCCCGAGCAGACACATGACACTCTGTAAGCCTGTCTACAGGTGGTATTGGCTTTCTTTGCCATATGCTGTCAGAATACGTGAATATAATTATAAATTGTTTTGATTCCTTTGTGAATGGCATTAGTTCCCTGAAGATGCTGGAGTGGGACGAGATGCTACATAAATATTAATAAGATGGACTTCTGTAAGGAAAATGCAGACTCTCACCCTTTGTAAAGGATTAACCCGTTTGGCCTGAAAGACTACACCAGATGTGGATTTGTGTATTGGCTCTACAGAGGGGCCACACTTTAATTATTTTTAGTGAGGGGTCTGATTACACGCAACGCCAGGACATTATGAGTGGGACCCTCCAAATCACATTAGAAAATAGGATTTACCGCTGATTCCCATGGCTATACCTCATTTCTCCCTGAGGGTCACACTTTTCCAACGAATCTTACAATTCCTCGACTTGGCTGGTTACTCCAGTTACTAGCCAGATTGTGATATACTCCACCCCCAGAATGTGGCACAATGCTTTGACATTTGAGTTTATCCAATACTTTAATATTGCTAATGATACCTTAACCTAACGCTGTGCATATCCTTTTGAAAATATCCCTTTAAACCTCTATAAAAGATGCGTTGGGAAAGGAGTTTCATGCCCAGCCCAAAATGTTGGAAAAACAGCTAAGGTCTTAGGTTAGTTGTCCCGAAAATGTAAGTTCTTTTTCAACTAGTGTGACACAAAAGTTTTGATACAACTTCATTGAATTAGTAAAGTCTTCACCTCTGACCCTCGGCCTGAAGGCAGGCGATGTAAAGTACCACATAGGACTGAATAAACACCCTTTCCACCAACCAAAGAAGACTTATAGTGACAAAACCCCATGTTGCTTCTCGCCTTACCCCAAAGCCACTATTCGTTCGCACTTTTGTCATCTGCCATTTTCTAGTGCACAGAAGTAGAAGAAAAGCAGCCGGAGCACTGTACAAGAAGAAAAAATATAATAAGGACGAAGAAAAAAACTAAAAGGACCCACGCAGTTGTGAAAATGTGCATTTCTGTTAAGAGAATGAGTTTTGGGACCTCGCGGTCTGCCCGCCATCTCGCGGTCTGCTTCGCGTGGTACAGTCGGTTATGAATGAGAGGGTGCGGTGTTCCATTTCAATGAGCCCGATGCAGCAACAGGCTTGCAGCAGTTGGTAAATAAAGATGGATCTCCCTTTGTTCCACCAAAGCTTGCTGCTCGTTATTCTCCACTTACCCAATGCGCTTCCCAGGGAGTGGCAGCTGTTTCTGGTGTCGGGCACTCCATCAGTGGCAGACAGCTCCAGATTCAGGGAGGCATTGTTGCAAAAAGAAATGCATTCTTGAAAAATTCTCAGTGGGATTAATTTAACATGGGCCTGAGAATGATGTGATGTTTTTTTTTTTTTTTTTATAACTTAAGACAAAGGATCGCATTAATTCAGCGTGCAATGTGTTTTCTACATGAAAGGTGCATGTTGGGAAAGAAGGATGAATGCACATGTGCGAGACTTTAGTTTGCTGTAAATCAGACGAAACTGTACATGGGAACTACTTTAAAACAATGCAGGGGTTAATTTGCATAGTCGAAATGGCCAACAGACAAATGAAGAAAGGCTAATCATTCATTTCAGAGTTACACGGCTGATCACGTTGAAAATTCATTTCGAATAGACCCAGCAGGGCGGATCAGGAAATATGCATTTATCTTCTGCCCCATTTATGCAGTTCCTTTTATGTATGTCCGCAAACAAAGTTGTTCGGAGTGTAGCCCCCACATTCTATAGTAAGGTAACGGGGCCTTCTAATTTTATGTGTATTCCGAGTGCTTGATCTGTTAAAGAGTAAGTGCGGAGTCCCACATTTTTCTCAAACCCCCAGCACCTTTGCAAAATGTTGCAGAATACCAAGGTTGTTTAGTATTGATTTCACCTCCTTGCCCCTCTATCTCACTCTTGCCGGTTCTTCTTTCCTCCCTACTTTCTGTTTGTCGCTATTTTTCCGTATTTTTGTTCCTCCTTTGACTTTCTTGTTCTGGGTCAAAGTCTGATGATTAAAAATAAGTCCTGTCCTGTCCCAAAAAGAGTGCAGGTGGGTCCGACCTGTAGCCGCAGGCTCATTTAAACCCTGCTTATACCTTGTTTGCACCACCCTTCATAGACCGTTTTTTCCCCGGATGCCCTTTAAAATATCATTTGGCAGTGAAAATACAGTACGTATGTGACCGGTTTGTTAGTGTCGTGATTAGTTGCATGAATTCAGTCCCTTCGAGCCATATGTGGATTTCGTTCAGTTAAACTTTTAGAAACTTTAAAAAACTTGTATTAAGCTATTAGCCCTTTCTGTTCTGTCCTTTCATCAGGATTAGTCCCTTTTCTTGACTTCCAAGAAAAATGACATTATCAAATAGCATTTGATAACTAGAAAAGAGTACCTAGTTCGACAATTGGTTCCTGTAATCAAAGGATTTCAACAGTCAAGAAACATATAGATCATAAAAGCACACAGTACCAGAATCGCTAAAATATCATACATACAAGGTGCAATAAATTAGACGATGTACAGACACATATTTAAAACATAGCTATATCAAAGTTATATCATGAGCCTTCTTGCTTCCATCGCTAGGCATAAAAAGGATGCTACAGAATAACATGTATGGTGATCTTGTAACATTTGCTAGAAAAATAACGCTACCCTGCATTGCCTTAAATTATATTTACGAATAATTGGGAGTATACATGTTTTACGGTAAAGTGCTTTAGTGCTTGCAAAAAAACCTAAAATGTAAATTGGTTTGAGGTGAAACACCATCACAATTACAGGGAGGTAGGGATTGCTGCGAGAAAATGCCGTCCGGATAGCCCAGCATGCAGGGGCTAAGATTTAGTCTAAAACTAACCAAGACAAAAAGATGTTGAGGATTTCAACAGTCAAAATTGATTAAGCTTGTTCTATTTGCTCAAAATGGACCCGTGTCTGCAAATTTGTTTCACACAGTTTTTAAATAAGTTTGATTTTCATTTTCATGAATCTCGGTTGTGTAGTTTTGGTAAACAGTCGTCTCTGAATTGCAGTCAGTGTGGTCATCTAGGGACCATTGTGCATGTTTGATATTCTCAAACTTTTTACATGAAACAACCTTTTAGGCAATTTACTTAGACACAGAGGGTCTTTTGAAACCTAGGTAGCAGGTTTGATATGAAACTCACTAAAGCTGCATACCTTAACATTTGTGATTTATACTTCTGACTCTCTGAATCCTGCACCATGATCAAACCGTTTTCTTTGTTTTCTGAGAGGTATTATGACTTCTTCAGCAAAAAATATATCGAAATAACATTATTTTGTTCACTTCAGTTCCTTTTAACATGTTTATACAAGTAAAGTCTTAGACCTTTAAAATGTGTTCCGCATTGACATAAGGAGATTAGGCAAATTTGAAACTTGAGTTAAGTAGTGCGATCTCTTGGAAAAGTTCTAATGGAAAAGAACAGATTACCATTCATCCAGCTGAGGCATCACTCTGCATGTATATATAATGTTTTCCTTATCTTTGTAGTAATTGCACAAAAACTTTCTTGAAACTAAACTAACATATAGACAAATCTTCATTTTCAATTTCTGCAATTACAACTCAATGTGGATATTACTCATTAACATTATTCGTCACCGAGGACGTCTTTGGCTAGTATTATGTCTTGTAATTCACCTCTTATTTTATTGGCCAAATGGCAATGTCAAAGGTAGTTTGCCAATTTGAGGCACCATCCAGTGAAGAGAAATAAAGCAGTTCTCAGTACTCAATGTTGCACCACAAACAGCCACCACGATTATCACCCCAGAATGTTCCTGTCTTTAGTTTGATGATGTCTGCTTGAGTTTTCAGCTATTTTGTGACATTATTCACTTGATGGCTTCTTTAACCCAAATGCCATCCTCATTAGTGGTGGCTCTAATATTTAGGTCCCACTTTCTTCCCTGTTGTATTTGGACGAGGAGTTCCTCTTCGCCACTGCACCAGCCACAGCAAATTGGTCAATCCCTGAGGAGGGGTTTACCCAAGGGATGGCCAAGAGTGTGCCCACTAAGATCAGAGGATTAGGAAGTTTAATAAGGAGAGAGCAGGATCACAAATGTCTTATTTAAAAAAACAGTTCACCGATAAACCACCTGGCACCTTCCGTTGTAACAGCCCTTTTTTGTGTGTGCTGTGTTGTAGTGGAGTTATGCAGCAGTTCTAGCACCAGAAACCGCACGCCATAAGGAAAATCAGAAGGTGCCTTCTAACTGATACCCCAGTGCCACAGAACGAAAAATACTGACAATGATAGATAGTCGCTGCACCGGTTTAGAGCTGAAAATGGTAAGTGAAGGGAACAAAATACTTCAATCAGGAATTAATAATGCTATGGCCTCAAGTTATCTCAGTATCGGATATTATTCATTGTATTTAAACATCGTCGCGTAATGAAGTGCACAAATGGAACGTGTGTAAGCAAATGCGTTTTATATTACATCTGCAAAGAATGACCAGATTTTGAAAATCAAACGAGGAAATTCCACAAACGTATGAGTAGGCCTGTATTTCATGCCAAATGAGGTTGCATAGAATGATTTGACAGCCTTAACAACATAGAAAACATAGACAATGAGGCACTACAGGGAATTTAATTAAACATTTACACACAGCATCATCTATGTTAAATAAATGGATTCTGCTAGGATTTGCTAACTAAACCTCACTGGAACACACAAAATGCCACCCTCTGTGTTCAGTCTATCCTCTGGTAAATTTACTGAAATTTCCTGGGACACCTGTTGAAAAACCGGGATATCCCATCAAAATTTGGTTGCCTGTTGATCTTAAAATTCTGGCCTACACTTTATTCCATGAACAATGGCGTGTCCTGGTTAATTGTTGGTCTGTAGAGAGCGTTCCTATCTGTAGGCTATCGCATCTAAGGTATCCTACTGTACTTCACCACAGTGGTAGATACAGGTTTGAGACTTTGACTCAGAAACTCATATGAAGGAGTCTTCTTCTGTAACTTTAAATACTCAGGCAGTCTCAAATGAGTTGAACTCTAACGTAAATTAGGAACAAATTAACTCGCTTTTTTAAAGGTCAAATCTTTTATTTATGTTTGAGTTCTAGTTGTGAACTAGCATCTTTACTGATTTGGGTATTCCTGTATGTGCCTATTGGTCTTCTTATTAGTTCATCAGAGAAACTGCACCATTTGGCTGTGGGACACTATGTGAAGACACTTTGTTTAAATAGGTTTCCACATCTGCCAGGTGGCCCCATGAAACATATGGTAACTTCGTCGACTAAATAGACTTGCAGCTAACACACCATTGCATTAAGAGCTGCACTTGTGTTGTGAAAAATTAATGTATAAATCTCAGAATGCAAAGTGCAATTGGAAAGGAATCCCAAATGGGATGTTAGAGTCACAGTGACACTGGGGCTACTCGCAAGCCTAGATATTTCAAGTGATCAGAACGGTGGAGGGAAAACGGTGTGAAAATAAGGATGTCGTTTCTACCATTTGTACAGAATTAAAACATTCTTAAATTTGCTGTATTGTGTAAATTGTAATGCTCAATGATTTTTGGTTGAAAACACTGAAGAGAAACTACAAACCTTTTATTTGTAAGAAATTCTTGTATTCCTTGTCATTTTCATTTAACATATATGTTGGTTCTGTGAAGAAATAAACTTGATATATGGCAAAATATAACGCAACTGGATTGCAGCTCTAAAAACTGAGGTGGGGTCAACTTCGGAAATGAACGCAAAATAAATAGAGTACAGCAAATCTACATGTCCCTTATTGTTTCCAGCATGCGCTGAAGCAGTGCTTTGCTATTTTATGTAAATTGCAAAATACAAGCCTTTTTCCTTGCGCATTTTTCTCAGGAACTTTTTTGTCCCTGCTTTAGAATTGTTTTCCCGAGTTTGGATTTTATGACAAAAATTATATTGTTTTGATGAAGCAGTTTTAACACATTTGCAAATTACCCACTGTTGTCTAAAGTACTTGCGCTGCAAAATGTAAATGAAACATTTCTCCATATGTCACTGTGAAAAATGACAATGGCAGAAATAAAGCATTGGACATCTGCTGCGAATCTTAAAGATTTTTTTAATGCATTTAAGGCAGATGTTACAGAACTTGAATTTCAAATGTGTACTGCACAAAAATAAAGATATTTACAAGCCGAGACTATTGTTAACATGCTTTTGAGAGTTCACCCGAACACTTGCACCCCTGCAGCCCCTCTGTTAAGATTTTAAATGTGGGCATTTGTTGCAAAATGTATGTAATGTACAGGTATTGGATATCTGGACCAATTAGCACACCATTAATACTTGAACACTTTTGTTTATATTGCTTTAAATTCATGCTTACTTTGACTATGATAGCTTTCTACTGTAGGTCATCTAAAATTTTAAATGCCTTGTGCTAGCCACTCTATGGCATATGATGCCGTGACCTATGCCCGGGGAGCCAGCGTTTTTTCCTGGTGACAGTATAGGGACCGGATCCCCCAGCATGCTCCACGCCCACCCACAACCCACCAGTTAATTAACACTTGAGATGAGGTGGGTGTAAAAAAGGCCATGTTTAATATCAACACACATAAACATGACATTTGCATAGTTATATCAAACGTTATTAAATTCATATTCAGAACAAAACTTGAACTTCACATTATCATAATTCATCTTGAAAATCAGAATGTCATTATCCTCTCTTTTTCCCCCAGCACCAAGGGGCCCTCTGGCTCGGCTCTCCCCAGGTAGCGATGCCCACGCGAGGTGCAACCCACCAGCGCCACAGAGTGATGGGCCCCAGCCCTCGAGACCTTGTCCGCCATTTCCAGGGCACCACCACTCGTCCACCAGGTTGCCCAGGATCCCAGGAGGCTCGTACCTGTCGCCCTAGCCTCCCCAACCGGTGGTCTCCATCCCCCTGTGGAGAGCTTACCTTCTCTCCCCTCAGTGCTGGCCTAGGGAGTGCTCAAGGTGGACTCCCATCTATGTCATCCATCTATATCAGTGTTCCAATGTCTCTTTTCCGCCACAAGGGTGACTAGGGGCCATAGGTCCGTCTCCCTTCCCCCCTTCCAACAGGTGTAGAACAAAAGACCAAATTCCATTAATCCAGGCATCCATGCCAATGTCAGACAAGTGCACTCCATCATGGTGAAACATAGCTGGGCCAGAAATCATCTTGTGGGGTAAGTGTAGCAAGCGGCCCTTCACTGAGCACAACTTTGCCAACTCACCATTCAGACGTCTCACCGACACGTTCAAAACCCTAGCCCTGATGCCATCGCCCCAACATTTCCGTGGGATCATACAAGACCATGCAATCCTGGCCTGTGGAAAGGTGTGCCCTAGCCAAGAAAATTCCGCGAGGAGCGCCTCCTTGACCGCCAAACGACCGGGGTCCACCATGTCGTTGCCGCCCAGATGGATGATGATCAGGTCCAGGGACTTCTGTCCCTCGCGTTCTTTAATCTCCTCCACGAGCCGCCGCAGATGCCGGATGCGCATTCCTCCCACACCGTGCCACAAAAATTCAGCCCCATCCAAACTCGGTGGTTTCCGCACTCGCCGCCGTTGCACATGCCCAGCTGCCCGCCGCACGAACGAGTGACCCAACACCCACACCACCATTCTTGGCATACTAATAATCAGAGAGGAAATAGAAAAGTTAAGCAAAATCATGGCAAAAACATCTTGTCAAAGCAATTCAGGGCGTATGTAACGCCTAAAACAATCGGACGACCAGCGGCCCACTTTTTTGACCGCAGTAGATGACAACCCTGCTCCTGCCGCTAAAGTAGCCGCCCCTATCCTGAAGGAATGGGAAGAGTAACCCGTGCCCCCCAACCCCAGATCTACCAAGGCCCTCTGCAACACGGCCTTGAAATGGTATTGTGATACGCACTCGCCACTCTCATGGATGAACAGGGCGGATGGCTAAGTACTCTTGCATGCAGGCGACCGGGCATACCGGGGCACCCGGTGCAGGGCACAGCTGAATCACCGCCCCCTTACCCGCCTGGTCGGTCTTAGATTTCGTAAGGATCACCACCAGTCCCCCATGTTCTATCCTAGTATCTTTAAACTGGATCCCCCCACCCTGGTTACTACGGGAGGACCCTACAATTTCACCCAGGCGGAAAGACCCATAAAATGCCAGGGAGAACACTGCTGCAAATAACTTGGCCTCAAATGCCGAGGTGCAAAGTCTAGGTAAGGCCCCAAGGATGTCCCTCAAAGTCCTAACATCTAAAGGGCGTCTGCAATCCCGCTTAGGGCCCTCCAGCCTGGCCCATCCAGATAAAGCCTTCCTAACCACAAATGAGGCCCCAGGATCATGAGAACCCACTAATCTAGCAAAGAAGCCTACCGCTGAAACATGAGCCCTAGCATAAGAGAGAGACCTGCCCTGGTCCCTGATTTTTTGCAGGAAGGAATACATGGCTTGATCAGAGAACCAGCTTGTGATGCCCGCCTCCTGCACCAACGTCCTGTAAGTAAAAAAACCCTGCTGATAACCAGCCCGAGTGCGGTCACTCAATGAGGCACCTACCAGCCCCGCTAGAGCGGGGCTCCAATCCTCCACAGTGATGGTGGAAACCCTGTCATCTCGTCCTCCGCCTCCGGGTGGTACCTCCGGAACTCCTGCAACTTGGAACGAGACAAAGCATCAGCAGCGTGATTGTCAACGCCCGGGTTGTGTGCAGCCCTGAACAGTAAATTCAACCTTAGACATTCCAACACCAGGTGTTTCAGCAATCTCAACACATGTTTACACGTAGCACCCTGCCTGTTGATGGCCTCGACCACAGCCATGTTGTCTGACCAAAAGATAACAGATCTATTCCTGAAGCGCTCAGCCCAAATGGTCACTGCTACCAGGATCGGGAACAGCTCTAAGAATGCAATGTTCTTAGTCAAACCCCTCTCATGCCACTTCATTGGCCACTCAGCCCCACACCAATGAGGACCCAGGACTGCTCCAAACCCAATGCTACCAGCCGCATCTGTGAACAACCCCAGTTCCTTGCTAGACACCCCAGGCGCCGGCCAAACAATAGAGCCGTTAAAGTTTGCCAAAAAATTCTGCCACACCTTCAAATCGTTCCTCACCTCCGCCTGGAGGCTCACCCTGTGGTGCTTCTGGGACAGGCCGACCATAGCTCTGGCAATTGATCTCGAGAAAGGGCGTCCCATTGGGATGATCCTTAGGGCGAAGTTTAGCTGACCCACTAGGACCTGCAACTGGTGTAAAGTCACTTTAGGGGAGGCCAACGCCGCCTCAATGGCCTGGGAAAATGCCTGAACTTTATCTGGGGGCAGCCTGCACTCACCAGCCACTGTGTCAATCTCTATGCCCAGGAAGGACATACATGTCGCTGGGCCCACCGTCTTCCCTGGAGCCAGGGGTATCTTAAACTCCTGAAACATGGCCACTAACTGTTCTAAAGCCTGTTCACAATCTACAGAGGCCGCCGGCCCCATTACCATAAAGTCGTCTAAGTAATGCACTACCTCCTTACAACCTGTCCTATGTGAGAACAACCATTGGAGCATTGAGCTGAAAGTTTAAAAATATCTGCAAGACACAGCACACCCCATAGGCATACACCGGTCATAATAAAACTGGCGATCCAACTGGAAACCCAACAGGTGATAATCACCCGGGTGTACAGGCAAAAGGCGAAAGGCTGATTCTATGTCTGTCTTGGCCATGATGGCCCCCGGGCCTAGGTCCCTCAACCTCTTCAGGGCAGCATCAAATGAGGAATAAGTCACTGAACAAAGGGCAGGATCGATGGCATCGTTCACAGAAGACCCTCTAGGTGCTGACAGGTTGTGGATCATCCTAAATTGACCTGGCTCTTTCTTGGGCACCACCCCCAAAGGAGAGCACACATAACCAGGTAGGGGGGGGGGAGTCAGGAAAGGGCCTGCTACCCGCCCCAACCCTAGCTCTTTGTCTATTTTCGATTTCACTACTGCCAGCTGAGCCCGTGCAGAAAGCAAATTATTGCAATATTCTACAGAGGGGACGTCTTGAGCTGGAATGCGGAAACCTTCTGAAAAACCCAAATATAATAACTCGGCTGCTGACCAGTCAGGATACTGATTCAGCCAATAAATCAGTTTCCCGATGTCCACAGGAGTGGGCAACTTAAGGCTGGGGAGGCTTGATCTCCTTGCCCCCTCCCCCCCTCTCTTTAGATTTTTTAATACATTTGAACTCTGGATGCGAGTGGTGTCCGCAGTAGGAGCACACATGCTTGAACTTGCACTTATCTGTGGGCCAGGTGCACGTCTTTTTGTTGAAGGCCCAGCAAGTCCCTCTCTTCTCCCTGGGCCCCCCTTGTGAAGTCCGAAAGGGCTGCCTATTGGATTGGAACCCCCCAGACTTGCCATTTACACTCTCTAGCCAGACATTGACTTCCACTTGGTCCCAACCCATGTCAGGGTCCTGCACCTTTTCCCATCTAAAGTCTCTATCATAGTCCAACCACGCAGAACCCCCATGAGTCGTGTGTGCCTTCAAAATCTTATGCATATAATACACCAAAGATGCTGCTAACTCTGGTTTCTTTTCAATCACCGTCATGAACACCTGAAAACCAAAAAGCCAGTTTGTAATGGACTCTTCCACTCTCGGTCTCCTATCCTTGGAAGAGCTATCCTTCCCATCCCTTTCCTTGTACTCCACTTCCCATCTTTTGGGTCGAATGAGAGAAAACACATCCACATATTCCCCTTTCCAAATCTTCTCTTTAACTTCCAGGGACACATGTGTTGCCAAGCGGCCAGGTTTAGACAGGACATAACCCTGCCCTCCCTCAGTCTTAGCCCCTCCGGCTGGTACACTACTCCTGCCCTCAGGCTTACCTCCTGAAGACGCTGAATCAATCGCCACTGATGGGGTCGTCTGTTGTCCTAACTGCACACTGGATCCCTGTGCTTTGACCAGCATGGCCAGCTGCGCTCTAATCTCGTTGAGGGTGGCGTCCTCCGCCGTACTTGGAGCCCATGGAGCGACTGCCGTAGTTGCGGCAACTGCCACCGGGATGGGGGTGGGGGCTATCGCCACCGGCGTCGCCCCAACCCCCCCTACCTCCTGAACCTTGGGACCTGGTGTTATTGCTCTTAAGGCACTTAATATTTCTGCCAGCGGGCCTGTAGCGGCACCCCCTGGTTGAGGGGCTACTGGTGCTGCTGGTTGAGGGGCTACTGGTGCTGCTGTGCCAGGTGGATTCACCCCTCCCCCCGTGGCCGGTACCGGTGCAAGGGCAGCCAACGCCCCCCGAATCTCCGCTAAAATCGCCCCTGTCCCGTCCTCAGATGGACCTACAGGGTGGGGCGTCGGTGGTACACAATGAGGGCTGCTGGGCGGTACCAATGGCGGAATTTCTGGCTGTCTAGGCGGGGGTATGATCAGGACATCGGGTTCAAGGGGCACAACCTTAGGGGGGAACTTAACCCGGCTTGCTGCCTTCTTATTTTTGTCTCGCCCGCCTTGTTTCTGAACTCTGGGTTTTTTCACTAAGGGGGGGAAAGCCGCCCTGGGGGGGGGGGGGGACACCCGGCCTCCGGGGACGCTCCTCCACTACCTCAGGCTCCGCCTCGGATTCTGGGGGTTGCTTATCTCCCTCTCCCTCGCTGCTATCCCCGCTGCAATCTAGCTTCGCTAATAATACTTTCAAGATCTCGGGATCCTTACCCTTGCGCTTCTGCTTCAGGCCCTTGGGCGGCGTGCTGCCTGCTGAATTTGCGCGGGAAATTATGAGTTCGCAGCCACGCGCACACTACGGGGCCTCGCGCGCCCTACCAAGCCCCCTCACTGAGCGCCGCTACCGCAAACCCCCTCCCGCCTTCGCAGCTCGCACCAGGCGGCAGGCAAGGGGCGTCGGAGCTCGCTCTCCTATTATCTACACACGCTGCAGCCTGCGCGGGCCCCAGAGATGCCCAGGAAGCGGACTCACCAAGGAGGAGGGCGAACCCTGAGACCCACCCACGCCTACAGCCTCGAGAGCCCCGACACCTTACCTGCCGCGCTGGTCGCTGCTGATTCACGCCGCTCCGACCACAGCTCTGCTCCGCCCTGCTCGCACTCCTCGGGAACCGCCGCCCACACGTCCTTCGACACCACGAGGGGGAAAAGGCGATGACTATGGGGCAGGGGAAGCTACCGGATGGGACCGAACTAACACTCTGTTAAAATTAAAGTTAAAGAAAATAGGCTAACGAGCCCGGAGGTGAGGTCCAGCAGGTGCGAGCAGGTCACGACGCAGGCGAGGAAAGAGGCCGATCTGACTGATCTAGTGACCTAAATAGGTCACTGCCTCTAACCCCGCCTACGCCGGAAGCGCGTCCCCGCCGCCCAACCCGGAAGGACTTCCTCTCGCCCGGCCGGCCTCCCATAGGGTGGCCGGCCGCCTACTCTCGACAAGTGGCGTGCGTGGGCCGGGGGGCCGGCCCCTAAAGGCGGGCTCGTCTATCCTCGCCCTGGGTATTACCTGAAGCCCAAACACTGGGAAGGCCCAATCATGTCACTAAGTGAACCACAGTCTTTCTAGTAGTAAAAGGCATAGTCTGGAGCCCAGGCTGTGATTCCGGGTGTAGTTTTGTTTACAAGCATGCGTTTGAATAAAAATACTTCCAGTTGTTAAACTGCATTTCAAACAGGATAGGGAACCTGATCCAGGTCCCCAGTTGGTTAGTAGGGCCTGCACGGAAGGATTGTAAAGTGACTCCACCTAGTGAAAATATAAAAATAAAAGTGAGCATTCCCAGGGTCCAGCTTGATGGCCAGTTTTTACTAGAAAGTGTTTTTGGTATAAAAAGTGCAGTTTAAAGTCTGTAGTCCCCTAAAACCCCCCTTTGCAAGTGACACACACAATTCTAGATGTCATTAAAGACAATCATTTGCTTAAATAGTAATACTCTTTTCAAGGTCACTATATGGTTCTTCCTACATACTGCTTATAGAACCAAGTGGAAATTTGCGTAATTAATATAAATGACTTGTTATCTAAATTTTAATATCAATTGATAGCTCGATTTTAACATGCAGATAGTGGTTCTGAGATTTCAGTGCTTACTGCTGAAACATGTAGTGATATGAAGACCACATTTTCAAAACGGGGAAGGCTGTCTCCGCTTCCATCTTTCCTTCCTTCGACAAATAGAAAATCGATTACGATTAGATTGATTAGTAGCAAGACCTGTTGTTTATAAGTTAGACATTTCAGAAGTGCACTGTTGAGTTCTGTATGAAAATAAATTATTGTTGTTCAATAATTCGTCTGTTGACAATGCATCTGCAATATAAAAGTGATAGCACCAACCATGAGTCAGCTCGAGCATGTGTTTTGATGCTTCCTGTGGGGTTGTCTCTTTCAGGAGAGTACATAAAGACATGGAGGCCGAGGTATTTTCTGCTGAAGTCAGATGGTACTTTTATTGGTTACAAAGAACGCCCCCAAGATGTTGACCAAATGGAAACCCCCTTAAACAACTTCTCCGTGGCAAGTAAGCAATCTCACGTTTTTTTCCTAGAATACATAGAAAGCAATCTGAAAGTAAGTTCTTTATGAAGTAAAAATGTGCCTGTTTAATGTGTTAAGTTTGTTTAATCCTTCTAATAGTAAGATTTGTTCAGTTTAATTATTGACAAAATGGATTTTATTATCAACTGTGCACTTTCATGCATGTTTTCCAAACTCGTTTTCAAACTATAGTGACCTATTTAGTGCATCTAAATTGATTCATTTAAATAAATTAAAATAACTGAAAAACCGGATGCCCAAATCACGAAAAAGTATTAAATCTGAACCTCGAAGTACTGCCAGGAGAACAGACCTTGCAGATTTACTATTTTTCGATATTTCCAAACTGACTATAGTACAATAGTACATGTAGCTACTACTGCTAGTTGACATGTCTGTATGTCACTTGTGAGACTGCTATAGCTTGCATCATCCACATTCATTAGACACCCACAAACTTTTGTGGGTTTTCCATTCCCCTTCCGAACCCTTTGCTTGAGTACACTTCTGAGTATTTTTTTGTGGCGGGAATAAGTCAGAGAAGAGTTTGAGAATGCCCATAAACCTGTATGGTTGTCAGCTTTTACAAAGTCACTAGGCGAACCAGGTCTTCATCTGCCCACTTCCCACATGCACAATTGTACGCAGTTGTGACATTCAGTTACATAGAAATAAATGCATTTAGTCCTACTAGGTATCCTTTTGTAGATACTGGTGAGGCTTAAATGGAGCCTTTAAAGGAATGTTTATGGCAGAAAATGGCTTTGTGTATAAGGCCTCTTGCTGGTACTTGTCCACCTCTGGCTCTGATTAACAGACATGTGCAAATGAGGAAACCGAAGGTGGTTGTTTGCACCATGTGCTTAAGTGTTTTAGACAGGTCTGTGTTTTGGCTGCCTTTTTGGCTAGCTCTTCCAACTTCCCTATAATGTCCTGTAATGTACAAAAAATGAGTCCCCCCAACCTGTTTGAGATTTAAATATTTTACTTTCATCGCAGTTGTGTCTTGGACTGTAGTAAGCTGCAGTTTCTCTCCTTTGTTAAACGCTCTGTTGTGATTCTGTGGAATGAGAAAGGCTATACAAATCCCGCGTTCTGAATTAATGTTCTTTTGAATGTTTGTATGTATCAGTAAAAACTGTTTCCTAGGTTTTTCACAACTCATGGTTAGTTGCTAAAAGAGCCCTCTGCAAACGCTTTCGATACACCACTGTTACACAAAACTAACTTTTGAAAGTAGGCCACCAATGCCTTCATTGCTCATAGCCTAAACCAGTCTCATCTTCACGGGAGACTGACCTTGCAGTTTGGGCTGTATGGTTCCTGTTGAGCCAGGACCTAGGCTGATATGTATATAGCTGGTTCCTGTCTGAGGTGGCATGGTGGGGAAAAACAATGGGCTGAATTATGGGCTAGAGTTATTACCAGTGGGTGAGATTAATTCAAGCAATGCACTCATTCCTTTTTATGTCGTAGGCATGGGGACATTCAGAAAGTTGACCTAGGAATGCATTCCGCCCGTTGCTTACCATTGGCTTTGTGGTTGGTAGCTCACATTTTCTGGCTTTCTATTTGCTGGTTTTATTTGCTTTAGGCTTCCCGGCTCGAGTTTGTACCTCCCTTTGCCCAAAACTGGTTTAATGTATTCTTCCACGAACTGGCTTTCTATAAACAGTCCTTTGAACCTTGTTCTTATCTTGTCATATTTGCTCTGCATTTGAAGACCAATGTCAAATGTCAGGCTGTCTTTCAGGGAGTTTGGTGTTTATTTTTCTTTCTCTGGCTTCTAAGTGAAAGTGTTTATGTGGCCTCCGGGGGTCCTGCTTGAGAAAGGCTGTACAATGTTATTTTGTTTTTCTAGCACACAACAGAATTTAAATGTCTGTAAGTGAACTGTGCTGATGATCCAATCAATACATTGAGTGATGACAATTCCACACATTATCGTTTGTGCACTGTATACTTTTATCAGAAAATTGTATGTAAGTGCAAATGTAATGGTCATTTCAATTGACAATGTGTTGCTGTAATGGTAGTATGCTACTATACCATGCTTACTCGACGTTCCCTCCCACTCCACTCTACACCACTGCACTCTGCACCACTCCACACTAAGCTGCTCCACTTTCTCTACGCCTCTCTACTCTATACCAATGCACTCTACTGTGCCCCACTACACTCTTCGCCACTGCACTCTACATACCTCTCCATGTCTCCCTACTTTGGAACAAAGCACTCTACTCTGTACCACTCCACTGTACGCCAGAGCACTCTTTGCAAATCTCCTCTATGCCAATCTAATCTACTCTGCACCACTACACTCAACACCCTCCCCTCTACACCACTGCACTCTATGCCAACGGACTCTACACCAATTTACTTAAAACCAATGCACTCTACACCAAACTATTCTGCCCCACTGGACTCTACACCACTGCACTGTATGTCATTTTACTCATCAGTTTACTCTGTGCCTCTCTACTTTGCAACACTGCACTCTACGCCACGCTACTCTGCGCCATTGTACTCTACGCCACTCTAACCGCACCACTGCACTCTACAACAGTGTACTCGGCAACACTGCACTCTCTACTACTCTGCTTTATGCCACTCAATGCCACTCTAATCTACTCTGCACCACTGCACTCAACGACACTCTACTCTGCACCATTGCACTCTATGCCACTTCACTCTTCTCTGAAACAATTTACTTTATTCCACTGCAGTTTATGAAACTCTATTGCACTCTGCGCCACTCCACGCCACTTTACTCAAAACCAATACAGTCTACGACATTGCACTCTCTGCCAATCTACTATGCACCACTTCACCGTACACCACAATAGTCTACGCCACTCTACAACATTGCACTGTACGTCACTTTACTCTGCACCACCGTATGCCACTGCACTCTACACCATTGCACTCTATTCTAATGCACTCTATGCCACTCTACTCTACACTACTTCACTTTACAACACTCTCTGCCACTGCACTTTCTGCCACTGCACTCTCTGCCTCTCAACTCTACTCTGTGCCTCTCAACTCTACTCTGTGCCCGTGCCCTCTACCCCCTCTACTATGCACCACTGCAGTCTACATCTTTCACCCTTCATAAAGCGTTCAATGACTTTTACAAGATTGCTTCTAAATAGTACAGCATTCTGTTTTATGTCGACAAAAGAACACAACCTATTTGTCATCAAAATAAACTGAACTCAGAAGTTTTCTCTTTTCATAAAACAGATATTTGTTAACATGTCTGCACTCAACTAGTGAGTGAGACCTAATTCAATGCAAAGTTTGACCTATTCTTACCATCAGTGATACTTAAAATGCCTTGGATCGACCGTTTTCTTTTGTGAAGGTGAAGGGTGGAATTGCTGGTTGGCGCCATTAATTTTCTGGCACCTGCGGCGCCTAAAAAATATCACTAATGTAAGAAAGAAGATGGCCTTTTCTGGGGATAAAAAGTATGTTACCAAAAATATGGATCCCGTACGTCTTCTTTATAATAAAATGCACTTTGTGGTTGTATTTTCAGAAAATGGCATGCTCATTTTTAGACGGCTAGCAAAGGTGGAAATCACTTTAATTGTCATAAATGAAATGTTGAGATTAATTGCGAATAGACTGTGCAAAATTTCAATGATAAGCTAGGAGATATTTATGAAAAAATACATATAAAATATAATTAAAAGGTGAATCTAGAGAAAAATTAGTATCTTTTTGAGAAAAGAGATCCGTGACGTTTGGAGAAAAATGATGCTTGTGTTATGGCATAATTTTGAGTCACGTGATAAATGCTTCCTAATGTACTCGGAGGCAACCAAAACAGATGCAAAACTGTATATCACCGAACACAAGAAGTTGCAGCCTTCATGTAAATTCCACTTCATTTGGCAGCCCTGCTCTCCGTCCCGATAACAGAAACGTGCTAGTGACCACTTCACTTCCCGGTGAAAGTCCAATGCTAAGTCCATGTTGAAACACAAGCATAAAAAAGTGAGACAAGACTGACATCTGAGCGCCTACTCATTGCAGTCAGTGGTGGGATGGGATAGTCCCAAATCAAGGTCCGTGGCGAAGGAGCCGATTCCTCAGTTTGTCCCTGATGCTGTTGGGGGCGGTCTTCAACCCCTCAGTTGACCGAAGCCTTCAAAGAGGCCTGTTAGGACGCAGGTGGCTAGATGTCATAAACCAAGACTGATGCCTGGTGATCTGGATTTTTTAAACTAAGCACCCCACTCCACAGAGCCATATTGTACAGGTCACGACCATAAGGCAAACCCTAACTAATATTCGGCCAATTCTCCGAACAGACAATTCAAAAGGATTGCTGCTTTTGGCAAATGTATGTTTTCTTCTGCCAGTTTGGCACTGAGATCCATGAATGCAGTCTGTGTAGTGGGCTTATTCACAAATGCCCTTTAGGGACTGGCCAATTATATCTTGCATGCAAAACTGGAGGAACATAGGTCTTCATTGGCTCAAATGATACATGAGTAGGACGCGGCTGCTTTGAATACCATGGATTGCACTGGCTTGGCGATTGATATTAGTGCTGTCCTTCATAGATATGCCTGGATGAGGTCCACCAGGTTTTCCGGTGATGACTGAAGTGCCCTTTGATGAGTCACAGAGAGAAGATAGACTCCACTCTGGAATGCTTTAAGGAGGTACAGTGCATTGTTTGGGGTTGTTGACCCCCTCCCAAATAATTTCCATACCAGTGCCAGAAATTTAGGGGATATTCTGGGTGACTGGCCTTTAGTCACAAGCAGACTTCCCTTAGACATATTTGCATATTTCCGACTTCAGCAGGCTGTCAAGGCCTGCTGTAATTCGAGGGAGAAAGAAAGGTTCCACCTGATAACCCAACTGTACCGCACTGCAGCTGCCAGGGTTTGTATTGCCTAACTACAAATTGCTCACAGGACAAATGTCCGCATTTGTATCATCAAAGCAAACCGGGAGAAGAACAAAATAGACCGAGGCATCCTTCTCACCAATGACCAGGGCCAGCAGGGACATTAGTCTTCCACATCCTCCATCCCTGCTACAACAGCCAACAAACTGCTTTAGTTTGCCATCAACAGCACATGCCCAACCAGTGCAACAAGATTCAGCACTTCTCTTGGGTTGGCGATCCACCCTTTGTGACATAGGGATCTTGCAAATTGTTCTAGGATTCTGCACACTATATTTTCTCTCCTTCCCACTCCTCACTATCCTTCTCACACCAGCATGAATTTCAGCAGATCTGTTTATCCTACTACAAGAGGTTCACCAGTTTTCCTAGTGAGCCATAGAGAGTCACCAAATTCAGATAAACAGTTATTTTCAATTTTATTTATTTATTTGAGTTTTATATAAGTGTTTGCTAGACCAGAGGTATCAAAGCGCTTTACATGAGGTTCCACATTGTTACAAAGTTACATTAGTTACAAGTTACATCTGTTGCTGGAAACATTATCATAGAAGACCAGAAGTTAAGTGGAGAGTAGAAGGGTAAGGAAGAAGGGTAAGAGGTAGATAAGGTGGAAAGATGAAGAAAGGTCTGCTAAAAGTCCGGCTGAGTAGGTGACTGCCGAGGGGGAATCAGCAGCCCATCTCCTCAATAGCTAGCAAGGTAGCTCCACCGGGCATTGGCCAAAATGCTAGGTCTCAACAGGTTCAGTGTCCTGATGGGGGGGGCCAGATGGGGGATATACTTGAGGTCTGGACGATGTCCAATTTGTGTCCAAGCGTAGTAGCTCATCGTGGTAAAGGACCACTGTGGAGGCCATCTTGAGGTCAAGCAAGAGGTTCTGCCCCTGCTGTTCTATTCAGCTGAACCCCATTTTTATCTTTCTCCTTTGTATTCTCAGGAGCCTCAAGGGTAATTCCCACCGTTCTTTAGGTGTCTCCTGGGCTGTCTCAGTAGGATACTCCTCCTTGCTGCCTATTAGCTGCCATTTTAGGGTCAGGGTTGCAGGAAGAGTACTTTTGGTGCCTTCAGCCGGGGCCAGGAGGGAGGTTGCCACGCCGCTTTTTGGAGGTTTGTCTGGGCGCCTGAGACCATACAGGCAGAATCTCCAGGGGCCGGGACTTAGAAGAATATTTTCTCATCCTGAGAAAGGACCGGACCTCTGACCACTAAACATCTTTCTGCTTAAGAAGTAAACAAGACTGGTCATGTTGGCTGAAATCTTATGTCCAGTTGAACCAGGATACTGGATAATGTCAATGGATTTGCAGGATGCATATTTTCGTATGCCGGTTCTGCAGTCCCACATCATTATCGGAGGGTCAGGGTGAGCCAGGAGCATTTTCAGTTTGCCGTACTCCCTTTTGGCCTCACCAGCATCCCTCGGATGTTCATACAAGTGATGGTGGTGGTCGGTGTCCATCTTTGGAGGTAGCGATTTGGTGTATTCTCTTACGTTGATGAATGGCTACTGAAGGCAGGTTTCCTGTACTTGGTTCTAGACAACCTCTGGACAATGGCAGAACTTTCATCATAGTTGGCTTTCACCTTAAGAGCTTAGGCCCCAGCTGATTTCCTCAAAGAGGCATCCATTTATTTGGGTGATCCTGGACAAAGTGGACTTCAGGGCCTTTCCTCTCCTACAATGAGTGCAGGACTTTTTGCCTATAATCCAGATATTTCAGACTTGAGCCTTGATTCAGGTGAGGGTGGCTTTAGCACATGCGAGCACTGCAGAGGAACCTAAAATCCATTAGGGCCCAGCATCAAGGCTTTTTTCTGACACCATCCAGCTTGAAAAGAAATTGAGAGCCAACCACAACACCACAGACATAACTACCTACAAGGCTACAATCTGATGCTATCACCAGCAAACAAGACATTAAAAAAAGCACTAGTGGACCGTATTGAAGGAAGCTCTGTTAGCTGCAAGGAGATTTTATGGATTGTTAAGGATTTCACCTCACCATAAGCCGCTGTCAACAACATTGCTTGCTGCCTCCCAACAACTTTGTGACTACCTATCCAACTTCTTCCAGAGCAAAATTGCAAACATCTACAGCAACTTTGCACACCTACCCAATCGCAGAGAACTCGTTACTAACCTGCCCACCAGCAACCAAGATGACCACCTAACCAAATGGACAATCTCACCAGAAACAACACAGCTGCAATCATACGGACCATCCACTCAGGGCTCCCAAAAGATCAATACCCCCTCTACATCTACAACCTGGGAACATCACCAATCAGCACCATCCTTAACCACATCAACAACACCTCCATCACATCTTCCACTTTTCCGGATGAATGGATACTTGAAGAATTCCACTCCTTCCACTGCCGACCCAAATCAACTGAGCAACTTTTGACCCACCTCCATGCTCCCCTATCTTAACCCACCATCTTATTGACAACACTCAATCAGGATTCAGAAAGAACAGCACCGAAATAAGTTTCGGACACCAACGATATTTGAATCATCATGGACCGAGGAGAAACAGCGGCCCTCATCCTGCTCAACCTCCCTGCATCCTTCAGCACTGTCTCCTATAACGCCTTCATCAGAAGACTCCACGAAATTAGCATAGAAGGATCTGCTCTCAAATGGATCTGTTCCTCCCTCATGGAAAGAACCTGAGGGGTCTGGCTGCCAACCTTAACATCTGAGACCAAGAGATTAATATGCAGAGCCCCACGGGGATCGGCCCTCAACCCCACCCATTTCAAAATATACATGACACCGCTTGCCAACTTTATTCGATCACAAAGCATGACTGTCATCTTTGGAGCCAATGGCACCCAACTCATGCTCTCCCTGACTGACAAGACAACCACCACCAGGACCAACTTCACCAACTGCATGACCATGTTAGAAGACTGGATGCAAAACTACTGCCTGAAGCTCAACTACAGCAAGACTAATGTACTGGTCTTTGGTAATAAGACCTCCCCATGAGAGTCTACCTGTTGGAAATCTGAGCTAGGGCCAACACCCATACTCGCAGACCACACAAGAAATCTAGGGAACATCCCAGAAGACCAGCTCAACATGACAGCTGAAAGTCAGCGCAGTGTGTACCTACTGCGAAAGATCTTCAGTTGGTTGTCTCAGCACAACAGTTGGACCGTCATGCAATTACTCATCACCAGTGGGCTGGGCTATGGCAGCACACTCTACGCCATACTCTCAAAACAACTCCTGCACAGACGCCAGACCATCCAGAATACTGCTGCAAGACTCTTACTAGACCTCCCACGCTTCAGTAACATCCCACTGCACCTCAAGAAGCTTTATTGGCCCAGATTCACAAGCACAGACAATTAAAATTTCTCATGCACACATACAAAGCCTTACACAACACAAAACCAGAATACATGAACAGCTGCATACTTTCACCAACCCACCAGACACCTACCTTCTGCTTCACTCTCACTCGAACACATTCCCCGCATCTCCAAAGCAAAACTGGAAGTCGCTCAGTATCCTACATCACACCCAAGACATAGAAGGACCTCCCTCAACACATCAGAGTCTTAGTTCTTTAGTTCCTCAGAGAGCTGAAGACCTGGCCCTTCGTATAAGTACCTTGGGATCACATACCTGCCCAAGTGCCTTATATCTTCTTGGGTGATTAGTGCACAATACAAATCAGCATAACATAACATCCAGGTCTTGGAGGAGGCTGCATATGTGTCCTCTAAAGTGGCTACCATCACAGGAGGGTCACCTTTCTAAGCAGCAGGGCAGAGCCCTCCACATGAATCTGCACATCTTACACCTCCATGTATGGAACTGGAGCGGCAGCAGTTTACTACCTTTGATCTGTTGCCTGAAGTGTATATCGGTCTTGATATTTTTCATATGTATGCATTTTAAACTTATGCACCGACTATCCCTGTATCTCCTGATCTTGAAGACTATTTTCCTCATTGTGATTACGTCAGTTCAGTGCTAGAGTGAACTGCAGGCGTGTCAACACAGCAACCCTACACCACATTTGATTTATATAAATTGGAGCTGAGGACTCAGGCAGCCTTTTTACCAGTAGTCTTGACTTCCTTCAAAGTTATACGAGCCATTACTTTGCCAGCGTTTTTGTGTTTCCCCTCGCCCCTCCAAAGATGAGGAAAAGCTTTTTTAGCTGGACTTTTTCATATCATGAACAACTGAGCAGACACATATTTTTGTGGGGATCTCTAGAGCAAAGAAGAGAAGCCTGTGCAGAAGAGGACCTTTTCGAGGTACAAAAGGTTAAGATCTGCTACGCACTGGAAAAGAAGTAGCCGCCAAAAAGTCTGGGGACCTATTCCATCTGGACCAAGGCTGCTACCAATTTGTTTGAGCAGATGTTCCTGTCCTTGATATCTGCCAAGCAAGTTCGCCAAGTATATGTAGAATTCTGAAAAACAAAATTGGTGATTTTTTATTTGCAATCAAAAGAAAATCTACACCTAAAAAATGTCAACTTGAAAAAAGTATTTTGCTCAACTGTTTGCACAATCACAAAATTTGTATATTTCTCAGTGGCATCTTTTAGTAAAATGTGTGTAACGCATACCAACATTTGAAAAATAAATTGAGAGAGAATCAGTGTGAACCCATTATGGACAACTTAAAAATACGTTAGAGACCCAATTCTTAAAGAGGGACACAAAAGTGGGCCCACAAGTATATGCCCTTGTATTGATGTAGAGTTACCATTTTTCAGGATTTCACAGACGCTTCCTAAAGTATGCCTGGAAAACGCACTTCTAGCAAATGTTTGTGAATTCTGTTTTCTCATGAGAACGTGTACATCACGGATTTAAATTCCAGTGGGTGAACTTCACCTTTTGTTCTTCTGAGCTCAATGAAATGATTACCATTGAGTTGGGTAACAAAGAACATGTTATTTATGGATCAAGTGACCCCTAGATGAACATGTGCTTTACAAATTCACATGCAGTAATATATTTGCTCATGAGATAATCTGCTGCAGGATTACAAATTCACTTTTTCAGTACCTTCCATCACCTTCACCCCCACCCCCGAATTAGTTTTACTCCTGCCCTTGTCAGGAATACATTTCCAGCCTTTATTTTTTAGTGTGGGAAGAGGTTGGAGTGCTTTCCTTGGGCAAGTAGATATTTTATCAAATTCCACACCGCTGAGTCTGCACCATTCCGGCCTCTTTGGCATATCCTGCGCATGTCCTAATAAGTGTTCACTCGCACGTAAATTGCCATAACTGTGCACAAATAAATATTCCAACCCTATTAAGAATATGCTTCTTTCAAACCCCCCAGTCCTGTCGCAGTTGGACCAACAATGGCAAGAAACCCTTCTTGAGGACTGTTCTTGGATAGAAATCCTGGGAATTGGATACTGCTTTCTAGAACACTGTGTTCATCTATTTGGACTATGAATATAATACATATGCATAGCCAGTAAACTCCCCACCAGAATACCTGATCATTAAGTTTATAAATTGGCTTTTTATGCTGTGCACTACCCAATCAGTTCTCTGCATCCTTCATCTTATGTTGGGGGCATTTACGATTTGTTAATGCCAAAAGACACACAAAGTTTGACTGATAATAAGCAGTGTTAGCAAAGTTGCACCTTCTGTTTTGGGAAAAATTAGGAGTCTGGTCTTGGGCGCAAGATTACCTAATCTGGTTGATGCCAATCATCTGACTGCAGCTCTGAATGTTCAAGCAGACAGCCTGCATAGGTGTCACCTTGCCAAACACAAATGGATGCTTCACCCAGAAATAATATCTTCTGTCTCTGGGGTACATCTTAGGTGTACCCAACTGCCACTCGCAGCTCTGCCCAATGTTCTATGCCCTCCAGGATCTGTTGCAGGGAGCTTTGGGGAATGTGTTTCAGTTGAATTTGAACTTTCTGCTTCACTTTCTGCTCCCTCCATCCCCAATACCTTTGATTCCTTGGGTGCTGAGGAAGATTCAACCCGACCAGGCCCAAGTCATCTTAATTGTCCCAGACAAAATAAAAAGGGTGTGGTAAGCAGGCCTAATGCACCTTTCCGTGTACTCTCACCTCCATCTCTATTACAATCACAAGGGCAGTTATTGCACCCCAATCTCCAGATCCTCCGCGTTCATGCCTAGAGATTGAGTGGGGACACTCAAATGCTTTTGCTCTATCTCCTGAAGTTGTGGATATTATCCCAAGTGCCTGTAGATACTCCACCAAGGCAGTATATTCTGGGAGGTGGGGTAGGTTTGTCCAATGGCGTGCAGACAGTTCAGTAGACCCTCCTAAGGACTTCTTGTTGGACATATTATGCTTCGCCCTGCCATTAGCTCAAAAGGGGTGTACAGCTGAAACAGTAAAGAGTTCCTTATCTGCTTTGTTGGCCTTGCTTTGTCTTCCAGATGAACCATACCTGCTCAAATCACATAGTCACGAGGCTTCTGAAGGGCCTCACCATCATGTTCCATCTTTCTCCTTTCATAATGCCTAAATGAAATCTTAGTCTCGTTCTCACATTTTTAATGTATTCTCTGTTTGCACTCAAGCTTAGTTGCCAATTGTAACTGCTTATTTTTAAGATTGTTTTTGTAGTATCCGTTACCTCAATGAGACCTGCTAGTGAGTTGCAAGCGCTAACTGTCAATCCTTCTTCACTTTCTTTTTCCTTGACAAGCTAGTTCTTACAACCACAGCTGCTTTCCTCTCCAAGTTTGTTATACCCTTTTATATGGGGCAGTCCATCATACTTCCTGCTTTGTTCCCCTCCACATCTCACTAACTGGGAAGAGATGGTTCATTGGCTGGATCCCCAGAGAGAGGGGAGTTTTATATTGATCATACCAAGAATAAGATATATTCTATACCTTGGCTCACAAGGACCTCCCAAAAGACATCAGAACAGTGGAGTCCCCATTGCAGAGATCAGCAAGCAGCAACTTGTGCTTTCCGCTACACCTCCTCATAACTGCATTTGGAGGTGCGTAAGGGAGTCACGTCATATACACTCAATCAGTCCTTCATGACGTCTTAAATTAACCTGCCTTTCAAACTCAACTCCTTATTCAGGAATCTTTTTAAAATGTGCAGAAACTACAGGTAGAAGTTTCCATCAGAAGAAAGTTTCTTCCCTTTTAGTAACTATCTTCCTGGTGGATACTCGGATTGCAGATTCCTCACTGACCCTACCAACCACTCTTCCCCGTTTTTTAATTCTGGTTTGCTAATGTAGTTACCATTATTAAATCCCAAACAGCACCTTCTCAATCTGATGTAGCTCTCATGTTTGTAGTGAAGGCGTGTAAAAAATGGATTGGTAACTGATGCCACAGTGCCATGGAGGCACTTTATTGCTCCAGTGATGTCATTATGGTGTGGTTTCCGGCCCTCAAGTGGAGCCAATGTCCGTTACCAGCATGAACAGCTTCTGAAAAATTTCCACATTCAGTCTTGCCCGGTGCAGTGTCTTGCGTGTTAGCAATGATGGAACCCTTTTGGTTCTTGATGGACTCCGTAGAACTGTGACGTGAGTGTTAGGGCGTAATTCAACGAAGTCTGGTTTAGAATGCTGAGTTCGCAGTTACACACAGACAAAAATGTGTAATTCTAAGCTCTGTTTGTGGCTTAGTCATTGGCGGGTGCCCAGGCTGGGGAGGACCCTACATCTGGGACATTAAAAAAAGGTAAGGAATGTGCAGATATATATCGTATCCACCAGAAAGATCGTTACCAAAGGTAACTAAATTTTTTCATCCAGACTTCTCATAAGGTCTCATGCGAGTTCTGTAACATTTGCTACTTAATACTTGTTATATGTTACCCACCTTTTCAGCTATATTTTTTTGTGTGCTTGTATATCTTTAACTCGTATAATTTGGGGACAAGTGACAAACTGTATTGTGAAAGGGCTGAAAATATAATTTGTCTTCTAAAACATCTGTGCTACTTAATAGGAAGCTCACATGGTGTTCTGCTTAAATCCATTCCTTTTTAGGGGAAAGAATATCTGTTACAATTTTATATGCCGTTTTTTTTTTTTTTTAGTAGAAGCATTACTATTTCGTTGTCTTTTACCTCTCCCAAGTGATGTAATTCACAAGCACCAGATTTTCATGTTTAGATAAGTGTAATGATTGAACAGGGTAATTAGAGAGCATATTGTTTGCCATACATTAATGCTTTAATTGTGACATTCGTGAATTATTATGGTTATTAGCTGAAAAATCTCTATTATTAATCTCTCTAAATGTTTAAGTCATTGTAAAACATTGTCTGATCAGCAGCCTTTAACCCATGAATGAATACACCTGATTTAGAAGCAATTTCCTCATTTTAGTCCTCCTTGTTCAAAATGTAAATATCATACATTAACTTCAAAAGATGTTATAATGAATTTACTAACTGTGCTGCTAGTAAAGTTAAGAAATGACTTGTGATATTTCATTAAAATATCCTATTACAGAGCGGCAGTGGCCACTCTGTAGTTATATTTAGGGTTACCAGAGATAGGGATTTCTTGAATTTTGTCCCTTAACTTTGCACCCATATGACAAATCTCAGCGAAACTTTGCAGACCTGTTGCACATGTTACATTGTTGGAGGATTGAAAGTTTTGCTGCATTTGGTCAAGAGGGTGCAAAGAAAACAAGCATTTGCAATGCAATAGGTCTCGCATGTGATAAAGTTAGAGCTATTGGCATTGCAAATGTCCATGGTAGCGATAAAGCTTCCACTAACTAAGCATGCAAATGTTGTGAAAAATAAATGCAGCTTGCCAAAAAAAATGTTTTTCTTTAGGAAGCGAACACGCTTATGAAACAGGAACTTGTGATTAAAGTTAATGCAACTTAAAAATGTAGATTGGCGAACACAAGTAAAAGCACTGCTAAAATGCATACAGTAACTGTAACCATATTGATACATCTTGAAAATGCTGCACAGTGTGAGATCACGGAAGTTTGTTACTAAGTTGAAACGATCACTTCGAGGCAGGAGGCACATTTCTGATCAAAGACCTTTCAAGCTACATTTTATCCAATTCCGGGCAACTATTTTTTGCTTCCACACACATGCAGCTTAGTATGTAAACCATGAGAAAATGTAATACAATAAAGAAAATATTAAGACTGAACGAAGAGCCAAAACGTGCTCAGTGTGGAAACAGTCCAAACCCAAAATGAAACCCCTCATAATGAAGACGCCATGGGCAGAAACAGAAAACACTGCAGACGGCTAATAAACCTGCTCCAGGTGTCCCGTGAGACGAATTTAAAATGGTACAAATAAGGAGATTAAGAAAACGAAAAGCAACGGGAATCTACTGCTTACGTTCCGGCATGAAAAGCAAGAGACTGTAGACAAGACACGAGGACTGGGCATAAAAGACTACACTTGGGGTGAAGCCATGGTCCTCTAGGAATGGAGAAGCTGCTAGGAGGGATACATTGGGCAGCCTGGCTCCCTGGAGAGCAGCTGGGTTTGCATAGTTTCGGGGTGGGGTTTGCCCCAACAAGCTACTGTGGGAACAGTTGCCCAAAGCAAAGGCTATCCTACTGAGCAAAGTAAGCTGCAATGAGGAGGATACGCGCGCGCACACATGACCTGATTTTAACTCCCGTTATAGGGAAGCGCCTGGTGGATGTCCGCAGCGAGCTGCCCCTTCCACAATTGCCCCTCTAGCTCCATGGCACGGGAGAGGATCAGTTCCGGGACCCCCGTGCACTGCTCTGACTTGTGGGTTCAAGAAGAAAAATGAATGTGAAAGTGAAAAACAATGACGAAGAGAAAACTTTACATCAACCTCTTAAATGCTACTTCGTTTGCCTCCAGTTAAAGGGGCCCAGTCGTGTTCCGACAGCCTTCCTCGTCCATCAGCTGCCAGTATTTGTGCAGGACCGCGGATTAATTGCAAATCTGCTAAAGAAAGACTGATATAAATGCCAGTTTGTAGAGCATGCACAGGTTGTTCCAGTGCAGAAGGGCAGTTCTGTGAATTAAGCATGCCATTTGTGGTAGTACTATAGAGGTGCCTCACTCAGGTCACTGCACGTCAATCATATTTATTTTGCGCTAATTGCAGGTTCCATTGAGGCGGTGACCCGCCCTCCGGGAAAAAAGTCAAAAGCTAATTAGATTCCAATCATCATTGATATCGATGTCCTGATGAACGGGAATGTCAATCATAATATTTATTTTGTGCTAATTACAAGTTTCATTGGGGAAACCGTCCCAGTTTACCATACTTAAATGCCCATTGCTCACAACTAAACTAGCACAAGAGACGACCGGCTCTGCATAGGAGAAACCCAGCAACTTTTCAAAGCACCACTCTCCTTTATCTGTGATATTGATAACACAATAACAAACCTTTTAAAGTTATGGCAAAGCGGCTGGCCCGTGAAGGGCGCCATGCTGATAAAAAAAAAGACAAAAGTGGGCGTTGTGCTCAAATATATAGTGAGGCGCCCTTGCTTATTAAATGTATGCACATGGCGGCCCGTGAAGGGCGCCATTATCACAACGCACTAGAAACAGGGAAAAAGAGTACTTTGGAGAAACAGATGAACAGTGCAAGCAGAGAGTAACTGTAGTTGGTTCGTGCTGCACTTCAAACAAGCATTGGCATAACCAATAGGTCTCGCCTTTGGGACCATATAAGTGTTTAGCCATGCAACAGTCGATGTTGTTGCACCAAGGCTATTGTGCTGCATACCTAATTACTTATAAGGTCCCAAAAGCGAGACCTATTGGCTATGCCAATGCTTGTTCATATATACCCTTGCTGATAAAATCTGGCTTGAATTATTGACTAGTGTAGCGGTTGTGCCATGGCAGCCATTGTGCTAGGTATCTACAAACTGTGGATAGCTCGTGTGTTGGTAATCCCAGATTTAGCAACTGTTGGGGGGCCTTTCCTGGGGGTATAAAGAACGAAGAATCAAAGTACTAGGTTAACAAAGTCATTGACTGTGTGTTATAGGCTGCCAAAGCCACGGTATGCTGTGAATGTGTGCTCTCCGCAGAGGTTTGTGGGTTTATTTACGTGAAGCGTTTAATGCACATTAAAGAAAAGGGAAAGAAAATAACTGACATATTTCAACATAAGTGAAAAAAGTTTGTCGTATTCACTACTAATGGTATGGAGTTTGTGGGGTGTCAGTGGTAGTTTTGGAATTTTTTTTCACACCCAGAAAGACTGAGAATCCCCCCGCATACACACACGCATCCCCTTTAACTAACACCACAGATGGAAGTACTTATTTACTTTTTTACCAACACGTTTTCCAAACTTTAAAAAAACACGATGTGGACAAGTGATTCAATATTACATGCACAGTGTTGGGAGGGTCGTTCAGCCGCAGGGGTCTGTTCCTGTACGCTCAGTATTCCAGTTTCAGCATGAGATGTAACCTCGCCTGTATCAGCGCTTTGTGAGAAAGAGAAAACAGAGGAAGAAGTCGGAAGGAAAGTGAGGGGGGAACTGAGAGGATAAATAAGAGACAAGCGAAAGTGAGGTGTTAACAGGACAGCGAGAGAGGTGCGAAAGAGCATACCAGGGGAGAGAGCACAAAACAGGGGCTGAGCCGGATTAATATTTAGCCCGCCTCGTAGGGGCGAGTCCTCTGCCGCTCTGCTCCCGTTCAGTCGGGTCGCCGGGGTGTTCCTGCTGCCTCCGACCGGGACTCCAGCCTATTGCAGGGAATAGGCAAAGTCACAAGCATTGAAGTGTGTCGGAGCCAACCACGGAGGCAAGGCAGCAGGCGCACTCAGTCTAGGAGCTCGGACATTCTCGGAAACACTGCTAGCAAGCGCTGGCTTGTGTGAAAGGGAGGTAAGGGTGAGGGGCATGGAGGGGCCCGGCAAGGCAGGTGAGGGGTGAGGATGCAGTCTGGACGCTGCGGGCTGCCTCAACGTTCAGAAGGGCGAGTGAGGGGCCAGGGCAGATGAGGGAGTCAAATGGTGTAGGTGCAGGAGCAGAGGCCACCCAGAGACCCGAGCGCAGGTGAAGGCATCAGAGGGGGTGGTGCAGAATCGGAGCAGAGGTGAAGATGCCTGTGAGGTAGGCGAGCGCAGAAGAGTGTTCAAGTGCCTATCCACGGGGACACGCAGGGTCTCCTGAGTAGGTGAGGGCAGCCAGGGAACGTAGAGCGGCAACCGGGCGAGAGCCAAAGCAGAACGTGTGGGTCTCTACTTAAGGTGGAGCGGATCGGACGTGGCTTCAAGGAGCACTCCCCAGTTGACCCCTGGTCACATCTGGGGGTGGTTCACTTGGACCCAGAGGTAAGAGGGGTGCGGGCAGAGTATTAAAGAATTAATACTTTTGCACCACAACAATGGTAGAGGTGCTTTTTTTGTGGTGATGGACTATGAATTCATAGCATGTAGGGCTTATATTTTTGCAAGGTGGGGTGGGGAGGCTCGAGTCTGAGGTGCCCACACCTTCACCCAGACTGCATCCAGCCAATGGTCATGCGACTGCAGGGTCAGTGTTCCACTAAGCCAGGGAAAGCTACCCCCATACTAAATAAATAACGTATCAAATCTCTGCAAGTCTGTCTAAATGTTGGTTGCTCTATATATTATGTATAAGATATTCGGAAAGCTGGCAATAATTTAGAGAGTTCAAATGCATGCCACATGAATCGTTCAGTGCGTGTTGCATGCTGTAATCACAGTGTCATTGTTCAGAAGGATGTCTGTCGTAGAAATCTGTGTAGAATCTCTGCAGGGCACAGTTTCCACAGGGAGAAGCAATAAACCAAAATATAGATGCCGGCATACTGCTCTTAATTCAAATGCATTTGTTTATGTATTTATTTTTAAAGGGCTGGCTTCCAAGGAACAGGAGGAAACAAGCATTTGGTGCGCGCGCGAGCAAGAAGTTCGGCCGCAACCGGGGAGTTGTGTGCGCGCGCACACAAAAAGTAAACAAACCCGGGAGTTGTGTGCGCTCGCGCGCTTAATGAGCATGACGGGGCAAGCCATATGGCACCTCTGCCCGTAATCGCGCGCCCGCGCTCATGCACGCAAGCTGTAGGTTGGCCATCGTAGCATTTTTTTTTAAGCCCTTACTAAAAGTCTCGCCAGCCCAGCGCATGCGTGTGCTGGGTCAGGCGAGACCTAAAATTGGAAGTGAGGTATTGCTCAGTGAACCATTTAAGAAGCAGGAAAGAGGAGCTATATTGTGTTGAATCA
Source organism: Lissotriton vulgaris (assembly GCF_964263255.1). Taxonomy (NCBI): domain Eukaryota; kingdom Metazoa; phylum Chordata; class Amphibia; order Caudata; family Salamandridae; genus Lissotriton; species Lissotriton vulgaris. The sequence goes on from NC_141697.1 coordinate 457,755,482, forward strand.
ATGGGAAAGCAACAGGAGGGGCATATGTCATTTTCCCCTCCAACAGTAGCAGGGAAGCCCAAAAAATAAACTAGACTGCATATGTTAAGTTTTAGATTTACTACATGAACAACTGAAAGAGCCACTTATGGTCGGATGCTAATGGAAACCTATAAACAAATCCTTAACAAATAGAATACATCTTATTCTACATGAGATGTCTTTGCATGCCCTCTGGCCCACAAAATAAAACTGTGCCCAACAAGGTAAAGATAAACCATCTTCCTTATGTTCTCCTGTGCGTCAAAATGGAAAAGTGACCCCCTAGCAGTGAGCTACATAAAGTACTATATGGAGGACATGATAATTGACCATTAGGAAAACAATAATAACCTTAATTGTTATAACAACGATTGGCTTTCATTCACTTTGGGCTTTAGATGTAGCACAATCCGACTAAAAGAAGCAAGTAAGCCCAAAAAATAAATTAGACTGCATAAGTGAAATTTCATAATTACTACTTGGTCAACTAAAAGACCAATTTATGGTCACATGATTATGTAAACCACTAAACAAAACCATAACCAATACAATAGATAAACATAAATAAATCACATTAAATCTGATTGCCACTATGTAGTTATAGTTAGTATTCCCAAATAGATATTCCTCAGATGTTAGCTCCCTAATAACTTTCCACCCTTTGATGAATCACCACAAAATTTTCCAGACCTATAGCTTTTTCTACATTTTGAGATGCAAATATTTGTGGTGAATCGTTAAGGGGGCACAAAAATGAAAGGGGGACCTAAAATATGTTATTCCATGAATGCATTTTCCATAGACTATTGTAAATGACGTAGTGCGAAAACAGCTGAATGGATTTACCTGAAATTTGGCATAATTATACTTTATGGTGCATAGATGATGCTTTCTGGGTACTGCAATTAAGTAGGTTATGTATTTTGTAAGTTAGAAGGAATTTAAACTTTGTGATATCTGTCACCGCAGTACTCTCGTGGAATTTCACGAAAGTTTGTGAAACTACTCACGGTACATTACATGGCTGTAAACTTATGTAAAAATTTATTAAAAAATATAGAAATAAATTTCCCTACCTATTAGCACTTTAATAAAGTGTTAATAGGTAGGGACTTGCGACTTACCTATATCTAGGCCCCTGACCCCAACACAACCAAAGTGTAGTCAAAACAATATGGCTGCCTTTTCATTCAAAAATAGCCATTACCAAATTATATACTGGCTTGTCATTGCCATGTACCACATTATACTGCACAGTTATCACAGTATACCATGGCCCATGTAGAAGTAAGGCCTAGCTGTATTATTGGATTGCAGTACCCTTGCGTCACTCATGGTGTTGCATGGCCAACGCAATACTAAAGTCAGATTTACAAAGCAATGTTAGGCCACCATGCATGGCCCTGTGTTGGTTGGTAAAACTGGGGAAACGCAAGGCAGTGCGTGCAGTTCGCTGTTTTGCGTTACTCTGAACACAATAATCTACATTGATGCTAAATTTCACACACACTGCTATGAGCAACTCGTAAATGCTGTTCCACTCTGCCATTCCACTGTATGCCACTCTGCTCTATGCTATTTCACTGTATGATGCTCCACCCCACTCCATTCTATGCTGTTTGATTGAACACCACTCCACTGTACGCTATTACACTCTACCCCATTCCAGTGTACGCCACTCCAGTCTACACCACTTCAGTGTATGCCACCACACTGTATGCTACTCCACCATACAGTATTTCAGTCTACGCCACTCTACTGTACACCTCTCCACTCTCCACTTTTCTATTGTATGCCACTCCCCTATATGCTACTCCACTACAGTGTAAAGTACTTGACTCTATGCCAGTCCATTGGACGCCACTCCACTCTACGATATGGTATTGCACCCTACCTCCCTCCATTGTACACCACTTCAGTCTATGTCGCTCCACTGTACGTCACAAAGCACTACACTTTTTTTCAGAAATAAAATCACCAAATATATTCAGCAAAGTAACCTCCACTCAAGATTGGCACCTCGCCTCAAAATCCCGCCATACAAGAAAAAAAAACTAAAGGTGATACACCTTTTTCTGTTCAAGCAGCCAAACTATAGAATGTATTACCCCAAACATAAGATCCATAGTTAACTATCTTATTTTTTGAAAACTACTCAAGGGTTGTCTCTTTCTTACATAACCACCATACTCAAAGGCTAATGTACAGCATAAATCTGTGTATATGAACTTTTTATAATTTGATTATATGCATGCATCTAGATTTGTGTATTGCCTTGTACAAATCTGTAGATCAATTGTTTTTTTAAAATTTATAGATATTCTTTGTGTACATAACAAATATATATATATATATATATATATATATCTATATATATATATATATATATATATGATTAACATATATGTAGGTCACTGCATAGTTTTCAAATAAGTTATAGTTATATGATTAGATGCTTATGGGTCTCTGTTTTATCTATCACAACATGTAAATATTATCATAACTATTTTATCTGCAAGTGCTTCACTATTGAAATATTGAGGAAAAGGTACAATTACAATAACAAAGTTATAAAAACACACAAATTGGCTTCATGTACAGCAACATTTGAAAGTCTGTGTTTGTAAAATACAACTTTAAATCTCAATTCATTATATTTCTTGTACATGTATACCCTTTCTATGTAGGTATGTATCTATATATTTATCACTTTACTCAAACTGTAAAAGAAAAATAAATCTTTTGACTCTCTCCAATGCACTACTCTGGCTCACCCTATACCTCTCTCAATATATCCTCTACCTCCACTCTCTGACTCACCCCAAACCTCATTCTAATCTTATGATCTCAAAAATAACCCTTGCTAGACTCTTCCCTCCTCTATCCCTCATTGACTCACACCAAACCTAATTTTACTAATATGATCTCCCAAACAACCCTCTCTAAATTCTTCCGTTGCGTATTCCTCCTTTGACTCGTCCCAAATCTCATTTTACTACTTTGATCCCCTAATCCCTTTCTAGAGACTCTTCCCTCCTCCATCTCTCGTTTTGATCATCCTAAACATCACCTTAATACTATGGTCTCCCAAACAACGCTTTTCAGACTCTTCCCTTTTCTTCTTTTTTTTTTTTTGATTTTTTTATTTAGGATTCAAAAGACACAAAAATACAAACAGGGTAGACATACAACAAATGGCCCACAGAAGAGATACAGTCAGCAATGCATGGAAAAGTACAGTTAATGTAGTCGGAGAAAGTAATGAGGGGTCAGTGATATATCATACCGGTAATATATACACTAAAGGTCCATACAAGTAATTATCAATTCAGAGCATTGAATAAAACGTCCATACCTAAGATTCTTCCCTCTTCTATCCCACTGTTATCCTATTCAGTTGAACTAACCGACTCGCTGGCTTAAATTAACTCCTATTTCCCTATACTAATCCGTCACTGATCCTTTTTGGGTTCTGCAGTAGTATGCTACTCGCTGAATAGCACTTCGACGCCTCGTCAGGGATAGTAAGCACTTTATAAATACATTTACGATCACATGGTGTGGTGCACCCTTTAATGCATGCCAGCCAGAACGGCGGATTTTAAATTGGCAGTACAATCCTTAGTTATCTCCAGGATTGAATATGGATGTACACCCTTAGCAGGTCTACAAAAATGTCCACAGCACCACTAAAAGCATGCCTCAATTCAACTGCAAGACTCATCAATTTGATCATATGTCGCCACACCTGAAATCGTTAAACTGGCTACCATACGAAGCCAGAATCCAACTTAAAATGGCATGCATCACCCACAAAGGGCTCCACTACAAAACACCAAGATACCTGGCCCAGAAGATTGAGATATCTGGAGGATGCAGACCAGCCAGGAGTGCCAAGGAGCTGCTGCTGAGACCACCCATCTTCCGGAAGAAGAAAACATATGACAGAGCTTTCTCCGGAGCAGCCCCCAAAATTTGGAACTCACTCCCTTTAAATATTAGGAAAATTCCAAACACGGCAACATTCAAGAGAGAAGCTAAGATCTTCTTAATGATTAAGTTCCTTACATAGGCAAGCCAGGTCATCACCACCACCGCGACATAGATTTTCCAAAACTGAACAACAAATGTAAATAACAAGAAGGTCACCAGCTATGCTGGGAATAACCTTTGCGGTACTATACTAAACCAGACTTATGGATGTAGAATGCACGGAAAAAGACAATTCAGAACTATTGGTACTGGATTACAGTATATAGTACAGTAGGCAAGTAGAATAACTTTTATGGTAACCTTGAAGATAGACATATACAGGAATTATATAGATATACGTAATTTCCGATTTCATGTAGTAGTCTAAATATAACGTCATTGTACTTATTTATGCTAATACTTTATAGATGTATACCGAACTTACCTCATCACTGTGAAACGTTTACTAACCTACCTCATATCTTTGAATGATTATGCCTACCTCATGTAATTGTGAAGCGCTCTGATACCCAAGGGTCACGTTCGCGCTATATAAAACTCTCTAAATAAAATAAAATAACTTTAAACCTGCTTTTACATCAACATTTCTCTGCTGCCTTAGACTGTATTGATCCCTTCATAATAAACATCTACTATAGGCCCTTCCCAACATTCCAATTCCTTGTGTGAATACGTGTTCATCCTGGTCTCCCTTACTTTTATTCCTGGTATTCTAGCATTAGTTGGTTAATAAAATGTTATTATTTTCTAAATATGTTTGCTCTGAGCTCACTGAAAAACGGCCCCGGGGCTCGCTTCTGTTTGTTTACAGCTGACTTTGAGCGTTGTGAAAGATTTAATATATGTCACATGATTTCTTCCTGCGAGCACATGAGACGTTTGGAGAGTAAAAAGCGCGTCTACTCTTGATACATCTCACAGATGCTATGATAGGATTAAAAGCTAGAAATCCATATATTTCTCGTTAGTGTGGAAGAAGGTGTAGTGGGGGGTTTTCTTGTTTGTCGCTTGTTTAGAATGTTTGGCAGTCTGAAATTCCAGACTGTATGGTACATTATACTGTTATATTGATTTTTCCTGCCTGTGTTTATCTCCTAATATTTGCTTGAATATAACTACTATGTTGTTGTCCTGCACAGTGGTCGTGTCTGCAATAAATCTCTGTAGAAGCTTGTGGCTATAGTCTAACGGATAACATTGGGAAGAACAATAAAGTGACAAAGGAACAGGTGTATGCAAAGACGGGGTGTCATCTATGACCTCCAGAAGACAATATCTGTGCCCATGGCATTTATTACTAAAAGCTTGAAAATGTATGCATGATAATATAGTGCTTGCTAACATGGTCTCATCACAGACGTAAACATAAGGGAAGGGGAACAAAGTCACTTCCTGAACCACAGTGTCTTCTTATTTTTAAAACACAAGCCAAAAGGAAGCTAACTGAGCAAAAATAACAGGCGGGTTTTGTGGTTTCAATCCCTACAGGGCATGCATGCGAATTAAGCATCAAACCCATAACAACATCATCATATTAACAGCAGTTTCACCCACTCATCCTGGTCACAAGAGTTCAGACGAATACAAAGAAAGTAACAAGCGACGGGAACTAGAAACAGATGATCATAAAATGGATCTTGAGACCAAAGTAGCCCATTCATTTTCAAAACCCTAGACCATTGGAGTACATTTACTTGTTGCACTTCCCATATAGGGTGCACTGCACTCGTACACTTCTATCCATTAATTCTCAACCATCTAATGCTTAAGCATAAACATTCTATCTTTCACACATTTGCACTTCAAATCTATGCATATGAACAGTGACAAAACACAATAAAAGCACAATTTTGTTCCTTAACTTCAAAATCAAGCCACTATCATTATAGGCCACACGACGGAGACATGCTGTGACGTATAGGACTCACATAGAGCAGATTCTCCCTCTGGAAAAAAATGCACTTTGGCGGCTCATCAGGGTATGAAGTGCTATATCAGTCCAACTTCTGAATATCATTACAATGTAGTTAATTCACCATTCAGATTCTATGTCAGAAATGGAGGCGAGTACTATGTTTGCTCTCATCACTTTATTTTAAACAGCAGCCTGAAGAAACAAGCATTGGAAATGCAATAGGTCTCGCATTAGAAAAGTTGGACCTTTTGGTTTTGTAAATGACAAATATTTTATTTATTTGTTGGTTTTTAAAATAGCTAAATTGATAGCTTTGTCATTTACAACGCCAATAGTTATAACTTTTGCGAATGTGACACCTATAGCATTTGGAATGCAACATGTTTTGTATTTACGTGACTTATATGGCAGCTCTCGTCGTTATGCTACATCTCTAGAGAGCAGGAGAGTGCAGCAGGGGAGAGAAGCACAGCAATGCAATATGTCTCGTATTAGGAAAGTTTGAGCTATTGGTATTGTAAAGGACACATTTTTTATGTATGTGCTTGTTTTTAAAATAGCGAAATAATAGCTTTGTTATTTACAATGCCAATCGTTTTATCTTTCGCAAATGTGACACCTATTGTAACACAATATGTGTTGTGAGGGTGAGTGAGGGTGAGGTGTTGAGGGTGAGGGGTTGAGGGTGAGGCGTTGAGGGGGTGAGGGGTTGAGGGTGAGAGGGGGTGAGGGGTTGAGGGTGAGGTGTTGAGGGTGAGTGAGGGTGAGGTGTTGAGGGTGAGTGAGGGTGAGGGTGAGGTGTTGAGGGTGAGTGAGGGTGAGGGTGAGGCGTTGAGGGTGAGTGAGGGTGAGTGAGAGTGAGGGTGAGTGAGGGGTTGAGGGTGAAGTGTTGAGGGTGAGGGGTTGAGGGTGAGTGAGGGGTTGAGGGTGAGTGAGGGTGAGTGAGGGTGAGGGGTTGAGGGGGAGGGTGAGGGGTTGAGGGGTTGAGGGTGAGGGGTTGAGGGTGAGTGAGGGTGAGGGGTTGAGGGTGAGTGAGGGTGAGGGGTTGAGGGTGAGTGAGGGTGAGGGGTTGAGGGTGAGTGAGGGGTTGAGGGTGAGTGAGGATGAGTGAGAGTGAGGGTGAGTGAGGGGTTGAGGGTGAGGGGTTGAGGGTGAGTGAGGGTGAGGGGTTGAGGGTGAGTGAGGGTGACATGGAAGCAGTCGGGTGCAGATGGACAAGTACAGTGCACCATGTGTTCCTAGGGCTTGTAAATAAAATGTTGCTGGTGGGCTTGCAGCACTGGTTGTGCCATCCACAGAAGCAGCTTGTAAAGTGTGTCTCAGGCCTGCCATTGCAAGGCCTGTGTGCAGTCTAGCACTGCCATGTCGACTTGGCCAAGTGCACTCACTTGCCAGTCCCTAAGCCTTCCCTTTGCTTCATATTCGACATCCCTATGGTAGGCCCAAGGGCAGGGTGCATTGTAAGTATAAGGTAGGATATGCTCTGATGTGTGTAGCATGTTCTAATAGTGAATTACAGCCATTTTCGTTTTTCACTATTGAAGGCTACCTATTCTCATAGGCCAGAATGGGCAGTTAGATTATTACATTCTTATAATCCTAACTGACACACAGTAGAAATTCGAATTTAGTATGCCTGAACTCAGAATAATAAAATACATCTTTTAGTAAAATTTGTTTTAATATTCCGTGTTTGCAAATACCACTTTTAGAAAGCAGGTATTTGCTTGCCTAACCATTTGAGCCTGCCTCTGCTGGGTTGGGTATTCCTTGTCTGGGTTTGTGAGTGACAGGGCTGGGGGATTCCAGGAGACAGGCTAGCTCAGCCCGGTGGTGAATAGAGAGATCTGAATCTAGATGGGATGGAGGAAATGCACCTGGGACCTGAATAGGGCTGGGCCTTTTTTTTTTTCGAGAGTTTTATATAGCGCGAACATGACCCGAATCGGGTATCAGAGCGCTTTACATAGCACCAGTTACGTTACATGAGGACACACATTCATTTTTGTTAGGCAGGGGGAGATTAAGTGATTTGCCCAGAATGACAGGATGTTTTAGCCTCATTACCGAGACTTGAACCCCTGTGGCTTGTCTGATGTCTCTGCCCTGCACAGTGAAAGGAAGAAGAGTCATGTAAGCAAAGTGCTCAGGAACTGGTTTGGACTAGGCAGAGGCCTCTCTCACTCTTCAGAGAACAAAGGATTTGGGGGTATAAATATTGGGACCCTGATCCCAAGAAATTAGATCACTTCTGGAACAAGAAACCTTTCTGCCAAGGAGAAGAACCAAGGAAGCTGCAGGAGTTGTACTGGCCCTCTGCCAGTGGGCTGTTTGCTGGGTTGGCCTGCAGTGGTTGCTTGATTGCCAAGGGAAAGGAGAAGGAACTTTGTAAGGACTTTCATCTACAGAATATTCTCCAAGGGCTTGAACTGTGCTTGCCTCCTGCTGAAGTCTCAGGGACAAAAGACTTCACCTCCAGCTCCCTCCTGAATTTCCTTGCTGGGAATTCAGACTCCAGTTACTTGCGTGCCGCTGGAAGCGCGACGCATCGAGAAGAAGCGTGTCGCCACCGCAGCTGAAATCATCGCAACGCCAGAGAAACGTGCCTACGTCGCATCTCCCTGGAAGCGTGTGTTCATCGAAGCTGCCTGCTGTTGTGAAGCCATCGAGAGAGTTGCCATCGCATCACTAGAGAAACGTGTTGCAGGGCCTGTCGCGGCTCCAAAGTACAGAGTTGTCGCCATGCTGCCAGGGCGTCATCGCATCACCGCATCAAGGGCACCATCTTCTCACATCGCAACCGGATCATCGCATCACATCAATGCGCCATCTTGCGCACCGCAAAGGGCCCGCAGGCTGAGAATCTGCGCATTACCCTTGCACCGGTAAGGCTCACGACGAGTCACCTACTCTGCGCAAGCATTGAGGAAGGACGCAACCGTTCCCCCGGTTCACGGAACCGACGCATCTCCCCTTTTGCAAGCCTTTTGTTCACTTTGCGTTAAGCATCCAGGTACTTTGTTGAGAACTTTGTCACATTTACCAACAACTTGAACTAAGAGACTTTAATCATCTTTTAAGTAATCTTAAGTGTAGTATTGTGGATTTTTGTCGTTTGTGGTCTTGTGTTTAAGTCTATATAAAGAATACTTATTTTTATAAAACCTGTGTTGTGTCCATCTGTAGTGTTTTCACTATATTACTGTGTTTATTCACAAATGCTTAACACACTGCCTCTGAGATAAGCCTGTCTGCTTGTGCCAAGCTACCGAGGGGGTGAGCATGGGTTAATCAAGAGTGTAATCCCCTTATCCTGACTTAGAAATAAGGGTCCCTATATGGACAAAGGTAAATACCATTGCCAACTAGAGACCCCAGATCTAACACTTCTGTCAGTAATGCAGTGTCAAATGTATTGAAGCCTTTCATTAGGAAACTTAATTTCATTAGGAAACTTCTCATTTAGTCTGTGGCCCTGCCTGAACCCCTCCCACAGAGAGACGTCACCTAGTGAAGTTGGTGAACCTTGTAGGCATGAGGGTTCGAGTTACACCAAAACCAAACTAAAATTCGAGGTTCCCAAGGGAGATGACCCCTTCAACATGCTCAAAGAGGATATCTTGACTTGGTCCAAGGGCGCACCTGGGGGTACATCAGGTGCCAAATACCTCACTCCCAATTCTCCCAATATCAAAGTCTGCAAGATACTGAACATGACAGATGATGCAAAGAGTCAGGAACCCTGGTCTCTCCGGAGGTAGTTCCATGTGGGCCCAGAAGTTGTTCATCATCTTAGAGAAAAAAAATCAAATCGCAAAAGAGTACAAAGTTCCCCAGGGGAAAGACAAGAGGTATGTGTGTGTTTGGGAGTAGAGCAAAGGCAGGGAACAGGATGTTCTCTTATTAGAACTAGAAGACCTCACACACCCAGTCAGCTAGGTGTCATGCTTCATCATTGGTCTCCTGCTCCTCGTCAGACTGGCGCTGCAATGTCCGACAGGCGCCAAAGGCGCTCTTTGTTGGAGTTCTTTTGTTCCAGCCAATGGTTGAGTGCATGTGAGGGGTCTGGTGAAAGTGTAGTCGTGAGGGAATGGTGATATTAAAAGAAGGTGGGTCAGTCCACAAGGGTCTTTATTCACTTGGCTGACTCCCTTGGTTAAAAGGGGTGGGAGGGGAGATAGGGACTGTAAGGGGCACAGTGGACTACCTCAACCCTCTAAATAGGTCGACATGTTTCTTGCCCAACTGGCAATTCTTCAGGACCTCGGGTGCTCGGTACTACACAGTGAAAAAACACAATAAAAAGGAGAAAGATACAACCTCACTGGGTCAATCAGAGTGCAGGCCAAGTGGTCCTGCTCTAGCGGGGAGACCCTAGGAGTATCCTTAGTAGGCCCCGCAGTCTGTTCCCGTGGGGCTGCTCGATAAGGTAAGGTACCTGTAGCGTGAGCAGCCTGGGTTCGAAGACCTACCCACACGTTGAGCGCTCCGACGGTAGAGCATCATCTTAGAGAATCAAAATTAGGCCAATATCTACGGAGAGACGTGGATTTCCACTTTAAAATTGGACCCAAAACCTGAGGAGTTGGCCAGTTCAGAGGCTAGCACGGTCTCTGGATGGAACCCTTCATCAGGGAGCTGTGCAAGTATGTTTCCTCCTTCGCCTCACTTGACAAAGGCAAGCCTCAATAAGGAAAATTTACAGCAAAAGGTTTTTGTAAGAGCTGGAAGTGTGTTGGGTGTACAGCCGCCCGCTACACACCCAGTAACCGAGGTCGGTCTCCCCTCAATTTCGGGCCAGTCTGCCAAGTCTGCCTGTCAGTGATTGTATAGGGTTCAAAAAGGCCTTCGACATACCCCAAGATTACTTCACTTGCAAAACTGGAGACCAGGCTGAGAGGAATAAAGGCTTTCCTAATATGCTGTGGAAGAATACATGAGCTCATGAAGGCCCGGGGGAGAGGGAATACCCTCATCCTAGATTCTGCCTGGCGCCACCACGTCATGAATGCTTTATCACAGATCTGAGCCAAGCTTCCTGGCAACGATGCCACATCTGGAGGTGATGTGAGGGCCGCAGGTCGTAGCCGCATGTCGAGGCAGGTGGATCATTCGCTTTGAGCCCTTCGTGTAAAATAAAGAATTAGGCCCATAGGGGATATCGCATTAAAATCATATAAAAAATTGTGTGTTGACTGTGTTACTTAATAGCTACAACTTTTACATAGCAGCTACACTCACATAGTGCACGGTGACAGTCTGGATCTCGATATTAAACTCTCCCTTCCATGCTCCCTCTGGTTTCTCCTACTCCTCTCGTATTTTAGGTCGAGCATTCGAGACCTCTTGTATATACTTTAGTATATACTTACTTGTGTATGTTCTTTGTGGGCTCTGCAGATCGGCCATGGAACTTGTCTGCTTCCGCACAGGGACTTTTTTTTCTGTTCAACTGCCTCTATTTAACTGTCTTGATAGAAAACGACCAGTAGAGGTCCGTTAAATGTCAGCGTTTCTTACTGCTGAGAGACTTTATTTTGTTTTATTTTTCAGGCAGCTGCGTCTATTTAACATTCTTGAAAGAAAACAACCAGCAAAGGTCACTAAAATCCCAGAATCACTTTAGCATTCTCTGCATTCCAGTCCATAGAAATTGTCTTCCACAAAACGCCCGTTAGATAATATTTTTTTCAAAGCTTGTATTTTCAGTGATATGACCACAAAAGGCCCGAATTTTATATTAAAAACAGAGCTTTGGACTATACCATTTCCCACTGAAGGGCAATATGTCTCTCCATGTGTTCCCCTACCAGGCGTGTCATGCATATTGGGGCTTACTTTCCCTCCAAGTTTAAGAACAGTAGATGTTTCAGCACCCAGGCTAATGTGCTGCATAGCTAAATACATATAAGGTCCCAAAGGCGAGACCAATTGCTTTGCAAATACTCATATTGTTTGCTGTCAAGCTTAGGCACTTTCAATTTAACTTTTTCTGCATTTTTCAGTTTTTCTTACTCCTTGCTCCACCTTTGCTCTTCTTATCTCTATATTATCCTGTCTTGCACATTATTGCTTATTATTTCTCATAAAAACCTCTCTCTGCTCTGCCTGTCTCTCGCTATTGCTAATTAAATATACCAAGATATCCCTGAAACTGCATCACCCCTCCTTTTCTGTTGCCCGTTAGCTCACTTTTTTTCTCTTTATTTTCAGTACTCTAACCAACTGCCTCATTCATCTCTTCCCTTTCCTCTAACTTGCTGCACATCCTAGGTGTAGAGTGTGCTATACAACTTTATAGTTGGTAGCTCTCAATGAGATGTCCAGTGCCTTGTAGGGTACCCTACCACCTTTAATGTTTGTTCCTTGCTGTCTCACTGTGTCCAATCCGTACAATCATAATAGCTTGTATTTCCTCAGTAGGTTTAATTTCTAAAGGTATATCAATAAATAAAGAAATCTGTGAGTTACTCAATTGTTATCTCGAAATTCTGTTATGAAGTTCTGTGGTTATACTGAATAAGGAGCTACCTACATAATTATCATATGGAATCTCTATATTGATGTCTTAACTACACTTTCACTATTGCTTTGACATCTTGCTTTCTCACATTTGTTTGAAAAGGCACCATTTTGCTACTCTTTTAAAAAAAAAAAAAATCTTGGGGGGGAGGACCCCTCGAAACCTTCCATATGCCAGTTGGGTTTAGAAACTACGCTCGCTCGCCACAGTGCACTAAGCCACAACTTTTACGCTCCACCACTTTCCAATGTAACGGTCCACCAAGGGTTGGTTTTCCGCCTATTCAAGAGGGAAGGAATTAATCTACTCTGGGATATCCACCGGCTGGGCGACTGTCTGATCCATCTAGACCAGATGTTTGTCCCTACCTGACTGTGCCATCTTTCAACATCCTGGAAGCTTCCAGCATTTCATATGGAGATATCGGGTGTCCTCAACCCTGGTTCTTCGCAAAGGTGCTCATACCTGCCATGGAATTTACTCAGATGAGGGTAGTTTGACTGATCGACTACCATGGCGATATCCTGATCCTGGATCAGTACCCTCCTTGCCTCAGGCAACATTCTAGTCAAGTCTGTCAACATGCTACAGAGCCTGGGGTTAATAATCAATGTTGAGAAATCAGTTCACCCACCAACACAGAACATTGTGTTCTACTGATTTATCATGGAGACTATACAGGGGACATTGCGTCTACCACAATTGAGATCACAAACATCAAGCAGGGACAATACTCACACTCCTGAAGTCTACGTTCTTTCTTCTGGAGACCGCTTGATTAGTGGGGCTGTTAGTGTCCTCCATTATGGCGATCTACCAGGGACCTCTTCATTATCCGGCCCAGCAGTATATGAAGGCTTCGCATCTCGGAAGAGGACCGACTTATTCAGGATAGGTAACCCTCACAAGTTAGGCCATGGAGAAACCCTATGGTGGCTACAACCCTTGGAGGCCCTGGAATGGCGAGGCAATGTTCGGCTCAATCCCAGATCTGGTTATAGGTTCGGATGTCAACTGGGTAAAACTGGGTAACCAGAGGTGGGGATCTCTCCAGGCACTCTCCAAGCATTTCTTATAAGGCTACATGCGACTCCAGGTTGCTCCTTTACACGTCATGGTGAAGACCCCATTGATGTTTCTGATTAACCAAAAGATTTTTGGTCGAAACGTCAACGACTTATCTAGTACTTGCCTGTACGGATTCCATATCCCTGAAGGGTAACCAAGAATAATTACCTCTTGCCCTTTACATACAGGACCCTAACCATTACTAACTTCGGAGAGGCTATCTGTAGGAGATGGATGTACGGATTTTGTAATTTGTGTTCCTTCTTGCACTGCACTGGTACCCTACCCTCACTTTGCCCTTATGGAGCAGCAGTCATCATTTTATCTTGAGTTATATTTTTTTCAGTACATGAGAAATACTGTATTCAACACAGTTTCTTGTATGTTCTTTGCATAAAGTTTTTTTGTATGTCTTTCATCAAATGTCTCTGCGCTTGAGGGGATGCACAACCCATAAACACAGTTACTAAACAGTTGTTCTGCCCTAACCGGACCATTGTTCAAAACAGCAATTTAGAGTGAAAAAATAGTATGAAACAAACTGAATTAAGGCTGGATTCTAATCATTTTATTGAGTCAGAAGAGATCAAAAATATCGATGCCTCATCCAATTTTCTGGACTTTAATATTTACCACTTATAGGCCCACACATTCTTGATCAATTATTTAAAAATATCCAACTACTGCAAGTGGCACAGGGATAATTTTAAGTAATCTAAAAATGATCAAGTCTTTGGTAATTCCATCTTGGAAGGAGATGCAGAGGCTAACAGCATTCTAAATCCAGTGTGCCTAGAGACGTTTAAGTGTAAAGTGTCCACTATGCTTGTGGGCTCAGCTCGATGTTGCAGATGAGACATTCTTATTTCTTGATGAAGTTCCATGCACAATGAAAGGAAGGACGAATACCGGCTCTGATTAGTGGTCCTCCCTTCTGGGATCTAAATCTGAAATAACGGGTTTTTAAGGGGTGTATATTTGAAAGTAAGCTAATTTCATAAACAATAATTTAACAGTTGCTCGAATTAATTAACTACATTTTTGTCAGTATATTGGACCAGCCGTTGGGAGTATTGTTTACAAGTATAATTTGCTCACACGCGACCTTTCCAATTAATTTCTTGGTATCCTTTTTTCCAGAATAAGATTAACAGTGCATTTCTAGCATGTCAGCTGCTGTGTCCAAGTGCAGAAACAGACCTTCAGAGAATGTTTTTGTTAGTGTTGAGCCTGTGTCTCCCTTGTGAGACACTGTTGTATACATAAAAGGGGTTGGAGCCCGCCTGTTGCTTTCCATTTGTTGGCTTGCGTGGCACTCTTCTTTACAGCCGCTTAATTCATCAAGGCAGGCCTAACAATTTCTGTTCCTCTATGTGGAGCAGGGACCAAGAACTGATTGGTTCAACTTAATCAGTGTCCGTTCACTGCTCATGACATTACTGAGGTACTGATTTGTTCTTTTTAACTTTTGCTGCCCTGCAAACACAAGTTGTGTGACTGGCAAAAACGTGTCCAACAAGACAAAAAAATGTAAAGATTTATTTTCTATAGTTTACTTTCTTTTTTTGCCAAGTCTGTTCTCACTTTGCACTCATGTTTTCTTTTACGTTTGATCATGGTTGCTATTCTAAAAAGAAGAGGATTATGCTATTGCAAAGCAACATTGTTTCTTTCCTATGTGCAATTTCTTAAATGATGTTTTAACTCATAATTGTGTGGTACACCCCAATCCACCCCACTTCAACCTGCCAAACTATAATCCACGCCAAACCACCCCACCTCAAACCACACCAATCGCCCCACTCAATCCAATCAATCCCAACCAATCCAATCCACTCCAATCCAATCCACCCGAAACCAAACCACTCACCCTAATCCAATCCACCCCACTCCAATCCTCACAACCCACCCCTCTCCATTCTGCCCCACTCCAATCTAAAACAGTCTGCCCCACTCCAATCTAAAACAGTCTGCCCCACTCCAATCTAAAACATTCTGCCCCACTCCAATCTAAAACAATCTGCCCCACTCCAATCCAGTCTGCCCCGCTCCAATCCAAAACAATCTGCTGCACTCCAATTTGCTCCGCTCCAACCTGCCCCACGTCAACCCAAAACAATCTGCCTTCACAATCCTCCCTACTCCAGCTGCCCCACTCCTATCAAAACAATCTGTCCCACTCCAATCTGCCCAATCCAAAACAATCTGCCCCACTCCAATGCACAACAATCTGCACCATTCCAATCCAAAACAATCTGCCCCACTCTAATTCCCACTCCAATCCAAAACAACCTACCCCATTCCAATCTGCTCCACTCTAATCTGCCCCTCTGGAAATCTGCCCCACTCCAATCAAATCAATCTTCCCCACTACAATCCACCCCACTCCAATCAAGCCCAGTCTAGTCTACCCCCTCCAGTTCTAGCCACCTCACCCCAATCCACCCCATCCAGTTCACCCCATCCAGTTCACCCCACTCCAATCCACCCACTCTACCCCAACTAAACCCATCCCACACCAATTCAGGCCACCCGACTCAACCAATCCATCCACCCCACTCCATCCCAGTCTACCCGCTCCAGTCCAATCCACCCCACCCCACCCCACTTCAGTCCAGTCCACCCCACCCCACTCCTGTCCAATCCACCCATTCCTATCCAATCCACCCATTCCTATTCAGTCTACCCCACTCCAATCCACCTCTCTCCAGTCCAGTCCGATCCACCTCCCTCCACTCCTCTCTAATTCAGCCCACTCCAAACCACCCTACTCTAATGCAACCCACCCTATTCAGTCCATTCCACCCCACCCCAAACCAATCTAGTCCGCCCCACCCCCAACCAATCTAATCCCCCCCACCCCAAACTAATCTAATCCACCCCACCCAACAACCAATCTAATCCACCCATTCCAATCCACCTCACCCCACTCCAATCCATCCACTTCAATCCATTCCACCTACTTCAATCCATTCCACCCACTTCAATCCAATCCACCCACTTCAATCCACCTCATCCAATCCACCCACTCCAATCCACCCCACTCTATCTCAGTTCAATCCATAATATACTCTAGTCCAATCCACCCCACTACCTCCAACCACTTTAAAGCACTCTACCCTATTCCACTCCACTGTAAGCCCCCACTCTGACACTGCACTCTACGACACTCTTTGCCACTGAACTGTACTCCCCACTACGACACTCTACTCCAACAAATCTAGTCTATGACACTCTACTTCCCCCACTTCACTCTAGGACACTCCATGCCACTAACCTTTAGCCGTGCTGAACAGCAGCCACACTAGTGTACAAATATGCAAAACCGCATTGCCAAAGCTGATAACTCTTGTATAGGTGAGACCTATTGGTTATGCCAATGCATGTTTCCTTTTTTTGTAGCCTACTCTCGTCATTGTGTGCTAAGCGATGTCGCAATTCAGAGCGACTGTAACTGACTTTTAACACAGTGTTGTAGACAGTGGTCAGAAATATTTAGTTTCAGATCATAGTGTTCATAATGAAACTTAATTGTCCTTGTCTGTGCCTCACAACTATTCCTACATTTGAGTATGTTAGCATTTTTAGATAAAAATCGCGCCCATTTGCATCCAAGCACATTTATTTATTTATTTATTTTGCGATTTGTAAAGCGCCTGGTGACCCGTAGCCATCCCCGCGCTGTAAATTTGTGAAAACCAAGAGAGGGAGACCGGGGAAACTATTTGGGGAACAGGAAGGTTTTTAGTTTTTTTCGGAAGAGGGCGTGACAAGGTTCCAGACGCAAATTGCGAGGAAGTAAGTTCCAACCTGCGGAGGCTTTGACAGAGAAGCGTCGGCCACCGGTGCGAGCCTTCTTGAACTTAGGAACTGTGGCCAGATGTTCGCCGTCAGAGCGAAGGAGTCTGGGGGCTTTGTAGGGGATGACCATGTCTTTCAGGGCGGCTGGACCAACACCGTTGATGAGTTTATGGGTGGTGCACAGGGCCTTAAACTCTACTCGCTGGCGAACAGGAAGCCAGTGCAGAGCCTTAAGAGCAGGCCTGGCAGAGGCTCTAGGAGGATGGTTCATAATGAGCCTCGCCGCCGCATTTTGGGTCCGTTGGAGTTTGGCCAAGGTAAATTCAGGTGCGCCGAGGTAGACGGCGTTGCTATAGTCAAGCCGGGCTAAGATGAGCCCTTGAACCAGTAGTTTCCTGGATAGGGGGGGGGAAGGAGAGGGAGAATCTTGCGAATTGAACGGAAGAGGCCAAAGCATGTTCCAGCTGTTTTGGCTGCCTGAGTCTTCATGGTGAGGTCAGGTTCCAGCCATACTCCTAATGTTTTAATTTCTTTTTTTGGTGTAGGGATTTCACCAAAGGCGTCCGGCCAGACTGATGGTGGGATGGAGGTCCATTTATTGCCCAAGAGCATGATTTCGGTTTTTGCACAGGCCCATGTTTCTGATGGAAAATGGTGTAGCCCAGATTCCAAATATTGTAGCAGAGTAAAAACATTTATGAATGTGAGTTATGAATAGTTTGTATCAATATTTGTGGCTTTCTTAACCTTGAATTGGAATGCCAAGACTATCCTTTTTGGTAATGAACTTTCCTTAGCCTTCATTGTGTCCACTGTGGCTGAGGGCATCCTTTTCTACAAATGTTGTCTTGCTGTGCACAGTAGAGCCTTTTAGACAGCTTTTCAGATCCAACAGAGTCCACTTGCTTGCAGTCCACTTGCTTGCTTCCTGCGCATTTGAAAGCCCAAAGCATCGGTTTTCATTACATTTGTTGCATCTTAAGGATTACAGACGTCGCCGTGATCTACTTTGTTAATACTGTTCTTGATGAAGCACAACCATCACTTAAGTATTTCTGCGTACCAGACAATATGATTCAGTGAGTAATATTATTTTAACTTATGCCTTGTGGAATAAAGAAGGCCGATTTGCCAGATCCACACACAGAGGGTTCTGCAGTGTCAAAACATTAAAAAAGACCAAAAAATCCAGCAGCCCTTTGGTTTCCTGATCTTTAGAATTTGCTGAAGGATCTCATGAGACGGGCGCAAAGCATGATTCCATTCATATCACCTCAGTTGGTTCTTCAAAAAGTACCCGATTTAAACCGCCGATGTAGTGGTGGCTTATTTTCTGAATTTATTTTTTGATAAACCAATTTTTATTGTTTTCTTTACTACACATTACAATCTGGTTCGAGTTCAACACATTGCCTTTATATAGCTATTGCTATGAGTTCTGAGTCTGTCATTCATTGTCCTCGAGCCCATATTATGCCCACCATTTGCCCCAAATCTAAGTATGTTTGTAATGACAGCCCTTAGCTTGGTAAATCGGTTAGATCTGTCTTGGCACACCAGTCTACCTGCATCCGCCATTCTGCCAGGGTGGAGGGGGTTGAGAGGACTTCCATCTGCCAGCAATGTCTTGTTTGGTAGCCACTGTGGCCACCCTCACCATTACCCTTTCACATCTCGGGCTCCCCAGATTCTCCATATTTTCAGAATGAATTTAAAAAGTAATCTGTTGCTTGCTTAGTAGGCAGCGGGTATTCAGTCAAAATAATGCTGTCAAGTTATTATGACGGCCCTACCAGTGCTTAATTTGAACCATTGGGCAACGCCAATTATTATTCCACATTAGACATTGATGAGGGAAAGACAGGGTAAAACACACAAAACAAAAGACTGAGGAAGAGAAAAACATCACAAAAGGAAAAAGTAGGAACCTGCAAGAGCAAGATAAAGGCTCTGGCAGTTTATGGTGGTGGGTGAAAGGTGTGAATTGAATTTCTGACTATGCAGCCTTCGCATTTGGCGTGCTGACATTCAGTGCACCAGACTCATGATTCTGAGCAGAGCTTTCGCCACTTGCACTCATTCTTTTTCACCTCAAGTTCTGGGCCCAACTCGGAATAATTTTTCATATTTGGGATTTCCAGTCACATTGAATTCTTATCGTGTATTGAGCCTACTGATGCTATTACTATCGATCTTTTTTTATTTTTGACATTTACAGCAAAAATTTCCTCAGTAACCTCAAATGAAGAAATCAGACGGTTGACACTGCATTCACGGAAAGGAATAATGTACTGGTTCACCACTGGAGGGTCCACCTATGACACCATTCGGGCCACATATAGATCCGGAGTTGAGCTAGCCGTGCCACCTTGACCTTCTACAACAGGGGTCTCCAAACCGGTCCTGGAGGGCCGGATCCATTCCAGATTTTTTGGATATCCCCATTGAGATACATGTAGTAATTTAAAAAATCTGGCATGGATCCGGCCCTCCAGAAACAGTTTGGAGACCCCTGCTCTACAACGTCAACTGTCAACACTCCCGGTGCTGCAGTACCCATTCATATCTCTATGACACAGAGCCGAAGGGGCGTCCCCCATCCAGATACTGGCTTAGTCTCTCCTCCTACCATGGCTACAGAGGAGGGTGCCACATTTGGTATGTTGTTCAAGAGGGTGGCCAAGGTCCTGGACCTTCAGTGGCCGCCTCAGTGACTATCAAGACTGACTTCTTAATGGAGGTACTTCAACCGAGAGTCTCCCATTCAGAATCGCTTCTCCCATTAAAAAACAAAAAGCCATTACGGATGTCCTGCTTTGAGCCTGGTCCAAGCCCTGCAAGGGGCTCCTGTGGACAGGACAATTGCCCAACGCCATCACCCAGCCCCAGGGGACCCCTCTGTCCTTATCAAACACCCCACCTTGGGTAAGAAGATTTTTTTTCCACCAGCCTGGCATTGTGATCTGTGAACACTGCATTGCTTTTGGACTGTTACTTCCATTTCCTTTGCTCTCTATGGTCTCTGAGGCGGCCCAACCATACTCTCCTTAGCTATGGCTGATGTGAAAGATGCAGAAAATTTCGCAATCCGATGTAGGCTGGACATGACTGACTTGTTAGGCTGAGTGGTTTCTTCATCTGCGGCCTCTCACACTCCACGACTGGCTGAGAGCAACCTGCCTTTCAGGGGATGTCCAAGTTTCGCTTACGGACATGCCCTTTGATAGCTACCGTCCCTTCGGAGACACGTTGGACTTAGCCCTGAAACGCATCCAGGACAGCAGAGCTATGGCCAAGTACTTGGGCCTTCCTATGCCCCCTTCAACGCCAGTCCGCCTTTCGCTCCTTTTGTGTCCAAAAAGAGGCTTCCAGCCACATCTCTACTCACTTAAACACCATGGACTGCAAGCTTCCCAGCCCCTGCATGGTCGAGGATGCTGCACGCATAGAGCCCATGGGTCAGACAGGCAAATGTCGGCCCAGTCCACCACCCCTGGCAGCCGCAGCCTCCAAGCCTCTTTAGTTTGCCCTCTGACCATCATGATCAACCAGTGGGCGGCGGGATACGCCAAAACCTGCACCACTGGAGGTCAATAACATCATACCGCTAGGTTCTCCAGATTGTCTGGCGGGCCGATTCCATCCCCTTTGTGTCTACTCCTCCACCCACTTGTGAAAGGCTGATGGAGGACCATTTCTCCTTACTCTGCCCGGAAGTGGCAGCTCTCTTGGCCAAGGGAGTCATAAAGAGGGTGCCGCCAACAGAAGTAGGTCATGCTATTCCCGCTACTTTCTAGTGCCCAAAGAGAGAGGTCTTGATCCTATTCCTATTCTCCTGAAAAAGGAGAAATTCAAAATGCTTGTGCTTGTACAAGTTCTGTCTGCCCTGACCCCAGGAGACTGGATGGTGGCATTGGACTTGCAGGACGCTTAGTTCCACATCCCTGTCATGCCTGCCCACATATGTTACCTGCGGTTCAAGGTAGGTCACAAGCACTTTTAGTTTGCTGTGGTACCCTTTGGCCTTACTAGTGCCTCTCGGTGTTTACCAAGGTGTGATGGTGGTAGTTAAATCTCATCTCCGGAGATCAGGGGTGACATTCTTTCCCCATCTCAGCGACTGGCTGTTGAAGGTAAGCTCATCCTGAGCAGTCGTCTCCCATCTCCAGACAACACCGGACATTTTGCACTCCCTGCGGGTCACTATCAATATTCGAAAGTCACATCTGACCCCTTCTTAGATGCTGCTCTCTTTCATCAGAGCTGTTCTGGAGTTTCATGCTTATCCTCCCAAATTATTATTATTATTATTATTATTATTGCATTTATTGAGCGCACAGCTACCCGGAGGTTTCCCGGCGCTTGCCTTGGGAACCCGTCCTGGCTTTTCCCTGTGAGATAGCCCCTACAGGGCATCCCCAAGGTGAAAGCCAGGCATCCCGCCGCAGTAGGGCCGTTGTGGAGATTAAGCAAGCTTAATGCCCAGAGTTGCAGAGTGAGAACCCATGATTAGAGCAGGCACCAAAGCGAGAATTATCGAGTCCGTGGACATTTGAGCTCAAGACCCTGCCGCGTCGGGAATTGAACCCTGGTCCCGGGTCTGACCTCAGCTTCTGGGTCTGCCTGCTCTACACCGTGAGCCACACTTCTCCACAAATGGCGAGTCCAGAATATTCAGCCGGTGATGCATTGGTTTTGGCCTCTATCCTGGGTTTCTGTGAGACTGACTCTGAGGCTGCTGGACCTCAATGCCTCCAGCATCCTGCTTATGACACATGCCGGCTGGCATATGTGGACTCTGTAGTGGGACCTGAAGTTTCCATGGGCTCAGCATCATGGCAATCTATCTGACATGGTTCAATTCTCGGAGGGCACTGCAAAAAATCTGCAGTGGTGGTTAACAACCCGCGATTGGGCCAACGACCGACCCCTCTCACTTCCCCAACCAGATCTGACAGTAGTGACAGGTGCGTCACTCCAGGGCTGGGGGCGGCATCTGGAAATGGTGGAGATCAGAGGCCTCTGGGCTCCGGCAGAATCTGGACTCCATATTAACCTGTTGGAGCTCCGAGCAATTTGACTGGCATTGAAAGCCTTTCTACCCTCCATCAAGGGGAGAGTAGCTTAGGTGTTCAAGGACAACACCACCGCCATGTGTTACTGCAACAAACAGAGCGGGCTGGGGTCATGGACCCTTTGTCAAGAGTCCTGCTCCTCTGAACATGGCTGGAACATCGGGGCATTTCCCTGGTGGTTCCAGCACCTGGCGGAGATCTTGAACACAAGAGCAGACAAACTCAACCGAAGATGCCTAGTGGATCACGAATGGTGTCTCCATTCAGATGTGGGTGCAAGGTCTCTTTCAGCAGTGGGGATAGCCTTGAATAGATGTTTGCAACTGCCAAACTCACAATGTCAAGTGTTCCGCGCTGGAGTTTTCAAGGCAACTCTCGCTCTGAGACTGTTTTCCTAATTGAAGCCTCTATAATAGCCATACAGTACAGATAGGAATATTGCCATTGGTGGGCATTAAATATATGTAAGATTGTTATCTATAAGCGGTGAATAGAGATACAAACCAAAAATTACAGGTACTACAAATGGACATGTAGCAAGACGTACATAGCAAGTAAATAACTGAAGAAAAATGTGCATATTTACATTGAGAGGTGTGTTAGAGTGATCAGATGTGTGTTTTGGCTGGCAGTGGTTTGGGGACACCAGATGTGATATCTGTCGAATGAGTTTGACATATTTGGATGTAGTGGTCTTGAAAGCGACAGTCAGAGCATGAATGGTTCAAGCTGCAAAATCAGTTATCAGGGTGTAGTCTGGTGTTTATTTGGAGTTTCAGTGTCACTGACGAAGAGAGACTATAAGGAATGGAAAAATCAACTGACCAAGAAACCTGATCTGGCCTGCAATAGGTGTTCGGCCTGAGACTAACAATAGCAATTAATAGAAAGAGAATGTCTTTGACTCAAATAGTGATAACTTCAGTCCCAGGGACGTACACAGTCATTAGGGTTGCTTGTACTGTAATATAACACCGCACCTGTAAGGGAATGATAAGGAGATTGAATCCCACACAGTTAGTGCAGGACATCCAGAAGAGAACTTAATGTATTTTAAATTTAGTTGCTCAGATATTGGCAAATTGAAAGAAAATCATAACTCATCCTGCCCCTTTTTTAATTCCCTCCACTGCATTTCCTGTTCTAATAAGGGTCAATTTAATCCAGCACAGTCATTGAGACTGAACTACACAATTTGTGTGTACAATAAAATCTGCGTTCCTGTAAGAATGAAGAAATTCAGCTTGCGTCCCTTTACCATAAAGGCTATTTGAGATGAGAAAGTATCGCAAAAAAATATAAAATAGTGAGAAAAGTAGAATTTAAAAATAATGATTTAAACAGTGCAGGGTATATGTAGCCTTCACACCATTTCATGAGCTAGTATTAGACAGACTAGTGAAAGGCTAAAGAGGCCGATGCATAATACATTTTATAGTTAAAACTAAGCCGACAGAGCAGTGTATATCTAATCCTAAAAAGTAGTCTCTCGAACCCCAAAACAGCTGCAGAGTTGTGCATGATCCTTTGGCCTCGGTGGCTCTTGAATAAGTAAACGCTTTCCCTTTTCGTGGGGTCTTTATCTCCATGGATTAGGGCACCCACACTCTAATCAACTAACACAGCATGGCCTAGGTGGTAGAGGTGGCTTGCAAACGTCCATGGTAGCGGTACACAGAATGTGCTTAGTCAAGGACAATTCAAAAGGTTTTACAATTGATTAGATGAACTGAGGCACAAAGTTCTTCAAGTCTGTTGTATAGCACCCTGTGTATGCATAGCTCAGTCCTAGTATCCTGCTAGCCTCAAGGCTCAATAGCTTAACAGTGTGAATGTTGCCCTGGTCCTATGTTTATCCTGTGTGGAGAGGAATCGTATTTGAACAGAGTAGTGTCTCAGCTGGAGGAATGATCCTATCACTCAGAATTCCAGTCCACAATATATCGTCAAAGCGGGAATCCAAGAGAAAAAGACCCTTCCTGTCATTGCATGTTTTTGCCAGTAGCTTCTAGGCCACCAGTTTAGCAGTGGGGCGTATGCAACATAAATTTAACCATGTTGATCCCAGCTTGAAGCATGATACTACCAGCGTCAAAGAGCAGTACGCGCTCACTAGGACTTGAGATCCAGTCAAAATATAGAGCAGTACCATATATATCATTCAACAAGGGTTGCGTTCATTGTAAGTCTGGATATCCTTCAGAGAATAATAAAGTTGTGTATTTTTAATGATTCTGCTGCGATTTTTGCAAATTAAGCAATCAAATTGTAATGTTTATGGACTTTTGAACTGCCTAAATACTTGTTGTATACTATAATACTTTTGGTTCGCCTCATGCGCGTAAAGAACGGTACTTAAATTACATAAAAGACGTATTCGTCTTCGAATTATGGCAGAAACGTCCTCACGCAGCGTGTCTTCTTTTCTTTGCATGTGGTAGAATGCCAGCTGATGAAGACGGAGCGACCAAAACCAAACACATTCATCATTCGATGTCTCCAGTGGACAACAGTCATTGAAAGGACGTTTCACGTTGATTCTCCTGAGGAGAGGTAATTTTCATTCATATTTAAC
The DNA here is from genome assembly GCF_964263255.1 of Lissotriton vulgaris. Lineage (NCBI taxonomy): Eukaryota > Metazoa > Chordata > Amphibia > Caudata > Salamandridae > Lissotriton > Lissotriton vulgaris. The sequence continues at coordinate 457,780,453 of NC_141697.1, forward strand.
ACGCACCCAACCATGGTTGATATGATCGTTCCCTAATGCACGACCACCGTAAATTACCCGATCCTCTGTGCGGCCACAGGAAAAGTAAATCAGCAGGGCTAGTTGTGTGTTTTATTTCTGGCTATCTTGTCTAACGGATTTCCGATTTGCCACCCAAGCCCCTAAATCCGCTACATGGGGACTCGAACAAGTCATGCCCTGCAGAGGCAAATTGAGTTTTTCCCCGCCGGCCATTTGCGAACGCAGCTGGGAGTGAGATGGTTCTAATTGTTGCTACGTGCTAACAGGCTTGTGCATCTGTTAAAACGGAATTGTCTTGTGTACGGGGACATATCCTGGGTTTGACCGTAAAGAACGGAGCCGTATGTGTGTATTATGGATGTGTTTGTACTAAATATTAATAAGAGACCTTTGTAATTTCGGTTATCAACCATATCTACTCATTTGTTCAAGAAAATCCGTTTTTTAAAATATTTTAAATGACGTGGCTGTACCAAATGTGGAAATTGTCAGTTGACTTAGTTGACTGTTCTTCAACATCCTTTCCATTCTGGACCTTTGACCATGTCCTACTGTTGCACACTTTTCAAAAAAGTGTTAACATAATTGGTCTCTTTCAGCAAGGTGCTAGGCCGTTTTCTGTCATGCTACCTGCAGGTGGCAGGAGATGGCACTTTGGAACTGGAGAACCAGGGTCATGTCCAATATATCCTGGGGTTCTGGGCAAATCACACGAACCCCGAGTGCCTAAAAACCCCCCAAAAAATCTGACCTCATAATATAATGTTATCTACTGCTCATGTAAAGCGCTCCAATGTATTTCGGTCAGACCAGATCAGGAATGCAAGAGCGAGTGGTGCCATACATGTCATTCAAAGTTTGTTTTGCAGCTTGAAATCGCGCAGTTAGACCTTATTTATCGCGGAAGTCATTGCTAATCCAGTTTCTCATAACATGGGTATCCGCGCCACACCATGACGATCTTACAGTGCCCACTTTTTATGTTTTATTTGCTTTAAAATGGCCAATAAACAACAAACCGAGTCCACACCTGTATGTTGTGGAATAACACTGGTCGCAGTTTTAATAAATCCTCTACAACAAAGATGAATCAATAAATCAGTATTTTTTAAAGACACCAGCGATCATCTTACGGGACCAGCTGCCTTTATAGCAATGGGTGCTCTTAATTAGGATGAGACCCTAAACTTATCTCGGGCATATCTGCTCTTTTTGGTTGGCTTTTGTCAGCACCACCTCTCGGGCATGAACAAGGAGTGATGTGTAGGACTTGAAGGGGCTACTTTTGCATTTATTTCTCCTGCTGCCACAGCTATAAGACCTTTCAAGGGCCTATAGGAAAGTTCCCTTTCTCCTCTTTTTCCTGTAAGACACCCTGGAGCATATTTACAACAGTGGCGGCTACTCCGCTAAGGCTGAAGAGCGTCGCCCAACTACTTTTTAGCACTGAAATAAAGGAAAAATAAAATGATAACTCAACCTTATTATCATTTCATTTGTTCCTGCTGCGGTAGCTTTGCAAGGGTGGGGCTGCTCTCCTCACAGAGAAGGAGGAGGAGTGATGGGCACTCTCTGTAAGTGTGCATGAATGTTTGGCCGGCTGTCTCGGGCCGGACAACCATTCATGCACCACTTTGCATGTTCTCCACCCAGGCAGCATTACAGCCTGGGTGGAGAACATGTCCAGCATTACAGCCTGGGTGGAGAACATGTCCAGCATTACAGCCTGGGTGGAGAACATGTCCAGCATTACAGCCTGGGTGGAGAACATGTCCAGCATTACAGCCTGGGTGGAGAACATGTCCAGGCTCATGTTCCCTTGCTGAACCCCAAACCATGGCATTGTGCCATTCCCAAATTTACAAGGTGGTGCTAAGCCAAGTGACTTGGCTTAACGCCACCTTACAAATATGCCCTTCCTGCCACAGTCTGCTGTGGCAAAGGGGCGGGGAATGAGTGTTGCTGTGGGCGCTCCATAATAACATGCATTGCTTTTTGATGCTGTCCCAGATTTACAAGGCTGAGGCAGCGCCAAAAACTAAGGCCAGGTAATACCTGGTTTTAGAATGGTGCTACAGGAAGAAATTATACATTTCTCCTTATTTTTTGCTCTTACTATGAATGCTGCATTCTGCAGTACACATTGAAAGAGTAAGTTGCCATGAATGATTGTTTAGGTGCAGGAAGGTGTCCCTTCCTGCACATAAACAATCGCTCCTGCAGCACAGGCAGCCTTGCAACATGGCACAAGGGTGCCTGTGCAGTTTTTTAGCACTAGGGGAAATGCAGGGGCGCGCCATATTTTTGCAAATATGGCACATCTCTACGTTTTGAAAATTTTGGAGCTTTGTGTTGCCAAATTTGGCGTACCACTGCCCGCTGATATTTTCTTACCTATGTCTCCCTGATCTTCCGTGAATCCTTGGACACTCGGAGGAAAGACAATAAATTAAAGACCGTATTAAATTAAGATTACTTCTGCAAATTAGGCCAAGAAACAGAAAATAACCCTCATCTAAACTATAATGCATTAGTGGTGTCAGTCAATGTTTGCTGCTTACCACAAAGTATCAGCCATTCCCCTTTTGGCTTTCACTGACCAGCGAACAAAACGCCTATTTAATCGGCATACCTTTAGCTCAATGATTCATGTATAATACTGCTGCCAATTGCAATGATCAGAGAAGTCCTTCTGGCCCCTCCACCTTCTCAATCCTCTTCCCCCATTGCCCAACAGGTGCCCCAATTGGCGGCTGGACCCTCGGTTGTCTTATCTCATGTTCAAAGAGTGCAGTCCTTTTAACTCCGTTTCTCTCTTTGCTCACCCTAGAACGCCTCTGTTTCCAGCTCTCAGTGGCCCGCTGTCCTACACTGTCGCAGGAAAGTGATCCTTTGTTCATCCTAATTCACCCCCTTCACTCACACCTTGCTCCGAAGTGCTCTCATCTAGGTATTGAGCTTGTCCAACTTCAGCCTCCCTCTCAATGGGCATTGAGCAGATGGGGGTGCCCTCGCATGCACTTACAGGGGGCAGAGGCTGGCTTCAGCTACCAGGAGGTGGATGGACACAGCAGCAGGGGAACGAGTGCAGAAAGATTTTGGAAATACATTTGGGCAATGGTCAAGCAGGTCTTGCCAATTTGCGGAGACCAGGCTGCACATATTTGCAGATTTCAGTGTATTGTAACGCTGACCTTTTTCTCAGTGCATCACCTTGTGCACATGCTGTACATGTGAAACAGTGGGGGGAACAATGTGAAATTATTCCGATATACACTCTCGCATTCGCTCCACTCAGTTCCCCAGTCTTTTTCTTAGGCTTTGTTTGAGAAAGAGGATATAGAGAAAAGGAGAAGAGGGAACATTTTGAGAACATGAGTTAGGAAGGAGCAAAGAAAAAAGAAAGACTTGCTACAGAACAACCGCATGGTGGAGAGCAATACAGATAGCAAGAAAGAAATAAGGAGTGAGATAAATGGGGTTAGGGAACGAAAGTGGAAGAAAGGGAAAGAGAAGATTTAAAGACGGAAAAGAGGTGGGAGAGAGTAGGAGAGGGGACGGGGAAGTGGAAGTAAAAACAGGAGAAAGGCAAAGAGAAATAGGAATGAGACCAGAATGAAAGAAAGCAGGTATTCATGAATGAAGACGGTAAAAGACAATGGTCATAAGGAAAGGGCGAGAGTGTGATAAAGGAGCAGAAATGGAAAGCAGAAAAGTGGAGAGCTACACTAGTGGAGAGAGTTGTATCAAAGGAAACAAGCGAGAGCTAAACAAGGAAATTAAAGTGATATTAAGCGAAGAGGGAATGGAAAAAATGATAGGTAACAAGAAGACTAATTAAAGGAAGAGAGAAGAGATACGAATTATAAACCTATGCAGAGAGAAAACAATGAGCGGCCTGATTAATATGAAAGACTGAATGACGGGGTGGAAAGGCAAAATGGAGGCAGCATACCCAGGGTGGCATACGTGGGAGCTATGAGGAAGAGAAAGGGTGCAGTGGTGGGAAAGAGATTTAGAAAGAAATAGGTAAGGGGAGAGAAAGGGGAGCCTGAAGTTTGATCTTGTTAACATCCCAAGTTCCTGTGTTAATTTTTCTACAAAGATCCTTGGTGGGTTACCTCTAAGCTGCTAGTAAGGTTTTTTTGTTAAGTCCTTTCAGCTTTACACCAGTGTTGTAGATCTGAAGGACTTTAAAATGTCCTCTTTGCACACATTTTTCTGCAGGGAAGAGCTGCCATATGCTCTTTAAAATCTTACCACGTGTTGAACATTGCATCACATCACTGCCCAATGCGCATTTTTATTTACTGTTTTGCACAAACGCCCTTGATAGGCAGACCCTATCTTTTCTTTAGAGTCTAAGGTTTGCCTCCTTCCCTAAACCTATACAGGATGGCTTGGACTGGGTCTCCAAGAGAAAGGGACCAGACCATTTTCAATTCTGTCCTAGCAAAATGCATGCTCAATAATACAATAATACAGCCTCCGTATCGAATAACACAAGCATAATGAATAGCAACCTACTTGCATACAGAGCAAATGCAGCAGGGTGACAACCTTCTTTCACACACAACAGGACGATGGCGAGATTTCACTGCACAATGCACCATGTACAGAAGAAACAGTGCAGTGTCCCATCACACAGAAAAGTCTCATCTCATCTGAGCTTGGTACAAAAGGCACTTGTTATCCATGTAAAAGATCTCTCTCAACCAATGTAAAAATTACACAACTTAAAATAGAAACGACCAGGGGTTCCTGAGATTTTGTGCTTTGGCACTTTGTGGGGAAGTAGAGAGGATCAGGCTCATAATGTTTGGGATCCAGGTTAGGCCGTGTAGCAGGTGATCAAGTGGTTTTGCTGATATGTCTCAACAGAGCAGTAGTGTTACATGTATCGGTTATGGAAGGCTGACAAATGGGTAAGGGAGAACACAAAAGATCGGCACAGGCAGAAACAAGCATTTGCAATGCAATAGGTCTCACATTTACAAGAGTTTAAGCTATTTTCATCCCTTCATCTGCTTCCTCTAAGTATCAACCCAGGTAATTACATTTCCATCAGGTCTCATACTATTGGCTCTCGGGTTTTGCCCTCTAAACTCATGATCCCCAAACCTCAAGATCTGGGTCTCAGGTTGTAATAAAACGCTTTTAGACAATCAATCAATCAATCAATCAATCAATCATTGACACTTATAAAGCGCGCTACATACCCGTAGGGTCTCAAGGCGCTGGGGGGGGAGGGGGGGGGGGTGCCGCTACTGCTCGAACAGCCAGGTCTTCAGCTTCTTCCTGAAGGAGAGGTGGTCTTGGGTCAGGCGCAGGTCGGTCGGGAGGGAGTTCCAGGTCTTGGCGGCCAGGTAGGAGAAGGACCTTCCTCCTGTAGTCGCTCTTCGGATGTGGGGGACGGCGGCGAGGGCGTGGTTGGCTGAACGGAGGTGGCGTTTGGGAGCGTAGAAGTTGACTCGGCTGTTGAGGTAGCTCGGGCCTTGGTCGTGTAGGGCTTTGTGTGCGTGGGTGAGGAGGCGGAAGGTGATTCTTTTGTTGACGGGGAGCCAGTGAAGGTCTCTCAGATGTCCGGAGATGTGGCTGGTTCGTGGGATGTCGAGGATGAGTCTGGCTGAGGCGTTCTGGATCCGCTGGAGTCTCTTCTGGAGCTTGGCGGTGGTCCCGGCGTAGAGGGCGTTGCCGTAGTACAGTCAGCTGGTGACGAGGGCCTGGGTGACGGTCTTCCTGGTCTCGGTGGGGATCCACCAGAAGATCTTCCGTAGCATGCGTAGGATGTTGAAGCACGCCGAGGAGACGTTGTTGACTTGCCTGGTCATGGAGAGGGAGGAGTCCAGGATGAAGCCCAGGTTGCGTGCATGGTCTGTCGGTTTGGGTGCGGTGCCCAGGGCGGGAGGCCACCAGGAGTCGTCCCAGGCGGAGGGTGAGGAGCCCAGGATGAGGACCTCCGTCTTGTCCGAGTTCAGTTTCAGGCGGCTGGTCGTCATCCACTCGGCTACCTCTTTCATCCCTTCGTGCAGGTTGGCTCTGGCGGCGGCGGGGTCGTTGGTCAGGGAGAGGATCAGCTGGGTATCGTCGGCGTAGGAGATTATGCTGAGGTTGTGTTTGCGTACGATGGCCGCGAGGGGGCTCATGTAGACGTTGAAGAGGGTGGGGCTCAGAGATGATCCTTGGGGGACGCCGCAGATGACTTCGGAGGCCTCTGACTTGTACGGTGGTAGGCGGACTCTCTGTGTTCTTCCGTCAAGGAAGGAGATGATCCATTCCAGCGCCTTGTCCTGGATTCCGATGTTGCTGAGGCGCCGTACTAGGGTGCGGTGGCAGACCGTGTCGAAAGCCGCGGAGAGGTCTAGGAGGATGAGGGCCGCTGTTTCTCCATTGTCCATCAGGGCTCGGATGTCATCGGTGGCGGCGATGAGGGCGGTCTCGGTGCTGTGGTTGGCTCGGAAGCCGGACTGTGAGGGGTCGAGGAATCCGTTCGTCTCGAGGAAGGCGGCCATCTGCTTGTTGACGGTCTTCTCGATGACTTTGGCTGGAAACGGGAGGAGCGAGATGGGGCGGTAATTCTTGAGGTCGGTGGGGTCCGCTGTTGGTTTCTTGAGTAGAGCGCTGAGTTCGGCGTGTTTCCAGCTCTCAGGGAAGATGGTGGTGTCGAAGGATGTGTTGATGATGTCTCGCAGGTGGGGTGCGATGACAGCGTCGGCCTTGTTGAAGACGTGGTGAGGGCAGGGGTCGGTCGGTGATCCGGAGTGGATGGAGTTCATCGTGCGGATGGTGTCTTCGGTGCTGATCGGGGTCCAGGCGTGGAGGGTGGTGGTGGGGGGTGGTTGTTCGGTCATGGTGTGCGTTGGTTGGTTGTTGAAGCTGTTGTGTATGTCCGCGATCTTGTTGTGGAAGTATGAAGCGAGGGAGTTGCAGAGGTCTTGCGATGGGGTGATGTCGTTGTTTCCTGCGCTGGGGTTGGAAAGCTCTTTCACGATGTTGAAGAGTTCCTTGCAGTTGTGTGCGTTGTTGTCCAACCGGTCCTTGAATGCTGTTTTCTTGGCGGCGCGGATCAGCTGATGGTGTTTCCGGGTGGCAAGTTTTAAGGAGGTCCTGTTGTCTGGTGTCGGTTCCCTTCTCCAGACTTTCTCGAGGGCTCGGCAGTTCTTCTTGGAGCTCTTGAGTTCGTCGGTGAACCATGGGGCCTTCTTGCTGCCGGGTCTGCTAGGCGGGGTCCTCAGTGGGGCGAGTTCGTCCGCGCAGTTGCTGATCCACTTCGTGAGGTTGTCGGCGGCCTGGCTGGGGTTCGCTGAGACAAGCAAACAGTAATGTTAATTCCTTTAATATAAGTATAAATTAGAAAATCTGAAAAACCATAAAAAGTTTGAATGCGTTTTTTTGTAGACCTGGGTTGTGAACTCCACTCAGTTTAAGGAGTTTGCAGAGTTTTTAGAACTGAAAAACAATAAGATGGGGAGCGAGGAAAATCCAACGCTAGACCGATTCCCAGTGAGATTTCGCAACGTGGGCAGTCACAGATGATTGTTACCGCTCACGTTGAAAAACCTTCTGTTCGTGTTGGGGAGGCTAATGCTCGAATAGAACTTATACTCTAACGGCAGAAAGAAGCAGTACCCTCTTGCACTGTGCATGATGCTGTTCGTGCAGATTTTACAGCAAGTTACAAACACTAAAAATGCTACAAATCGGTGCGAATGGCGCGAGGTAATACACTCTGCCGCTCGCAGCATAAAACAGCCATGTAGAAGCTGTGGATGGTGTGGGTGGGTAAAAGGTCAGATGCCATCTTCCTGCTAAGCACTAAGAGGCACCACTGAGGTTGAGGGATATGAGGATTTCCTTTATTAACCCGTTAACCACGGCGGAATTAGCGGGCATTTTCTTGCGCGGGTGGAATGCCGTCGGCCAATGACCGATGGCAGCACTGGGGAGGTAGTGCTGCCGTCGGGCAGCAGGGAAAGGGTTAATTCCCTAGTCGAGTACAGGCGACAGCATCGTCTCACTGGCTGTGGATGTTGCATGAATAGGTTAGTCCTCCTCAGAGATTCCAATCCATGATCTCCCCAATGACTTCCGATGTCAAATATGACTGTCGGTAGCTGAATCTTCAAAGTACTAATAACCGCACACCCCATTAACTGATTGAAGAGCGCATTGACAATAGCTCTCATCTATGCAAAAGCTATTGGCTTTGACAATGTTTTTTAGCCATGTGGTACAGCAGTATTTCTGTGCAGCATGACAAAACATTTTTTAAAAAGTGCAGCCAGCTCTGGCCGCGTCAAATCACTTTTTTTTCTTATGGCGATGGCGCAACACAAACAATGAAGGGTGGGAGGGAAGAAGCAACACAGACAACAGGAGGGTGGAAGGAATCAAGCAACACAGACAACTTGAGAGTGGGAGGGAAGAAGCAACACTGACAAAGGATGGGTGGAGGGAAAGAAGCAATGCGAGGGGAAGAAAAAAGAAGCAACCTATGTGCTTTAGAATGCCCATACACCTATGTGCAGGAGGATGGTGCATCATGCCAATATTGCATTAGAGCACACATATACCCATATGCAAGCGGAAGGTGCGCCCTGTAGAGAGTGCACACTGCAGTGCCCATTGGAAATAACACAAACAGGCGTGAAGGAGAACAGTGCACCCTTTGAAAAATGCACACTGCGGTGTGCATTGGAACGCGCATACCGATGTACAGGAGGAAGGTGCACCTTATCAAGATTGCACACTGTTACGCATTAGAACAAACATACACAGGCATTAAGTGGTAATGTGCACCCCAGGAAGAGTGCATACTGCAATCTGCTTTAGAAAACGCACACATCATTCTGAATAATGTGTCAAGCATCAGAAAGCACTCACTACGATGTGTAGTGCGTTGTAAGGTGAGTTCAAGAAATACTCACCAAGTGGTGTACTAGTCAACCATGGACTGCAAAGACATAACGGATTGTGTGGTGTGCTGAACAAAACCACACCCTTTGGGGCCAGTGTTACTAACATTTTGGGTCTGAGTTGCAGACACTGCATCGGGATTGTGTTTTTAACACAAACATGATGCAAAGTATCGGAGTGGGATTGAAAATCCCTAGCTGCGATCCACACACTGTGATGTACAATCTGAAAATGCACACTGGTAAACAGTTCAAAAGCACGTTGATGTACAGTTGAACAACACTCACTGTGATGTAATATATACACTGTGAGGTGCAGTGCAGCAGCACACAATGAGGCAGCAGTGTAGGGCCACACATTGCTCATATACAGTGTGATGTGCAAGGACAGGAGAGGGTCTGAGGAAAGAAACAACACGGGGATCAGCATAAAGAAGGAAGAAGGAATAAATAGTACCACAATCGGAGAGCAAGCCATGGAAGGACACTAATGAAAATCAATCATTCAGTACTTGGTCCATGCTCCAAATGCAAATAGAGGAAGTAAAATTGGCACACCCTTTCCAATTTTGAGGCAGCAAATAAGAGTGACAATGAACCGAATGGTAAGCAATGGTCAGGCTCCATGCCCCTTTTAGTAAACAAAAATGTGTGCATGCACTGCCTAAGATGAGACCTAAAAAGCAACATCTTTGGAGGAGAAAGGAACGAGACATGGGATCTCCAGGCTTGAAATTAAGAGATACAAAAGGGAAAATGCCTGAAGACTGTCTTTCTTGATCTTCACCATTATCATATATCAGACTCTATTCCTTTCTCACCTGTTTTAGAAAAGAGCCAAAAAGACAGTCAACGAACACCCAGCCGCTGTCCATGAGGAACATCTTGACCTCTAATGGCCCATGGCCTCAACAATGTTGATAACTCATTTCCAGCTATTTTCACGATGTTGAATGGCAGCCCACCTCATTTTATTTACAGTTCTCTGGTGCTTCCCAGGTTTGCCACTATAAAAGATACAATAAAGGCACTTTATAAATGAAAATATACACATTTATATAAATAAGGATCATGCCATTCCTTTAAAATATAATGCAAAAGATTATTCAGACACTTTGTTTTCTTAAGCAGAACGATTGTCACCCCTGTCATGTCATTAAAGCATGTGCCCAACATGAAATGAAATGAAATGAAAAGGTCATTTATAGAGCGCGATAGCTACCCTGAGGTGTCCTAGCGCTGCGTACTTGTGCTTGTAGGGGCAGTATTAAAGTTAAACTATTTTTTTAAAGAGCAGGGTTTTTAGTTGTTTGCTAAAGGATAGGAGATTGGGCTCTGCGCGCAGATGGTAGGGAAGGGAGTTGAAGCGTTGTATGAAAGGGACCGGCCTCCGCATCTGGCTCTCTTGATCCTGGGTACCGTCACCAGGAGAGAGGATGATGATCTGAGCTGTCTAGCAGGGCTATATGAAGTGATCAATGAGTGGTTGATGACAGCTCCAGTTTTCCAGTATGCTCGGTGAGTTATACAGAGGGTCTTGAACTCAATTCTTTGTCTGACCGGGAGCCAGTGAAGGCTCTTCAGGACAGTTTTCACAGAAAGTCGGCGGGGATTTGAAGTAGTGTACGTGCTGCACAGTTTTGTATGATCTGGAGCGTGTTCAAAGTAGATTGGGGTGCCCCTAGATACAAGGCATTCCCATAGTCCAGCCTGGAGAGAACAAGCCCCTGGATCATTATCTGTCTGGCTTGGAAAGGCAGTAGGGGGAGGATCTTCCATATGAGCCTGAGTAGGCCAAAACAAGTAGCTGATAGCTTTGCAGGTTGGGCATTAAAATTGAGGGACTTGTCCAACCATATGCCTAGGCTCTTGATTTTATCCTTTGGTATGGGGGGAGAGCCGAGACAGGTGGGCCACAGTGACTTGATCGCGGGCGGAGAGGGGTTGCCCAGGAGCATAAGCTCAGTTTTTTCGCCATTGAGCTTGAGGCACGACGAGATCATCCATTTGTAGACCTCTTCCAGGCAGGTCCTGAGATTGTTAGACGTTATGTCCAATTGATTGAGGGCCACCACTAGCTGAGTGTCATCTGCGTAGGTAATGATTTTTATACCATACGGACGGAATATCTCAGCTAGGGGCCCCATGTAAACTTTAAATAATGTAGGGCTCAGGGAAGAGCACTGCGGTACGCCGCAAATAAGAGGCTTGCTTGGCGAAGTGATGTTGCTCTCGAACACTTGAAAAGAACGGTCAGAGAGGAAAGATTCAAGCCAGGAGATGGCTTTTCCTGAGATCCCTATGCTCGAGAGCCGATGAAGTAAAATTATGTGATTAACAGTATCGAAGGCAGCACTTAGATCAAGGAGGATTATAGCGGCCGATCCCCCCTTGTCTAAGATCTTCCTTGCCTCCTCCCTCACTGCAAGCAGCGTCGTTTCGGTCCCATGCATGGGACGGAATCCACTTTGAGAGACGTCAAGCATGTGATTGGTCTCAAGGAATTTTACTAGCGCGGTGTTGGTGTGCTTCTCCAGTATCTTACTCAACCAGGGGAGTATGGAGATTGGTCGGTAGTTGCTAGGATCTCTCTGCTAAAGGTTAGGTTTTTTGAGAAGGGCCTTTACCATGGCGCACTTCCAAGGAGGGGGGACAGAGCTAGTGGATAGAGAAGCATTGAGCAAATTGAGAAAAGTCTGAAGAATCTTGTAGTTTACCAGATTCAGGGAACGTGGGGGAGCTGGATCATTGGGAGAGCATGCTTTTACCTGGGGCAGGATAGACTCTAGTGTGGTGAAGTTAAGAGGAGGAAAGGATAAAAAAATAGCCAGGGGTTGAGTGTCTGAGATGGAGGGGGTGGTTGATTGGGCAGTGGTGGGGATAAGGGGGAAAGAAGTGTAGATATTTAGAATATTGTGGAAAAAGAACTAAGCCAAATTGTTACAGCGGGCTTGTGTATTGGAAGGATCAGGGGGCTGTTCTGGGCGTTTAAGAAGGGTTTTTGCAATGCGGTAGATCTCTTTTGGTTTCGAGGCTGCTGCGGTGATTTTTTTCTACAAAGAAGGCAGATTGTGCTAATTTAATCTCGTTTTTATAAATTCTGAGCATTTCTCTGTAGGCAGTATTCCTGGCGGGGGAGAAGTCCAGTCTCCACTTCCTTTCTAGTCTTTTGTATTTACATTTTAGTTCCCGTAATCCATAGGAGTACCAAAGAGCGGTTTTTGAGCTGCGCTTGGATTCTGCGCATTTCAGGGGGAGTACTGAATCTAGAGATTTGGAGATCCAGCTGTTATTTTCCTCGTTTGCTGACATAGGATCTGGATTGTTACGTGGTCTAGTGGTATCTAGGGCTATCAGCCTGTCATCAAGCGGGAGTTTGGACCAGTTTCTTTGCATGAGTGTTATAGTGTTGAGAGGGTGGTGCCGGTCAGGAGCGATCCAGACAAAAGGGACCAAATGATGGTCAGACCACGGGATGGGGGAGGGAGTGCCTACTTTCAGATCTGTGCAGTTGCTGAAAATAGGGTCAAGTAAATGGCCTTTTGTGTGGGTTGGTTCAAGTACTAATTGGGTCAGTTGCAGGGCAGAGAGACTTGCTAGCAAGGGTAGAGTGGTGCGATTGGTGGTGTCATCAAAGTAAATGTTTAGATCTCCCAGTAAAGCGACGTTCGCTGGTGTGCAAGCTAGGCTGGCGATAATGAGAGGCTGTTTGCAAAATCTCCTAAGGTTCCTGGTGGGCGATATAAGAGGACTCCCGAGAACGTATTAGTGGGAGAAAATTCTATCACAAACGAGAGACTTTCACAGTCCGTGATCAGATTGAAGGAACTGCGACACTGGAAGCAGTCCCTGTAGATAATCGCTAATCCCCCCCCCCTTTTCCCACTTTACGATCTAGGCAGGATATTTGATAGCCTTGGGGGATGGCCTGGACCAGATCTGGTTCAGATTCATCGTTGAGCCATGTCTCTGTTTGATATAGGATGTCTGGATTAAACTCTTCAATGAGTAGGTGGATTTCCAGAGCGTGTTTTGCGAGTGACCTGCAGTTTAGGAGGAACATCCTGTGCTAGTTTCTAGTGGTGTTATTTGGCAGTGCACTTACAAACTGAAAACCACACTGTGTACAGGTGGTCTGGGGGACTGCAGGGTTACAGGAGTGATGGCAGGGTGTTTGAGATGTGCTACCTAGTTCGCGAAGCTTCCTAGAGCCATAGGTCCTTAGTGCTGAGGTAAAAGGGGCAGGGGTTGTGGCCCCTGGTCACAGTCGGCCGCGGAGGGGCGCAGGCGGGCTTGCCTTTGGCGCGTCCGCTGCGCGCTCTGCTCTGCATGGGTTTATATTAGTTTAAAAAAGTGGGGAGGAGACTAACCGCCGCCCTCCAGCTTACCCGGAAGTAACTTCCCTCCACTGTCGGGATGAAAGCCTGTTGTGGACCGAGGAAGAAGCTGGAGCAAGCTTGGGGAGTCCTCGTGAATCAGGTACTCCCTGTGTCGACTGATTTTAGTAACGTTTCCCTTGAGTTTTTGTTAAATCAGTGTGGTTCCCAGAATTGGCAGTAACAGTGTTAAACAAGCAGAAATGTCAAATGCGGCGTCAACAAATAGCTCAGATTGGCAGATTCACATTCGAGCAGTGCCCCCACCTTACACGCGTCCGCTGCGCGCTCCGCTCTGCATGGGTTTATATTAGTTTAAAAAAGTGGGGAGGAGACTAACCGCCGCCCTCCAGCCTACCCGGCCGGAAGTAACTTCCCGCCACACAATCAGGATGAAAGCCCGTGGTGGATCGGGGAAAAAGCCGGAGCAAGCTTGGGGAGTCCTCGTGAATCAGGTACTCCCTGTGTCGACTGATTTTAGTAGCGTTTCCCTTGATTTTTTGTTAGAACGGTGTGGAGCCCAGAATTGGCAGTATGCGGCGTCAACAACTAGCGCAGACAGATTCTCAATAGAGCAGTGCCCCCACCTTACACGCGCCCCTTACATCATTCTGCTTCTTTCTAATGTATGTAGTACTTCTGTGTCTCTCTGTTAATCATAGGTGACTTCTTAATTATTTGTAGTAATTTTTGATCATGCATAAATGATTCATGATAAATTAAGTGGATTCTTAAAATAAACTATCAATTAGAAACCTTCTTTGACGAATGTTTGTAATGTTTATGATTAAGTGTTTTTTTGTGGTTTTCTGTTGCAGGGAAGAATGGACCCAAGTCATCCAGACTGTAGCAGATAGCCTTAAGAAACAGGAAGAGGAAATGATGGAGTATAGATCTAATTCGCCGAGTGATAACTCCGGAGCAGAAGACATGGAAGTTGCTCTTACCAAACCAAAACTTACCAAACCAAAACATAAAGTGGTATGTCTTACCCAAGTACACTCGCTTCTCCTCTTAAGGGACATGAATTAAACATCTCAATCATAAGGGGGTGGGACTGTAGGGAGACAGTTACATTTGTTCTCCAAATCTGAGAAAGTATATATACTTGTAATAAGCAAGACAATTTGGTGTCTCCTTCGCATGCACAGCATGTAAATCAAAGGAAATTCAAGGTCAAAGTTTGAATGCTTAGAGTTGCAAAATGTTTTAATTTGCATAACTTATCATAAACTAGCATTTCAAGGTAAAACGTCAAACAAGAAGTTGTCCACATTGATAAAGAACACAATATTGGTCAGTTACAGTGTTATTGATGTTCCATTGAATATGAGAGGCTTAAATTGTGGTCCCTTTGTGAGCCATTGAGGGTTTACAAACGAAGTCATTATTAATCACCCGTGGTTGACACCCAAAATAAAAAACACTTTTTTCTTAAACTATGCATTTCTGGATCCAACCAACAGATGTTGGGGTAATGAATAGCATGCGTATCTAGAACATTTCTCAGGCCCAAAACTGTTAGAGATGATATAGTGCTTTTTGCTGGTATTCAACCTGAAGCACTAACGGTGAACCGGGAACGGTGTTAATCCCCTCGGGATTTTCTTGCATCTCTCTATCTGGTCATTCCAACAGTTCAATATCAAATAAAATTTCAGAATTAAATGTAATACGCATCTCTTAAAGTCAGTTAGTGATTTGTTATATAAAGTATGAAGCTCAGGATAGAATGCAATATAGGAAATAGCAGACAGAATATAATGAGATCAGCACATAAGCTAGAAATCAGAGGTCTGATCGACAGAGTGTCACCTTCTATAGATCAGGGGAGTTTGGTCCAACGACCTGTGGGTAAGGCTCATTTTACAAGATGGAATGCAATATGTTCATGTGCAAGGGCCAGAAATCCTACACATTTATGTTAAAGAAAGAACGATACAGTTTAAATCACATTTGTCAGCACTGTCCCACAGATTCATATAATGTAGTTCCCATCCCTGGTTCTCCTGTGATACTTCATGGTTTGTACAAATTCAGCTACAAGTCAAAGTTAGGTTCTCATGAGAAACGCATTGTGG
The DNA here is from genome assembly GCF_964263255.1 of Lissotriton vulgaris. Taxonomy (NCBI): domain Eukaryota; kingdom Metazoa; phylum Chordata; class Amphibia; order Caudata; family Salamandridae; genus Lissotriton; species Lissotriton vulgaris. Next base: position 457,795,846 of record NC_141697.1, read on the forward strand.
TTCCAATAGTTGAGACCATGGCAAAGCATTCACTTTGCTAACACAGCATGAAAATTAAACTTGAGAATGAAACATCAAGTGGTACCAGTGGCGTAACAGGGGGGATGGTGGTCTGCCCCGGATGGCACATGTTTTGAGGGCGACAGTATCCCGTCGCTCTTACCTGCCGTTCTCGGGGTGGCAATCGCCCCCTTCAATCTTCCGCTGAGGGGCGGCAAATGGAAAAAATCCTGCTAGCACTCCCCACCCTACATTCTTTGATTCGGCTGCAGCGGGCTGGCAAACATGGGGACTGCCTCGGGCGGCCAAAGTGCTTGCTTCGCCACTGGTACATGTGAGAATGACGCAGCACTATTGTGTGCTCAATAAGTCTGCTGGAATGCTTAAACTTAGCCCAGTTAACACAGTGGGTAATGCTGCCTACGCATTCGGGGGGTCATTTTTTGAATGTAGTCTGTTCCAACTTTGCCTTAACGCTATCAGATCCTGAAGCTCTTACCTGGTCGGATCATATGCTGATCAGGTTCTCCTGGCTTTAGACAAGCCATCTTGCGACATTCTGCCTAACACCTGCCACCAGAAGATTAATCTTCTTGCATTGACCAACGCTCTTTATCAGGGTCGCCCAGTATTGGGCTCTTAGCTTCCCGCTGCCGTGCAGCGTTTTAACACCTGGATCAGCTCAGGGGTGGGGGCCTCCGCGAAACGAGGCGTCGACTCGAACAAACGCTCTGCGCCCTCCAAGCCCTAGTTTTCGCATGCCCTGAAAGAACGGAAGCTTGACTGTAAAAAACTGGAGAGATGCTGGAGACGCGCCTACTGTCCTACTGCCAAGGGGGCTTTGTGTGCGGCTCAGAGGGAATATTATGCTGCCATCAGGATGGCTAAGAGAGAGTACTATACAGGCAGGATCTCTAGGGCCAATAATAACAGCAAGGAAATCTTCTCCATTGTTAAGAGCTTTCTTTCCCCTTGTGCTGAACAACCAACGTTTCCATCCTCCGCACAATGGTGTGAGGTCCTATCCTCCTTTTTCACAGATAAAATAGCTGGGCTTCAGGACAGCCTGTGCACCATTTGTCTTGGTCAGAGTATCCAGGTCATGGCCCATCCCCCATCTCCTTCCTCCTCTACTCATGTTTTCAGAGAACTCTCCCCTCCAACTGAGGCAGACACTCTAGCTGTCCTGAAATCTATGAAGTCCGGGTCACCCACCGACCCCTGCCCCGACCGTGTATTAGGAGGGGTGGCGGAGGTGGTTTGCTCTGAGGTTTCTGAGATCATTAGTCTCTCCTTTCAAGCTGCTACAGTTCCCGGCTGTTGGAAGCAGGCTAAACTTCTGCCGCTTCTTAAAAAATCTGGATTGTACTCTGCAGTTCCAGACAATTATCGGCCCATCTCCCTGCTGCCGGTGCTGGCCAAAGTATGTGAGAAAATCGCATTTCGCCAGTTGGATGCTTTTGTTGAAGCTTCCCACTCTCTCCACCCAGCTCAATCTGGGCTCTGTGCTGCGTACAGCACTGAGTGAGCCCTGGTTGAAATGTCTGAGGCCATCAGGGAGTGCCTGGATGCCGGCGGCAGAGCGGCTCTGATAACGTTAGACCTCTCTGCCGCTTTCGACACAGTACCCCATCGGCTTATGCTCACCTGGCTGGCATCCATTGGCATTACTGGATCTGCCCTAGAGTGGTTGACTTAGTTTTTGGACAACCGGACTCAGCAGGTGTGGCTGCCTCCCTATTCTTCCTCGGCTAAGCTTATTTCCACTGGGGTGCCACAGGGGTCCACATTAAGCCCACTGCTGTTTAACATCTACCTGACCCCCCTGATCTTCTTGGCTGAAGAACTGGGCGCTAAAATAATAGCCTACGCAGATGACACACAGCTGCTGTTCACTTGGCCGGGTACGGATCTGGACACATCATCGGTCCAGACCTGCCTCTCCTCAGTCTTCAACTGGCTTGCTCTTGCCCAGTTAAAATGTAACGAAGATTAATCGGAAATACTACTCTACGGGCAGTTCCCCTCCAACTTCAGAGAATGTTTGTGGCCGTCTGATGCACTACACCCTAGTTTTGTTGGTAAACCAACAAAAAACCTGGGGGTATGGTTCAGGAAAATAAAAAATTTCATGAGCATATTAAAAAACTCACCTGCAGCTGCTTCGGTACCCTTAAAGCTCTCCGGAGATTTTTTCCCCTGCTTCCGAGGACGGCCAAAGAAACAGTGGCAAGGGCTCTCATTCTTTCCCGCCTCGACTATGCTAATGCCTTGTTCATTGGCATTCCGGCCTACCTAATCAACCACCTTCAGATCATACAGAACGCAGCGGCTAGGCTTCTCTCAGCATCTCGCGGAAGTCCAGCGTCCGACAACATCTGCGCAGCTTGCATTGGCTCCCTGTCGCACAATGGGCTTTGTTCAAGTCCCTCACTTTTGCCCGTAGAGCCATTCATGATCAGGGGGCGCTGTACCTGCGGAAACGTTTCTCCCGGTACCTACCCAACCGTCCCCTACGGTCAGCCACCCAACACCTGCTGGCTGTTCCACGCTTCAAACCCACTTGCCTCGGTGGGCACTCCATCGCCGTGAAGGCGGCTGTCGCTTGGAACACCCTTCCTCCGATGCTACGCGCCATTCAATTTCAATCTTTTTAAAAAAGCACTCAAAACCCACCTCTTCAAAATGACGGACTAACTACTCTAGCTCTTCTGTTGTCTATCTGCATCTTTACGCGCCAGGATATTCCTGAGTAATTGAGCGCGCTACAAAACCTCCAATAACATAACATAACATAACATAACATGGTGTTCAATATATTATTTACAAAATATCTTTAATACTCTGGATGCACAGTGAGGAAAGGCCAGAAAGATGACTCAGTGCAAGAATAAGATGACAATAGGTGTCAACCACTATCTTGAAATCGAGGCCTATATTATCCAATGTTAAAGTAAAACATACATTCTCAGCAGAATATCTCAAATCCAATATGTGGTAAATACATCATCGTAATACAGTTATGCATTTTCATTAAAACCGCTTTGCCACAGATAAGTAACAAGTTACTTGCTTCTCTGACTCCTTGTGGTGGAGGCTCTGTACTATTATCACAGCAAACGCAGGACTTTATTGTCAACCGTTAGTTCATTCCAATCCGATAATTCTCCTGTCGAGCATTGTCACATTGTGTGGTTAGGTTATGGAATTCTTTACCGCTGGATCAGGTCCTTCAGGTCTGGAACACATCCTTTTATAACACTGGCGTGAGCTGCACTTTATTCTGTAATCGCCCCTTGCATTTACGATCGTGACAATGCAAGGACTTTTAGGACCAGTGATAATGATCCATGTAAACCGCTTTCTCCAGATAGGTCTAATTTAAAACACTACTTTAAAAGGAAACCATAAACAGGGCAAAGAGTGTCTTATTTCATACCACTGCAGTTTACTGCTGCAAAACACAGCTACACAGTATTTGCAGCCTGTTCATCCATCCTGTGATATGAACATCCATCTCACCACCAAGAACAATCTGACGTTAAAGTTTGAATGCACACTACTTTAGACGGGCCTTCCTCACGTAAGGCTTCAGCATATGTGCCTAGAGACAAAAGTCTTTTAGGATAGAGGTCTATAGCAGAGTGCAGTTGTCACTCTGCAATTGGGCAGTTGCTGGAAAGGCCTCTTGTATCTTGTTGTATTCCTGTAGCTTGAACAGGTGGTCAGCCTTATGAACCTTGGAGTCCACTTCCTTATTCTGGGTGCAAGAGAGCAAGCCGCCACTCCTTCAGGGCTCCTCTCCGGTCATAGACAGCAGTTCCAGACTTCTGATCTTCCTCCGGTTCAGAAAGTGTTCTAATATATGTGCCTGGAGGTGCTACATTTATGCCAAAAGAACGATGGATTAAACCCAGATCTTTGTGACTGGGTGTGAATGTTTGCATTGTTCAGCATTCCGTCCATCATTTGTTCCTTTTATATTTATGCCTGGCACTAGCTAGTGGGTGAGAATGACTCCTGGACATGCCCTAGCCAGTGGGTTAAATGTTCACCGTTCTACGCTGCCCACTGTGGGCATTTACAAAATGGCAAAAAGACTTCAGCTCACTTAAAATTGGCTCTGAGAGCTTCAGGTGTGTTTATAGGGAGCTTATTATGGTAATCCTAGGGTTTCCTTCCACATCTAACCCTAAAATCCAGATTGAGGCAGCCAAAGTACCCACAATAAACCCAGTGATGGAAGTCTCGTAGGACACAAGCAGGATTCTTCAGCAAACAAACGGTGGATACTCACTAAATGTCTTGACATCCTGTACCCTTCATTTCAAGTGCAATCCAAATATTATATGTGACTCAACAGACATGTCAAGGAGGATATAATGCTGTGCTGTCTAAAGAAGGTATCCAGCCCAACCCTGCATATTCTGCCAAGCTAAGAGGACTCATCTCTGCTGGTTCAGGTCAACGATTGCGTTCTCCAGGGAAGCATTTCACACCTGGTCATAGCTAATTACTGGCTGACAGGTGGCAGATGACTATGCTAATTAGCAGCCTTCTGAAAGTACATGATTTAGAGGAGTGGGTAACCCAATAGACCCTTGCGGGATCGGGCAGATAGACTGTTAAAGAAAGGTTCCAGCAAGGGATTTTTTTGAAAAACTTGGTAAAAACCAGATTTATTATAGTCTATATTATTGTTTAAGACTATTGGACTGTAGTGTTCAGTCACTTTTTTTCAATAGTATATCTGACTTAAGACCTTGTATAAGGCTACCACACTAGCCAAGATAAATTTAACAACAGTACTGGTAGGTCTATTCAGCAAATGAGAAAGGAAAAGCAACACAAGGAAAACATTTTTTTGTTCGAAACTTATTTATCTTATTCAAATCAGGTTCAAAGTCGTAAAAACGTACAAATTCAAAGGAAATGGGGGGTACAAATAATCAAGAGAAAAATGCATGTAACTCTTAGGTATAAGGAAAACAGTAAAATCAATCCATAGATACATAAGAGGAAGTCTAGTCTGGAATTCATAAACATAAACAACTCCTTTTTAAATTGATCAGAGAGTTAGATGTAGATGTAGACATAGACTTTAAGTGTCGACGTTTCGGTCTCATATGTTAGATCCAGAGACCATCATCAGGACAGTTGTCTTTTGATGCAATGTGAGAGACCCTCATAAAGATGGAGAAAACGCATACATTTGTTGTTTGTGAAGGTACAGAGTCACTTGTATCCTTAGGGATTCCACAGATTATCCCTTGGTTAATGCTCCACGTGTTTATCCAATTTCACAATTTCGTTCGCCCTTTGATCCGTCTCGACGAGCAGGAGCGTCATTCTGACAACCAATCAGAACTCGATTTGTGAAATTGGATAAACACGTGGAGCATTAACCAAGGGATAATCTGTGGAATCCCTAAGGATACAAGTGACTCTGTACCTTCACAAACAACAAATGTATGCGTTTTCTCCATCTTTATGAGGGTCTCTCACATTGCATCAAAAGACAACTGTCCTGATGATGGTCTCTGGATCTAACATATGAGACCGAAACGTCGACACTTAAAGTCTATGTCTACATCTACATCTAACTCTCTGATCAATTTAAAAAGGAGTTGTTTATGTTTATGAATTCCAGACTAGACTTCCTCTTATGTATCTATGGATTGATTTTACTGTTTTCCTTATACCTAAGAGTTACATGCATTTTTCTCTTGATTATTTGTACCCCCCATTTCCTTTGAATTTGTACGTTTTTACGACTTTGAACCTGATTTGAATAAGATAAATAAGTTTCGAACAAAAAAATGTTTTCCTTGTGTTGCTTTTCCTTTCTCATTTGCTGAATAGACCTACCAGTACTGTTGTTAAATTTATCTTGGCTAGTGTGGTAGCCTTATACAAGGTCTTAAGTCAGATATACTATTGAAAAAAAGTGACTGAACACTACAGTCCAATAGTCTTAAACAATAATATAGACTATAATAAATCTGGTTTTTACCAAGTTTTTCAAAAAAATCCCTTGCTGGAACCTTTCTGAAAGTACAGGCAGGTAAAAGGAAACATTCTAAAAGTTTTTTTTCCTTATTTATTTAAAATCTGACTTCCTTTGAATCAGAATTGTAATAACTATTAAAAGTAGTTATGAAAATATTTATCTTGCTTCTCCCATTCCTAATATACAGTGTTAGGATTTTAAGCTGTACTCTGGTTTTGTACATAGGATAGCTAGGCCTGCCACCGTGAAAAATAACTTTTGGGTACCAGTCACTGTAAAGACATGTTAACATTACATTTTTTTATGTTCCCTACTTTTAAATACCATGCGTTTTTCCTTGTGGGCTGCCAGGCCTTTATGGGGTGACTTTTTAATATTTTAATAGGGGGGTTTTGATATGTTCAAGAGACTTCATTTTAACGGATCGAATTGCAGTTTTTACTTCTACATTCCGGTTACAATGGTAAGGCTGAAGCCATGTTTGCACTATTACTGTAGTGAATGACATAATAGGTGCTCTAGTCCACAAGCAACATTTATCTTCCAGGCTGTGGGTACACTTTGTACCATATAGTCAGTACTTTTAAGCAGCTCAAATATGCCAATTAGGAGTATTCCAATGTTATGATGTTTAAAAGGGGATCACAGGCACTTTACTACTGGTCAGCAGGGGTAAAGTGCTCAGATTTAAGGGCCAGCAAAAAAATAGGGGGTTGACCACGCAGTAAAGGCAGATTTCATACATGACTGTATTTAGTTAGATGTATGAGGTACTTTAAAATAACTGTTTTGTCAGTGTGCTCTGAAAACAGCACAATGCTGTTCTAGTGTTGTGTTTGAGATTACAAGAGTTTACGCAATATACACAGATGTATTTTTGTTTATCATCTAAGTTCAAGTAATATGTTGAAGACAAAATAGGTGTTAAACTTTAACATGTGAGATTAGGTGTGTGTACTTATGTCCGTAGATGATGATAAATGCTGTGGAGGATGCTTGCTGTACTTTATTTCAGTGGGAAACAAATGGTCGCAGGATTGCTGCATTGCCGCAGATTCCTGACCTTAGAATTATCCCCAGGCGTCAGACTAGATTCGGAACATTTTCATGAGCAATAGCCATGCACACCGGTTGGTGGCGTTGACCGACTGCGCTCTGTGTCACCCACGGCAGAAGTGATGTGTGCGGTGCCTATGTAGGCTCCACCTCAGTGCAATGATGTCAGTCCCTTTCTTTTCGTGCCAGTCCGGGTTAATCCAGAGCTACCCCTTACTCATTTTTTGACTAAACTTTTTTTTAAACTTTTTGACAAAGTGTCTTTTGGAGAATCTTCTCCTGGTGGGGCAGGGATGTCATCCTGGAAGGCTGGATTCAAGCCCTACAGCACTTGTAACTGACTAGTGTGGGTGAAAAACCCGCACTGTGTATGCCTTTGGTGCCTCAAACACTCTGCGCTTCCCCAAGTTTCCGGGAGCCGGAGCAACCCCCATTCAATTTCAAGAGTTTTATGAGGCTATGCACCTCATATTTGAGCATCCCGCTCCCTCTTCTTTGTGCTTCCCAGTTTCGGAAGGGACCCCTGCTGGATCCATGCTGTCCACTTCTGCCCCAGACGGATCCCTTGGATCCAGACCGGTGCCTGTCGTGCCATCTTGACCTTCCCTGATGCTGACGCCGTCGGCACCCGCCGGTGGTGCCTATCCTATTACGATAACTTCAACACTAAGCCAGATGGGCGTCACCCGACTCAGGCGCCGACTGTAGCCATGCCTTTCAGGCCAGAACCTGAGCCCTTATGGGCTAGGAATCTTGGAGGAGCCTGGGGGTCTTTGGACCCTTAAGAATATCAACCCTTTGACTCTAATGTCGACTGGAGTGAGGATTTGGTGTAACACAGTGGACGGGACACTTCTCCAGATACTTTCTGTCCCTACTGTGGCTATGGAGGAGGGAGCATCCTCCACAGTGGTGGTGAGAAGGGCGGCCAAGGTCCTGGACCTTAACCTGCCCTTTGACGGTCAAGACTAACATCTGGATGGAGGGGCTTCAGCCTGTATTGTCCCTCTCGGAACCGCTTCTCCCCTTTAATGAAGCCCTAACTGACATCTTACTTGGGACCAGGCCAAACCCAGCACAGGGGCTCCTGTGAACAGGACCATTGCCCCCGCCAACGCTCTGCTCCAGGGGACCCAAACTTGCTCATGCAACACCCTACCCCAGAGAGCTTGGGGGGGGAGTCCAAGCCTGTACTTCCCATTGCACTTTCCATTCCACACCCCCAGATAGAGAATCCAAGAGGCTACAAACCTTAGGGAAGATGTTTTCTTTCACCAGCCTGGCATTGCGGTTGGTTAACACTGCATGCTTTTGGGCTGCTACTCCCATGCTCTGTGGGACACAGTTGAGCAGGTGCTGCCGACAGTCCCGGTGGAGGCCAGGGTCGTCCTCTCCCAGGCTGTTGCTGATGGGAAGATGCGGCCAAGTTCACCTTACGTTGTGGACTTAATACCACCGACTCACTGGGCAGAGCGGTTTCCTCAACAGTGGCCTTAAGACACCACACCTGGCTTAGGACAGCTGGCTTTTCAGGTGATGTCTACGCATCTGGTATGGACATGCCCTTTGACTCTCGTCTCTTCAGGGTCAAGGCGGATTCAGCGGCGGAGTGCTTTAAGGAAAGCAGGGCTACAGCTATGTCCTTGGGCCTTTCCATGGCCCCTCACCACCCCAAATCTTCATTTAACTCCTTTAGTGGCCACAGAATTGGCTTCCAGGCGCATTTGTACCTGCCCTACCCAGCCACTGCGGCACACAAGCTTCACTGTCTCTGCGTGACCGAAAACGCTGTGCCCACAGACCTCATGGGTCCGGCAGCCAAAGGTCAGGCCAGTCAACCCCGGCAGTTGTAGCCTCCATACCTCTATAGTTTACCCCCTTATCATGGGCATCCAGTGGGTTGCAGGATCCACCATCCCCTGCACCACTGGTCTATTACATCAGACCAATGGGCTCTGCAGATTATCCTGAGTGTCTGCTCCCTCCCTTTGAAATCTACCTCTTCACCCATACCACCTGCTTGTGACAGGATGGTGTAGTACCAGATTTCTTTGCTCAGCCAGGAATTGATGGCTCTCTTCACCAAGGGGGCCATCGAGAGGTGCAGATGCCAGAAGTAGTCCTTCGTCCGATCCTAGACCTGCGCGCTCTCAATTTCTTTCTTCGGAAGGAGAGATTGAAAATGCTCACCCTCACTCAGGTCTTGTTTGCCCTTTACCCGGGAGACTGGATGGTGGTGTTGAACTTGCCGGACACATATTTCCACATTCCCGTCCTGCCTGCCCACAGGTGTTCTCTGCGGTTCATTGTAGGCCCAGGCACTTTCCATTTCTTTTGCTCCCTATTGGCCTTGCTAACTCCCCTCGGGTGTTCACCAAGGTGATCATGGTGGTTTGCAGCTCATCTGTGGAGATCAGTGGTACCAGTTTTCCCCTATCTCCTCCTCCAGACTACGATCCAGCAGTTGCTGGGGTTCACTATCAACGTGTCGAAGTCACACCTAACTCCCTCTCAGATGCTTCCTTTTATCGGAGCTGTTCTGGATTCGGTGCCGTTTCAGGCTTATCCTGTCGAATGGCGAGTCCAGGATATTCAGGCTATGATACCCATGTTTCAGCCTCTATCTTCGATTTCATTGATGCTGACACTGACACTGCTGGGCCTCATGGCTTCCTGCATCCTGCTGGTGAAGAAATGCCCACTGGCACATGCGGGCTCTGCAGTGGGACCTGAAGTTTCTGTTGGTGCAACATCAAGGTAATCTCTGACATGGTCCAGATCTCGAAAGGCACTGCAAAAGATCTGCAGTGCTGGTTAACAAACCGGTATTGAGTCATCACTTCCCTCTCACAGTAGTGACAGATGCATCACTCCTGGGATGGGGTGGCCATCTGGGAGAGGTGGACATCAAAGGCCTCGGGTCTCCAGCAGAATACGGACTCATCATCAATTTGTTGGAACTCCGAGCGAACTGGCTGGCATTGAAAGCCCTTCTACCCTCCAGCAAGGGAAGGCTAGTGCAGGTGTCCCCCGGCAACTCCACTGCCATGGGGAACTGCAGCAAACAGGGTGGGGTGGGGTCGTGGTCCTTTTGTCAAAGAGCCCTGCATCTCTAGAAATGGCTGAAACATCAGGTAATTTTACTGGTCAACACCTGAATGACTGGGCAGATGGACTCAGCAAAAGATGCCTAGCCGATCAAGAATGGCATCTCAGTCAGGAGGTGCTGCAAGGTTTTTTTCAGCTGTGTGGAGAGCCTTGGTTAGATCTGTTCACCACTGCCGAGAACTTGCAATGTCAGCACTTCTGCACACTGGAGTTTCTAAGGTAGCTCTCGCTTGGAGATGGTTTTTTCATCTCAAGTGGAGCTCCTTCCTCTTGTACGCCTTTTCACCCATACCACTCCTGTCCAGAATTCTCAAGATCAGGAACGACCAAACCCAAATGATCCTTGTGGCTCCAGACTAGGCTCGGAGAGTCTGTTTCCGAGCTGTTGAGCATGGCCAACCGCCCCCGATCAGGTTGCCCCTTCTGGAGGATCTTCTGTCGCAACAGCAATGGAGGGTTCTCCACCCAAACATGTCAATGCTCCACCTTCATGCTTGGATATTGAGCAGCGACAGTTGACAGCTTTCAACTTTCCGTCCGGTTTGCAATGTTATCTTGAAAACCCGGGGTCCCTCCACCAAGATGGTATACGCTGAAGCGTTATTTTTCTGCCATTGCTGTGGCTACCAGTACAGCCTTTCCGCCTCAAGTCCCCTACTGTAAATGGGTTTCTTGCATGTCCGCAACATATTTCATCCAGCTCTCTTCCTTATGCCTCAGTGGGACCTTAACTTGGTTCTTAACTACCCAATGTGTTCTCCTTTTGAGCCGCTTCATACGTTCCCTCTTAGGCTTCTCACCATTAAGACGGCCTTTTTGGTGGCAATGACATCTGTCCGGAGGGTCAGTGAACCTCAGCCATTGTCATCTTAGTCTCCTTATATCTCCTTTTTTCCAGACTAGCTAGTCCTTTGGACACGAGGTGGTAACCCCATCCCATGTACGCCAGTCCATCACCTCACCTACCTTTTGTACTCCACCTCATCCCTCTAAGGAAAAGGAGAAACTCCACTGTGTGGACCCAAAAAGAGCATTGTCGTTCTACCTTGACCGCACAAAACTGTTCTGGGTGGACGATCAGCTCTGCGTGGGATATGTCGGAGCCAAAAAAGGGAAGGCCAGCAGAAAGTACCCTCTGCTACGCACTGGCCAAGATGCAGCTCCTGAAGAGCGTGCATGCTCATTCCACCAGAGCAAAGGCTGTGACCACTGCGTTAGCATGTGGTGTTCCGGTCCTGGATACCTGCCAGCCTGCAATGTGGGTCTCGCTGCACACATTCACCAAACATTACTGCCTAAACAGTCGGTGTTCTCAGGATGGGCTTGTTCAGTTCTGAAGGACTCTCTTGTTTAAATCATGTTTGCAGACCCATCTCCGGGAAGGTATTGCTTGGGTATCTATTCTAAGTAAGGAATTTGCTGCTAGAAGTTACTTACCTTCGGTAATGCCTTATCTGGTACAGAGTCTATCTAGACACAGATTCTCCAGTATTGTATCTTTTATAGATTGACATGCTTGAATCTTTCCTGTCGTCATGGTGGGAGCTCCACAGTAACAGTAAAATAGCAGTATAACAGCTTAACTGATCATCTCCCTTGAAAATCAATAGCATTTAGTAACCAGTTAACCTCATTAAAGAACATCACAGACCCAGAGTATCCATCCCCTGCAGGGCCACTATACCTCAGATTTCTTACCTCACTTCATGTGTTAGGGGGTCTCCCTGAGCTCTGCTCAGTCAGTGTTTCCACCTTGAACTTTTCAACTTTGAACTAGCAGTTCCTTTTCCTCAACCTTCTCTTCAAATGAGGCGCTGCTAGAAAGTGAGTTTATCCTTTTATTTCTGTATTTCCTTCTGAATGTGAGAGTCTTAAAAAGGGCTGTTTAGGTCCTGCAAGACTTGTGGAAAGTCCAGTCTCTTCACCGAAGATCCTCATAAAGAGTGCTTATACTGCCTTTATCCAGATCAGAAGCCTAAAGACTGTACGCACTGCAGAACTATTCCTTCAAAAACCCTCAAGGATCATGAGGGAAGACTTCTACTCTCTGGCTTCAAAAGAGAAAATCTGTAAAAGATTCAGACTCTGAGAGTGAGGAGAGGCCTCATACTTCCTCTACGTAAAGGAAGGCGGAAGATCCTCCTTCTGTCCAGAGAGATCCAAAAAAGTCAAGATCTCAGAGCAAGAAGTCTTCTGTGGAAAAAAGGGCAAAAAAGGAGCAATCTGGCTCATCTCAGGCCCAAAAAAGATCGGTCTCTGCTCCTCCTTCTGCGCCACATACTCACTCTTAGAAAAAGCCACCTGTCAATGGGCTCGTCGACGAGGTATTCTCCGCCTACGACCATTGAAGCCAGGGCTCCGGCTATGGTTTTTTCAGCGACATCTATGACAGTCAAGACGATGGCGGCTGTGGCGTTGACTCATATGTAAATGTAAATGTACAGGAATTTATATAGCGCAAATCACCGAGTGGTTTCTAAGTGCTTGCTTAGGGAACCCGTCCTGGTATTCCCCTGTGAGATAACCCCGGCAGGGTATCCGCAAGGTGAAAGCCAGGCATCCCGCCGCGAGGGGCCGTTGTGGAGATTAAGCAAGCTATTGCCCAGAGTCGCAGAGTGTGAACCTGTGAATCGAGTAGGCACCGGAGCGAGAATTGTCGAGTCCATGGACATTTTTAGGACTCAAGACCGCGCCGAGCCGGGAATTGAACCCTGGTCCAGGGCTGACCTCTGCTTCCAGGTCTGCCTCCTCTAACCAGTGTGCCACACTTCTACACTTCATACTGAAGTGGTGGTGGTGGTGTCGTCGTCGGCTTCTGTGAGGAGTTCAGTGTCGTCGAGAGCTTTGCTGTCGACGGTTCAGGTGGGACCTCCGTTGTCGACGAGTGTCTCCGCCCCATCAACTGATATTTTCACACCGTCGACACAGTCTCTAACGACTATCCCGTCGTCGTTCCTGTTGACTAGGAAAATGGACAGGCCAGTCTCTAAAACAGCCCCTATCAACTTAGAGTAAAGTGCCAGGAATCAGAGGAAGAAGACCAACCAGATGACACTTCTGCATACTTGGAAGGCGAATATTCCTTCTCAGACAGATGCTCAGGCACTTTTCAAGAGCATTACCCTTATTATGAGCAGAAAGAGGAGGACCGTCAACAGGAACCCTCCATTAACGTTCTGATGTCACTGGTCACGGACTTACGTATGTTGTTCAGTGACTACTATAAACGTTTCCCTGATGCTAATGTAGCTCAAAAGCCATTCCCTCGACAGGAGGATCCTGTCATTATACCAGATCAGGAAACACCTGCTCCACGACAACAGAAGTCCTTACCTCCCCTGCAGATTCCTGCCCCAGCATCAGCCAGTGGTGACCAACAATTGGAAGAAGGGGCTCTACAAGTGGATTCTGGTGTCCATTATTAATGGATGGACTATGTGGCACATACACTGCCTTCTCCCACGCTGCCAGTGGCTGATTCTCCTCCAGCAGATATCGGCGGCTTCCATGACCTTCTCGAAAGAACGTCGAAACGTTTTTACCTTCCCTTGCCAGTCAAGCAAGCAGAATGCTTCTTATATGATTTCAAGGCTGCCTGGCAGCATTCTGTTAGGGCAATTCCTATTGTTGACTTCTCGTGGCAAGAAGGCATTAAGTTGATGAAATCCAGATTCTGTGCCTGCAGTTATTCCCAAACTAGACCAGAAGTACCGGGCGCCTGAGGACTCTCCTGCATGTCTCATTGGCCATCCAAAGCCTGATTCTGTAATAATGCAGGCTGCTCAAAGGCGATCTAAGAGCCCTGCTTCACCATGTAGCGCTCCACCAGGTAAGGAAGGGCGCTGGTTAGGCAATTTTGGGAAGAGATTTTCCTCACTTGCTGCAATGGCCATCAGAGCCTCCAATACCATGGCCATCCTTATGAGGTACGATAGGCAGATGTGGTCAGACATTGCTCCTTTTCTAGAATTTCTCCCTTAGGACAAGAGAAGAGGCGAAAGAAATACTCTCGGAGGGAGCCTCATCGTAAGTCATCGATGTGGCACTGGACATCTCTTCTACTGCCTTTAGGCGGATGGCAGGTGCTGTTTTGTTGCGTAGACAGGGCTGGTTGAAGGCAACAACATTTCACCAAGAAGTCCAAGCTAAGGTGCTTGACATGCCATTTGACGGGGAGTACCTTTTTGGTAAACATGTAGATGAGGCGCTTCAAGCTATCAAATCTGACATGGATATGGGTAATCTTTAGCATATCTACAACAGAAGATGTTCTCTTCTTTTCGAGGCCCCAGCTCCAGCAGGGTTTTCAGCCCTACTAGCAACAGGGTTTCCGGGCTCAATATAATACCCAGTCCTTTCGTCAGTCGCCCACACCAGCTTACAAGAGGGCTCCGGCACAATGGCGCCCCGCATTTGGAGAAAAATCCCATGATACGGGCAGAAGGCAATGAGAATTTTCAGGCACCCGCCACACCAGTCCCACTTCATTTGGCTCAAAACTGCTCCAGATTCTTCATTCAGTGGCACCCCATTTCGTCCAACAGATGTGTATTAGACATCTTCAACCACTGTCACACCCTGGAATTTATTCAACAACCTCCAAATTTCCCTCCAGGAAAGACTGCTCACCATTATCTGGTGCTTCTCAAAAGGGAGGTAGCTCCTTCTCGACACACAGGCAATCTAAGTAGTGCCATAAAGTCAGTGCAAACTATGCTCCTACTCTAATTTTTTTCTGATAAAGAAAAAGACTGGAAAAGGAGGCAGGTTATGGACCTCAGGTTGTTGAACAAGTTCACCATAATCAGCTGTTTAGGATGTTGTCGCTCCAGGAGATTCTCCTTCTCTTGGATACAGGAGATTACATTACCTCCCTGGATCTTCTGGACGCGTACTTCCATGTTCTGATTCATACAAAGCGCCATCGTTTCCTCAGGTTCCAGGTGGCAGGGTACCACTACTAGTTGAAGGTGCTACCTTCGGGCTAAAGTCGGCTCCCAGGGTTTTCACCAAGTTTTTGGTGCCAGTGGCAGCCTATCTCCGGTGTTCCTGCCACCAGGTTTTTCCATACCTTGACAACTGGTTGGTCATGGCCCAACTTTTCAGATTGCAAGGGAGTCCACGAGCGCCTGTCTTCATCTTTTTCACTCTCTGGGTCTCAATCTCAACTGAGAAAAGTCTTTGCTCCTCCCCTCCAAGTCTCTGGTGTTTCTGGGAGCAATGTTAGATACCAGCCGCTCAATGGCTTTTCCCACAAAGGAAAGAATTTCTCGTCTTCAAAGGATGGTTTGGGCCCTTTCCTCAAGAAGGTGCGTTTCTGTGAGGATTTGCAAATCAATGTTGAGGATGATGTCATCTTGCATCCCGTTGATTCCTCACTGTTGATTGCGGATGAGGCCTCTTCAGGAGCAGCTCGACTGCCAATGGATCCAAGCTTGAGCCTCCTTCGATGACACCATGCCAATCACGCCAGAGATGATCAGGGATATGTCCTGTTGGACATTAAGAGGCAATCTCTCACAAGGCCTATCCTTCCTCCCAGTGAAACCTTTGATGATAATGACAACGGATGCTTCCTGGAAGGATGGGGAGCTCACCTCCCAGGTACTTCAGGTCCAAAGGAGGTGGTTGGATCAGGAGTCTCTATGCCACATAACCTGTTGGATCTGAAAGCAGTCTTCCTAGGGCCCGTTCCTTCCTACCAAGGATAAAGGGTTCGTTGATTTTTGTCCGCACGGGCAACACAACCACCATGTTCTATTTGCAGAAAGAAGGGGGGGGGGACGAGATCTCCGGCTCTCTAAAGTATGGCGCAGCAAATTTGGAATTGGCTGATTCAGCACAATATTTTGTTACACGGTCCAGGGGTGTTAAATGAATGGGCTCAGCAGAGACACCAAGCAGTGTAACAAATGGGAGATGGATGTCATTCAGCTGGGATAATATCTGTGTTGGGGATTTCCAACCCTGGTTCTGTTCACTAATCACTCGACCAAAAATGCAAATTCTACACCAGCAGATTCTCTCAGACAGGTTCCTGCAGTCTAGTGAAATAATTTATGAAGGGTCTTTATAGAGCCTACCCAACAGTTCTCTGGTGGGTAGGCTCTGTCTCAATTGCCAGTGATCTGGCAATTGAACATTGTTTTGTCTCATCTGATGAAATCACCTTTTGAACCTATTCAAAAGTGTGATTTGAAATGCCTCTCTTGGAAAGTGGATTTTCTCTTAGCCATCACCTCTGCTAGATGTATTAGCGAAATTCTGGCTTTAACGCAACGGAGCCTTACCTACAATTTCAGCAGGGCAGAGTTCTGCTAGACACTAATCCTTCGTTCATCCCTAAGGTACCTACCACATTCCACCTGAATGAACCTGTAATCCTGCCTTTATTTTTTCCTGATCCGTCTACACCTGCAGAGAGAGCTCTCCATTCTTTGAGCATAAAACGATGCTTAAAGTTTTACCTTCAAAGGACAAGACCTTTTCGTAAATTTACCCAACTCCTCATCATGTTCTCCGCCCCTAGGAAGGGTCAGGCTTTGACTAGAGCTTCTATTGCACGTTGGATTTCTTCTGCTATCGTGTACTGTCATGAAAAAGCAGGACGCCCGCTAACATCTAAAGTAACTGCCCATTCCACTAGGAAGATGGCAATGTCCCCGGCCCTGTTTGCCGGAGTGTCCCTACCCGACATCTGAAGGGCGGTAACATGGATGAACGTCCATACCTTCACAAGGCACTACTGCCTGGATACCTTGCGAAAGACCGATATTGCTGTTGGTCAAGCGGCCCTACGTTGACTGTTTGCTTAAGGTAGGCCTCATTTTATTGAGGTTTATTAAGGGTTTGTTATCTTTATTATTATTATTATTATTATTTTTTGCCTATACCACTATTCTGAGTTTGTTCATCTCTTGAGTTTTGACAGATGTTATATATATATATATATATATATATATATATATATTCACTGAAAAAACCATAGGTTATAGACCATATATAGTTAGGAATTCGCATTTACAAAACCTTATTTTACTCACACAAAACCATTGAAATTCCATATATAGTTAGTTGCACTAACTATATATCGCGCACCCGCAATCCACTGCTGATGATGTCACATATTACATCATTCATGACATGGTCAGTGACATCACTGATGACATCACTGATGACATCTCAAATGACATCACTGATGACATCTCAAATGACATCACTGATGACATCACTGATGACATCTCATTTGACATTACTGATCACATCACTGATGATATCATTCATGTGATAATACGATGAACCTCTTCAGACTCTAATATAACCTTAGATACAATCAGTGTAAACAGACACTCACAGGCTGTCACTCATCCATGGAGTTACTCACACACCTAGTCAGTCATGCAAAGAATCAATCAAACCTCCATTTCCTCAACTATACAGTTATACAAACTTTACTTATTCAAACATATACTAACACATATTTACTCTCTTATACAATCCCTGATACAAGTTCACAATGATCCATACAGCCACTCACACATTCACTGGCTCTTATGCACAGTTATTTATGTATGTCAACTCTCACATGTACTGTGTTTTACATATGTACTTACTTTGACATGTAGCACTGAGATATCCATTCACTCACCAATACACTCATGCACACAGTCAACCGCCCATATAGCTGTTTCCACATGCACTTTTGAAACCATACATCTATTGAATCAACTGCTCACACATCTATGCACAGAGTCATACACCTCCCAGCCACCCACACACACACTCGGTCTCCCATACAAATACTTGGGCAACCAATCAATAACCCATATAGTTACTCATATAGCTACTTATCAACACATGCAACAGTTTACAGAACAACAGACATAATGATGCACAAATTAAGACAGTTTAGTCACTAACCCGTGCACTCAGTGAGACACATTTAATCACTCACTCATACAGTCAGTCATGCACCTACTAAATCCTTCATCCAGACACTTATACATCCACTCATTCTTCAATATGTAAGACATATTTTAACTTTACAGAAACATACAGTCACTGGATGTTGTCATCAGTGATGTTATCAGTGATGTCATTTGAGATGTCATCAGTGATGTCATCAGTGATGTCACTGACCATGTCATGAATGATGTAATATGTGACATCATCAGCAGTGGATTGCGGGTGCACGATATATAGTTAGTGCAACTAACTATATATGGAATTTCAATGGTTTTGTGTGAGTAAAATAAGGTTTTGTAAATGCGAATTCCTAACTATATATGGTCTATAACCTATGGTTTTTTCAGTGAATTTTCAAGGTTTTGTAAATGCTAATTCCTAACTATATATGGTCTATAACCTATGGTTTTTTCAGTGAATTTTCAAGGTTTTGTAAATGCTAATTCCTAACTATATATGGTCTATAACCTATGGTTTTTTCAGTGAATATATATATATACACATACATATATAAACATATATCATCTGTATATCTATATAAATACAAACATAAATGCATGCATACATATACTTATACAACAACAACAACAAAGGAGTTTATAAAGCGCCTGGTGACGCCATCTCGGCGTGTCCCCGCGCTGTGGAAAGATGCATACAGATGCATGTTATTTACATGAAAGTTGAAAAAACACTAATAAAAGCAAAGCTAAAAAGCCACCTCATTACAAACAGAATGGCTTTAACTTAAACGAGGGCGAGATCTATTGCATTTTCAATGCTTGTTTACTTTGGTTCCATCAAGAAGGCATTCAGATGTGTCACACATTTGCCATAAATTCTGAATGTTAGCACTCTAGTTGCACATTAGATGGGCAGACGAGCCTGGGCCCGAGGGCAGAGATGTGCCCCCCCCTTCCCCATTGCTGGCCGCGCTGTTTGGCGCCGGCGGTGCCTGACTTCAAGATGGCGCCCTTGGGGGACACACTTTCTATGACCAGCAGACGCAGGCTACGGGAACACGAACGCAGAGGATAGGGCACTGGTGGACTCTGGAGGACTTTTTCGTTGGACTAGTCCCACCCTTCCTCTATGCTGTGAATGCTGCTGTTTTTTCTTGGACAGTTCTCGCTGGACTCTAGCCCTTCCTTCCCTCCAGACCCTTGCATCCCACCCACCCCTCCTCTATGCTGGTACTCGTGTAGTGTTTGCAGCGGTCCTTTGTACTCACTACCACCCCTATATTACCCTTAGAGTGTTTCCAGTCACATCCCTCCTGTCAAGATAGAAGATAACTCTTAACGACTAGTATACTATTTGATTTTTAGATTGTACCCATGTGTATCCCCTCCCTGTGTTAGAATTATAGCTTATACGACTAATCGCCTGTGGAACTGTTGGAATATAGCCAGGTGTATCCCTTCCCCCGTGTGAAGAGATAACCCTATCCACTAGAGCAAAAAGAAAGGTGTTCCTGAAATGTGTAACGTAACTGATTCTATGTAAAGTGCCTTGTAAAGGGGCAGCTGAAATTCCAGGAGCCTAGTCCCGACAGCTCGACGACTTCGGAGGGCTGGAAGTGGTCCCCCGCTACACGGCGGAGGAGGGCACTGGACATCGAATGCTGTCTTATGTAAAGCGCTCTGATAACCTAATCGGTTCAAGATCCTGAAATGTGCAACGTAACTGATTCTATGTAAACTGCTGTGATAACATGTAACGGAACTGGTGCTATGTAAAGCGCTCTGATAACCTAATCGGTTCAAGTTCGCGCTATAGAAAACTCTAAAAATAAATAAATAAATAAATCACTGTAGTAAAGCTACTGCTCACCAGGGACGTCTGCTGCTGGTATTCAAAGTGCATGTTTCAGTCTGCATGTCAGAATTTTTTTAATGAAATAGAAGAGGATTTGAGAAGTCACTCAAAATGATCCCTAATTTTTCTTTCTGAAGCACTAATCATACTTTCTATGGCAAAATTAACCCCCTCATGTTGTTCCTTTTTAAATTGAGTGTTTTCAGACTTACCACTTCATTCCAATCAAGATGGCTTCTGGTGTGCCATACTTTTGTCATAAGTAAGACTGTTAGCGCTCTAGTTGTTCTTTAGAACACTCTGGGACATTCTGTCATTGGGCTATACTTGGGGTACATCTGGGTGATATTTGGGCTACATTTAGGCTCTTTTGTCTCTGGTGGCCATCTTGGGAGACTGTATGTCAGAATTTTTTAATTAAATTGAAGAGGGTTTGAGAAGTCACTCAAAATGTGCCCTAATTTTTCTTTCTGCAGCACTAATCATAATTCATATGGCAAAATATACCCCCTCATTTTGTTCCTTTTTAAATTAAATGTTTTAAGAGTTACCACTTTATTCCAATCAAGATGGCTTCAGGTGTGCCATACCTTTGTAATAAGTAGGACTGTTAGCGCTCTAGTTGTTCTTTAGAACACTCTGGGACATTCTGTCATTGGGCTATACTTGGGCTACATCTGGGTGATATTTGGGCTACATTTGGGCTCTTTTGTCTCTGGTGGCCATTTTGGGAGACTGCATGTCAGAATTTTTTAATGAAATAGAAGAGGATTTGAAAAGTCACTCAAAATGTGCCCTAATTTTTCTTTCTGCAGCACTAATAATACCTTCTATTGCATAATATACCCCCTCATTTTGTTCCTTTTTAAATTAAATGTTTTAAGAGTTACCACTTTATTCCCATCACGATGGCTCCAGGTGTGCTATACCTTTGTAATACGTAGGACTGTTAGCGCTCTAGTTGTTCTTTAGAACACTTTAGGAGGCTGCAGTAGAGCACAAAGGAATCAACTGACAGTCTCTGTCCTTGTTGGATGTACATGTTTTACTGAGAATGTCAGACTTCATTTTCACATGACTGAGAAAGATAATGTGAATTTACAGAAAATATGCTTTCAGTTTAGCTTATAGATCCCCTTCCAAACCACTGTGGGAAAATCATGAGATATTAGTTTTCTTTCAAACAATATTCATGATATCACAGCAGAAGGCTTTTTCACATGGTAAAATCACCTTATAACCCACCACAATTCCTAAAACGAGTATGGTACCATCAACAAATGATTTATAATGTAACTAAAGTCCTAAAACCCTCTATTAACTACAATGCTTTTTAATGAGGTGTTATCATGTATATTGGTCCCAAGATGGCTGCCAACACTTCTTGGATGAAGTGCTGACAGCCAATCAGATCAGATGTGTGGTTAGGCTCCGCCCAGATATATATATTTTTTTGAACCTAAATTACTCAAAATCCACTGGAGCACATATATTGAGACCTAGCAAAGGCACATCGGGCTAACAGTCCCTACAATTTTGCCAAGCTTCGTGCAAATCCATTCAGCCGTTCGAGCTAAAAGTGAGGCCAACCGCCCTATGGAAATTAACATGGGACAAACGCGTTTTGGGACCCCCCTTTTTTCTCGGCCCCCCCTTGATGAATCCCCCCCCAAATTGTCAGGGGCTGCTTAGAAACAAAATGTTCAATTTTCCTGAAAATTTCAGCCAATTCCGTCCACAAACGCCAAAGTTATTAGACATAGAATTTTCAAAAATCCCATAGAGAAAAAATCCTAACTATATATACCTACTGGCGACCGCCAGTAGGTAATATATATATATATATATATATATATATATATATATATATATATATATATATATATATATATATATATTACCTACTGGCGGTAGGTACATATATATATATATATATGTACATATATATATATATATATATGTATATATATATATATATGTATATATATATATATATCAGAACTGGTCCCACTCTGCGAAGAATAGGAGAAAGGCCACTCAGGGGGTAACTTTGGAAGAAATTTATTCAGTCAATTACAGCTACGCATAATGCATTTCGGCTCCTGCCTTCTTCAGATGCTGCTGCCTGCGCAAAGAGTGACTCCACCCTCACCTTCCAAGTGTCCAGAAGCACTGCCTTTTAGCGGAAATCCGCTGACCACAGGTCACATGGTAGAACTCGACTGCAGCTCTCTCACAACTACAGCTCCCAGAATGCTGTTTGACTGGGTAAGTGTTCGTGGGCAGTTGCTGCAAATTACAATCCTTGTAGAATTAAAGGGTTTATTGATTTCTGGAAAAGGTGCGGAGTGTTCAATTGAGAGTTTTTGCATCAGGTGAAGAAATATCTTCCTCCGGTCCCCTTCAACGTTCAACCTCGGGTGTGTGCGCGCCATGCTGGAACATCGAGACAGTAGCACAGTGACTTCGTCTCCTTGTAGGTTACAAGCTGCTCTGTGCAGTAGTTGCAGAAATGCTGGCGTGCACCTCGGGGTGAGCTGGAAAAATTCAATCCCTTGAAAACGTGTGGTCGCTGCAAGCAGCGAAAGTCAGTAAAGTTTCCAGCCTCTTCTAGTAACGGGACCTCTCACAAGCCTCTGACTGGCCCGTACAATATAAGAACTGGTCCCACTCCGCGAAGAATAGGAGAAAGGCCACTCAGGGGGTAACTTTGGAAGAAATTTATTCAGTCAATTACAGCTACGCATAATGCATTTCGGCTCCTGCCTTCTTCAGATGCTGCTGCCTGCGCAAAGAGTGACTCCACCCTCACCTTCCAAGTGTCCAGAAGCACTGCCTTTTAGCGGAAATCCGCTGACCACAGGTCACATGGTAGAACTCGACTGCAGCTCTCTCACAACTACAGCTCCCAGAATGCTGTTTGACTGGGTAAGTGTTCGTGGGCAGTTGCTGCAAATTACAATCCTTGTAGAATTAAATGGTTTATTGATTTCTGGAAAAGGTGCGGAGTGTTCAATTGAGAGTTTTTGCATCAGGTGAAGAAATATCTTCCTCCGGTCCCCTTCAACGTTCAACCTCGGGTGTGTGTGCGCCATGCTGGAACATCGAGACAGTAGCACAGTGACTCCGTCTCCTTGTAGGTTACAAGCTGCTCTGTGCAGTAGTTGCAGAAATGCTGGTGTGCACCTCGGGGTGAGCTGGAAAAGTTCAATCCCTTGAAAACGTGTGGTCGCTGCAAGCAGCGAAGGTCAGTAAAGTTTCCAGCCTCTTCTAGTAACGGGACCTCTCACAAGCCTCTGACTGGCCCGTACAATATCAGAACTGGTCCCACTCCGCGAAGAATAGGAGAAAGGCCACTCAGGGGGTAACTTTGGAAGACATTTATTCAGTCAATTACAGCTACGCATAATGCATTTCGGCTCCTGCCTTCTTCAGATGCTGCTGCCTGCGCAAAGAGTGACTCCACCCTCACCTTCCAAGTGTCCAGAAGCACTGCCTTTTAGCGGAAATCCGCTGACCACAGGTCACATGGTAGAACTCGACTGCAGCTCTCTCACAACTACAGCTCCCAGAATGCTGTTTGACTGGGTAAGTGTTCGTGGGCAGTTGCTGCAAATTACAATCCTTGTAGAATTAAAGGGTTTATTGATTTCTGGAAAAGGTGCGGAGTGTTCAATTGAGAGTTTTTGCATCAGGTGAAGAAATATCTTCCTCCGGTCCCCTTCAACGTTCAACCTCGGGTGTGTGCGCGCCATGCTGGAACATCGAGACAGTAGCACAGTGACTCCGTCTCCTTGTAGGTTACAAGCTGCTCTGTGCAGTAGTTGCAGAAATGCTGGCGTGCACCTCGGGGTGAGCTGGAAAAATTCAATCCCTTGAAAACGTGTGGTCGCTGCAAGCAGCGAAAGTCAGTAAAGTTTCCAGCCTCTTCTAGTAACGGGACCTCTCACAAGCCTCTGACTGGCCCGTACAATATAAGAACTGGTCCCACTCCGCGAAGAATAGGAGAAAGGCCACTCAGGGGGTAACTTTGGAAGAAATTTATTCAGTCAATTACAGCTACGCATAATGCATTTCGGCTCCTGCCTTCTTCAGATGCTGCTGCCTGCGCAAAGAGTGACTCCACCCTCACCTTCCAAGTGTCCAGAAGCACTGCCTTTTAGCGGAAATCCGCTGACCACAGGTCACATGGTAGAACTCGACTGCAGCTCTCTCACAACTACAGCTCCCAGAATGCTGTTTGACTGGGTAAGTGTTCGTGGGCAGTTGCTGCAAATTACAATCCTTGTAGAATTAAATGGTTTATTGATTTCTGGAAAAGGTGCGGAGTGTTCAATTGAGAGTTTTTGCATCAGGTGAAGAAATATCTTCCTCCGGTCCCCTTCAACGTTCAACCTCGGGTGTGTGTGCGCCATGCTGGAACATCGAGACAGTAGCACAGTGACTCCGTCTCCTTGTAGGTTACAAGCTGCTCTGTGCAGTAGTTGCAGAAATGCTGGTGTGCACCTCGGGGTGAGCTGGAAAAATTCAATCCCTTGAAAACGTGTGGTCGCTGCAAGCAGCGAAGGTCAGTAAAGTTTCCAGCCTCTTCTAGTAACGGGACCTCTCACAAGCCTCTGACTGGCCCGTACAATATCAGAACTGGTCCCACTCCGCGAAGAATAGGAGAAAGGCCACTCAGGGGGTAACTTTGGAAGAAATTTATTCAGTCAATTACAGCTACGCATAATGCATTTCGGCTCCTGCCTTCTTCAGATGCTGCTGCCTGCGCAAAGAGTGACTCCACCCTCACCTTCCAAGTGTCCAGAAGCACTGCCTTTTAGCGGAAATCCGCTGACCACAGGTCACATGGTAGAACTCGACTGCAGCTCTCTCACAACTACAGCTCCCAGAATGCGGTTTGACTGGGTGAGTGTTCGTGGCCTTAGTGGCGAAACGCGTCGGTAGGGAGCTGCCGATTTCGTGCCTTGAATAAATACACTTTGAAGCATCCAAAGGAAGCCTGTGCCGTTCTTCTGGGTGGGAGAGTTTTGTTTATGAAATTTAGGGTGTCCGGCACCCACACAGGCTCGCCGTGTTACGAGACGAGGAACAGCCGGGAGTGGTTGTTGGAATATATATATATATATATATATATATATATATATATATATATATTTCAAAGTGCCCTGAAGCTTTAGGAAGTCACTCGACAGAGCCTCCCCATACGGCTTTGAAATGCAACCTGCTTGGTGCTCCTTTTCAATTGAGATTGCCAACGCGTTTCAGGATTACAATATCCCTTCTTCTAGGGCTGCCACAAACAGAACACCTGAGCCTCGCATTACGTTCACTTTCAGCTTTTATTTGTCATCATTGCAACCCTCTTCTGGGCGCATGCTCAGCGCAGTTAGTAAGTGCATGCTGGGAAACAGAGTTCCAAATGCGAGCGTTTTTTTCTTTACTTACAGTAAGTTCAAGTGTCTCTTTGTAATCTTCAGGCTTTTTTTTATTTCTTAGTAGGTTTAGGATATCAGGCAGGTTAAATCAGCATATGAGGCTCTGTGCTGGAAAATGTCTTGGTCAGTGCATGACGACAGCCTCACTTGCTGGAAACATGGTTTCCCTCCTATCGGTGATGGTGCTCCTCCTCACGGCCACCCTCCTCAATCTGTGAACTTATTTCTAGGTACAGGGCTGTTCCCCTTTCAGGTCCCTAGTTCTACAAAATTGGTCAGTGTTCTTCGTGGCTCTGTGCTTGTGGCGTAGAAAGTCACGAAAATAAACTGATATCAGCGTGCTGGGATAGCCCCAATATAAATATCACTTCTGGCGCAGACGACAGCGACCCCACATGGAGCCTAAGAACTCCACCTACCAGCACACAGGGGTACTGCTCACAAAAAAATGTCCAGATCCAGTCGGATGCCTGGGGATAATTCTAAGGTACGGAAACTGCTGCTAGATAGTACATTACCGGAGGTAAGTAACTTGTGCTATAATCAGATTGTTTTTGTCAGGAGTCTTACCGAATAATTACTACATTTACAGGTTTATTACCGGGTTGACTTATGTAGGGTGCGATTTGAGCCACTGCACATCTGGCATTGCGAAAGCAAATCTGAACATTCTTTGTGTTAGTCATGTGATGGGTCTGGATTATGGTTTATTGGTAAATGCTTGTCGTTAGTTTTTTAGCACATTCATCCGCTGCCATGCTTCTGTAAACACTGAACTTCTATGGCCTTATCTATGCTATATATTCAGGATACCCACAGAAAATCTGAACAATCCATTTGAATATTATTGTATGAACATTTATTATAAAATAATGTTCTGCAAATCTGGCATGTATTTGGCTCTCCGGCACACCGATCATTTGAAACAAATAATTAAAATGCTGAATGTATCATTAGGGACAATTCTGCTGAGAATCTTGCCTATGTTCTCTATTATGGTAGGAAAGGTTACCAGGAACCTTATTATAATGTTTGCATATACTCAGCAAACACTGACGAATATACCACTTAAAGACTATAACGAAAAACACTATCTTGTCATTAAATTAGGGCTAGATAGAACATTCGCTGTCAAGTAACTGTCTTGTTTTACAAATGTTATTTGTCTTCAGCATTCAGAAAACTACATTTGCTGCTGGCAGAATAGGAAGAGATCAAACCTGCATGGGTAGATTGCAAACCTGCAATCTACCCATGTACCTGGGTGGCTAGTAGGCTATTAATCTAACTGAGCTCATTCAGAGGTTTTAGCTGTCAGGATGTGTAAACATGCATGGGCCTACCTCAAAAATGTTTACATGGCTCTAAGAATATGGGCAAAGATTTTTCTACCTCTTGAAAGTTCATGCTGTGCTAACCATGAAGGAACATTCTCACATGGTATTTGTATGGCTGTAGTATCCATGTTTGCACCAATTGTCTTGCACATAAGGATAGTTTGCTTGCAGAGGCTCCTGTAGTTCAGAACAATGTTTTGTTATGTTAAGAAAGCTTGGAGGCACATAGCTGCCCTAGCAACAGAGCTTCCCCGAACCCGCTAACATGGGTACAAGCACCCCTAAAGCCGAAAGTTAGGCTACTGTATGCTTCCTTCCTGGTAAACACAACCCAGTAGTAGTAAGATTCTCTTAGTGCACTTCTGTTTTAACTATAGAAGTGTAATTTCATAGTCAGACGTTGAACCTTCTCCTGATGTGTTACTGGGAAATGCACTTACCCCATTGTCGTAACTGACAACTAGAGCACAGAGTGTTGGTTATTTTACCTGAAAGAAGTGCATGGTGTCTAATTCTGTTGTTTTTGGAATCCCTTTTTAAATGTAGTGATTAGTATTACCAACATATCTAACAAAAAATGGCACCATTTTCATAGGTACAGCGGTTGTGTGATTTGTTGTTTTTGTTGCCCTCTGTTAATGAATATTTTGATTTTGAATACTCTACAATAAAATTGAATAGAATTTAAAATCCCACTGCTTGCCACTCTTGGCAGAATCTGCCATCTAAACTTTGGCAGGTCAGAGCGCTTGAACGATAGCATGATAGCCAATTGGTGGAACGTCTGTTACAAGCCCATGCTCAATGTGTCCACCTCAGATGCACCAACCCTTTTTATTCAGAGATCCTGACTCCATCAGAAACTGTCAGGGGGCATTCAGTACTTTAATCTTTCTACCTACCTGTAAACGTTAACTTATTTTGTTTATCTGGACTGAACATGACCTCCGGGGTATTCAGACTTTGTTGGGCTAAGTTGGATGTAGTCTCAATAGCTTCCTCATTCTAGTTATGACTGTCACGCATTGACGATCATAACACAGACTCTCATCTAAAATCTGTTTCAAATCTACATTTAAGAAAATGGTCTGACTGCCCAGTAAACGACATCCAGTATTTAAAAAACAATCATTTATTGCATTGAGGCTGCCCAGCATTTAGTGGAAAAATGTACACCTTGCTGCATGTTCCCTTCCTCTAACTGTGGTGATAACACCCAGATTTTATTTCCCTTAAATTATTGACTTCATATCTGGAAACTTCACCAGCAGTGTACTGTTTTTTAATCTTAAATGTAATTCAAAGTCCTAAAACTATATTTCATACTTGCATCCTCTTAGTGGGTAAAAATTGCATTGAAAGTCGAATATATTTGGACTGTAGAGGGCACCAATCTGAAAAACAGAAAACATCATATATATTAAATTTGGCTCTGTGGAACACAAAATCACTTTATAAGTGGATTACTTACTTCTTACTTTGGGGTCCCCATGTTCCCATTTCCTGGTAGTAATGGATCTCCTTAAGGCCTTTGAATTAGTCTTGGGCTTTAAAATGAATTCACGCTGATCACCAGAGAGGGCCCTATTTGTGGAGAACAAAAAATATTACGGCAGAAAACATTGTTGGTTTAATGCCAAATGCACAAAAGCTTATAGTAATTTGAAACCTGTTCTACATAAGCCTTATAGAAACCCAGAAAAAATCAAACTCGCCAGGGAGGTCTAGAAGGGCGACCTTAAAGAATGCAAAGGCACGATAAGAGACAAATTATGGTTAGCACTGCATGAAGCCACTGCAACTAGAGATAACACAGGATTTTGGAAGGCAGTAAATGCTCCTTTTTTGGCCCCCGAGATACACCATCCATAGAGATAACCATCTCTGAGGACAAATGGGAGGACCATTATTCGAAAATATATCATGATAATGTACATAATATCAATGGTTATGGCCCAACAACCACAGGAGTTAATGTCACCCAATCACTATCCAATAGATGTACACTTTACCTTGGAAGAAGCTAAGTGTGCCATTAATGCAAGGTTGGGCGGGAAAGCTCCCGGCCCTGAGGGAGTGCCTGTAGACATTTATAAATCAAATCTGTTTCTCTGGGGCCCTTTCCTAACATGAGTAATAGCAGCGTGTTGCTCTTCCGGATTTATACCATCTAGGTCGGAATCAATCTTGGTTCTTATTTTTAAATAGGGAGACCGTCGCAATCCTAAATGTTATCGACCAATCTCACTGATAGACTCTTTAGTTAAGGTGATGGGTCGCATCATAGTGAGCAGATTACAGGTCTGGGCCAAAGACACTGGTATTATAACAGAACTACAATACGGTTTCCGACAGGGTCTAGGCATGATCGAGCAGGGACTAAACTGAAACTTTCTTTCTTTCTTTGAAATCTTTATTTCGGCATTTTTTTGCCATAAAAGAGTACAAATAAAATATATATATCCGCAACACACATAAAATAGTACAGTTCATACAGTCTTAAAAGATAATGAAAATCACCCCTGGCATTCATTAGCAATTAAAAATCGTCGCTTGGACCACATAACTGACAAATACTTTGAAAGTGCAAATACAATGTGTCCAGACGTATCTGTCTTAAGGATTCTCAAAGCATGCAAACATTGGACGAAACCCATGTTTTTACATAACGGTACTTGCCAGTACTTCCTGGCTTTACTGTAGGCTGGTCAAAAAAGAAGTATGTGCAGTTCATCCTCTAAGCTACAGCTACACCTAGGACAAGATTTGGTCGTAGAGGCAGACCATTTGCTCGTAAAAGCCCTTAAGGGTAATGTACTGTATCCCCATTGTAAATAGAGTTTTCTTGATCCAATGGGATAGATAACATCCATGAAATCCTCAAATAAGTATGATATTTTAAATGTTAAAAAGAATTTAGTCAGGGTACCAGCATGAGAATCATACAGTATAGTATTAAGTTTGTTTTCCATAAAAGACCTCATGAGGGACTTGCCTGAAACCTCACGGCACGCACTTTCCGGATCATGCAACAGGGCGGGCAGACCCAATTTACCAAATTCCTGTTTAACATGGACGAGCCAAGGAATTTTTGTTGCACTTTAATATTTCCTTCAGTTCTAGCCTGTAGTTCAGCAGTTCTGGCGTTATCCAGAGCCTGCGCAAGAACCTAAGGGGTTTTAGTGACAGCTCATCCTGTATAAAACTCAATCCCAGATCTAACCTTATCGGAAGAAGCGGTGTACTTTGGGGAAGCGCCAATAGCTTCCGCATAAATTTGTTTTCCGTATTGGAAATTTCGGCCTGCAAGAGTGCCCCCAGAGCTCCCCACCATAAAGAGCCGCTGCCCTCGCCTGGGTTTTATAAATCTCCAGCGCAGGGCTCACTGGTTTAAATGACGATGTATTCGACATCTTGAGGATTCCCCCGCCAATTGGGACAATTTCAGTTGAGATTTAACCTGTTGGGGACCCCAAGACAAATTTTCATTTATCGTGACCCCTAGGTACTGGAACGTCTGTACCCTCTCTAGTCTGACAGATCCCAAAATAGGCGTTGAGCGGGTAGATGCCGGCGGATTGAAAATCATAGATTTCGTTTTGTCCGCGTTAATCTCCAGTCCACTGCAATGACAGAAGTCCGCAAAGCCGTCCAATACACGTTGGATCTCCTTAGGACACTTGGAAAGCAGCAGGGTGTCATCAGCAAACATAATCGCCGGCACCCTCCTGCCCGCCAGCTGGGTGCATCATTATGGGGACCGCATCTAGATGCGATATTACACCATTAACATAGAGGCAAAACCGGGTCGGTGCCAGAACGCACCCCTGCCTCACCCCCGGCCAACTGGGAACCTGGATGACAGCGCCCCATTCTTCCCACATCTGACCTGTGCGAAGTTCCCTGCATGCAGCCTCATCAGAACCCTCAATATTTCGTGCGGAACGCCCAGCTCCAGAAGCACCGCCCAAAGTTTCCCCCTGGGTACTAAATCGAAAGCGGACCGAAGGTCCACAAACACCATGTAGAGGCTGCCACCCTCTAATTCTGGGAAAGTATATGCGGGGCAAGCAGGGCAGACTATATTTGACATTTGTAGATCTAACTGCAGCCTTTGTCTGTGTCATACATGATAAATTATGGAAGACCCTAGAAGAGCTCGGTGTGGAAATCCCACTTATTGACTTCATGAGGCAGCTATATAGCGACGTTAAAGGTAGGGTTCGTTACGGGACTAATGGGGAGTGCACGGCTATGTTTGTAATACCGAAAGGGGTAAGACAAGGATGCGTTTTGGCAACTTTTTTTATTTACACTGTATATTAATAGAAGGGGGGGACGAGGAGCTTATTGTGGTCCAGTACCCGTTCTCCTCGGGCTGAACACTAATCAAAAAGAGGGGGTAACTGTCCCAAAACAAGGTGCAGAAAGACACCTGCAGATAGACCAAGAGAAAGGGAAAGGGGCAGGCCTAGATGTAGAACTACTGTCTAGAGGCAAGTACTAGTCTTGCCTCATGATGCCCTCACACACCCCGAAGGATGTCCCGCTTCATCATCGGGCGGTTGCTCCTCGTCGGGTTGGCTCTGCAATGCCCTACGGGTCCCCCGAAGGGTCATTTTGGCGGAGATCTTTTGTACAGACTGTATGATCAGTGCGGGTGTGTGGAAAAGAGGGTCCTTAGTAAGTAGTGAGTGGGTACGTAGAGGATAAAACTGACTAAGAGATACCAAGAGTCAGTGAAGTTTAATGGGAGGGTTCCCTTGCCAAATTAAAAGACCCTGAAGGTCATGGGTTACTAGAAACTACGTAAGGTGCCCTAGTAACAGTAGGTCATAGGTCAACATATTTCGCATATGCAGGCAGACGTGCTGGTGGGTAGATGATGCACGACGTTGCTCACCTTTATAACTCCCATTACAGAGTGGGTACCCGCAAGTACTAGCCTATTGAGCATCTCTTTACCTTCTAGTAGGTTGCGACAGGAACGGCTGAACTATTTAGTTTGAGCTACACCGTAGCTATACACAGGTGTTGCTTGCCCTGATCGATTAGTGTTCTTGACCCCACTATGTCTCACGTTTTTATTCACTACACCTGGTCCAGATGAAGCGCCATGGACCTTGCTAACTCATCAGGCACGAAACATGTTAACCTATGACCTATAGTTACTAGGGCACCTTACGCTGTTTCTAGTAACCCGCAACCTTCAGGGTCTTTTAATCTGGCAAGGGAACCCTCCCATAAAACTTCACTGGGCCTGAATGTGCAAACATGTCTGTTCAAAGGCTTCGCAAATCCTCAGCAAACTCAAAATTGTAAGTAATGTTTTTCATTTACTGTTATAATTGGATGTATTTCTTGTCTTATTTTTCAAAATCAATTTTAATGTTTCATATTTTTTTAAAAACAATAATGGCAATAATGCAGATGTAGGGAAACAAGCTATCATACCATATGCACAATTCTACATATTTATAACTCCTGGGTGAAGATCCGCAAGGGGGATCTTCGGATTTTGATGAAAGCAGACCATTTGTCTTGGCATTTTAGTGGTATCGTGACTGATGAGAAAGTTCATCTATGTGAACAAGCAGCCATATACCCCATTAATGCTCAGCTCCTGGTGTGGGGAAGTAAGTCACATTGAACTATGTGATGTAATCCGGGTGCTACCCAAGCTCGGGCAAATAAAAAAAAAAAAATGTAAAACCTGAATGGTCAAGATAGTCAAACACAGTAACATAATGTGAACACATTATGTTACTGTCTTTGAAACAGTCATGCACTTTATGCTTCTATGCGGGTATTTGCATCATGTTTGGGACACAAAACTAGACCCTTCAGGAAAGCACTGTTCTTGAGTTATCGGTAGATTCAAAGGCTACCTTCTCACCTGCAACTTACTTTATACATGTAACAAAGAAAGCCACAAGACCTACTAACCTTCTGTTATAGGATGAATGACCAAAACAATCTAAACAAAAGCTATTTCCACTATTCTATTACAAACTGAAATTAATTGAATTTTTAATTTGTGTTTTATTTTGTATGGCTTTGCAAGCTGAAACAAAGTACAATAGTGAAGTAATAAAGCTGAAACAATAACGATAAAAGGTCTATGCTATAAGCAGACCAGCAAGTGAAGGGAAGAATCAGGTTTATTCCATACACCTCAGCCACAGCATACCAACTGCCAGTTTAGTAGTATGACTAGGGTGTATGGAATAAATCTGATGCTTCTCTTCACTCTCCGGTATGCTTATTGCGTAAACCTTTTATCTTGCATTAGACACTGGTGACCAGGACAGGATACTTCCAGGTACACCTCAACAAGCACTCGATGTATCAGGAAGACAGTGTGGCCACTATGAAGGGGGGTACCCAGGTTACACGACCAGGATTGTTGTGTCAAAGGCTCTGTGGTACACAGTGAGTTTTTATGCGGATGGTCACTGGTTGTGAGCCTGAGCAGTGAATCATTGGCTACTAGTGGCAGTTGCTGTGGTGACTTAATGGTGAACCCAACATGATCCCTGTTCACCACTTGAGTTATTGACTTGGGAAAGAAACTGTGCAGGAGGAATGTAATGATTTCAAACTCCGTCAGGTGCATAAAGAATTAGAAAGAGACGACTATCTGATGCCCCTGTCCGCTTCTGATGCCAGGGTAAAGGGTATGCAGCTTCCCGAAGATGACGTGCACTGTCCATTCTTTATAACGTCCTCTGGGGAACCATCATTGAAGTGGAACAAATGGAAAAAAGTTTTCCACAATTACTCTAAAGTGTGTGGGCCAAATGTGGGTATAAAGAAGAAGATAGCACTACTGCATCATCGTTTAGGAGTAGAGGAACAAGAAATCCTAGAGCATCTACCTGATCTTTAGTCTGAAGAGGCCAGAGGGTTAAATAAATATGAACTGAGCATAACAAAATTAGATATTTCCTTCCTATCATGAAGCGTTATCATTTTGGGAAGCACTCACAAAAGGAAGGAGAAACAGTAGAGGAATTTGTGTCTGAGTTATGTAAAATGGCTGCCTCATATGGCATCACTGAGCAAGACTTTGGAGGTAGATTAAGGAGCAAAAATGATAAACGCATCAGGGACCAATTTTTGTTTAATTTTTAAATTGAAAGCATACAGGAAGAACTTGGATTAAACGATGATCCTTCCTTGGGAGATGTGTTGGTTGTGGCAAAACAAGTAGAGTGCATGATGATGTGTGAAAGAAATTATGCAATGCACCAATAGTAAGGAACATTGTACAAATGGCTGGGGATGATAAAAATGGGGTACAAATAGTTAAGGGTACTCCTATGACAAAGGACAAGAGGAGTGTCCACGCCTTGAAGGGGCAATGCTACAGATGGCGAACAGAAAGGAATTCCCAGGAATGAAAGCTGTATGTAATAAGTGTGGGAGGAAATTACGTTTTATGCTCCAGAAGTAGCTCTAGTAGCAGGAAACCTGTGAAAGAATGTGTTTGAGGTGTGCGAAGAAATAGTACTGCAGATGGCTGATGGATGGTCTAACAACCTCAAAGATGTGGTAAGGTTTTAAGACCTCGAGGTTGATGGCATGTTTGATTCATGCTCTAGACTAACAATAATTTCAAAGGAGGTATTTAATAAACTATTTAAGAAACAGATGAAGCTACACAAAATGCATATACACCCTGGAGGGTCAGCCAATAAAGATGATAGGATACTTTGGGAGGGGCCCGATTTTATAATAAAAGACAATACGTCACAGAACATGTAAACATAGTCAGGGAGAGTACAATAGATAATCACTTGTGTCTTTACGGTCACCAATCTTCATGGTTCCTTGTTCTTGTCAGAGAGCCTCATTGAATCATTAAGGACTACTGTGTTCTTCAATGCCCTCCAGATTTAGTGCCAAATTATGCATCAACGCGTTTTGGGGAAAACCCAGATTTTTAGGACACCTTCATAAGGATAGTAGATTTCTCTCAGAGAGAAATCTCAGTGCTGACAAACTTTGAGGGAGGTTTTGCCAATTTGCATGCTCTCTCCTCTAGAGCCATTGCATAAGGGGCAGCCACTGAAGTCAGTGGGTAGGAGTCAAATTTGAAATTAGCACATTTGAAAATATAAACCACATCTCAATTGGGCTGAGTGAAGTGGCCTTTAATTTGCATGTAGTTGTAAATCCGTCCTCTCCGAGAATATCAGGAAAATGAAATAATACATTTTGTAAATGTTGCAGGCCTAGCAAGACCATACGCAGCTTACCGACAATACGCTGCTCACCGCCACTACCCAGCTCGTCCTCTCGCTCTCAGCTGACCCCACCTCAATAAGGACCAACTTCCACAAATGTATGAAGAACATCGCCACCTGGATGAAGGGCAGCTGCTTGAAGCTCAATTCAGACAAAACGGAAGTTCTGATTTTCGGCAGTCATACTGCTCTCTGGAATGACTCCTGGTGGCTGGCGGAGCTCAGACCCTCCACCATGCCGACAGACCACACCCGCAACCTCTGCATAGACAGCAAACTGTCCATGAAACGTCAGGTCAACACAGTTTCTTTAACCTGCTTCCACATGCTCTGCAAAATCTTGAGATGGCTCCCCATCAGCACAAGGAAAACGGTGATGCAGGCCCTCCTCACTAGCCAACTAGACTACAGCAATGCACTCTATGCAGGTACCTCCACAGAACTCATGCAAAGACTCCAGATTATCCAGAACGCAGCTGCCAGACTGATCCTCAACCTGCCCAAGAGGACACACATCACCCAGCACCTGAATCACCTCCAGTTCAGAAGAAATTCCAGTTCAAACTTCTGACCCACAACTACAAAGCCCTCCATGACCAAGGACCCGCATACATGAACCAAGGCCTGTACTTCCGCCTTCCAACCAGGAATCTTCACTCTGCACAACTTGCCCTCACACAGATATCACATATTCACTGCTGCAGCTCCAGAGGACGACCCTTATCCCACCTTGCTGCCAAAGCCTGTAATGCCCCCCTCCTTCACCTCCGCACTGCACCCTCGATGACCCTCTTCAGGAAGGGACGGAAGGTACTCTTCGACTGAAATCTGCAGCCCAGCGCTGGGATACCCTCCTGGGTATTAAGCTGCACTATACAAGTACTACTTGATTGATTGATTTTCAGAACAAACTGAATTTTGCATATTTAATGAAAGAGTGAAGGTCACAATTGAAGCTCCTCTGTGAACAGGCTGGAAAGAGGCAAAACAAGATTCCATGCTCTTCTGTTTTTCATTTCATGAGCATTTTAGTTCAATTCGAAAGCATGGCTAGGCCTA
Source organism: Lissotriton vulgaris (assembly GCF_964263255.1). Taxonomy (NCBI): domain Eukaryota; kingdom Metazoa; phylum Chordata; class Amphibia; order Caudata; family Salamandridae; genus Lissotriton; species Lissotriton vulgaris. Next base: position 457,831,883 of record NC_141697.1, read on the forward strand.
GTTTGGTCAATGTAACATTTTAATATGTCTGCTTTATACTATAAGTATCACATTTGTGTCTTTTTAAAGCAAATTTACAGAGCAGAATGATTAATTGTGGCATATATTTCCGCAGATTGCAGCGGTAGACATTAGGAGCTGTCAGACTTCTCTACTGACTTGCAGTAGAAAGAAGGGGTCAGTTTGAATGCTGACAGCTTCGGTTATATATAGAGGCACTCAATGAAAAAAATCAAAGGTTACAGGGTCGTTCTAGTTAGGCTGACATTTCACTCTCACAGAACCATAGAAATTCAGCAGTTATAGTTAGCTGAGCTAACTATAACATGCCCCCGCAATGGACTGCTTATGACCTCACATATTACATCACTCATGACCTGGTCAGTGGCATTACTGGTGATGTCTCAAATGATATCACTGATTGCCTCATCCACAGAATCGCGGACGCACCCACTCACACCTCCTTATAACCTTTCATACACCCACTCCAACTTCCACACTACCAATCTCAAACCCATTCACACACCCATACCAGTACTTACACAGCTACTAACTAAGTCATAGATCAACACATAGTATAACTCTTTCAGTGGAATATGTGTCTGCATGCATCACTGTATCACTAAATCTCTTATTCACTGTATAAGTAATTCAGTGGATCTGTGAGACGGTGCATCAGTCTATTGATGGTTCTGTAATGAACTGCGTGACTGTCTCAGTGCATCTATTACTGGGTGCATCCGTTTCTCAATGGGTCTGTGATTGGTTGAATGAGTCTCTCAGTCTGCCTGTGAGTATGTACACGAGTGCATTTGAAAGTAAGTATATGACAGTGACTGGGTCTGTGAGTGGATACATAAGTGTCTAAGTCGGTGTCTGAGTGGGTGCATGACTGTTTGAGTGGATGCATGAGTCTCAGTGGGTCAATGACTGGGAGCGTGAGTGTCTCTGAGTGGTGCTGTGAGTGAGTGCATGGGTCTCTGGGTCTTTGAGTGGGACTGTGAGTGGGTGCACGAGTCTCTGTATCAGTGACTAGGTGCATTAGTCTGAGTGGGTCTGTGAGTGACTGTATGTGAGTGACTGTATGGGTGTGTGAGTATCTGAGTGGGTGTATTAGTGTCTCAATGGGTCTCTGAGCATAAGTGAGTGTGAGTGAATGCGTGCGTGCATGCATGAGTGTCTAGTGGGTCTGTGACTGGGACAGTGAGTGTCTTGGTGAGACTATGAGTAGACGTGAGTCTTTGAGTGGGTGAGTGAGTGGATGCATGTATATCTGAGTGAGTCTGTGAGTGGGTGTGTGAGTCTGAATGTATGTGTGGGTGACTGAGTGCATAAGTCTCTAAGAGTCTGTGATGGAGTGTGTTAGTGACTGGGTGTCTGAGTGGGTGTGGTTGTGTGTGTCTCAGTGGGTCTGTGAGTACATAAGTGAGTGTGTGGGTCTGTACATGGGTGTGTGACTCTCCGAGCGAGAATGTGAATGAGTGTATGACTACCCGGTGGCTGTAAGAATCTCTAAGTGGGTATGAGACTGTGCGCATAAGTCTATGAGTGGGTCTCTAAGTAGGTGCGCAAGTCTGAGTGGGTCTGTTGATGGGTGCACCACTCTCAGAGATAGTCTGTATATGGTTGCATGAGTTCCTGAATGGGTATGTGAGTGGGTGCATGGGTATGTGACTGGATGTATAAGTGTGTGAGTGAGTATGTGAATGGGTGTATAAGAGGGAGTGAATTGGAGAGTGCGTACATGAGTGTGAAAGTGACTGGTGAGTGTGTACAAATATATATATTTTTTATATTTCCACCAATATTCGCGATGGTTCACGGTGGGGCTGCGCTGGCTGTCGCAGCGTCGTCACAAATATCGCGTGTGATCAAAAAAAATCTATTTTCGTCACATAACTTGTGTCACTAACACTCCCATTTATCAAACATGGGGTCAGAGTATCTCTACTGTGACTCCTTATCTAAGCTCTGATACATATTTTCATCCCCGGGAACCATTTCCAGTCAATAAAATGGCGGGCCTAACTTTCTGTTCAGATTGTGTCCAGCCAATCACAGCATTCCCGTTTGCGCGCGATTTTGCGATTTACCTCGAACATGTCACGAGTTATCCGCAATCACTGCAAAACTGTTGCGAAATATCCACGGCCAGAGATATCACTTTGTTCAGTAGTTTTTGTGAAATTAAATCCGAACCGATTTACACCAAATAACAAATAGCACAATCTGTGTAACAACATCCACCTTTCTTTCAAATTTGATGTAATTCCATCCAACGTTTCGGGGTGTAGGTACTACAACGCGTTCCTATGAGAATTGACATTACAAATGCACCCTTCTTTAGCGCCCCTGTTTCTCGGTCCCCACTGCACGGATCACCCCCAAACGTTCCATGACAAACAGAACCTACTTTGACAATTTTTTGGGAAATTTTCATGAAGATTGGTCAAACAACGCCAAAGTTATAGGCAAGTCAATAAATGCTTTTCCTATGGAAACTAGGTTCTAACAATAAATAGCTACTGGGACCGCCAGTAGGTAAAATACATACATATATATATATATATATATATATATATATATATATATATATATATATATATATATATATATATATATATATATATATGTATGTATGTATATATATATATATATATATATATATATATATGTATGTATATATAATACATATACACGCTGCATTAGACTAGATGTTTCTTGCCTACAAATCAGAGGTTACATAGGACAAATTAGGTAATGCACGCTTCTTTCTTATAATACTTAATCACAAGAGTTTGATTTCCTAAAGTACAGAGTCACCATTCTAGTTGTCTGCATATTAATTACTAAAATTCCTATAAGGAGACACAAGGGAAAATAAACAGCACAAAAGCAGGTAAACCAAAATTAAATGTAGTGTTTTGAACTATGTATTTTCAGGTTCAGAGATTGTGGTTATGTAGTTTTGTAAAGGCCTAATTGGTGAATGTTTGGTGTGCTCTTTTGTGGGCAAACATAGCACTTATAGGGCCTTATTACAGTAAGTGCCCGGTGCGCAAGGGGCGTTTGCGCCCGCTTTGCATGCCCCAGGGGCACTTTGTATCACAGAAGGGGCTGCTGACACTTGTGCGTCTCCTTCAGTAATACCGATGGCGCTGGCGCACTTAAACAGCCAGCGCTACCATCAGGGGGCTTTCCTTCATTGGCAAAGGGTTGTGCCCTATGCAAATGAGGGAATTCCTTTGCCTCTGCGCCCATGCCGTATTACAAACGCGGGTGCATAGGCAAAGAAATCCTCAGGATGTGCACTGACAGTGCACCAACCACCTAAAAGGTGATACACTGTCAGTGCGCCCCCTGATTGCAGCCCTCTGGAGGGGAGAAAGGGGGCCCCCCCAGACAGCCACTAGCAGGCAGGTGCAGTCACTGACTGAACCCGCCTGCAAGGGGATCTCTAAATCCCTTTAAAAGTGCCAGCTGGGTTGCCGCCTGCACTGTGAAAACACAGCGACTGCTCCATGTTTTCACATGAATGTGCTGCCCTAGAGGCAGCATGGGTTTGTGGCTGCCCTGGGGGCGGCGCATACATCGTAATAGGGCGCATTGTCATTGTTTGCGCTGGGCGCACCCGGCACATACAATGACAATGCGTAATACAGCCCCTAATCCCTGTTGGATACTTGCATAGGCTTCATTATGCCAATATGGATTTTTAAGGCCTCAGTAGCCAGGTGTTGTGGTTTCCCATTTTTGCGTGTTATCTTAGTCTTAATAGCATTGTATAGTGAATTTAGAAAACTGTTTTTAGACTACTCGAGCATCCCCGAGTATAATGCAGGCAATGTTAAAAAATGGAGGGAAACTATTTTTTCGGCATAGAAACAACAGAAAAACATTTGTAAATTTTCTTTCAAGTTTTTTTTTCTAGAAGGAGTTTAGGCTCTGGAGAGGAGACGGGGAAATTCCACCTTATTTACCCCTAGTTTTATTTCTGAGCTCTCAGTAATCAACCCCCCGTTAGCAATGCAAAATTAGTAATTGTGACCAATACGTTTATAAATTGTACTTATTTAAAAAAACATCTTATTGTGATTACATGATAGTTACATATAGTTAACACATATTCACCCTCATATTCATGGAATTGTTTCTTTAACAGCTTTGTCTGCATAACCTCCTTGGACTTCTTAAAATACTGAAGTCTTGAATATTTTGTGAGAAGCGTGTCAGAGCTTTGGGTTCGTTTCTGATATCACTTGCTTGACATTGAAACAAAGTATAACACGTAATTTGAATTGATTCGGTTTTAAGGAACTTATTTGTATTTATCACACAAATGAGCTGAACCAAACTTAGTTCATGTTATCAATAATATGTGACTGTAATGAAAATACATTTTTCTTACCTTTTTGTCTTTGCTGTTTGCAGACTATGAACGAGTTTGAATATCTGAAACTTTTAGGAAAAGGCACTTTTGGAAAGGTCATTTTAGTGAAGGAAAAAGCAACTGGACGCTATTATGCAATGAAAATTTTAAAGAAAGAAGTTATTGTTGCAAAGGTAGGTGTGACATCCATTGAGTGTTTACTTTTGCAGTAAATTATTCCGGTCCCTTTTCACGTTATAATTTGATGATTTTTTTTTTCGAAAACTGTGTTTGGTTTTTCAGGATGAAGTAGCACACACACTCACAGAAAACCGTGTTTTACAGAATTCTAGACATCCATTCTTAACAGTAAGTTTACTATCTTGATCTTGTTATCTTCTTTGCTAAGTAATATATTGTGTGCCACTGCTTATATTACTATACCGCAATCAACGGAGAAACCCTTAGAGCCTTAGGAAACTGGGTGTAATGTAAACAAGCATTTGCAATGCAATAGGTCTCGCATTTGAGGGTTTGAGCTATGGGCATTGTAAATGACAATACCTTATGTAAATGGCAAATTAATTGATTTTCTGTATGGCTAGGCGTGACTGATCCGCGGTCCCCCAATTTGTTTAGTTACATGAGAATCTGCACTGCATCTCGTAGGTATTGGGGATTGATCCAAACCTCTGGTGATTTACTACATGGCGCTTTCTTCCTCACATTGAATAACTTAACTCTGGGCAACCGTCCTGGTGCCCAGGTCCCTAATCGTAGGGCCCTCACTCTGGGGAGGTTATACTTATGATTCATACTTGAACCAAATCAGATACCATTTACATAAGGCCATACTTTAATTTTTCTTGTCCTGATGAAGACCTCTGGAGATGGTAGATCTGAGCACATAACTTAATTGGGTCAAAATGTTGACGATTACTACAGGTGTTCCATATCACGATCAAGCATACCCCACATCCCAACAATAAGAACATACGCTTAAATCTATTTGATCTATCCTTGGACACCATCATTGAATAATTGTTTTTATTTTCTATATAATTATGAAATGTCTTGTGTATTTAAATGTTTGTATTTGTGACTCACTGCACCTATTGTGTATCTTGTTCCCATTGTTCTTTTGCATTCTTTGTGTATGTTAAAACAGTGGTCCTGTGCCCTATTGTGAGCCTGCATGGTATATGATTAATAATGTACCTCATTATTCTTTTACGATCTCTGGTGTCAATAACTTAACCTATGTATATAGCTTTAGATTCATTCATCAGTTTTTTCCTATAGAGGTGGCCATTCCGAAGTAAACAGGGAATTACGTTTATTCTAAAGAAATACCCTACAGAACCAACTGTTCTCCATACCAATTGACTTCCAAGGTTCTGCGGGATACTGGGTTACCCCATTAGCCATAACGGACAAAATGGGACAAGGCAGTACTAAGGAGGGACTACTAGGCCTTTTGGCCAATGAAAGGCCACAGTTTACAAAGGACAATGACACTAACCAATTAAAATTATGGGCGGAGAGTGTGCGGAGCTTGAGGTCCATACCTGAATACAGCATGCCTCGCAGAGCAGCGCAGGCACTGCCCAGGCTCGGCCCAGGCTCGGCCTAAAAACTGTGATTTTCATTGGTATCACTGAATCAGAATATTAAGTCAACCTATCTGAATATCAGAACAAGCATTTACAATGCAACGGTTTCGCCTTTGCAAAAGTTAGAGCTATTGGCATTGTAAATGACAACATTTTTATTTATGTGTTGGTTTTGAAAACCGATAAATAAATGGCATTGTCATTTACATTGCCAACAGCGTAATCTCTCACAAATGTAAGACCTATTGTACCCTACTGGAGGAGCTCAGCAGACAGCAATTACTACCACACTCACCCACCCAGAGCCAGCCACACCCACACACCCAGAGCCACCCACACACATGCACCCAGAGCCACGCACACACATGCACCCAGAGCCACGCACACACATGCACCCAGAGCCACACACACGCACCCAGAGCCACACACACACACCCAGAGCCACACACACACACCCAGAGCCACACACACACACCCAGAGCCACACACACACCCAGAGCCACACACACACCCACACACCCAGAGCCACACACACCCACACACCCAGAGCCACACACACCCACACACCCAGAGCCATACACACCCACACACCCAGAGCCACACACCCAGAGCCATACACCCAGAGCCACACACACCCACACACCCAGAGCCACACACACCCACACACCCAGAGCCACACACACCCACACACCCAGAGCCACACACACCCAGAGCCACACACACCCACACACCCAGAGCCACACACACCCACACCCAGAGCCACACACACCCAGAGCCACACACACCCACACACCCAGTGCCACACACACCCACACACCCAGTGCCACACACACCCACACACCCAGAGCCACACACACCCACAGCCACACACACCCACACGCCCAGAGCCACACACACCCACACACCCAGAGCCACACACACCCACACACCCAGAGCCACACACCCACACACACACCTAGGATGCAATGACAGAAACTGCAACATACAAGTCGGGTGGCACAATATGTTAAGGCAGATTTTTATCGTATATGTTTTTAAGCCACGCCCTTAATTACACTGGCCACGCCCCTTGTAGAGATCCTCCAGTTTTTCATCCCAGTTAAAGCCCTGCTGCTCCTTACGTGTTCCTCCATACACGGCGAACCCTCCCCATGTCCCACACATCTCCCCATATCTCAGCAGTGATCTTTGGTGCCCTTCACCCCTCCTCCTTGTGCTCCTCGCGCCGCGCTGGCAAAGAAATGTCTCATCATATTTGTTGCTATAGTTCGGTGCCTTTTAAAGGCTGGGGTGTCTGAGGTGTCGACGGGCACCCCTGGCAGTACCAGCGCCCCGGCCCTGCTGGCCTTCATGGTGCGCTCCTGCCCGGCTGACTCTGAACAGCTCCTTAATGTTTTTAGAGGCAGCGCCGCGGCCCGTCCCTAAAGCGCCACTGCGGCCTCATTTGCATGTAAACTACCCGTGAGGCTCTGCGCAACGAGGACCGCGCCCGATTTCCATATAACCTGCCGCTGCCAGCCTCTGCAATTAATTCTCGTTTCTTAATTGGGAACAATTCTTCTTTCTAATGGCGTAAGGTTGGAGGAAGCCTGACAGATGCCGGCGTGGACTGCAGCAAGCCATGTCCACCCAGTGTGACTCTGAACTGGGTGTGTCGCCCTTCGAGCACTCACCACTCCTGACCCCACTGTTCTCAAGGTCACCAGAGCAAGGGTCTGCCACAGGTCCCCCCCACACCTAAGGACTCCTTAATACTGATCCCACCCTGGCACGTGGCACCCCACCGGACCTGTATACTGCAGTGTACCACGTGGTAGCATGCCTCCAAGGACACAATGCCATACTCCTGGGGTGTGTTTTAAAACCCCAGTGCATTCTGGGGCTTATAGGACTGGTTCAGTTCCGTTGCTCCAAAAGAACTAAACTCACGTGCCTGAAAACAATGATTTGTAAAAGAAAAGCCCAGGATTCGGGCATTGCGTCCTTGAGAGAAGGTGTCCTCTGGACCCCTATATGCCCTTGTTTGACAGGCAGGGCGCCTGGAATTGCCGATTTATGTAGGGCTCCAACATGTCTAGAAAGGATCTTTCCACCCTGAGGTGTTGCCTCCCTCTTACGTTGATCAGTGCTTCGATATCATTTTAAAAGGCTGGGCACTGAAGCTGTTACCTGAGCGTTCACTTCGATTCAATTGCTTTCTGCTCCACAGGACTGGAGACGAGGCTCTGCCCTCCTCCTTGAGGCATTAAAAGCCCAGTACAACAAGACGGCACTGCGGAGCTCACACCCAGAGCCAGCCACACACACACACACACCCACCCAGAGCCACACACACCCACACACCCAGAGCCACACACGCCCACACACCCAGAGCCACACACACACACCCAGAGCCACACACACACCCAGAGCCACACACACACACACACCCAGAGCCACCCACACCCACACACCCATAGCCACACACACGCAGAGCCACACACCCACACACCCAGAGCCACACACCCACACACCCAGAGCCACACACACCCAGAGCCACACACACCCACACACCCAGAGCCACACACACCCAGAGCCACACACACCCACACACCCATAGCCACACACACGCAGAGCCACATGCCACACACACGCAGAGCCACACACCCACACACCCAGAGCCACACACACCCACACACCCAGAGCCACACACACCCACACACCCACACCCAAAGCCACATACACCCACACACCTAGGATGCAATGACAGAAACAGCAACATACAAGTCGGGTGGCACACTATGTTAAGGCAGATTTTTATTGTATATGTTTTTAAGCCACGCCCTTAATTACACTGGCCACGCCCCTTGTACAGACCTTCCAGTTTTTTGTCCCAGTTAAAGCCCTGATGCTCCCTGTGTGTTCCTCCATACACAGCAAACCCTCCCCATGGCCCACACATCTCCCCATATCTCAGCAGTGATCTTCGGTGCCCTTCACCCCTCCTCCTTGTGCTCCTCGCGCCGTGCTTGCTAAGAAACGTCTCATCATATTTGTTGCTATAGTTCGGTGCCTTTTAAAGGCTGAGGTGTCGACGGGTAACCCTGGCAGTACCAGCGCCCTGGCCCTGCTGGCCTTCATGGTGCGCTCCTGCCCAGCAGACTCTGAACAGCTCCTTAATGTTTTTAGAGGCAGCGCCGGGGCCCGTCCCTAAAGCGCCACTGCGGCCTCATCTGCATGTAAACTACCGATGAGGCTCTGCGCAACGAGGACCGCGCCTGATTTCCATATAACCTGCTACTGCCAGCCTCAGCAATTAATTCTCGTTTCCTAATTGGGAACAATTCTTCTTTCTAATGGGGTGAGGTTGAAGGAAGCCTAACGGATGCCGGCGTGGACTGCAGCAAGCCACATCCACCCAGTGTGACTCTGACCTGGGTGTGTCGCCCTTCGAGCACTCACCACTCCTGACCCCACTGTTCTCAAGGTCACCAGAGCAAGGGTCTGCCACAGGTCCACCCCACACCTAAGGACTCCTTAATACTGACCCCACCCTGGCACGTGGCACCCCACCGGACCTGTATACTGCAGTGTACCACGTGGTAGCATGCCACCAAGAACACAATGCTATACTCCTGCGGTGTGTTTTAAAACCCCAGTGCATTCTGGGGCTTATAGGACTGGTTCAGTTCCGTTGCTCCAAAAGAACTCAACTCACCTGCCTGAAAACAATGATTTGTAAAACAAAAGCCCAGGACTCTGGCATTGCGTCCTTGAGAGAAGACGTCCTCGGGACCCCTATCTGCCTTTTTATGACAGGCAGGGCGCCTGGAATTGCCGATTTATGTAGGGCGCCAATCTTTCCACCCCGAGGTGTTGCTTCCCTCTTGCGTTGATCAGTGCCTCGATATCATTTTGAAAGGCTGGGCACTGAAGCTGTTACCTGAGCATTCACTTTGATTCAATTGCTCTCTGCTCCACAGGACTGGAGACGAGGCTCTGCCCTCTTCCTTGAGGCATTAAAAGCCCAGTACAACAAGACGGCTCTGCGGAGCTTCTCAAATAAGTTACTGCCCGGCCGCCATCTTCGGAGAAATAACCAAAGCAAACATAAAAAAATAAATAAATAAACCACCGCCCACCGCCGCATGACGTTTTAAAAGGGGCGGAGAGGGAAAAAATATACGGAACGCCCACGAATCGCCTCGGACAATGACAGACAGATCTCTCTTCCAATGGCTAGCCTCCATTTATGGAGCTAGCCAATGGAAGAGAGAGGCGGGACAAAGCCACATACTGTTCTAACATAAGATTTCGCCTGCCCGAACGCTGCTGCGCAGCGGATACCCGGTGAAACCTAAAAAAGTACAGGTACAATAAATGTTATAAGAACAAAATATGACCACCATATCACCGTCTGTAGTGTGTTTGTTTTTGTGATTCCCTTTTTGTTCATTTGGGATTTATTGCAGGTTGCATTTGTGTTTGTATGTAACAGCCATTGCAGACATTTATCCTAGATAAAGTGTGAATTTCGATCTATGAGAACATTGCATGAAATGTGAAAGAAAATGAGAGGAGGTATATCCTACTTTATATTGTGCCTCATACCTGCTTTTTTGCTAAATGAGGTAGGCCTCCCTTTGAATTCGACCACGTTAGTAATCAAATGTGAAGCGTGGAAAATTAATTGTTTCCATTACAGATGTTTTATTATACGAAATCGAGACATTCCCATATAAAAGGCCTTACTAATTGTACCCGCTCTACAGAGACCACTGTTTTAGCTCCTAAGTTCTACAGTAAGAAACACTTGCACTAAAGCTGGTTAGAAGTGCCAGCTCTGTGAGGCCATGTTTACCACCTTTTCCAGCATGAATAGTGTAAACTAATAGAGAGACGGGTGATTGATGCACTCCCAGACTGATGGTACAAGTGGGTGGATAAGGTAACATTCTCTTCTGGTTCCCAGAAGAGTACATTTAGTCTTTCATCCTTCCGAGGTGGTTACCGTCTTTGTTACTAACCTTTGGAGTTCGGCTCAGGATCTTCGGCTGTATTTAAATGGCTCATCAATCAAAACATCCATGTTATAGACCACTCTGGCCACAATTCAGAAGGTACTGGTCACTTTTGGTTCACTATATGCGCCTAAGGTCTTCTGATTTTGTCTTAATAGCGTAATGTCATTGTCACATTATTGATGTTTTCTTAGACACTGTCCTTTCCTACTCCAGACACAAGCAGATCTCTTCAGCATGCAGTTTAAAATCTTTTCATTCATAGGGCATTTGATTCCTTGAGCTGGGTCTACCTGTTTGCCCTGCTGCCTAAGCTCAACCTGGGCCAGCGATTCCTTTCTTACATAAAGTTATTATACACCGGCCTAACAGCGTCAGTCAGGGTAGCGGGCGCGGCCTCCTCCACTTTTGCGATTCAGAGGGGCACGCGGCAGGGCTGCCCCCTGTCGCCATACCTGTTTGCCCTGGCTATGGAGCCCTTGGTGGCTTGGGTGCGCATGGACTCACAGGTGCATGGGTTTGAGTGGGCCACGGGTCTCTCCAAAAGAATAGCTCTATACGCCGACGACGTTCTCTTTTTTTTTTTAACGGCTATGGATAGAACGGGTCCACGGCTGCTGCGTATTATGCAGATTTTTGGGGAGACATCGGGTGTCTATATGAACCCCGTAAATCCACACTATGGGTTCTGGGCGGGCGGACGGGGTTGGGTTCGTGGGCGTCCAAGGTTCAGTTTGCGGCCGGGGGATTGAAGTACCTGGGGGTAGTGCTCTCGGAGGTACCAACAGTAGCCTGGGAGCGTAATGTAGTACCTGTGTGGGAAAGGGTGCGGGCAGATATTAAGTCCTGGTCTTGCATGCATTTGATGCTGTTCGGGAGATCTGCAATTTTTTAAATGGTGGCGCTCCCCCGCCTTCTATACCAACTGCAGAAGCACCCGTTTCCGATTCCAGCCCGATGGTTCTGCATGGTAAACTCCGTGTTAGGGCAGTTCCTATGGGAGGGTGGGAGGGTGCGGGTGGCAATGCGTACGTGCTTCCTCTGTACATACAGTGGGGGGTTTGGCTTCCCAGGATCTCCTTTCATATTATCAGGCCGTGCACCTGTTGGTCCTCAACGACTGGTGGTACGGGGACAGAGGGGACCTGGCATACGTGCTGGAGCGCTGCCTAATGGGTCAACATACGCTACACGCGATACTGTACACGGCGAAGTTGCGTAGCGCGCTGCCGCCGGCTACAAGGGTGGTGTTCATGATTTGGAAACAAGCGCTTCGGCACATGGGTTGATGGGGCGTTTTGACGCGGGAGACCCCTTTGTGGAACAATGGGCGGCTATCCCATTTGGCGGCCCTCCCGGGATTTAGAGGTTGGGATGCCATTAGCATTTCCACACTGGGCGATGTAGTGGCTGATACAACTCTTAAATCCTTTCGGGATCTTCAAGGGGAGTTTCAATTGCATCCAACACAGTTCTATCAGTATCTGCAGCTGCGACACGCGCTATCCTCCAGTCTGCAGGGCCTGGAGTCCATCCCTGAGTTCAGTCCTATCGAGGCTAAACTCTTTATGTGGGACTTAGGAGAAAAGAAGATATCGGGCATATACCAAACTCTGGTGATCCACTGCTCCTCCACACTCCAGAAGCTCTGGGGAGGCTGATGTGGGCGAGCTGGAGGAAGAGGACTGGGTGGAGGCCCTGGCGGCCCCGCGTGGGGCGGCTATCACGATGCGACTTTGCCTAGTCCAAATTAAATACCTCCACAGGGTCTACTTTACCAGGACGCGCTTATGGCGGGCGGGGATGATTTCCTCACCGGTATGTCTGCGCTGTGACCAGGCGGAAGGCACGTTTATTCACACGGTATGGCAATGTACATCATTAGATCGTTTCTGGAGGAGGGTCTTTGCATGCCTCTCAGAGGTCCTGGGCTGGCAGCTTGCCCGTACACCGCAGTTGGCACTATTACATGTGATGGAGGGGGTGGGCGGCAACATATATAAACAACACCTTTTGCTGTTGGGGCTTACCTTGGCAAAGCGAGATATTGCACAGGCCTGGAAGGCAACAAGGGCTCCATCGGTGGCGGCTTGGAAAAATGGCCTCGATTTTTGCATGGGCCTGGAGCAGCCCATATTTGTGGCAGGGGTGCCTGCGCAAACACTATAAAATCTGGAACCGGTGGGCGTAGTATCGTGCCCTATGGCTAGATCTCCCTGTGATGGAAGAGACCTCGTTGCCAGGTTAGGCGGAGGAACACGTACAGATATCAAGGGGTGGACAGAAGGGGGTGGTGGAAGGGACCTGGGGTGCATTTTCTGTGTGTATCTATTGTACATAATTGCCGACATGGTGTTGTGCACTTGTGCCACCGTGGGGGTTGGGAATTTGGGGGGAGTTGGGGATGGGGTGGGTTACTATTCTATGCTGACACATGGGACAGTTGCTCATGGGGGGGATGAAAGATTATGAGACTAAAGCCATTTGCTGTTGTATATGCTCGGAAATATTTTGGCAGTTGCCCCTGGTGTGCAGGGCGCTACATGATATATGCAAATTGACTAATAAAATCTGTTTAAAAAAAAAAAAAAATCTTTTCATTCCACGTACTTTCATCGATGCCTTGTGCCTTCATCTTTTCCTAAATCAAAGGTTGTGAATGAGATATAGCCATAGACATATACACTTTTGCAGACTTAGTTGGATTTAAAGCCAGATCCTTAGAACAAGCTCATTTTGGGTTCGAGGCATGTGGGCTGCTGAATTCATATCTGTGCATAGATCGCCACCTAGTGTTGGGTCCGGATGATTGCACATTGTTGTCCTGGAAGAGTCTTCGAAGTATCACGAGATAAATGGCTCCTCCCCTGGACTACAGTGCGCATGGGCATCGCCTCCATCCCCAGATTGTTTTTTTCCGCCATTGGGTTCGGATGTGTTTCGGTTCCCTCTGTCGGAACCGATAGTTGTTCAACTTCTGCTCGAGACCAAAAGGTCTTTAGGCTGGGCGTCGGTATAGTTGCGTACGGGTTTCTTTCTGACTCTCAGCTCCGATCTCTATCTGCCCTTCCACGTGCTTTCGGCGCGGACGGGCCTACACTACACTCTTGCTATGGAGCGAACTCCGTTTAAGAAGTGCCCGGTGTGTAACTCTAAATATTCACACCTCGACGTGCACCCTGTGTGCAATACCTGCTTGTCGCCGGATCACCGCGAAGACACCTGCATGGCGTGTTCGAAGTTCCGGAGCAAGAAGACTTTAAAGATTCGTCGGGCCAATAGGCTCCAGGCTCAGTTATCGGCTACGGCGCCCCCACCTGATGACATTTTCCAGGAATCTGTCGAGGGAGAAGACGACGTGCAAGGTTCGGACTCTAATCCCGCATCCGAAGGTGAAACCTATGACGAAGGTGCGGAGAACTTTGACGAAGTCACCGACGAGGTAGGGGACGACAAACAGGCTTTTGCCACTATGGGTGATAGCTCAGAGGAGGAGCATCCCCAACCAGACTCTGGGGTTATTACCCCTCCTACGGCCCAGGTCGAGGGATCGCCTTCGGGCCTTACCCAAGATCTAACTATGAGTCCTACGTCCCCGCCTCCGGGCCCGGTCACGGACACTTATGAACCATCACTTACGTCGAAGAAAACGAAAGTGAAGCCAACTGGTCACGCACCCTCGGATGCGAAACCGAAAGTGAAAGTTGCGCTGGTAAAGAAGGTTCTGGAGGCGTCAACTTCCAAGGAAACCAAAATGGCCGACTCAAAGAGCCACGCCAAGATGGCCGACCCGAAGTCCTCGGGGTCGGTGCCGAAGGCGAAATCGTCCGACGCGGCTGCGTCGGCTCCGAAAGCGAAGTCGGCTCCGAAAGGGGTCGTGGACCCGAAGTCGGCTCCGAAAAAGCGTCTGGGCGACGACGCGCATGGCCATGGGGCGTCGGCCCCGAAGAAGGCGCATGCGGGTGATCGGGCTCTCGATGCCGAAGAGTCACTCGAGCCGGTCAAGCCCTCTCCGGCCTTGACGAAGAAGGTGGCGGAATCTTTGCAGCGGATTCGAAAAGACACTGTCGCGCCAAAGCTCACGCCTAAGCCTGCAAAAGAGCAGACGCCTATCTGTTTCACCTTTCCTCCCAAGTCGGCGCCGAAGGCCTTCGCGCCGAAACAGAGTGGACCCTCGAAGGAGGTACTGGCACCTAAAGCGGCCTTGGTGGTGTCGAAGCTTCGACTCCAACCGCTTGCTGAAGAGGAACGTCGTGAGGTAACCATCGACGCCAACACCGGAAAACTGTCGCTCCTCAAAAGAAAGATCACGACGGAGCCGGCGTTGGAACATTTTAAGATCCCTCTCAAAAACAAAAGGATCTCCGAGGGCTCTTCGGCGCTGGTGGAACCTGTGTCCCCACAACCCCTGGGGTACTCGCCGACGCATTCCGTCGCGGCCGGTGCGGACGAGGAAGACGCCGAGTACGACTATCCGGCGTACTCGGATCCGGAGGAGGAGCACGTTCCGTGGTCCGCCGGAGGCGACCCGGAGGACCCGCAGGGGGGTCAGGACGCTCAACTTTTCGCGGCCAAGACGTCCCCGACAGAGGATTCGGCGGCCTTCAATGCCCTGATAGAGAGGGCTGCTGCTAACCACGACGTCGAGCTGCACTCGGACCCCGTGGATGTGGACTTCTTGTTCGACACCTTCTCGGTAGCCGAAAAGTCAGTCAAAACGCTACCGATGCTGAAGGGGGTGCTTAAACATGCAACGGAGGTCTTCAAAGAGCCCACCCGAGCGCGTGTGGTCAACCCGCGCATCGACAGGAAATATAAGGCAGCGCCCACGGATCCGACATATATCAAGGGACACTTGCCATTGGACTCCCTGGTCGTTTCCAATGCTCGGAAGAGGGCGAACTCTCAAACTACTGGTGACGCTCCTCCCCCAGACAAAGAGTCCAAGATCTTCGAGGCCTCAGGCAAACGGATTGCTGCACAGGCAGCTAATATCTGGAGGATATCTAACACCCAAGCCTTGCTTGCACGTTATGATAGGGCCCATTATGACACGTTAGAGGCCATACTGCAACACTTGCCTGACCAATACAAGGAGGCGGGGGAAATGCTGATTCAGGAGGGTAAACTCATTACGAATGCATCCATCAAATGTGCGTTGGATGTGGCAGACACAGCCTCCAGGGCTATCAATACTAGTGTGCTGCTTAGACGCCATGCCTGGCTTAGAATTTCGGGGTTCAAACCCGACATCCAAACCACTATACTGAATCAGACAGTGAATCCTGACCATCTGTTTGGCCCTGAGGTGGATGCCACCCTGGAGAAGATGAAAAAAGATACGGAAACTGCCAAGTCCATGGGGGCTTTACAAAGTCAGCAGTTTCGGAGTGGTTCCTTTTGCCGCTCAAACTCCAGAGGCACCTCAAGGGGACAAGCATCCCAGTCCACACAATATTACAAGACTAACACCCAAGCCTCGTATAACAACAAAAATAGAGGTGGTTACAGAGGCAATAATGTCAAGGGCAGGGGACGTGGCAACAATAGCTCCAGGTCCACCGCCACCAACTAACAGTGACGTCTTGTCACTGCCCCCCGGCCATGCAACACCGGTCGGGGGGAGGCTCCAGCAGTTCCTGCCGGCGTGGAAGTCCATCACCACGGACAGGTGGGTGAGGTCTATTATCCAGTACGGGTACTGTCTAGAGCTTACGTCCATTCCACCGGACATACCCCCAAGGAGCCGTCCTATGTCAGGCGAGCACTTGACCTTGTTGCAGCAAGAAGTTCTAGTCATGCTGCAAAAAGGGGCGATAGAGCTCGTTCCAGTGCAAGAGCGGGGAACAGGGGTTTACTCCCTGTATTTTCTGATCCCCAAGAAGGACGGATCCCTCAGGCCTATCCTGGACCTCAGGCCCCTGAACTGGTACATCCTCTCGGAGCACTTCCATATGCTCACGTTGCAGCAGGTGCTTCCCCTGCTTCAACAGGGGGACTTCCTGGCTACGCTGGATCTGAAAGATGCCTATTTTCATATTCCCCTGCATCCTTCCCACAGGAAGTACCTCAGATTCACGATCTTAGACCAGCATTACCAGTTCAAGGTTCTGCCGTTCGGGGTCACGACGGCACCGAGAGTGTTTACCAAGTGCCTAGCAACCGTGGCGGCGCATCTCCGTCGCCAGCACGTCCACGTCTTTCCCTACCTGGACGACTGGCTCATTCAGGCAAGAACAGAACAGCAGTGCGTCGACCACGTGTCACGCACCATTCATCTCCTGCACGATCTGGGTTTCTCTCTGAACTACCCGAAGTCCCATCTCCAGCCCGCCCACGTGCGACAGTACCTGGGCGCGACAATCGACACTCTGGCAGCCACCGCGCAGCCAAATTCAGTGAGAATCGCCAGTATCCAGGCGCTGATCCAACGATTCAGACCCCAACACTCGCTTGCGGCGAGGGTGTTCATGCAGTTGATAGGCATGATGGCCTCCTGCATCTCCATTGTCCCGCACGCGAGACTACATATGCGTCAGCTTCAGGAGTGCTTAGCACGTCAGTGGACTCAGGCTCATGGGCAACTGACAGACCTAGTGTTGGTGAGCGGTCGGGCATACAACTCTCTGCATTGGTGGAATCCACACAACCTTTGCAAGGGCCGACCATTCGAAGAGCCTGTCCCACAGATTATCCTGACGACGGACGCCTCTCTCCAGGGATGGGGAGCGCATGTACTCCATTACACTGTGCAGGGACTATGGACACTACAGCAAAGGAAGATGCACATCAATGTGTTGGAACTGATGGCAATCTTCATGGCCTTGAAGGCGTTCAAAGTACATCTGTGCAACAAAGTCGTGTTGATCCGGACGGACAACATGACGGCCATGTACTATATTCAGAAGCAGGGAGGCACACACTCTCCACAGCTGTCTCATCTGGCTCAGAGCATGTGGAAGTGGGCCATTCAGAGGAACATCTTCCTCATGGCAGAGCATCTCCCGGGCAAGGACAATCAAATGGCGGATCTGCTCAGCAGGCACAGCCATCAGATGCACGAGTGGAAGATACATCCATCAGTACTCCAACCGTACTTCCAAAGGTGGGGTCATCCAGAGATAGACCTGTTCGCCACACAGGAGAACGCAAAATGCCAAAGCTTCGCCGCCAGATTCCCACACCCCCAATCACAGGGCAATGCGATGTGGATGAACTGGTCAGGCAGATTTGCGTACGCTTTTCCCCCAGCACCTCTGATACCGCTGGTGGCGCGCAAGCTCAGGCAGCACTCGATGACTCTCATCCTGGTTGCTCCAACGTGGGCTCGCCAACCATGGTACACCACGTTTCTCGAACTGTCCGTGGTGCCGCATCAAAGGCTTCATCTCACTCCCAGCCTTCTGACGCAGAGCCATGGCGACATTCAGCACCCGGATCCGCAACAGCTCAACCTGGCGATCTGGCTCCTGAAGTCCTAGAGTTTGGCTACCTCAATCTTCCTCCCGATTGCATGAACATCATTCGGGAGGCAAGGAAGCCCACTACCAGAGCTTGTTATGCGGCTAAATGGAAGAGGTTTGTCATCTACTGTGCCAACCACAATATTGACCCGCTAGATGCTTCCATTCAAAACATCATTTGCTATCTTTTCCACCTGTATCAATGCAATCTGGCATACTCTTCCATCCGCATTCACCTGTCTGCTATGGCAGCTTACCTCCAGAGTAGACAACACCTGTCACTCTTCAGGGTCCCTGCTATCAAGGCCTTTCTGGAAGGACTCAAGAGGGTCATTCCACCAAGGACCCCACTAGCTCCAGAATGGAACCTCAATGTGGTTCTTACAAGGCTGATGGGTCCTCCCTTTGAGCCACTGCACTCTTGTGAGCTTCAGTTTCTGACTTGGAAGGTTGTGTTCTTAGTAGCAATTACTTCGCTACGGAGGGTTAGCGAGCTGCAGGCGCTCACCATCCAAGAACCTTTCTTCCAGGTACATGCTAACAGGGTGGTGCTCCGCACTAACCCTAAATTCTTACCCAAAGTGGTATCCCAATTCCACTTAAACCAGACTATCGAATTGCTGGTGTTTTTCCAAAACCCAGAGACGCTGGCGGAGTGCATGCTCCACACTCTTGATGTTAAAAGGGCCTTGATGTATTATGTAGACAGGACCAAAGATTTTCGCAAAACCAAGCAGCTTTTTGTTGCTTTTGCCACTCAACACAAGGGAAACGCTATCTCTAAATCGGGGATTGCTAGGTGGATAGTGAAGTGCATTCAGATCTGTTACGCTAAAGCTAAGCGCACTCTCACTATCCCACCGAGGGCCCACTCCACCAGGAAGTTGGGGGCCTCTATGGCTTTCCTAGGTAACATTCCCTTAGAGGATATCTGTAGAGCAGCCACATGGTCTACCACACATACTTTCACTAAACACTACTGTGTAGACGTGCATTCCAAACAGGCAGCTGTTGGTCAGGCTGTTCTAAAAACGCTTTTTCAGACTGCTGCAGCTGGCACGGGCGGCCGCCGCTAATGGAGGGACTGCTATGTATTCTATGCACAGATATGAATTTAGCAGCCCACATGCCTCGAACTGCAAATGCTACTTACCAGTATGCATCTGTTCTTGGCATGTAGGGCTGCTGACATTCATATCGCCCACCCTCCTCCCCGGCGCCTGTAGCAGCTGCAGGATTCATTCATTTACATACATATGCTCATAGCATGGTCATCACTCACATTCTTCACTCCATCTCTGCCAATGGCTAAAAACAATCTGGGGATGGAGGCGATGCCCATGCGCACTGTAGTCCAGGGGAGGAGCCACCTATCTCGTGATACTTCGAAGACTCTTCCAGGACAACAATGTGCAATCATCCGGACCCAACACTAGGTGGCGATCTATGCACAGATATGAATGTCAGCAGCCCTACATGCCAAGAACAGATGCATACTGGTAAGTAGCATTTGCATTTTGTCTCGCCTGAAATCAGCTCAGCCATGCAATCCTCAAGGGTCCTTTTCAGAGCACACTCACTCGTTGTCATCAGTATTAACTTCTCAGTATTGTTAGAGAGCTCAGTGAGTATTCTCTCAGTTGAGGGGCTCTAGTTATAGAACAAAAGGTCCTATTTTGCTATGGTTCTCTGTGGAAGTCTGTACATTTTAGGTTTTTGTTTTTGGTTACAGTCTCTAATGGTAGAAATGCCCTGGAGAATTGTTTTCACTTTTATAGCATATGCTAAGAAATCTGCTGCCAAGTGTGAAGCATTCCCTCTAGTCAAGCCCTCATTCTGAGGATCGTGCATTCCAATTTGGGAGCAATCACAATGAGCCTCCTAAAGCTTGCCCACACTTCAGCGCGCCAACAGCACGTGTGTGACATGGAACGTCTATACTCTTATGCATACATCTCTCCTGGCTGAGCATGCTTTCAGTGCTTCTGTGGCATACAGGCATCTTTTCTTAGTTCTCTTGTGTGAGGTATTTCCAGTGAGAGCTCGGAGAGTTCATCTATAAATTCTGTATTACGGAGAGCAGACTAGAGTTGATATTTACTTCGCAATGTTTTCCTGTGTTGTCTTTAGGGCACAATATTAATTTGTTTGGTCATTTTTCCCTGCTGTTCTTGCACAAAAGAAAAGTCATGATGTGCTGTAAGCAAAGAAACTTTTTTACTTTTAAGCCAGGAAAACGGTTGCAGTAGCCCTTATAATTTCACGCCCAGATTACTGCAACGGTCTTCTAGCAGGGGCAAAAAGGAAGACTCTATCTAAACTCCAAAGTGTTCTTCACACGGCCGCACGACTGGTCCTTAAATTGCCCCGGAAAGCTTCTATCTCTGCAGCCCTACGATCCTTACATTGGCTCCCCCTTCATAAAAGAATTCTCTTCAAAATTTTGATCACTGCTTTTAGAGCTTTTAACAAATCCGGTCCAAAATACCTCTCCAGACGCTTCCCCCACTACACCCCCAGTCGATCCCTCCGCTCATCCCTGGACAACCTCATCCTCCCCGCTAAGTATAACCTGAAGACGAAGGGCGGAAAAACCCTAAGCTCCCTGGCTATTAAAACCTGGAACAACTTGCCCAAAAACCTGAGACAACAAACCCTCGAAAAACCCTTCAGAAAACTCTTAAAAACCTGGATCTTTAATCTCCCCGATGAATACTCCAAAGCAGCCATTTAATTCCCCACTGTTACCAGGACTGGTCCACCAGGATTTCAGCACCAAGATGCTCCCTCCGGAGCGAACGTTGCGCTTTAGAAATACCCTCACAAATATCACAAGATGGCGTCTTTTAGTTCATATGCTTATTGAGATTTTACCGATATCTTTTAGTGGTTGTTGTTTTTTCTTTAAATATCAGCTTTGTTTTACTGAAAGCAGCATCATTTTCTGGTCCTGAGGTCAGGATAGTTTTCCTTTTGAAAGCTTTTTTTGGGCTGCTGTGCCAAATCAGGTGGGAGAGACTGGGACACAGGATCACGTAATCAGTTTATTGGCCATAAATTGGAATTTTTCAGCCGGATTGGCACTTTAAAATAACCAGATTTTCATTGTTTAATTTATGTTGTTTTAAATGTGCTGGGCCCCATCATTTTTTCCTAGGCAGCTAGCCAGAAGATCGTTTTTGCCATGGGGTTAAGTCCTTAGCTTCCTCGCATCATGTCTTGGCTGTAAGGTTACTTTTATTATGAGCTAGAGACGTTTCTGAAAGCTTGCTACCCGCCAGCATCTGCATTCATTCTAGCTGGAGAGGAACATGAACACCACCCTGGAAGCAGCACTACGGTTCTCCTTCTATTTCCATTGTGATTTGTGAAAGTTGAAGGGCAACCAATAAAATACATGTTTAGGGATTGTGATGGGTACTTATAACTGCAGATTCCTTTCCTAAGATTGTTTTCCAGGAGTCCGATTGGATTTAGAGATTTTTCATTGTAATGGTCCTGCGTGCCACCAGGTGGTGCCATGTGCCTCTGCCCTGACTCAATACCGACCTGGAGGTGATGGAGCGAACTTACATCTAAGTGCCACCCCTGCACCCTGGCGTCCATTCCGAATTTCTCAAACTCCAAATAGTGTGCCTACGAACAATGTCCCCACTGAAACATTATTCAAGCTGTGCCGCCACTGAAGGAAGCTAATGTGGGTCATATATCTGCACAAGGTGTGTCTTTGGTTCCTGTGCTTGGGATGCAGCTTAAAGTCTCCGTGATAAGTGCACCCTCATACACCCGAAGGTAATTTGAGGCTGGGAAGCAAAGCTGTATATCGCCTAGCACAAGGTGTGGCCTTAGCGTAAGTCCCGCTCTGGGTCATGATCCCAGATTTGTTACGGTCACGGGACCAATCCCACATAAAAAAGCAAAACGGTGCTCAAGCCTATCCCACCGCTCCAATTCTAAGGCGAAGACTCAAGGGCATCAAGATGTAAGTGGCACTCCAAGGTCACTGGTTGCTTAGTCAATTTCTCAGCTGGCCCGACACGCCAGAGTTCCCTGTGCCATCTTCTACTCTGCAGAGATCAAGGCCTTCAAAGAAGCCTGCGGTCAGGTTAGACAACAGGTCAATCCCTGGCACAGTCTGTCCCCTTGGGATCTGCTACCAGGTACTTACAAATTCAGTATAGACTTCCACACCAGCCCCGCAATGCATGCCAGTTCCCGCTACCCAGACCCCAGCGCTGGCGCCATTGATGCCTGAGGATGACCTGGTGCCAATGTCTGTCGCATCCCGAACCGACTTCAGCCCAAGCTTGACTGTTGGGAAATTACAATAAGCGCATGCAGCCTTTATGCTTCCTAACCCTTACCCTAACCCTAACCCTAACCCTGTGCCTCGCAAGCGTCACAGCTACTAGCAGTGGCTCCATTAGCATTTTGGTTCTGGCTCTGATACTGTGTAGAGCAGAGTGCACTCCAAGGTGTTGTTGATGGTGAGGGAGTGGGCTTGCTTCCCCCTCATAATACAGATGATGCCTTATATTTGTCTTCCAATATGCCAGTGAGCTTCACACCTCACCCAAGACAGAGCTTGACTCGCCACTTGGCTCACCAACAGAGAAGAGTGCCTCTTTCTCAGTGGTAGTTCAGAGGGCACCGGAGGTATTGGAGTTACAGCTGCCTTAGATTAAGACTAAGACAGCAGTTTTGCAATATCTGAGCCCTTACGTTTAATGTTGCCCTGATATGAACAGGCAGGAGGCCCAGGGTCTAATAGCCGTGCTTGGTGACCAAGATTTTCTAACCAAGCATCCAACACCAGAGAGCCTTAGTGTTCAGGCTGTAACCAGTAACGTGATTAATAAATCATGCCCCACTGCTCCTCTAGATAGCAAATCTAAAAAGGAGTGACATCTTTGGCAAACATGCTTTTTGCAGCCAGTTTGGTGTTGGGGTCTATATATGTAGCTTGTCTTTTGTGCTGTTACATCCAGGCCTTTTGGGACATGACGAGTGAGATCTTACCTGCAGTCCCAGAAGATATATATGACTCTTTGTCTTAGAGGATACATGACGGGCAAGATGTAGCACAATAGATTATCCACACAGGCTTGGATACTATGGATCGTCTTGGCAAGGCGGTATCAGTGTGGTCCTTCATCGACATGCCTGGATAAGGTCCTCTGCGGATGAGCAAGCTTTGCTGATGTATATCCATTTTGATATATCCCACCTCTTCGGGGCTTTGAAGAGAATGACTCTAGAAAAAGTAGAGTACTAGCACATTCCTTGGGACTGTAGGCTCCTACAAAACAATTCCTGCACCACCTTGCAAAATATAGAGGCTAATCCAAAGCGTCAGTGGGGGCTATGATGATGGAGATAAGATTGCACAACCATGTTAAGAGGAAAACTGGTATTAGGAACTCCAGGATGCCAGTGGGTTGGATATCACCCCGGACACTGGTCTAGTTACCCTCTCCTGGACCTGCCACAGAAGAAATTACTTCCTACTCTATGGTTATGCAGAGGGCGGCGGAGGTTCTTGACCTTCACATTCCCACTCAGGAGGTTAAAACCAATGTTCTGATGGAGGTCCTACAGCCTGGTCAGTTCATCTCAAGGGCTGAATCAGTTTCATCCCCTGATGGTTGAAACAATTAAGTGGCATGTCCAGGAGTCTGGCCTGAATATCTCCTGAAAAGCCAATGGTTTGCATCCATGTGTGTCTGCGAAGGGCCTCACTAGTGCTAACAACCCTAGCGATGTAGCCAGTAGTGTCCATACCACAGCGGATGGTGAACGTTGTTGCATCACAACCGTCTTGCATGGTCTGAGAAAGAATGGCGGGACTTCTTATGTAACCATGGGCAACACTTGGGCCACGGAGTCCCACAAGGTGTGAGCCAGCCTAAGGCAGCTGGCATTGACGGAACGAGCAACCAGACATGTAGAGGAGAAAACGTTCTTGTTAAAGATTTCTCTCTTCTTCGATTCTGTCAGGGGGAGTAGTGGCAAACCAGTTTGGGGTCACTGCTGGCTGAAGCCTGTATTACAAGACTCTTCAGTGTATGGTGCTGAAGGTGGAAGGCAGGGTTGTCTGGAGCAGGAAAATGGCATCTGGTGATCTGACGATGTACAGGGGGGCTGAAAATGGTTTGACCCAGGTACCCAGAAAGAAAAGCAGCGGCTCAGAGCTAAACTGCTCAGGCTGTAATATCTCCGTCAGAACATTGGTTTTAACCTCGTGAGTGGGCTCTGTACCATCCAAAAACTGAAGGCATGGAGCCAAATATAAGCGTCACCCATCAGTTCTTGGATGGTATGGACTCAACAAAGAGCCACATTGGGCCTCCTAGTGGCGCACAGAAGCACTGATGTGACAAAGCTCCAGATTCAGTCTGACTCCTGGGGAATATTCTAGGGTGAGTAATCTGGGGTTAGCTAGAGCATTACCTGGTTTCTGCACGCCAGGTGCCAGCCGTACAAGAAACATAAAATGCAATGAAAAGAATTCAGTGCCCTATTATTTTTCCGACATGTGCACTGCAGCAGCCAGCTGACCCCGAGCCCATAGACATACGGGGCATGTCCTCTGCCTCCGATTGGAGCAGTGGCTGGCTGGATGCTTCAAAGTGCGCATGTCATTTTGTCCCGGTGTCTTGCGCTGGCCAAAGTGACATGCACACTTTGAAGCTCTCCACTCAGCTGTCTTAGACAGCTGGATGGAAACCAAGCACAGGCCAACAGGGCCTGAAGGGGCATCCAGCCAGCCCGCTACATTCAATCCAGGCTCTTTTCTCATGCTGGTTAACAGCATGAGAGCACCGTCTGCAGTTGAGCTCCTCTAAGCAGTCCAGATTCAGAGGTGGAACACCAAGGAAGACCGAGGAAGTGTCACCATGGGTAAATATTATTTCTTTAAAATATTATTCAAGTGTTTTTTGGTGTTTTTTTTTGGTTTTTTTTTTACTGTTGGAGGGGTGTTTTACTTTGCGCTTTTGGAGGGAGGTTTTTTATACTTTGGGTCTTTGGAGGAAGGGGGTGTTTTTATTTTTTTGCGAAGTGGTGGGGCCCCACCACTTTCAAAGGGCCCTAAGCATTACCATAGGTAAGTAACTTTTTCTTTATTCTCCTTCTTCTAGTTCTGAGGATTTTTATTGAAATAAAAAAGGACTGCCATGCAGTCTCTCTCTATGAATTAAGGCACTGCAATTTGCAAACCAGGCCCGGGACAGTGTATGAGGTGGTAAGGAGTTCCAGTCCAGTGAAATAAGTGAATGTGCCGCCAAGGGCACACATTTAGTACCGAGATTTTTGCCTTTGGTATTTGAATATGTTGGCGGTAAAAGCGGTCATTACTTTTATTTGTCAGCAGTAAATTATGCAGTAATTGATTTTCTTACATATAATATATTTTTCATTATTTTTAGGTGTATATCAAATAGCATTTTGCATAACACTTAAAAATACAGTAGACCGGTTTTTCTGCTGACAAAATCCGATTCTACTGACACAAAACTGTTTGCCTGATGCGGCAGAAATACCACGCCGTTTCCATAGCGATATATATCGCAGTAAGAAGAATAAAGCACTGCTGCCCTTTAAAGGAAAACTTTGTTGAATAGACAGTTGCAACTAAGAAACCTGCATAAACCACATTCCTGTACAGGGTCTGACTTTTTGAGACTTCTGTATTGGTTGTAACTATCTTTGGCCAGCCCTGTCCATTCATCTTAAATAAGGCACAGGGTTATTCGATATCTTTACAGGGCTGCCTGTGTCTGTGCAGTCCACTGCTTTAATACTGGCATAATTACTGGTGCCACTCACTAAACAGACTTGCTGCTGTGCTGGAGGACGCTTTGAAAGCGAACTAGCGCCAAACTTGCCTGAAATTCCCTTCGAGGTCGCGCTGCTGGTGGGAGCTCCTCCTTTGGTCGACGGAGTGTCCAACAGCTCCCAGCGTGCGCTAGACCCCACTCTGCTTGGCTGCCTGCACCGGGGGACTGCGAGGACCAGAAGCCTTTGCTTCCAACACCTGGTGCCTCTTCCCCCGGCGGTAACGCCCATCACCTGTGGTTTCCCTATTTACCTTTCGTGACACCCGCTTCGCGGGTGCCACTCACTAAACAGACTTGCTGCTGTGCTGGAGGACGCTTTGAAAGCGAACTAGCGCCAAACTTGCCTGAAATTCCCTTCGAGGTCGCGCTGCTGGTGGGAGCTCCTCCTTTGGTCGACGGAGTGTCCAACAGCTCCCAGCGTGCGCTAGACCCCACTCTGCTTGGCTGCCTGCACCGGGGGACTGCGAGGACCAGAAGCCTTTGCTTCCAACACCTGGTGCCTCTTCCCCCGGCGGTAACGCCCATCACCTGTGGTTTCCCTATTTACCTTTCGTGACACCCGCTTCGCGGGTGCCACTCACTAAACAGACTTGCTGCTGTGCTGGAGGACGCTTTGAAAGCGAACTAGCGCCAAACTTGCCTGAAATTCCCTTCGAGGTCGCGCTGCTGGTGGGAGCTCCTCCTTTGGTCGACGGAGTGTCCAACAGCTCCCAGCGTGCGCTAGACCCCACTCTGCTTGGCTGCCTGCACCGGGGGACTGCGAGGACCAGAAGCCTTTGCTTCCAACACCTGGTGCCTCTTCCCCCGGCGGTAACGCCCATCACCTGTGGTTTCCCTATTTACCTTTCGTGACACCCGCTTCGCGGGTGCCACTCACTAAACAGACTTGCTGCTGTGCTGGAGGATGCTTTGAAAGCGAACTAGCGCCAAACTTGCCTGAAATTCCCTTCGAGGTCGCGCTGCTGGTGGGAGCTCCTCCTTTGGTCGACGGAGTGTCCAACAGCTCCCAGCGTGCGCTAGACCCCACTCTGCTTGGCTGCCTGCACCGGGGGACTGCGAGGACCAGAAGCCTTTGCTTCCAACACCTGGTGCCTCTTCCCCCGGCGGTAACGCCCTTTCACTCCACCTTTAAATTAAACTGCACTTCACGCAACGCGGGACGCGCGCGTGGAGAAGCGCGAGGCGAAGCCCGGGCCAAGGGCGGGCCCGTTTCAGCCCGTTCCAGACTGTGAGAGACTGGACTGGGCCACGGTATTTTCATTTCATTTCTGTTAACATTGTTGTATTTCCTTCCGTCCACCCGCTTCACGGTGTGGTTGTAACCCACTGGGTCTTAATTTATCTACTTGTAACAGCGATATCAGTCCTGACTGCACAAGACCCACTAGTTATAGTCCCCGTGAAGCAGAGCCCTTAACTATAAAATTATAAATTATAATTATGTCTAGAGTCACGAGAAGCAAAAAAACTGACAAAACCACCGACATTACGGGCCCACTTGACTTATTTCTACACAAGGCCAATGTAGCCATTGACAACACTATCCAACTGATAGATAGGAGGGTGTCCCACGAATTGGAGATGGCCAGAAAAAGATCGTCTATGGGCCCGTTGGCCTCAGCACAGACCCCCATACAAAAGGGGTCGATTATACCCCTGCTGAACCCCACAACTGCACAAATTCACACAGTTCCAAATACAGTGGATTTGTCAGCAACACAGCTGTCATTAAGCTCCGATTCTGACTCTAGGGTGGATCTGGAAAAAACACCAGATTTACAACTCTTACACAGTCATGAATCTCCTACAGAATCAAACATTATGGGGGCCCGGGAGGGTGCTATACCCAAGAAATCAAACAAGGGGGCGAAGCCACATGCGCAATTATTAGCTCCTCCAAATGGTGAGACTTTTAATAACCTGAATACAAACAGTAATAACATTATAGTGTCACAAACACCAACGCTAACTAATAGTGTGGTCTTAAACACTCCTGCACAAAACACCACGACACTGGGGAACCAAGAGTCACTAGGCGCAGTGGGGGGCAAACAAAAACCCTGTACCACATGTGTGACACTACACGATTTCCTCACAAATAGCATGGGAGAACTCTTAAGATACCACCTGAAACCCCTGGAGAAAAGCATAAGGGTAATAGAAAAACAACTCGCCAAACTAAATACTCCTGCATTTACGCAAAAGTCACTTAGCATCCTAGATATGGTGGGGGGGAAGACCAAACAGCCAAGCAAACCGGCCAAATCGACTATACCAACGCAGCCATCCACAACACCAGCCGTAGGCCCAAAGCCCTGTGACCCAGTTAAAGAAGGTAACTCCCAGCCCACGAAAAATGCAAAACAGAATCTCCAAAATACTCCCAAACCCCAAACTGTAGAGGGTAAGAGCCAAACTGTAGAGGGTAAGAGCCAACCCGTCACCGCGAGTGACAGCACACAACCTACCCCAGCCTTAGAGTCATTAAACAAACAACTTGCAATTCTAAAGGAGAACACACAAAAATCCCAAAAATCGCAGCCCCCTCAAGCGCAGGGGAAACAGAGGACGGGATCTAGACCCAGACGGCCGTTCCATCTTCCACCTGAGGCCACCCCGTTCACTGTTGTCCTAACAGGGGTTTCAGAATTACCAGAGGGCGCGGATGAGCCCCAGTGGTCTCTGAGAAATAAAGTTATGCAATGGCTTAGCCAAAATAGACCCATACAGCCATCGCACCAGAGCAGAATTAATTCATTCAGAAGAGTTTTTTGGATAGGGGATACAGAGAAAAGCTTACAGGGCGATTGCGTTATAATCAACTGCGACGACCCTGCTATGGCTGACTATATCTCCTCTTGGCCAGCACTTGAAAAAAGGGGGGGGGTGGACGTACAACGCCTTTCCTTCTTCTATCCCCCGTTAAATACCCCGAATTATGAAAATAGAAATGGCTGGAATGATGTGCAGGATTGGCCCTGGACCCAGGTGGGCTACACTAACAGAAATAGAAATAGGAACAATAATAATAACGGATGGAACAGAGGCTGGAACCCCCGCACCTGGCACCACAGCAGAGGCAATCCAAATTTCGACTACTGGGAGGGGGTCCCCATGAGGAACAGATTTGACTGTCTAGACATGGTCGATTGACCAAAAAAGGTAACCACAGGGATTTTAGAAGTCATTGTTCCCCCTCAAAAAATCTATGATGGCGCTACCCCAGCAGAAAACTCTAATCATTTGAGTCCAAAGACTATATCAGCCCAAGATATGTGCATGGTCTCACAGCCCAGACAGGAAGAATCCCGTGCTGTTGTGCAGGGGTCTTGTATGCTCAAGTTATCTTCCTGGAATATTGCTGGTCTTGCAAAAAAAGCGCAGGACCAGCTATTCCTAACTTTCATGGAAAAGCAGGACATAGTCTGTCTACAGGAGTGCTGGGACCCATACGAGACATCAGTAGAGGGGTTTAGTACTTTTTACATTCCCTCGACCCAGGGCAACCGAGGCAGAGGCTCGGGGGGACTTTGTATTTTCACCTCTAACCTCTGTAACATAGAACAGAATAAGTATGAGGTAAACGGGCAAAAAACAGGCGTAGGGAGTTCACTACAAGGCGTGTCCTTTAAAGTAAATGGGCGCTGCTTCTTCTTGATAAACCTCTATAATAACATGCCAAAAGTAGAGGTAAAAAGTCTAATAGCGGAATTGGATTCCTTGTTAAAGAAAGGCGGCCAGGCGGCAGACTGCCTATTGATAGCAGGGGATTTTAATTGTCACCTATGTCCCTATAGCCAAGCAAAAAACTGTGGTATTCTTGATGCGCAAGAGGATCCCACCACACACTTCGAACACTCCTTAGGGGGAAATCTACTAAATCAATTCATGCACGAATGGGATCTGGCTTTCGCTAATGAACTCTGTCAGCCATCAGTACAGTTTCAAACAACTTTTTTTGGCCACGGGGCAGGCACTGTAATAGACTTTATCCTGGTTTCAAATAGGAACCAGGGCTGGGTGGGTGGGTTTGAAACAGAGGGCTTAGCAATAAGTGACCACTACCCCATTAGTACTTCCCTTAAATTAGGAATAATGGGTGCCCAAAAAACTAGTACCACCGAGATATTACATGGCCATTCAGTGGCACTGGTGAGGAAAAACGGCTATGCCATTAAATGGGCAAAAATCGAACCCACGAACTTTCTGGAAGAGCTATTACAGAAAGAAACTAGACAATTTAACATCTGCCTGGAACTAAATAATAATCCAGATCAAATAATACAAGCATTTGACGAGATTAAAGTAGAAATAAATGCGAAGCTAACTAAAAAATTAAAGGCAAGGGAGACAACGAGAAAACATGGCTGGTTTAACCGAGCCTGCACTAGTGCTCATAAAACACTTCTACAGGCATTAAAGACTATTCCCAGGGATAGCAATCAAATCAAAAAGGCTAGACAAGCTTATAAGCTCACTATCCTGTTAAGGAAAAAAGAACTTAAAAACGCAGCCTGGGAAGCCTTGATAAAGGCAAGTGCATTAAGGGACAATACGTCCTTCTGGAAAGAGGTAAACGCCCCTTTCTTTGTGGATAGGAAGGTGGACACTATGGAAATTTGCATAGCTGAAGATGTCTGGATCAATCATTTCACTGCACTCTATAAGAAAGACTCACTCCTACTGACCTCACAAGAAGAGTTGGCTGAGGAGAGTGAGATCTTCCTACAGCCACAGGGAAATTTCCCATTAAACGTAACGTTTACCCCTGCAGAATTGGAACAAGCGATATCACAGAGTGCGAGCCTAAAGGCTCCTGGGCCTGATGGTATACCCATTGATCTCTTTAAAGGGAACATAGATCTCTGGGCACCCCTACTAGCAAATGTCCTAAACGCATATACGAAATCAGGCTTCCCCAGCACATGGAAGGAAGCGATAGTCGTCCCGATATTTAAAAAAGGAGATAGACAGGATCCAAAATGCTACCGCCCCATTTCTCTTTTAGACAACTTAATGAAGGTTGCTGGCAGGGTTCTACTAACCAAATTACAAATCTGGTCCAAAAACAACGGGCTACTCTCGAAATTGCAATATGGCTTTAAGTCGGGGGTGGGAACCATAGAGCAGGGCTTAAACCTGTCCCTCATAATTAATAAATATATAGGATCAAAAAAAGGGAACTTGTTCCTGACATTTGTCGATTTAACCTCGGCTTTCGATTGTCTGGACCATGGAACCCTGTGGAAATCCCTGATCAAAATGGGGATAGATAAAAATATTCTAATTTTCATCCAGGAACTCTATAGGGATGCAGGAGCCTCGGTGAGACATGGCAAAAATGGCGAGCGAACAAAAAAATTCCCAATTGGTAAGGGAGTGCGCCAGGGTTGCATTCTCGCACCGTTTTTATTTAATCTATATATAAACGAGGTAGCGGACTCGATGAATGCCCTAGAGGTGGACTACCCCAAGATAAACGGATCTGTAGTCCCGCTATTGTTATATGCTGATGATGCGGTGATAATGGCCCGCACTCAGCGGGGACTCCAAAAGGCACTAACAGGTTTTGCAACCTTCATGAGTTCAAGAGGCCTTATAATAAACGTGGGTAAAACATTCACGATGTCATGCACAATGAGATTAAAAGCCCCAGAGTGCAAAACATTTGTTAATAAAACAAAGATAGCGATGTCGAAAACATTTTCCTACCTGGGTATCATTTTTAGCAATAGGGGGACTTGGTCTGCAGCGATCACTTCCCGCAACCTGGCCTTTACCCGCACAATAGGGGCGGTTAAGCAATTTGCCAAAAAATTGGGCGGGAAACCCGTAGACACACTACTAAAGATCTATGTAGCAAAATGCGTGTCCACAGCTGTCTATGGGGCGGGGATTTGGGGAATTGCAGATAGCTCCGAAATCCAAAGGATGGAAAATGCTTTCCTGAGGTACCTCCTTGGAGTCCCACGTTCCACTTCCACCACCATCTGCCATAAAGAACTGGACAGATCTTACATCAGCGACATCATAAAGATAGCGCCAGTTATGTTGTGGCATAAGATCTGGACATGTGAGGACACGACTTTTAACAGGGAGGTGATTCAGGACTGCATGCAACAAGGAAATGGGGCTAACCAACCTTGGCTAACCTATGTAAAAAAATTCCTGAACTCCATTGGCAACCCAGAACTATTCTCGGACCCAGCATCATGTGCCCAAATCCCCAAAAAAGCACTAAAAGAGATGTGTCTAGGCCTACTGGAGGACAGGAGACATTACTTAGATGGGAGCAAGTCCACCATCATAGCTCACCGCCAGATTTTGTATGAACATGGCTTACATCCCTACCTGGCGCCAAATATCTCCCCTTACCATAGAATGCTGCTAGCTCGTATGAGGACAGACTGCTTTTTTAGGCTAACAACGTTCCCTGCCCCGAATGATTGGTCAGTGAAAATGACCAAGTGCCCGTGTGACGGAATAGCCACCCAGTCCAACATACATTGCATACTCTTCTGCAAATACTACCAATGGGGAAGAAAAAAACATTTATTACCCCTGTTAAAACTGTGGGGCCTAAGAAGCTGTAAAGCAGCCCTCCACAGATTGTATTTGCTTCAGGATGAATGTACTATTAGAGTAATGATAAAATTTCTGTCGTTCATCATAAAATGTAGAGGGTCTATGAGAAATGATTAATAGGTTGAGGGTTTTTTGGAGTATTATCATGTGCCTAATAACATCACATAATACACAAATATGTCATATTTACCTCGACCCACTGATCATGAAATTGTAAAGTCTCACGCATTAATCACTCTCTAGAGGAAAAAGTTCTTTTTTAAAAAAACGGTTTTTAATATCAAATGTAGTGATGACCAGGGTAAGATGCTGAACTTGAGTAACACTTGTGTAACACTCTTTTTTAGTGTGTAAATATTCATTAATGTCGTTTTAAACTGTATTTCTGTAATGTTTGCTTATATGGTGTTTTGTCAAATACCGAATAAAGCTATTTTTGACTTTGACTTTGACTACTGGCATAATTTGCTAATTCCATTAGTGAGAAAAAAAGTTTGTTGTTTGCCCACATTCCCAGAAACACACTGGCCTATAAATTAGAGTTTCAACGTGAAGAAAGATGACTGTTTGAGCGTCTGTTGTTACAGTGACTGTAATTACATGACTTGTTTGGGCTTGTCTGTCTTTTGTGTTTACTGTGTGTCCTTTGTATTGTCCTAAAATATGCTCACTTGAGAAGTCTACTTAAAGAATGTTCGCTGAGCAGACCACGTTCTAATTCATTGTTTGTTTCTATTTCAGGCGTTAAGGTATTCCTTCCAAACACATGACCGTTTATGTTTTGTTATGGAGTATGCTAATGGTGGCGAGGTAAGGAAATGCTTACAAGGAAATGCTGAAAAAATTAATATTTTGTGTGCGCGTGCCAGAAAATTGTATATGTGATATCTGTAGTGGAGTCAAGGTCCATTGAAGACGTGCAACTTATTTATTTGTATTCAACTTTATACCAGATGTCATTGTATGTATTTAGTGCCTTGCTGCCAGTTGTATTACCTCGAAGCACTAACTTTTTAAAAGATAGGTATGTTGGGGACATCAGATTTATGAAGAAATTTCCTAGCAAACCTCACTTTCGGTTTTTTATAACACTCAGCTTTCACTAAGTCAAAAGAGGCTATCAATAGAATCATTTTAAAGCTTTTCCAGGTCGTTTCATGTACCTAATTGTGAGAGAGGCTGAATGCCCTACTTTATTCAACATACTTGTGTTGTGTCGGAGTACTGTAGAGAAAATTTAGAATGCAATCTTTGAAATAATTTGGATTTCTTAGATATTAGATCAGGCCTTCATTCCAAATCGTGTCACACACAACACCTGTGCACCATTAGTGCTATAGTTATATATATCTTTAACCACACTATGTCTACATTTTTCTTTTTGTATTTGTTGTTAATAGATTGTAAGTGGAAAGCAACGACTTTGTACCCATTTTCCAGCACAATTTTTTTATCTTCTTATAAAAATATGTGTACTGAAAGTTTACTTTTCTGTTGCAGTTATTTTTCCATCTGTCAAAAGAACGAGTGTTTTCAGAAGAACGTGCACAATTTTATGGAGCTGAAATTGTATCGGCGCTGGACTATCTTCACTCAGAAAAGAATGTTGTTTATCGAGATCTGAAGGTGGGTGCAGAAGGAAAACTACCCGTCATCAAAGCGTATGAGCACAGTCTTTGGATAACTGAAATTGAGGCAGCCAATCAGCTTCCTCAGAGT
This sequence comes from Lissotriton vulgaris, assembly GCF_964263255.1. Classification (NCBI taxonomy): domain Eukaryota; kingdom Metazoa; phylum Chordata; class Amphibia; order Caudata; family Salamandridae; genus Lissotriton; species Lissotriton vulgaris. The sequence goes on from NC_141697.1 coordinate 457,866,470, forward strand.
ATAGCCTTCAGCGATTGGTCCAGAATATCAGCTGCAGCTCTCACAACAAACAAGTAACTTTTAAAGGAATTGGAGAAAGAAGTGGTGGTAGAGATTGCATACTCGTATGTCAATGGCGTTAATGACTTTGAAGTTAATCAGATAATGTTCCGTATGTACCCATTCTGTGGGTGCGTACCAGCGGCTCAAGCCTTTAAATAGGTGTGGGAGCGCAGGCAGAGGCTGTATGTATTTCTTAATGGTGAGGTTTTTATTTGGGTCACTTAAGTTCTCAGTAATATGCGGGATATCTTGCATCCTTCAGGTCCTCCTCCTCTGTTCCTGTTGGTCTTGTATCCTCCGTCACAACCTTCTCTTTGTTTTCAGTGTTCTTCCCTGGAGGCTCAGAAATGGGGAGAGAAAAGAGCAATCACACACTGGGCTTTATGTGGGATGTAGAACCGTGCACCCTTCACCTCACCTGTCTGGTGTCGCAGGAAATTAAACGGGGGGTGAGGGGGGGTTTCCCCAGAAGGAAAAGAAAAGTGAAAAAAAGAGACAAATCCTGGAATACGTCTTCTCAGGTTTGTTTGAAAGGGTAGTCGTGGACCCTGCTTCTTAAGTCAGCAGGATCCTTGTTCACGTGAGAACGATTGATGGCAGCCCCTTAGTATCTCAGGCCCTTCTTGGTATACTTTAGATACCACAACAGGGATATACCGGGTTTCGGGGAGAGTGCGTAATGAGGGTGACTAGCATTTAAAAGTCAGTGCCCGTGTTCATGCTCTCCCCCCTCCTGACGCTCTCGTTCTCTTCCCGCTACCCGCCGGATCAAGTTCTTTCATCCGAATGGGCAGGTACATATCGGGGATCAGGGGAGGGGGGGGGGGGGGGGGGGGGGGGGGGGGGACCTCACAGTAGGTAATTAGCAAAAACGTGTTATCCACTAGCTCTGCAGTCATCAATGCAAGCGTGATACTGTTCAGATTCTGCAATTGGTAACCAATCAATCAATCCGTATTTGTTGAGCACCCTAATCACCTCGAGGGGTATCCAGGAGCTGCGTAGGTGGGGCTATTCGAACAGCCAGGTTGAGGCCACTCCGGAATTTGGCAAGGGAGGTGGAGGTTCGGAGGTGGATGGGGCAGTCGTTCCAGGCTTCGTGACGAAGCGGGAGTCGCTACTGCTCGAACAGCCAGGTCTTGAGTTGTTTCCTGAAAAAGAGGTGGTCCCGGGTCTGCCGTAGGTGCGTGGGGAGGGAGTTCCATGTCTTGGCCGCCAGGTAGGAGAAGGATCTTCCGGCGGTGGCTTTGCGAATTCGTGGGACGGAGGCGAGGGCGAGGCTGGCGGATCGGAGCTGGTGGTTGGGTGTGTAGAATGTGAGGCGGCTGTTGAGTTATTTGGGGCCCTTGTTGTGGAGAGCCTTGTGTGCGTGGGTGAGGAGTCTGAACGTGATCCTCTCGCTGACGGGGAGCCAGTGCAGGTCTTTCAGATGGGCAGAGATGTGGCTCTGATGGGGGATGTCCAGGATGAGTCTTGCCGAGGCGTTCTGTATGCGCTGGAGTCTTTTCTGGAGTTTGGCTGTGGTTCCAGCGTAGAGGGTGTTCCCGTAGTCCAGACGGCTAGTGACGAGGGCCTGGGTGACAGTCTTCCAGGTTTCGGTGGGGATCCACCGGAAGATCTTTCGGAGCATGCGCAGGGTGTTGAAGCAGGATGACGAGACGGCGTTGACTTGCTTGGTCATCGTGAGGGAGGAGTCCAGGATGAAGCCCAGCTTGCGTGCGTGGTCCGTTTGCTTGGGGGCGGTGCCCAGGGCCGGGGGCCACCAGGAGTCGTCCCAGGCGGAGGGGGATGGTCCCAGGATGAGGTCTTCCGTCTTGTCTGAGTTCAGGTTCAGACGGCTGAGCTTCATCCATTCCGCGACGTCTTTCATTCCTTCCTGGAGGCTGGCTCTGGCGGTGGCGGGTCGTTGGTGAGGGAGAGGATCAGCTGGGTGTCGTCAGCGTAGGAGATGATGTTGAGGTTGTGTCGGCGTACGATGGCTGCGAGGGGGCTCATGTAGACGTTGAAGAGGGTGGGGCTGAGCGAGGATCCTTGCGGAACGCCGCAGATGACTTCGGTGGCCATGGAGCGGAACGGGGGGGTAGCGGACTCTCTGGGTTCTTCCGGCGAGGAACGAGATGATCCACTCCAAGGCCGATCCTTGGATATCAGTGTTGCTGAGGCACTGTATCAGGGTGTGGTGGCATACGGTGTCGAAGGCTGCTGAGAGGTCCAGGAGGATGAGGGCAGCTGTTTCCCTGTTGTCGGGCAGGGACCTGATGTCGTCGGTAGCTGCGATGAGTGCGGTCTCGGTGCTGTGGTTTGCTCGGAAACCGGACTGCGAGGGGTCGAGGGATCCGTTTTTCTCGAGGAAGGCGGAGAGTTGATTGTTGACGGTCTTCTCGATGACTTTGGCAGGAAAGGGGAGGAGTGAGATGGGGCGGACGTTCTTGAAGTCCGTGGGGTCCACGGTGGGTTTTTTCAGGAGGGCGCTCAGCTCGGCATGTTTCCAGCTCTCCGGGAAGGTGGCGAATCACTGTAAGCCAATCGGGTATACAGCCATAATCATTGGCTTGTTACCATAATCAAACTCAGGCCTTCTGTATTGAGCATAATCTCTGCAACCCAATCACGCCTTTTATGCGGCAGCACACAAAGTCGTCCCGATTGAATCCAAAAGTGAGAAAGATCAACATGTGGGCAGAGCCAATGCTCTACTTTCAGTGGTATATTTTAAGCACATGATCATATAACGTCTGACGATAGCGGAGCTGTCCAGGCAGACCTAAAAAAGGGAAACCGGAACTAAACACACAAATGGAATGCAGGGCTTATGAAGGTAATTTTCTGAATAGTTTTTCAAGTACTAAATCAGCTTTTTACAAAATTGGTTTAAGAAAATTAGCTATTTGTGAAAGTTCTGTAGAAGTTAGCCCATATATCAAAATCATTCCAAGTAGCAATGCCAAAAAATCCTAGGGTGAACCTTTTGCCATTCTGCAGAACTTCATTTGTAACGGAGCAATAGAATTAATTAGAAAAAATGTTTCTTCAGAATGGCTACACTTTTTACAGATATCAACTTGGCGGAAGCGAAAGAATCATGCGGATGATCCAAACCAAGTTTTTATGCCCTAACTTTGTATTAAACCTCAGTTGAATTAATGTACAGACAACAAGTAGGGACAATCAAATAGTCCAACCAATCCAAAAAATGAGGGTGATGGCAGGATAGGATCTTTCATTTAATTAGTTCCATCTAATATATTGCTGTTAGTATGAGTATGCAACAGTAGATATTGAGAGAGCATGAGCTGACTAGATTATAAAAATCCCCCAAAATCTTAGTCAAATACGAAATAACTGCGTTTTCTAATCCTCAAATACCTTCTAAATAGGATGCACTGTAAGCTGGGGTGTTTAAATAACATAATGTTCATTGTAGGAGAGCGGTATACAGCAATAGACAGATGATACGACGAATTAGATAATTGCAGAATATTATGATAAATAACCACTGCCTCTACAACGTTCTTCCCCAGATTATCTACTTGATGAAGCAAAACATTGCAACAAACACTTCATCGTAAACAAGTTATAGAAGAACGTGAAAGCCATATTTCAGTGTGTGTATATATATTTATGGAATGGCAGTGAAAACAAATGTGGCCCAGTAACACATTATTTAGAGCATCTATACTAATAAACACACATTCACAAATGTATGAGTAAAGTGCCAAGGTCAAATTTAGTTTACTACCACAGTGCAGCAAAATTGCCATGAGAAGAAAACACCTCTCAATACCTCATAGGTTTCTATGTAACAACTACTTATAAGAGGAATGCAACTATTTTAGATATCGCACAGTCTCTTCAGTGTAAGTTTACCGTACTGTACAAATTTAAAACCCTTGCTTCCTGGTTTCAGTTAAGCACCTTTTGTTAACCCCTTGCCTGCGCCGCGAATTCCGCCGCGGGATGGTGGTGGTGAGCACAGCGCTGCAATGCTCGTGACGGAATCACGCTGTCATGAGCCACGGGCGGCGTGTGCTCATGACGGCGTGGTTCCGTCACGGTCCTGCCCGCTCATTAATTCACCTGCACAGGCGAGGAATTAATGCAGCGTGGACAGAGAGGCCGCAGCATGACGTAACCACGCCGTCATGAGCACACGCCGCCCGTGGCTCATGACTGTGTGGTTCCATCGTAAGCAGGCAAGGGGTTAAAAGAAGTACACATGAACAATATTGTGACATAATTCATAGGTCTTGTGATTCTAACTTCTGGAAATAAAAACAAGTTGCAAATGGCTAGGTCAAATTCTGGATTGTAGGAGTATCTGAGAATGTGAATCTACAGTACTATGAACACATGCTTACAGAGAAAGTCGCATTTTCCTTAGATTGTATTTCCCACGTACATCTTATTTAAATGATAATGAACTGTGACAATCATAACGATAAATATTTCACATATACACACAAGGCATATTGTTTCCTGTAGTCTCTAGGAGGAAAATATCACCTGAGGAGGCTATCCGTCATCTCTAGGGTTAAATTAGGTTCAGTGTCTGCCCGAAGATGCATAGCAGGAATGCGTCAATACTGAATAGTGATGCTTCCCATTAGTTACTCTGCCTGCTGTTTTGGTTCCGCAGGCTCCTGAACATCTCCAAAGAAGGAATTCCATATTTGTTTCAACATCCCCAGTTCATAATTGACCTTGTAAATTGTATGTCCGCTAAAGCTGTTCTCACTTGGTCAGACATTATTTTCCCTCAAAATATACCTTATTTTCCCTCTAGTGTTGTATGATGCATTTTGGATACTGCTAGGGTTTGGGTACTGCTAGGTGGTTGCTGTCCAACTGTTCTTACTATCAGGTGCACCTACGTCTGTCATGTCTTGTAATAAAGCTAATCGCGAGTAGACTGTCTGGAGACTTTAGGGTGCCTATATCAGTCGGTATGATTCTATGAGGGAACAGTGCCACCAAAGAGGGAATGGATCTCATCCTGGCTCCGCAATTCGAGCGGCAGAATCATTAGGTTTATATAGTGGAACTGGGAAACTGTGCCTGTTGTGAAAAATCTTTAAATCAAAGCACTTCAGTCACTATTCTCTGAGGAGTTTATCGTGTCAATAATAAGGATTTCCACTCCTTACCCATGTAGACATGTTGTAGGGTAGTTTGCCAGAATTTCTTAGAAGAGGCTGCCTCTGGCTTAGAAAAAAGCTGAGCCGTGATTACTCCAAAGTCATGACATTATCCCTTTGAACTGTCCCCGTGCTATTAGTTACTGAACCATCGAAGAGTACTGGAGGATAACTAGGACTGGCCCCAAACTACTACGTAAACCTTGCAACAGTTGTTGATATTACACCTTGTGGGTATGAGGTAGACCAAATTTACAGGGAGTAAAAGTGCTTGAACAAGCCTGGTTGAATAATGTTGCTTGTGTGGAATCCCCTTGGAAACACAGTCGGACAAATAAATGCCAGTAATGATATCTGCATTGTGCCATATTAGAGCAGAGGCATAGAACCAAGAATAAATGTTGTATTGGTTATCAACCAATTCCCAATTAATACATATAACATCCTAAATGTAACACCGCTGGTATTCACTTTCTGATGCTATACTATTTATATGCTGTTTGGTTGGTTTAAACTATTAAGGGATAGATAAAGCTTGTCTACTTATCGAATTTAGCTGGTCTAAATTCTAAGATAAAAAAACATTATCCATTATTATCACTCTTGATCAGCTGTCAAGAACAACTTAGAGCTTTAACACTGCTCTCTCAGGTACGCAAGTCCAGGTAGAGGAGCAGGTTATAAGCATAAGGTACAGGGAAAAACTGCCAACGTGGACATCACAGTTGACATCATTGGGCAGTGGATTTTCTCTTTTAGACCCATCAAAAGCTAACCCCAGTATGACCTCCCGAAAACCTTGTGAGATAAACAACAAAATTGGTGATCTACCAGGACTCTGGAGAGCCATCTTGGGGCTAGGTTGTTCCGTGGTAAAGACAAAACAAAAGTATAAAAAAGTTAATTCACAAGTAAGAAATTATTAGTGGATGGAATGTTACATGCTAAACATTTGTGACTTTGCCAATGCCTATTCACATTTGTTGTTGATATTGATGTTTCTCTTGATTTTTTTCTTGTAGCTGGAAAATCTAATGCTGGATAAAGACGGGCACATAAAGATAACAGACTTTGGCCTTTGTAAGGAAGGTATTAAAGATGGAGCAACAATGAAAACATTTTGCGGAACTCCGGAATACCTTGCTCCTGAGGTAAAAAGAAAATTTGTGCAAAATCTTTAAATATTCATGCTTGCTTTTCTGCTTCTTCCTACTGTTACACAAAATGCTAATCTATGTATATTTATGCTGTCATACAAGACTGAGATATGAAAACTACATCCAAACATTTAAGCCTAACAAGATCCCTAAATTTGGTAGCAGAAACGCCTGCACTTAAATTACATAGGCCAACCGATTCAACTATTTCCATTCAGAGACCCCTTTGGTGCTTATGTGAAATATGATGGTTGTCTCTGCTCACTTGCCATTGCACCTGTATTTATTATCATTAGTGCTCAATTTATTTTCTCATTTTTTTTCAAATTAAAACCTAAACGACAAAATTAACCCTTTTGCTGCTAGGCCTTTCCTGCCCCCTGTGTTAAGCCTTTTTTTGGGGTAGTTTGCGCTCAGGTCCCTGTAACTTTTTGACCACATAAGGTATCTACGCCAAATTTGCGTCCTTTTCTTCCAACATTATGGGGATTATAAAGGTACCCATGGTTTGTTGATTCCCCTGGAGAGAAACCGGAAATTAGCCAAAATACAACAAATTTTTTGGGGGTTTTTTGGGGGGGGGGGGGGAATAAGAAAAAGTGCTGCAGAAGAAAGTCTGTTTTTTCCCTGCAAATGGTATCAACAAGGGGTTTGTGGTGCTGAAATCACCATCTTCCCAGCTTTCAGGGACTGACAGACCTTTGTCAGAAAACCAAACTTTTTTACACAGTTTTGGCATTTTACTGGGACATAGCCTATTTTTGCTATTTTTTATGCTTTCAACCTCCTTCCAGTAAGTGGTAGACAAGGGCATGAAAGCAATCCTGGATCCTGGAAAGGTATACATTTCAGAAAAGTAGACAACATTCTGAATTCAGCAAGGGGTCATTCATTCTTGTGGATCCTTCAAGGTTTGTTTTATAGAAGCTAATAGTTGAAAATAAGAAAAAATTTAAATAAATAAAGCAAACTGCCATTTGTGGAAACGTTTATACCTGTAACTTCTAAGTATGACAGATTTTTTAAAGCTATATACCGTTACATCCTCTGGACCCTTCTGGTTGTGAGGATATATAGGATGATAAAAATGGTACTTCACTTGTGTGAGTCTGTCAAGTACCCATGACCGGCAAGGGCCCAAAACGTCATGAGCACAGAAGGGGGTTAAGCTGAGAGTCTGCTATGTACCATCAAAACCCCAACAGTTACACCAAATAAACCAAGTTTAATTTTTAAGTATTCACACAGCACATATGATGAACCATTCTCATACCGGATATCCTAAAATCCCACAAGAGTGTTTTCTTTAATTGTACAACATGTCACTAGAAGTCAGTTGAAAGTGCGTGCGAAAGAACTTAACTAAATCTGCTTTCTTTAGTGTTTTGTTGATATCTTCATGAGGAGGTCTCTGGAAGAAGTTGATCGGTTGTGTACTTCAGCACTTCACATGGCACTAAGGTGCTATGTAGGGATGGTACTTGACTCTCCATCTTTCTGACCAGGACTCTAGAACCTGACGTTTTTGCTGATCATTCATGAAGACATCTTTAATCCAGGCTTGTCAGTCTAACAGCGTGTGTTTTTGTTCACACTGTAGGGACTTAGCCTGGAAGTACAAAGCCACCCAGGAGCATTCTTTTGCTTTATTTTTTCATCCACTTCTTATTCTCCAGTTGCTTCCAGCGTGCAACAGTGGAAAGTCAGCTGCCTTTAAATGTTGTTTTCTGCTAACAGTAGAAAGCCTTAGATACGACAGGCAAGAGGATTGAAGGCAGGTAATAGTGGACCTGCCGTAATGATTTCATATTGTTAAAAATAGCATTTATTCTGGACCAAGCATGAGAAGGTGATAGAGGTGTGATGCATCCAAATACAAGGCCTCATGGGGGATAAAATTAGCCTTTAGGTCTTCTCGGATGAAGAACAGATCCTAGTCATTGCCTTATCTGCTGGGAACTCACTCAGAAAAGGGGCTGACTTGAGACTTATGTATCATTTAAAATTAAAAAGGATTGTCATTTGAATATATAGACATTTCACTTCCAACCAAATTGAAAGTTGGCTTCGTAAATTGATTCTTCGCAGATTGAGGCCTGTCGTCCATTAGATGATGTACACCAAATATTCCAGTTTTCAATTTCCTTATTTTCAGTGTTTGACAAGTAACAAAAGAAAATGCACACTTATTTGATAGAAAAAAAAACAAATAATACATTTGCTTTCATAGTAGAGTTCTCAGCAAATCCATGGCCCGATGCCATTTTGGTTGAACAATACCACTTTACACTAATGAGGGGTGAGGCACCTATCATTGTTTCAGGCAGACTGGGGGAAAGCCAAGAAATTTACATCCAATAATTAATAGGGAGGTTCTTTCTTTCCCTTGGTTCCTACCAGAGTGAAACGGGCAAATGAGCCGCTTTTATTTGAAGAATATTTGATAAGTGCCTGAGAAAATGTCTCTTTCCAGAAACTAATAACTTCTGATACAAAATAATAGCTCTTTAAGAAGAAGAGAATGTCAAGCTTTCTCCATTCTCTGGGTTACTGTGTACCAGATTCACTGTGAGGCTGTGTCATAGGTCTTCATCTCTAGATATACCAATCCACACATTTCAGGGGAAAGCCAGACATGCAGCCCTTGATTAGCAGTATAAATGTTCTGTGCCATACCAGTACATTTGTCATCATTGTGGCCCCAGGGTTGATCTTGTTCGTGATTATAAATTTGAAGGTATATAACAGGTATGCCGTGGATTCCTCCCTTACGTACAGTTAACTCTTGAGATGTGCTAAGGCCATCATTCCTTCCTTTAACTTACCGACCAGGTTTTGGGATTGTAATTGGACATTCCCTGGGGGGGACAATGGGAACACCTTCATAGTTACATAAGGTATTCGGCCTCAGGTTTTCCACTATCTCAGTACTTTGACATGCCCATTAGTTAATATGTCCTATTAATGTGGGAAATGTACCTGTGGTGTTTGAGAGGGATCCTGATTTCCAAGTTGTGTCGATCCAGAACATGAGTCTGGCACTCTCTGGTGCTCAAAGAAGACAGATTGATGCACAGAACCAAATGTATTGCTTCGCCTGCACTTTACTGTGTTTGTGTCAACAGATCACAGCCTATGTACAGAGAAAGGGGACAAAAATGAAGTTCCGCCTCTTATTGCAGGGCAAGATAATCCTGTGCTTGACTTTGTATAAACTTGAGAAGTATCAGAAGGGATTGTCAGAATTTAATCAGCCCATGTGCTACTCCGACTACAACACCTAAATGGACATGTTGGCATGTAAACCGACGAGGATAAAGCCTTTGTTGGCATCCTGTTTCATACATGGGTGCTCTGAAACTGTTCTTTTGAGGAACCATTTATAATAATGTTACTGGCTGGCTGACTAAAGTACAGTAGTTGCTAATCAGCTGCTAATTATTTATGTATGCATTTGTATCTTGATGTGCCTATTGCTGCCTCATAGCTTGTGATGTGCCGGTCAGCATCAAGAGTGCCTGGTCCAGACCAGGGATTGGGTGCTTTTTACTAGGCCTTCCATCTCTGGTCTTGCCTGCTATATTCCTGCACACATTTGCATCTCATTCAGTTGATGAGAATTAGAAATTGGGTCTCTAGTTGGCAGAGGTAAGCACCCTGATCAAGTAGAGACCACAGTCCTAGTCAGGGTAAGTCAGATACACACCCTAAATTAACCTATGCCCACCCTCTGGTAGCTTGGCACAGAGCAGGCAGGCTTAACTTAAGAGGCAAGGTGTAAAGCTTTTATGCAACACTTAAAACTGTGAAAACACCGCACAAAAATGTACCACACCTGGATAGAAAAACAGAGCCTGATTTATTACGAAAGAAATCCAATAAATAGAACCAGAGTTATACATGTTTAAAGAATATCTGCAAATATGGTGCTTAAAAGCACCAACCGGGTCTATCTGGTCGTGCCTGACTGGGGTGAATCAAAAGGTTGAGGCCAACTGCGATGGAGCGCGGGTTGGATTCAGGGACCAACCTTGTCCTACTGAAAAAGTAGCTTGGAGGATGCGTCAACGTCGAGGGGAGATGCGACGAGCAGGGGTGTAATGCCTTGGTTCCAAATCTTAGGCTTCATAGGTGATGGATGTATGACGTTATAACGCATACCATTACAACTACCTACCATTACAACGCATACCATTACAACGCATAGCGCTTAGAGGTGCTGGATAGTGGTAAGTATAATTTACTATTCCAACTCCAGTCCCCGTGGACACTAGGGAAGGTGTTGGATAGTAAATTAAACTTCTTCCCTATCCTAGAGCGCCCCAAAGCGCAATGCGTTGTAATGGTATGCGTTGTAAAAGTTGCGTTGTAATGGTAGGTAGTTGTAAAAGTTGCGTTGTAACAGGTGTATACCTAGGTGATGCGTCGTTGTCAAGCCACGCACTTGGAGAGGAGTTGTTGTTAAGCAGCACTGGATGTAGATGTCATTGTGCCGTGCAGCCGGCGATGCGATTTCCTCGGAGCAGGCAATGCGTCGGCACTGAAGGAGATGTCTGGATTTTTGAAGATGCAGTTGCAAGGGCCCAGGACTGGATTGGCACCACTTGGCAGGGTAACATTTTCTGATGGTGGAGTTCAGTTGCTGCTACCGGACATCTTTGTCCCTGGGACGTCAGACAGTAGGCAAGCAGACAAGCACTTGGAGTCACTCTGGGTTCAAGTGGTGTAGGTCCATTCCTTCTCACCCAGGCAGAGAGGGCAACAGGCATGTCAGTACAGTGGAAAAGCAGTTCTTCCAGAGCAGCATTCCATCAGAGTGGCAGTACTTCAGCAGCACAGCATCCCTTCTTCCTGGCAGAGTATGCACAGGTCCAGAAGTGTACCTAGTTGGTAGGGTCAGAGGTTCAGTTCTTATAGCCAGCGGTGCCTTTGTAGTGGGGGAGACTTCAAAGAGGGCTTTTGAAGTGCACAGAGATCCTCTCTTCCTGCCCTGACTCCAGACTCTTTACAGGGAGTTAAGCAGTACTTTATATGGGAGCAGGACACAGCCCATTCAGGTGTAAGTGCCAGTTCCTCCCTCCTATCCTGCCAGAATGACCCATCAGGCTGTGACTGGCCCATCAGACCCACCTAAGCTTTGGTTGTGTGTGGCTGCCTAGAGGGAATGCGCTGGCCTCCACACCAAACGTGTATTGGAGACAGGCAGCAGGAGCGTAAGAGAAGTACACTGCCAACTTTCTAAAAGTGTCATTTTTAAAGTTATAATAATAAATGCAACTTTAGCATTGAAGAGGATTTATTATTATAGGTCCATAGGTACCAAACATGATAGTTCCACTCCTTCCCAATCAGAAATTACACTTATTAAATGTATTAAGGTATTCCTAATGTTAACCTATGACAGGGGTACACCTCACAGTGGTGAAAAACGAATTTGGGAAATTTTCACTCCCAAAAAATGTAAAACTAAAAAGTATATGTTCTACCTATTACTTATTTGGCACCCTGCCCTATGGACTACCTAGGGCCTACCTTAGGGGTGAATTGTATGTAAGACAAACATGGCAAGGGGTTTTAAATGGCAGGTCACATGGAATTAAAACTACACATACAAACACTGCAGTGGCAGGCCTATGACCTGTTTAAAGGGCTACTTAAGTTGGTGGCACAGTCAGTGGTGCAGGCCCACTAGTAGCATTTAATTTTCAGGCCCTCAGCACATATAGGGCACTTTACTACAGACTTATAAGTAAAATAAATTTGCCAGTTGTCACTAGACCAATGTTACCATGTTTAGGGAAGTGGGTACATGCATTTCAGCACTGGTTATCAGTGGTAAAATGCACAGAGTCCTAACCTCAACAAAAAACGCATCAGCAAAAAGTGAGGTAACACAGACAAAGGTTTTAAGGGAAGACCACCCTAAACCTGACCCGTCTAACTTTGAGCAAGTCTGTTCAACACTGTTTCAAATGTAAGATATGTGGCAGGCTGCATTCTGGATTGAAGTTTCCAGGTGAAATGTTTGATGTACCTAAGTATCTGAGCAATCAGACCAGGTTCCGCTGTCAATGGAAACACACATTTCAGACTATGACACTGGAAGCCCACATAACAAAAAATGTCAGCCTGCAGCCAGTGTGAGTAGGTGAGCAACAGGACCTTTGAATGCGATGGGGCTGGAAAGGAAGGTGGTGCACAGGCTAGAGAAGCCTGAACATAAGTGAGTAGTAAAGGTGAGAGGAAAATAACAGGAAATTGACCCAAAACCAAAAAAAGAAGAAATGCACAGCAAATTTTGAAACAACTAGACATCTAACCTACTTAAAAGTCAATAACCCAAAAAACGAACAAACCAGTAAAGATGCTCCATTCCTCTATAAACTCATATAATAATAATTCCCAAAAAGGGATTAAACTGTAGATCATGTCACATGTAGAACCAGCTTTCTACGGTGCAAAGCAAGAGGCTGAGCCTTCAGTCTTGGCGAGTGGGTATATTGGCTGAGTAAAATCTATTGGGCCTTGAGCTGCATTAGAACCTTTAACTTTTATGTTTTATAAATAAAGGAGACAACCTGTCACCCTATAGGTACGGGAAACGTTTGAGATCACTAGAAGGCTAAATGAGGAAAAACAAACCTGCTGCGAATAAAGCAAGTCCCGAATGGAACTTGTGCCTGCTTTTTGCTAATTTAAAAATGGACCCCCTTATTGCCCAGTACACAGGTGCACTTTTTAGACACAAAAAAAGTGTAAAATTCTTCGGAAAAATTAAACCTGGTTTCACAGTGAAAGTTGCTTCTCCAGGATAGAGTATCCATCCACCTTGTTGCTCAATCCTGGTTGTTTCCAATTTCACACAGAACTTAATATTTTAATAAACAATTTTTCCTCTGTAAATCAGTTGCATAATGTAGTGCTAGAGTTTCTTGCTGCAGTGCGTGCCCTTGTCCTCGAATGGATTGTTAAATATTGCTACTTTGGCTCTGAAGAAGCAACATTGGCCCTGCAACAATTGTTGGCTGCATCGTTTTCTCGTTTACTGAACAAGAGGAAAAAATAATCAATTAGACTTATGGTGCCTGCAACTTGTTAATTTTACGTTTGTTAATTGTGTTATGCACTACAATCTTAAGTTATGCATTATTATTATGTTAAGTCATTTGAGCAAAACGTCAAGATCATATTTGTACACAGAGGTTGTAGCCATAACATTGAGCTTTCCTTGCATATGGAACGCATAAAGGACAGGGAGGTGCGAGACGTAAGCAGTCAAGGTAACAAAGATCATATATACAATCAAGGGCACATTTCCAAGGAATGGCATGTCCTAGTCATTACTGAACACGGTTTGGTACATTCGTATTGTAGTATTTCAACGGAGCGGCAGTAGGGCTGTGGGTGGCTGGACTTGAAACACAGGTTGAATTTGATCCTGGAACCACCTGCTGAACGGAGGGTGGATGGCTTGTACTGTTGGATCCAAATGTTGTTCCTTAACAACTGGGTCTTGTAGAAGCGCATTATGATTGTGTTTTATTTACGGTGATCACGAACCAAGCTCTACAATTTGGTGTTATATAATGAAAAGACTGTACTATATGTATATACAGTCCTAAATTATTCTTCTACTAAAGGTGTATTGTGATATAGTTAGATCTGTGGAAAAAAAGTTACACCACTAGTAGCCTTTAATGAAGAATTTCTGATGGATACTTCTAACAGCAGATTCCTCACCTTTAAAATATTCCCCAAGAGCAAGACTTGATCCAAAACCTTTTCAAAGCAGTGCTCCCATGTGTAGCTAGCTGGTGCCATGCTATTCTCCATAGTCTTTGTTCTGCCCTGGAGGTGACTGAGTGGAGCTAAAGATCAGCACTACCCCTGCATGTGACATCAATTTCTTTCTTTCCTCGTCTTCAAATGCGGATCCAGAGCTCCGCTACCTCTCATCCGTTTTTCAACGACTCCCAGAACAAAATCCAGTGTGCAAGGGGTCAATGTCCCAGTCTAGAACTACGGCCTTAAAACGATGTTATGATGCCAGAAAAACAGATGTCAGTCCTCGACCCGCACAAGTACAAGATGTCTTTGGTATTTGGGCTTTTAACACGACTCCACGTGTGCAATGTGTGTGCCCCATGGTCCTTCATTACTGCTGCAGCAGCACCCTCGGAGGATCCATTCTTTTTGATTGCCATCACTTGAAGAATATGATGGTGGGAATGGGCCTGATTTACCCCTCATTATGATGATGACAGTCTTTCCATGGAATTTCAGGAGGCCAGTTGGGTTAATATTTCCCCCTGATCCAGGGTTGAATTTGCTTTATTGTGCCTCCAATCGAGGACAGTGCCTCCTGTGCAATGATTTTTCGACACTCAGCTGGGGTTCTGGATGTACAACTGCCTTCTGTGGAAGCCAAGACAAATGTCTTTACAGAGGTTAAGCAACCTGAATCCGTGTCTTCAGAGCTCTTGCTTTCTTTCATAGAAGCCCTGACACCTTAACGGGCACTTGGTCTAACCCTTGTTCTTTGCCACCAATGAATAGGCATGAGGCCAGACACCATAGACCAGTTCCTTACACATCATCCTACTCCAGAGAGTTTGGTGGTCCATGCTTCCACCTACTAGGTGACACCCAGTTTACTTCCTGCAGCCCACAAGTCTAACCGAGCATGTTTGCCTATTGAGCTGACGTATGCATGCTCTCTGGGACAAAGCCAGTGAGTTTTTGCCAGCGGTCCTAGAGGAACTTAGGTCCTCCTTGGCTCAGGCCCTTGAAGACAGCCAAGATACAGCCAAATACATGATTTGTGTGATTGGGTAATACTGATTGCCATGTGCGAGCGGTTGGCAGCAGAATCATGCTCCATTGCCATGCGTGGATATGGTCCACAAGTTTCTCTTGAGATGTGCAGGCCTCCCTTATGGATATGCTTTTCAAAGGCTCCTGTGTTCGATCTACTTCCTAAGTGGTAGATGTCATCTTTGCTGGCAGGCAGCTATCTACAAAATCAAATTTGGCAGAGCACTGAGACAGATTGGTGGCCTGGTGTCGAGCCTGCAAGATAGACCCTTAACACGCCAAACTGTTGCATGTTTTATTTGCTTTGTCTTTGGCCTAGCAAGGCCTTTCAGTGGGGAAGAGGTCTACAGCACCTTTTTTCCTGACAAACTGGAGGACTTCAGCAGCCTGCTTGACAAAAGTTGTGGCCCCTTTCCATGTGTGGCAATCCATCATTCTCCTAGTCTCATCCTTTGAAAGAGGAGGATAGGCTCCATCATTTGGACCTTAAAACAGCTTTAAGCTTTTAATTCTATCATACCCAGATTAATCAGATGGACAATCAGATTTTTGTGGGGTTCTCTTGGGCAATGAAAGGAAAGGCTGTGCGGAAGATAGGCCTGTGGATTAAGATCAGCTAGTTATTGATCAAAAAGCAGTCTCAAGAAGGTCTTAGAGCTCGTTCCACCAGGACTAAGGCTGTGACTACTGTATTGGCATGCAGAGTGCCTGTCTTTGACATCTGTCAGGCCACAACATAGGCATCCTTGCATATGTTCACAAGGCACTACTTCCTTGACAGACTGGTCGTGTGGGAAGGACTCTTTGCCCACTTGGTTTTGGAAGGCTTTTTGGGCTGAGCCCACAACACAGACCCTCCACCCTGAAGGAATACTGCTTTGTTATCCATTCTAAAGATGATGAATCTGCTGTTAGATGTATGCATCAGAATAACCAGCTGCTTGCCTTTGGTAACGCTCTTTCTGGTGGATGTGCTCCCTGTTCTATGGAGTGGCCTCTTTTTGATGTCTAAATAGGTCCTCAGTTAATTTTCAGTTCACTGTTGCCAATAATTGTTCATGCTCCATGTCTGAGGGCCTAGAAAGGGAAGAAATGCACTTCAGTGTGCAGAGGTGGTGCTAATGTGGATCTGCTCCATCACCTTTTGGGTGGTATGGTGCCAGCACAGAGGTTGCACAGCGCTGCCTGGCAGCGTGCAGGAGGACTACTAAGAAAAAAGAAAAAACACAAAGTTCAAATCCAGTCTGCCACCTGGAGAGTATTAGAAGGTAAGACATCTGCGGTCAGATATAGTATCTTCAAGAACAAGCATTAGAAATGCAATAGGTCTCGCAGCATTAGAGTTAGTGCTTTTAGAATTGTTTATGGGTTTTTTTGTAAATCTTTAGCATGAGGTTGAGGGTGAGTGAGGGTGAGTGAGGGTGAGGGCATGGGAGATGGATGCGGAATAGAGGCCTTCTGGCACTATGCATTCTGGAGTGTTGCGCTGTGGTGGACAGTGGAGACAATTGTATTGCTTGTACAATCTTTGACTGTTTTGCTGATCTTATGACCTGTATTCTCGTAACTATTATGTCTGCTTGACTGTGGTTCTCATTTCTCACAGAACCGATTATGTGTGAATGAAGATAAAGGGCTACACCTTGGCTAAACCATAATTGAAGTTGCCTCTCTTCTTGTGAGTCTTCTCAGTGGGGAGCAGCGACTTGCAACAAGTTGTAAGCGCACTCTACAGCTCACTTAATTCCGATAGGGCTGGTAACTCCAGTTAGCAACCCATCAGAATTAAGAGGACACTGAGAGCTTAAGACTTTTTGAAGCTCTTTCTTGCACACTTGTCATTTGTATTTCAAATGACCCTTTAAGTTTTTAAGAAATACAAACATTTCAAAAGCAAGAAGACTGAAAAAAATGTAAATGAGTATACTCTAAGCTATAAAATACCAAGCCGAAAGGAAATGGTGTTTAAAGCATGAAAACGAATTGTAAACACCACGCATTTGCCTATAGTATTAATTTCATTTAGTACAGTTAATGCATGGTTTGTGTAGCTTGAAAATGGGGTGCTCAGATATCTTTGTATATACGGAACACCATGTTTAATTGTAGTCACTTCTGCTTCATTTGATCCAATTGGACAAACACACTTGAAGGCAAGGGTCTACATATCGAAAGCCCAGAACTGGAAGCATGTTGTGCAGTGAACATCAAGTGTTATTGCACATTTAAACCACTCCTGGAGAGCAGGAGTGCCGTGCTGCTTATGTAAGATTATACCAAAGAGGTCAAGGACGGTATAAGAGTGTGCTCTCTTATTACACACAGGTGTTCATCGCAAAGAAGGCAAGCACTCATTGGGCATGGAAACTGAAGACATTTACCACTCTGTGGAGGTTATTTTTTTCCAAGGATAGACTAAAGCCCTCATTGCCAACTGCCTGATACAATTATTTCCTGCACTTATGGACTTACCCTCTGCTGCAGTGGTTCTCTGTAAATGCGGGGCAGAGGTGGACAGGGATTGTGAAGAAGGAGATTAATGTGTATAATAGGATTTTGGGGAGTAACTTTTGGGAATCAGACTACCCATGTGGAGTCCTACATGTTTTCTCCCGTATTTCATTCGAGGGCATCCCCTGCTTCCGGCAGCTCTAGTCAGCTGGTGAAATAGCCCCGACATGATGCTCCGCATAACTTATAATTCTGGTGAGGCTGGTAACGCCTGATGGTCTGTGACCGTGAGAGCTGTATATCTGTTGGTTGTCTGCTTTGGTGGCTGTATGTTTGTTAGTACGTGTGCAGGGAAGCATGTAGGGTTGGTGGCGCATGCATACCGGCGACTAATCAGTTCGATGCTCTGCCTGCATTTGTTCATGTATGTACTACCTATGTCAATGTGTGCATGTGATTGACTGCTTCAATGAGGATACAACAAATAAAATCAAAAGTGAATTGCTTTCATATTGTTTATTTGATATTACATATTTGAACACTCGGTACAGCGAAATACAGGCTGGGTTGAGCTGTGACTCAAGGTCACACATGCTACCGAATGTGACGCACACATCCACACACTGTGGGACCCACTTGATTAATAAAACATCAAACAGCTTTTAACAGCCTTGTTCCCAAGCAAATGCAACGGGAATTATTTAAACGGAAAAAATGGAATGAAAAATTGCATTCAATGCTCAGATAAGGTGCACACTGAGATAAAATTCTGCGGTTTCTTGGAAACTGGTAGAGATAATTGACTGGCTTGTGCAATCACTCAGCTCCTATCCAGTTGGATTTCAAAACAATCAGAAAGAGCAGGGACGTTCAGTCCGGCTTCAGGAATGGGCTATCCAAGCCAAGATAAACTCTGCATTCAGTCGTGGTTTCTACCACGAGAGGTTGAATGTGCACACGTACTGGGCCCCGGCATGTTTGGAAAGGTATGTGCGAGGCGGCCGGATACCTTCGCCTCCCTGTCACCTTGCACAACAGACAAACACAAAATTCAGGGACTCATATTCACAGCTTCCTGAGAGTTAGGCAAGTGATGTGAAAGGTTAGAGAGTTCCCACAGATTGCAAGCCTGCATTGGCCACCTCGCCCACAGCAACTCCCAGGGTGAAACACAACAACGCAGATCGCACTACCAGGGAAACTAACCAGGGCTGGCCACCAGAGAGCTCAAGGCATCTACCTACGAAGCTATGCCTCGGAAAAGGGACTCACGCGGTACACGGGTACACGAGTTGCTGCTCAGGAAATGAAGTCTGCAGTTTGTCTGCGAGGGCCAAAGAAATGTGTGCACGGTGCTTTAAGTGGGATGAAATAGGTGGTGGGGTTCTACAACGGATGAGGTGAGAGACATGCCTCTAAGAAACTTTTACGAGCGGCACAGACTTTCTAACCAAGGGCAGAACCTAACACGTGTGACATAAAACCCTGTGCTTGACGAATCATGCATTGAATCTTTCTGGACAAAGCACAATTTAAAAAAGAAAACAGAAAGATAGTTTCTTAGCACCTTTATCCTTGGCTATAAACAATTAAAAAAAGTTGACAAAATGAACGTAAAAGTCAATAATAATAACCTGGTTGTTCAATTTGAATGAAATAGTGCTTTAGGCACTGGAAAAACTAAAGATAAACAGCCTCACCCACCATGTTGCTTAATCCCCGTGTCACCTAAGGGGCTTCCAATAACATTGCACTGCAGCACTGGCGTGTATAACAAGCAAGACGGAGGGAAGAGAGGGGAGGGGGGAGGAGAAATGCGACACGGCGCGAGGGGAGGGGGGAGGAGAAATGCGACACGGCGGGAGGGGGCGGAGCGGGTAAAACACGACGGACGTGCACGCGCCCGTGACTTTTAAGGTCAATGCGCATGCGCATAAGCTTAATGCGCATGCGCATTGACCTTAAAAGTCACGGGCACTGCAAGGAATCGCCACGATTCCTTGCAGTGTAGATAAAGCGTGGATAACTCGCAATACTCTCGCCTTGCTCGATGCGCATGCGCATCGACAGGCGAGACCTAAAAAGGGCATTACCAAAGGTAACCACCTTGTTTTTTAGTTTGAAATGCATCCTCGCGTTAGTTTTGAATGCAGCGCATATTCTGTGCAAAGAAATTGCCTAAAAACACAAGAGGCACCAATGGCAGCTGCTCGTGTTCTGGTCATTCATCTTACTCCTGGGTGCTTGTGCAAATGTTTGCTGCGAACAGTGAATAGTTACATCAAATGGCTTAATAGCATAATTTGGGGAATTTTGTATAACAAGTGTAATGCAAAATTGGGCAAGATCACAGTGGCATAACATTTCACCCTGGCCTAATTTAAAGGAGGATCCTCTGAGATTCAGATACACCTCCACCTGATTGTTTGTTTTTAAATACATTTAATTGTATCATATTTTGAATGTTCACAAGTAGAAACTTGCTATGTTTTGTCTCAGTATTAGAGTAAGAGAATGATTAGATATTATGTTTGTATTTTATGCATGGAATGTTAAGTACACAAAGACATACAAGTACTTCCAAAGTATATTTTTAAGTGGTCTTTTTTCTGTGTGTTTCCATTGCAATCCCTAGCTTTATATGACCCATGTGTGCCCTGTGCCTCATATTTTCTTTTAAATGTTCTGTTGTGAACATTCTGCATAATGCTGTGACTGGTAGTTTAATTTGTTTTTTATGGTTTGAATGAGCACATCTATGATTATGTCGATTATTTTGGGGGAAAGGCCCACAACGTCTCTTATTTCATATGGATGTGGCAGAAGGGAGACCCCGGCTGTTGTCTGCCCCCCCCCCCCCCCTTAACTATTCCTCCCTACAGAAGAAACAAAACCTCTACCTACAACTATGCAATGCTTTGTTTCTTTATATCCAATATGATCACCCTATGTTTGTTTTACTTTCTTTATGGTTTTGCCTATATGTACAGCGCTCTGATACCCTATTGGGTCTTGTTTGCACTTTATGAAGCTTTTTCAAATAAATAAATAATAAATACTTTGTACAGGCAGATAAACTTTGAAATTCTATCCCGAGAAGGACAAGAAACATCTAAGATCACCTGGAATTCAGGAAGGGAGCAGAGATTGGATATTCCTAAAACTGATAATGAAGGGTCTCAAAACCAGCATAGGGAACCATGTTCAAAGGAGAGCTTGGATGTCCCAAAAGTCAAACTCATAATCACAAGGATGTAAGACCTAGCAAACGTGCAGCTGCGTCTCACTCGTGTCACAACACGCTGCATTCCGACAGTGACACAATGTGCGCACCCTCTGCTGCTCCTACACCATACCAAAGCACTTCCCACACACACCGTAAAACACTTCCAACACACACAACACTGCATTCCCACACGAATGTATGATGATGCTACGCGATCATGTTGATCGCGGTATCTTACAACGCGGATTATACAACGCACGACTTGCGCTGGAGGCGGCTGGACTTGGGGACAGTACGATTTACTATTCCAACACCAGTCTACGTGCAGTAGATAAGGTGTTGGATAGTAAATCGTACTATTCCTTAGCTTGCAGCGCCCTCCATCACAAGTCGTTGAAACGACTTGCTTTGTAAAACCTGCGTTGTAAACCTACTGCGGTGAAACTCCTGCGTAGTAAAGGTCGCCTCCCTTCCCACACCCAACCATAATGCAACTAGCTTCTAACCTTAAGTGCTATAGCACCTGCCTGTATAATGTGGTAGTGCTGCACATGCTTTGTATTGTATGACATGTATCGTAGTAGGTAAGCTGAATATTCGGCTAGCCCACTCAGTAGCCTAGGAACACTAGCAGAATGCTCAGCTGCTCTGAGAATGTTTATGTTGGAAAGTTTACAGTTGCTCTGTACTTTGTTACTGGTGGAGTGGACTTGTTTCCGTGGCCCTCCACAGCCGGGTAGTCATCTGAAATAAATCTTACCTGTGAAAACCTCTGCATCTGGCGTAGTTGCTACAAGTTTGCTGGCGACGAGGATGTCTCTCTTCCTGCTGTTTTCATGTCAAGGTGCAGCCCAAACTACCACGAAAAAAAACTCAGGTCATCAGGCATAGCATAGAAACAGTTGCAAGATAGTCCATACCGCAAACTCTGTTTTATCCAAAGCACAGTCCGAGTATCATGCTACCCATCTGCAAGTGTGTATCTGTGCTCTATAAAGGGGTATGAAAGGCTAAACCAGTGCAACCACAATACAATACCATTTGTGAAAAGTGCACCTGAGCAACTACTTCTGTTTTCCATTTTTCTTTCAACCGCTGCTTTCTGACAAGGGTGGGTGCAGCGCTTCTCTTGAGTTAAATAAATGTCCTATTAAAATACATCTGTTTTCACTTTTTTCTCAGCAACATCATTTGCGATAGTTTTAATTGCATCTTTATACAGCATGTATATATACCAGGAAAAAATATTTGGGCCCCCTTCCTTGGTTTTCTGGTTCTTGTCTATCTACAAATGAAACGCCTTGGGGTATATATTTTAGTTACAGATATTAAGAAATATCTGACAAATGTCATGTTCCCTTAACAAAAGCACAAATACGTAAAGTGTTTCTAATTTGCTTTGTTTCTGGTCATTACATTCGTAAATGAAATCTAGTGCTTGTGGGAATGTTTATCCAATCGTTTTCCACGTTTCATTGCTGGCTGAAATGTGCCTAATCACAGCGGTCGTGTAAATTCCTTTTTTTCTTGGTGTCCATATTTGTCATTTGAATGTAGCGCATGTGGCTGTGTTTATGCAGTTGTTGCCCTGTTGCTTTTAGGTTCGAGGAATGCAGTATTTCGAGTGCCTGACATCTGCCAGGCTTGGCTTTGGTGTGTCAGTGAGCAGTATTTACAGCTGCTGGGCCCTCACTTGTAAAAACCCACTGCACAGCTGCTTGGATCATTCTGCTCGGATTCACGGGCTGCTGACTTAGCCAAATTGACCATACAGTGTGAACGCGTCCGATGCTGGTGGCAGTATTTTAGAGCGGCATCTGTGCATGTTGTTGGGTGAACGTCTGCTGCGCGCTTCACGCAGAAAGGGAATATTGTCATTCGTTTAAATTGGGCACACATCAATAGGAATGCGGTGGCTGCCAGTGAGTGCTGTCAGATGGTATATGATCTGTCCTGTTACATATATATTTCGTGTGTAGCATAGTTTTGGGTATTCAAAAACATTGAAACAATTCTTAAAAAGAGGAAACATATATTTCTTTTAAAATCATGAAGTACTTTTATAAAAGTATAACGCTGTGAACCTATTTATAGCTGGGTTTTAGGCGTTTTTTATTTACATAAATTGCAGAAATTGTTGCAGGACTGTAGCCAATAGCTTGTGCTTGAGTCCCCTTTTCTGGTCGCTGTCTTACATATAGTCCTGATCATTGCTTTAAATTAAAAAAATATAGTAGTTCCGTTGCTCACTCTGTAGAGTACCGGCTTGTCTCTGAAAAGTGCCGGTCCTCTCCCGTTAAAGGCATTGCAGCAGTGCTGAGAAGTGCAGATGCTCTCCCTTTCAAATCAAATAAGTGCAGGTACTGAGTCCCGGACGGTTCCTGCACATTTAAAGCACTGAATCATGGTGGATCTGCAGCCTTTTAGTATAACATGCTCAGCCACGAGTCTTCGATCTGTTGTCCAAAGTTTACATTCTCCATGCGCGTGGAGAGGACATAGACGTTTGACCTGCGCCTAGGCCAGTCTGCCGTGTCCTGCACTTTTCAAAATGGTTCACGATCTTTGCGTTGAAATTTAATTTTGTCATCATGGGCAAAACCTACAAGTAATTAACCCCATGGCTGCTAAGG
Source organism: Lissotriton vulgaris (assembly GCF_964263255.1). Lineage (NCBI taxonomy): Eukaryota > Metazoa > Chordata > Amphibia > Caudata > Salamandridae > Lissotriton > Lissotriton vulgaris. The sequence continues at coordinate 457,889,928 of NC_141697.1, forward strand.
CAATTCCCCTCCTGTGCTGGGGATTGTTGTTTTTCATTGTTTTATGACGAGCTGGGCTCGTCATCAGTGTACGAGGAGGCTACACCATGACGAGCCCAGCTCGTCATGAGTGTGGAAGGGGTTAAGGCACAAATGGACCGCATTTGCGTGACAAATAACATAAGCAGCTTTTAGAAGGCTGGTGGAGTCCCTGTTCTTGGTTATTCCTGCGATAAATCAGGCTGTGATCCTGCAGTTTCTTTGTAAAGAGGTGACATTTGCCGCCCGATTCATCAAAGAAAATTGCGCTCGCAAAGGGCCAGATTCTGAGAATAAAATAAAATATTGTTGTGGGAGCTGCCAGGCCTTTGAAACATTTTTTTTAAAATTACAAAGTACAAATATTTTTGGGGTATCAAAGTCACACATTGCCATAGCAATCCCAGTCACTGAATGGAACTATCTAGTGTGCGGATGTTGATGATCTTATGAAAGAGCAACATGCTGTCACCCACAGTGAAGTGAGCCAGTGGCAGAAGTGGGCTGAACCACTGCCCCTTGCTTTGAGCTGGGGAGAAGAAATATATGAATGACGCAACAAAACACTAATGAATGAAGAGGGCTGATTGAAAGCCTGATAAGTTAGAGTTGTATGTGTATAATTTTACTAAAATAAAAAATGTGTGCATAAAGCCCGACCTAAAAAGGAAAAAACTTTCCAACAAAATCGTAAACACAATCTTATTTTTTCTAGAATTTGTTTTGATATTTGGCATTTCACCATAAGTTTTGTTGTGTACAATCCTGACCTTATTCTAAACTCTAATGTAATACCAGACTGTTTGCTCAACCCGGGTGTTCGAGATTTTATCAACACCACCTACTATAATTCCAGCACACAAAAGCTTATTGTGGAGACACTACTGAGGGCTTTGAGTTGGCCTTCGTTCCATTGGCTTTGTCAACGGGCATTCAAATTGGGCTTCCCTTCACCACTGTATACGGCATGAAATAACGGGCCAGCCTACTATAGCCATTGGCTCGCTTGCGCTGTGTGTGACAGCACTTTGCCTGATAATCTGTGAACATTCACCTAAAAAGAGGTATACTTTAGTGCCTGCATTGGTGGGTCATTACTTTACTTTTCCATTACTTTTTTTCTTTTAGTTCACTATAAATTTTTTAAATTATTTTAATCAACCTAGGTTTTTTAAAACTATGCCTTGGGGTTACACTAATTCAAAGCAATCAATACTGTTTCTCAAAACATTTCTATTTTTCTGTAATTGCGTTAAAACTAAAAAGGGTTTCTGTTCCTGATCTAAACTGACCTATACGCTACGAGGCACACATGCTGTTACTGTACAAATCTGTGCAATGCATAACTGCGTTTATTTGTGTTAATAAATTAAAATTGATACAAGCACAGAAAATAACTCATTAAATCACAGTGAGTAAAACAACGATCCTAAAAGAGCCGAACATTAAATATCACTTTAAAGAACTTTTTATGACAAACAATATTACAACTCTTGGAATGGTCAGTGCTATCATAAGCTTTGCTCTCGAATTGTGCTAAAATTGTTAACAAATTTACCAAATCGGCCCAAGTACTTGGGAAGAGAGGTGGTCCTACAAAATTCCAGTGCGTCCTTCCAGCTGGAGACACTGTTAGCCCTAACCATCCGCTTTAATGAAGTGTGACGTGCAATAAAAACTCTGGGGAGCAGCATAATAGATGCATCTTAGATTCTCGTTTATAGTCACAAAATCTGCAGGCCTTGCTCCCCAAAGCCCCTGTCCAGTCTGAACGAAATGTATCGATTGGTAGGACCATTGGCCGAGCTCTGAGGGTGCAATGCCTGGTTCTTTGGTTAGAGCATACATTCATTATGGTTGCGACTTTGTGTCCTCGTATGTTTTTAGTATGAGGTGTCCTAGGTGATGGAATGGGCAGCTGCCACATCACCTTTCCTCTATGTTAGTGTCGCTTGCTTCCTCTGGATCTTTCTTATACTTGAGTAGGGGGCTTCTAAGGCTATCAGATTTACCAGATTGACATCTAAACCACAGGCTGCCTTTCTTGGATATATAGACCAAGGGTTGACTGGATCAGTGTAGATCACTTGAAGCATGTTCCTTAAGAAATCTAACTACACTCGCAACCTGGCGTAGAAATACTTCAGGAACGTGGTTTTACACCCGATGTCTTGAGACTGGAGATTGAATTCCAGACGAAGTGGCAAGTGTATTTTGGTAGTTGCATAGCTGTTTAAAGGTGTTTCATTATGCCTTATCTAGCCCTGTGGCGAAGGCCCCTAGATAGCCATGCTGGCCATAGGAGACTCTGGGTAGCAGATTTGCCTGATTGACTCGAAGTATGGCTTCGGCTGTTGGAGAATATACTTGCTGATTTAGCCTGCTTGGAGCAAATGTGGGTGCCTGCACCTCCCTGTCAGTATGTTTGAGCTGGAGGGTTGGTTTGACTCTATCCTTGAACCAAACTCCAAGGTAGATGTATTTTGATGCTTGAGAGATCTGTTAGTTGCCAAGTCCCCGCTTAGGTTCTTTTTGTTTTTGTGCTTGCCAAAGATCATCATCTTTGTTTTATCTGGGTTTGCCACCAGTTTCTTCATTGTGTTATAAGCGTGAAGTTCATTGAAAGCGTGCTGCAAGCCGATTTTTGTTTGTGATCTAATGAGAGAAGATCGTTGGCATATTGAATCCTCTCAAGCCTAGTAGATCCAATCTTTGGTGGAATTAGCTTTGCCCTGGCTGAGTGGCCAGCGTCTGCAGTATAGAGATTGAACAGCAAAGAAGCCAGGACGCAGCCTTGCTTTAGGCCCTGTGTGGGGAAGATTTTTTTGGTTGCCCAGTTGTCAGTGCCAGCCTTGACATGAACCCACATGTCTGAGTACAATGCGATGATGGCTCTAAGCAGAGTAACCGGCATGCCCCAATCCATCAACGTTGTCCAGAGGAGGTTGTGGTCAATGCTGTCAAAAGCAGCGCAATAGTCGACAAAGCCCACAAACCGCGAAGGCTTAGGAGTTAAAGCACGGTTTGTTAGGTATGAGAGGGCGACAATGTAATCAATGGTGGAAAAATGTTGTCCGAATCCTGTTTGGTAGAAGGGTATGATGATATTTGCTTCAGCCAGTCATGCCTCCAGTTTTCCAAAAAGTACTGTGCCTCGACGTCCAGTAGTGCTAGAAGCCTGTCGTTCCCTATGCGCAATGCTTATTTTTATTTTAAAAAATTGCTGTTTTTGCAAGCATTTGCCCACTATGCTTAGGTGGGAGCATATTTCTTTCTTTCCCCTTTTTAATTTTTGTGGCATAGGCTTCGAATGAAAAACATGAATCCGTGCACTTGCTTGCCAAGACCAGAGCTATTTGATTTGTCAGTGCTTACTTTTCAATGTGTACAAGTAAATGCTAGCTTTGCTTTTACCAAACTACATTGTCTTTCTTGTCTGTATATTGAGAAGCAAAAAGCTTGCCTGAGTGTAAGCATAAGATGCTTGTAGCAGGCAGAGAAGGCTGTTGGGATCCTGATCCAGTATTACAATTTTCTTTCCGCACATTACCATGGAGAATTGTCTTCCTTGATTTTGGTGGTAATCAGTTTGTCCTACTAAGTTCCTCGACCACATCTGTGACGTACTGTTTAAATACAATGGGAGCATTGTCTCAGCATTACTGTAGGCTGCTCCTAGTCACCGTCTTATCAGACGGACACCCTTCTCTCACCATTCTCCTTTTCACCCAGGTATCTGCTTCCAAGCATTGATCTGGCTGAACTACATTCTAAGTAACCTCACCTAGCTGACAGTGCCGCCCTTCAGGGAGATGGGCCCATGTGGTAGCTCTTTCTCTGGAACTCACTGCTGGCAAAGAAGAGGAACGTTCAAGGTCACTTGGAATTCAGGGAGGAAATGGAGGCAGGGCTGTTCCCGAACAGATGGCTCCTTTACTTTTAGGAGCAGTCTTGACATTCAAGTGAACAGAAATAATGTAATACACCAAAACTGTAGTTCTCTTACTGCTGGGATTCAGAATGCTGTCACAAGTCCGTATTTGGACAAAAATTTGGAACACATGCGGCATGGTGTCAAGGTCATTCCTGGGAAGTGTGCTTACTTAAACCATAGTGCCTTGGACTTTACCGTCATTGTATGCATTGTTCCGGCAGTAGACAGGACAGTCTCTCTCCTAACGTTTAAAACAAAATCCTTTACAGGACGGGCACTGAACACATTTGCAATGCATTAGGCCTCGTATTTGCGAGAGTTTAAGCTCTTGGCATTGTAAATGACAATGCCTTTTTATTTATCTGCTTTAAAAACAACACATACGTCCCTCCGACATGCCAGCCTCCTCCCGTTGAATCCCAGGACTGGGTCAACACCCTTTCATCCTATTTTCAGGATAAAATCAACACTATTCATGAAACCTTCCCCACGATAACCAACGCACTTGCAACCAACTTTCCCCCCAACCAGGCTGACACGTCCCCCCCTCCACGTCCCGCAGTCCTCAAAGAATTCCTGCCATTCTCAGATATTGATGTTGCTCACTCATTGAACAAAATCAAATCTGGATCCCCTACTGACCCTGCCTCTTAAGTTCTCGCTAAAATTGCGCCTGCACTAATCGCCGATCTCACAAAAACACTCAATCTTTCACTATCCCATTCCTCTGTCCCCTCTCATTGGAAACAGACCATTATATGACCGATCCTAAAGAAACCCTCGGCCGACCCTAAACTGCCATCCAATTACCGCCCTATCTCCCTCTGACCAATATTTGGGCAAGTCATGGAATCACTAATTACCAAGCAACTGTGCAGACACCTAGAGGCCAACCAGCTGCTTGACACATCTCAGTCTGGTTTCAGGCCACACCACTGCACTGAAACAGCACTGATAGAGATTGTGGATAATATCAGGCTGACACTCGATGCTGGACAGTCTGCCATCCTGGTCCTGCTCGATCTCTCGGCGGCCTTCGGCACCATCTCTCACAGCATTCTCCTAGAGCGTCTGCTGGAGATGGGTGTCGAAGGTCCAGCCCTACTCTGGATCAAAAGCTACCTAACCAAACGGCGCTCAAAGGTGCAAATTGGGCCCTTCACCTCGAATAGCCAAGTTAACGATAAGGGGGTGCCCCAGGGACAAATTTTGAGCCCCACTCTGTTTAATTTATATATCTCCCCCTTAGCACAGGTAATAAGGGCGCATGGTTTCGACACAGTGTCCTATGCGGATGACACACAGCTACTGATCACCCTAGGCCCTGACCCCTGCAATACCAAACTGAGATTCCAGAATATCAAGGACTGGATGACGAAAAACTTCTTAATGCTTAATGTCGGTAAAACCGAGATCGTGCTTTTTGGAAACGCCCACAAACACTGGACTGATGAATGGTGGCCCCCCCTCACTAGGACCCAGTCCCACTCCCAAGACCTCGGTTCGCAACCTAGGAGTGACAATTGATGACAAACTGTCCATGGCCAGTCATGTCAACAAGATTGTGCACTCAAGTTTCGGGCTGATACATAGCCTCAAAAAAAATTCAAATGGATACCCCTTTCCTCTCGTATGCCCCTAGTCCAAGGCCTAATCATCAGCCGGTTGGATTATGGGAACACTCTACTTGCATCCATCGATGAGAGTCTCCTTGCTAAACTTCAGGTCTCCCTTCCCGCTCCCCATCCGTGCCCAATCTTAGAACTCTTCACTGGCTCCCCATCAGGAAGCGCATACACTTCAAAGTCTGCTGCCTAGTCCACAAAACCATCAATGGAATTGGCCCTAAATACCAAGAGAAGAAACTTGTAAACCATTGTCCAGGCAGATCCCTTCGGACCGACAACAAATGTCTCCTCACCGTTCCCAAAGTTCGCACGGTCAGAAATGGTGATAGGTCCTTTTCCAAATTAGCCCCAGATGCCTGGAATGCCCTTCCCTTAAACATCAGGACCGAATCCAACCACATGCGATTTCGAAGACTCCTAAAAACATGGCTGTTTTAGCTGCCCTGTGTACTGGTTCTCCTTTCTAGCATCTGCAAGCGCTCTGAGACCTACTTGTGATTTACGCGCTATACAAACACAAATACAAATACATAAAAGGAGGTCATTTACAATGCCACTATCTAAAACTCTGGTAAATGCGAGACCTATTGCATTGCAAATGCTTGTTTTATCAGAGTCTGTCATTGGGTTAAATATTCGCCTCACCTGTTTTATTTGCCGCTAGCCGCCACTACCTTCGAAGCACCACTCCATTGTTCCTTGTGATTGCTTTGTCACGGGAGATGAAATATTAGATGGACATGTGATTTGCCCCCTTTTTTCCCCTTTGAAAAGTTCGGAGATTGAATCTTTTGCTCTTTTCCTTCATCCTACACTCGTCATAAGGTTGAATGTAGCAGTCACAGTGCAAGCCAGAGCTCTTGATATAGCATCTTTCACAAACATGGCACAATACCATTGTGTTAACTCCTAGTTTAAGTGCGGTGGTTACGCATCCTTTTGGCAAAAATAGGTTTTGTGTGTTCTTTCTAATTGTCAAATGTAACTACCTGGTGGTTTCCTAATTGCCGCCTGTTTTCATCATACTAGCGCATCTTTCGTTCTTGACCACAGACATCACACTAGGCCAAGCGATTGGCGCCCTCCTGTGGCCACAGCACATTATGACTCAAGAGCCTCCGGTTTTCCTCCCTGACATGCGAGAACGTGCTGTCGTCAGAGAAGTTCCTGGCTCAGCTCTCGCCTCTGAGCTGCTGTGAGAAATACTTCAGCCACACTCTCTGGATCAGGATTCAAAAATAAAATTGAGGCTTCTACCGTGCCAACGCGTCACACTATCAACTGCGTCATCGAGTCTGCCTAAGCCAGGCTATTTGGGGAAACCTGGTTTGAGTAATAAAATAGTTGGAGTGAATAGAAATTCTTTATTCATTATGCATGTTTAACATACCCAGTGACTTTGATAAAGTATTCGAAGAAATGATGCTTTTGTATTTGTTACAATAACCGCATTTTATAGCGCCTGGAGGGTTCCTCTTGTACACCATGGGCCCAGTTCCATAGAACACAGCGATAACATTTCTCACGATTAGAAATTTGGAAATAACTTAAGAGATACTCGCTTTTCAGTTTTATACAGCACACACACTTGCAGCGCTTTACATGAGCACCAGTTACCTTACACAAGGACATAATAAGCCACAAGCTCGCCCAGAACAGCGAGTTGCCTTGTCCGTATTATATACAACATAGTTGTAGTTGTTGCTTATTTATCCTATGCAAGTTACTTTCAACCATTGACAGAGCCAATAGTCCTGACTTGTACATGTAATGTTACTTGTTGTGTTATATTTTTGGATGCAACGACAAACAGCAAAATGGCAGTAGGGCAGCACACTATGATAAGCACAGGTTTTTAGCTTTAGTGTGTTAAGCCTCGCCCTTAATTACAGCGGCCACGCCCCTACGAGAGACCCCCTCCCCCCAGTTTTTCATCCCACCTAAAGCCCCTGGAGTGTATTGTTAATTAACAAAACAAAGCCACATCGCCTGATCCTTATTATTAGTATTACTGCCCGAGGAAGTTTATTAGAGCGACTGTGACACCGACTCTCCCAGTTCCGCGTGAAGCTGCAGGTGTCTGACGTCACGCGTGCAGCTGGCCTCCAGGGACGCACTGCGCCTGCTCCAGGGGGCCCAGATATGTGTACGTGGATCAGAGATGTCAGAATATATCTCTGGAGAAGCTGCACGCAGCACGTGACGGCCTATAAAGGATGGGTCTGGCTCCGGGAATCCTGGCAGACAGGCAGCTGTGCGGGCCTCGTACATCCACGGGGCAGCTGCGGGGCCAGCTGTCGTTGGCTGTGAATCATAAGGCAATGGAGGCCGCAAATAGACCTGCGGGGGGTAATCTAATACCTGGCGGCTTTCGGGTCCTTTTTTACTGCAGGACCTCTCTTTCCTCCCTTAAGAGTGAAATACATGGCGCGGAGAGGGAAATGTTGAGAAATGGACGCTTTAGTGGAGAGAGATATTGCTTTTCTTTTTAGGTTCTTCGGGCCTGCGTGCCAGAACCTTTTATTTCCACCAAGGGCTCCATTACAGCGGGATTTTGTCGAGTGGGAATAACAATACGTGCACCGAACTGTTGCTGGTTAACCCTCTTTAGTACAGTAAAGTGAATTCTATGGCCATTAACGCTCTTGTAATCGAATTAATGGGCGAGGATGATTTCCCGTTCGGCTGCTTGAAGGCGAGCAGTAAGCACGGAACATGTGGCTGGCTGCGAGCTGCCAAATGCATTGAAACCCGTTATGTGACACTGAAACGTCGCAAGAACCAGCCGAGGGGGAGGCAGGTAAAAATAGAGCGGGAAATCAGCAAGGCAGCGTGTGGACTCTTTTATTTTTCATTCGCAATGTTCGTTACCATTTAGAAATTCAATTGTGGTGACGTTACATCTGGCACGGGCTATCTTTTGTAATATGTGTGTTTATTTGTAATGTTTTTATTTTGTTAGACGCTCTATTAAATGATGGTGGTGTCACCAGTCACGCTCATAGCAGCGGGAACTTGGACTGTACAAATAAGACCGTTTTGCAGCAGCAGGAACCTGGACTGTACAAATGAGACAGTTTAGCAACAGCAGGAACTTGGACTGTACACATGAGACAGTTTTGCAGCAGCAGGAACTTGGACTGTACAAATAAGACCGTTTTGCAGCAGCAGGAACCTGGACTGTACAAATGAGACAGTTTAGCAACAGCATGAACTTGGACTGTACACATGAGACAGTTTTGCAGCAGCAGGAACTTGGACTGTACACATGAGACAGTTTTGCAGCAGCAGGAACTTGGACTGTACAAATGAGACCGTTTTGCAGCACCAGGAACTTGGACAGTACAAATAAGGCAGTTTCGCAGCAACAGGAACTTGGACAGTACAATACAAATGTGACCGTTTCGCAACAGCATGAACTTTGTCAGTACAAATGAGACAGTTTCGCTGGGATGTATGACGGTACAACGCGTACCGTCACAACGCATCCCTTTACACCGCACCCCTTACAACGCAAGTCGTTACCACGACTTGCGTTGAGGGCGCGGATTTCAAATAGTATAATTTACTATTCTAACATCAGTCCCCGTGGACCCTAGGGAAGGTGTTGGGATAGTAAATTTACTATTTTTAATCCTTTAGCGCCCTCCAGCGCAAGTCGTGGTAACGACTTGTGTTGTAACGGCCGCATGGTAAAGGTACAGCGTGGTAAAAACTTCGTGGTAAAGGATGTTTACCGTTTCGCAGTAGCAGGAACTTGGACTGTACAAATGAGACCGTTTTGCAGCAGCAGGAACTTAGACTGTACAAATAAGACGGCTTCGCACTCAGTCGATAGAAGTCCATTATGCAGGGCAGTTTGAGGCGATTGAGCCAGTAGATTATGTGAGCAATAGAGTGTACTGTACTTTCCTAGTTAGGTACAAATGCAAACAGATATAACAATTAGGGCCTCATTACGACTGGGACAATACATTCTTATACATACATTAACTCCGTTACTACATATATCGGAATGGTGAATTTTATGATAGATATCTGTAGGTCTAAGCTGCTAATATTTATCGGAGGCAAAATGCCTGGTATTTACTGGAACATGCAGCTTTTGGTGCAAATTCATCAAAATCTGCAAGTCTTGTTTGAGTCCGGTTATGATGTGATACAAGGCCTTCGGAATATTCCACATGAAGATGGTGATAAAGTGGAGGCGGACAATTTGCTACTCTCCCTCTCCCACTGTACAGTATTTAGTTAGACCTTCACAATTCTAATGGAAAACTTTACTTGAGATGGAAATGCATTCCCACTGGAGCCCCTTACTGAAGAAAGCTCCTTTTTTTGGTGGTGGTCCATAGAGTTGGCAAAGGTGTTCAAACTGCAGTTGTGGACTGTGGAAGCAAATGTGAATTTGGTTAGCTATATCTTGCAACTAGGCCCTTTACCATCAAAGCTTTTTGTCCTATACTGAAGCCCTGACAGAAGCTTTGATGCCAGCATGGTCAAAACGATACTCAGGGTTGTCAGTGAGCTGCTCTACTGCGAAGCACCATAGACCAGTTCCGGGGGATCTGGCTTTTTTGCCACATCTCCCCCTGCCAGATAGCATTGTAGTTCAGCCTTTGGCAAAGAAGAGGAACCAAAATCTTTCCCTATTGCCGGCTTGGCAGATAATTTAAGCGTATTAACATGCTTGGTAAGAGGTTTTTATTCTCTGTCCATTTGGTGTTGAGATTCCTGCTGTCTGCTTCTTGGGGAGATACACTCGTCCTCTGGAATATCATGAGAATTTGTCCGTCCTTCCTGAGGAGTCCCAAAATACCCTCTTTCAGACAGTCCACGATTGATCTAACCTATACCAAGGGCATTTTACTAGCCAGTCTGGACACCAGAGACTGCGTTGGCCGTGAAAGGGAACTATTGGCAATTTGATGTCATGCCTGTATATGTGCTACAGGCTTTTCCAGGGACATGCTGGTCTTTCTATTGGATATGGCGTTTGACAGCTCAAGGCTGTTTGTGGAGAAAGCAGATTTATCACTGGAGCGATTCAGAGATAGACATTATACAGGCTCCTGTTTAGACTTACTTCTCCAGCTCACACTTTTCAACCAAAATACTGGAAATTTACAGGTTAGTCCCATGGTCTAACTTATCTTCAGAGTCCGCCATCTAAACCTGTTGAACTGCCTGCTCAGCACGTTTGTGGCTCTAATGGCCGAGTAGTGGCAGAAGCTGTGGCTACTAACATGAGCATCTTCTGCTGCTGTGACAGCCACTAAACCACACCTGTTCCCCCTCTTTTGGTCATCGGCACCTAGTAGGTGGCAGAATGCTTTTTGTGTTCTTGATTGATGTACAGTTACTTTATACATGTGGGTCCTGCAGCTTGTGCGATGAGGTTATGTCCTTTCTTTTCTGTCCACCCCACCTACTGTTAACCCCTTTTTAGCTCAGATTTTGGCAGAACATGCCCCCATCATTGCCAAAGAGGCTCAGTCATTACTAGCCCAAGGGCCAATAAAGAGAGTTCTGAGTCCGAGAGTGCCAAAATCCAAAATTCAGCCAGTGCAGAGTGCTCCCTTTATAGTAGTTGTCAGTGATGTATAAAGCTTATGCAACTTCCACAGTGAGTCAGGGATATTTAGGGCATTATCCTGATGTTTCGGGCTTATTCCTTTGTTCCGACACACAGTCCAGAAGCTTCATGGTCTCCTGCATCCTGCTGGTGCCTCATGTCCAATAGGACATGTGGTCTCTGCAGTGGAACCTTTGCTTCCATGGGCCTAGAACTGGGGATGTATCTCAAGCACTATCAATATTGCAGAATGGGGGGACCAGGACCTTCAGTGGTGGCTGAAGGATGCCAACATGTTATACTGTAAATTGTTTTCCTTTCTCCATCTGGAGCGGATAGTGGTGACAGGTTCATCATCTCTAGGTTGGGGTGGTCAACTGGGTAAAGAAGAGAGCAGGGGCCTCTGTTCTCAAGTGGAGCAGAAGCAGCACATACATCTCCTGGAGACTCATGCTATTTAGTTCCTGCTGTCCATCAAAGGCAAGCTTGTCCAGGTCTTGATGAACAATTCAAATGCCATGTGGTACTGCAACAAGAAGGGCTGTGTAGGATTAGAGGTACTGTGCCAGGAAGCACTGAGTTTCTGATTGTGGCTGGAACTATAGGGTTATCCTCGATGGGTCAAACATAGGGTAACGTCCCTCAGTGCAAGAGCCGATGAACTCAGTAGGTGTCACAGTGAAACAGGCTTACATCTCGGCTCAAACCACGCTGTGCCCTAACAACGCTGTCCGAACAACAAATGCATCTTTACAACGCATTCCTTTACCACGCAACTCATTACAACAAGAAAAACAAGGAAAGCATTGTTGGACTGATGCTGGACTTCAAGTCCAACACTTTTCCTACTGTTGCACAGACTGGAGTTGAAATCGTAAATTATACTATAAGTCCAGCGCTTTCCCTAAGGCATGTCATTGTAATGGCTTGCTTGATAAAGGAATGCGTTGTAAGGATACGTTAAGGCAGGCGTGGTAAATACCTGAATGGTTCCGACACACAACTGGTATCACCTCGGCACTACAAGCAGAGGTTGCTCAAGGTATCTTTGCCCAGCTGGGCATGCCTTGGTTTGATCTTTTCGTCACTGCAGACTACACTCACGCCTTTTGCGCCTTTGAGTTTCTACCTCGAGGTTTGCTGGAGACTCATTTGACCTTCAGTGCGATACCGGTTTACTGCAAGCATTTCCCTCTCTGCCGTTACTATAATTAATGGTAATTGAATCACACCCAAAATGGCTGAAGAGTTATATTTTTAAGGTGAAGACATGGTTTCATGAATCGTCTCTCTTAAGTGTCTAAGAGGTCTTGGAAGGTGGAGGACGCCATTAAAAAACAAAACCTAAAATAGTTTGTGAAGCTTCTACAAGTAAAGGCTTTCTATTTTTATCAGACTTTTTACCTTGCCATTTTTCTTTTCATTTTCTTTACAATATTTTTATTTTCTAGGATTATATTGTCAGACACTGTCATTTCTTCCTTGGATCTCATTTGTCAAAACTACTATTAAACTGAAATTATCTTTGTTTTTTAGGTTCTAGAAGATAATGACTATGGCCGTGCAGTGGATTGGTGGGGTTTAGGAGTTGTAATGTACGAAATGATGTGTGGACGGCTCCCTTTCTACAATCAAGACCACGAGAAGCTTTTTGAACTTATCCTGATGGAAGAGATCAGGTTTCCTCGAACTTTGTCCCCAGAAGCAAAATCTCTCCTGTCAGGCTTGCTCAAGAAGGATCCTAAGCAGAGGTAATAATGATTTAAATAATGGCAACATTCTTTTATATGCACAAGTGGCATGGTGTTATGGTCAGTATTTTCCCCACAGTGTCGTCTTAATTGTATTATTGCATGCTGTGTTTGGCTTCAACGCCTTACCCCAGGCTTCTCGAACGAGTAGCTCCTGAGCTACTGGTAGCCCTCCAGCTATCTATACGCAGGTGCAGCTGGCACAGGTAAGAGTCCTGAGCTACTGGTAGCCCTCCAGCTATCTATACGCAGGTGCAGCTGGCACAGGTAAGAGTGGTGGGGCAGGAATGGGTGGCATGGGCTGTAGTAAACAAACGACTGGATAGGTAAAATTAAATACAAAATTAAATAAAACCTCTTACCATGCATCCACTGCATTGCCGAGTCGGCGATGCGGCGAGCGCAAGGTAAGTGGTTTTATTTTTATTTGTGTTTAATTTGACCTATCCCATTGTCTGTTGACTCCCTTTACCCCTCCCCCTGCTCTACGACTCTTACCTGTGCCGGCCGCGCCTGTCTGTAGGTAGCTTTCCTATGTGCAGTCCTGGATACTAAATTATAAACCTTTGCTTTACTGAATTAATGTATTTATACCAAAATTGAAAAGTGTTTATTCCAAACGGAAATGGGCTATTTTCACAACTCCTAAGATGATATTTGGAAAAAAATTGTGACATTTTCAAATTACTTTTAAAGTCGATTGATAAGTCATGTGGCCTTGCGGAGACCTATTACTAGTATTATTACCTTGGTGCCATGAGCATTGCAGCTACGGCTGTTATACATTACCTTTGTAGAGGGATTCTAAATTGACAAAGACTTTTACGTTGCTGTTGCCAGCCATGCCTGATGCACAGGGGTGCCAAGAAGGCTGTACTTTTTACTGAGCCAATAAAGACGTTTTCGAGACTGAATGAGTGCTCAATAAATATTAATGAAAAATATTGATTTTTTTCCTCCCATTTCCCTTTATCTGTGTTTTTTTTTGCTGGCGTCTGCCTAATTGCTTCTTTGTGTGTTCCACCTTTCCCGTTGCTGTATGCTTTAGGTTTGCATGATTCTGCAGAACTCCTTCTCTTGTAAATGAATAGTATTCACCAAAATTCCATTTTCTCTTCGGCATCTCGTGTTGCCTATCGTTGGTTTATCTTATGAATGCCGGACATTAATGTAGTGTCATTAAATAGCAGGCTTCAGCCGGAAAGAAGGTTTAATTCATCATTTAGGTTTGCTTTTCTGTTTGGGTCATCTAATTAAGTTGATGGTATAGATATAAACCATTTTTTGTTATATTTTAACTGTTTTTAGTATTTTGCAATTGAAATTGCATTTTGAAATGTTTTTGGTTTAAATGTTAAAGCCATCAATAACACATGACCGTGTTAAAATAATTGAAACAAGGCCTATAGTCCCAACATTATAACTAAATGTCACAAATTGATGTCCCTACTTGTCACTCTATCTGCCTACATTGACTGTTACATATTTTGCTGTTTCATAGTGCTGTAAACAACTCTTGTTATTGTTAACAGAACTCTGTTTAATGATGTAGTATAGTGTCCCTTTTGGGAGGAACGGGCTACTCAGCGGACGCATTCTGCCTTACCTGCTCCCTTCTGTGAATCGGAACCGGACCCACGCCTCGCGGCCCCCGCTTGTCGGGCACAGCTCGTGTCTTTGGGCGATACCTGCATCAGTGAGCTGAGGAGTGAAGCCGTACTCCACCAAGGCTTGCCGCGGGACTGTGAGGACCAGCGGGCAGTGCGCTAACAGCTGGTCCTCTTCCCGCCGCCTCCTCTCTGTGCATTGAAATCAGGGGAGTGGTTTCACCTAAAGGAACTATATTGCTGGACCTTCTTCCTCGGCCCGCGGGACGCGTGCGGACGCGCACGGGCGAAGACCGGGCCAAGAGCGGGCCCGTTTGTGCCCGTTTGTGACCAGTAGTGACCGGACCGGGCCACCTCCCCAACTGTTTTGTATCCATTTGTCATCTGGACTATGGCCGGACGGGAAACACGGAGTAAGTCCTTGATAGCGGGAGCTTCTTCTTCTGCTGGAGGTATGGAAAAATTCTTGATTAGGGCGAGTAACATTATTGACAAGGAAATTACTACTCTGGAGAAACGCCTATCTAAAAAGGTCATCTATGGTGACTCTGGCAAATGCTAAAACACTGGAAAGACCTATTGATAACTCTATCTCTGCGGCGAATATTCAACCTCCCCCTTCCAAGGTAGAACATCTGCCAAGAGCGGACCCTGATACTTTGGCAAATGTAATTGTTACTGTAGCTGAAATTAACCATGCTCCCGATAGTATCAATGTTTCCATCATGTCTGTCCCTGAAGAGAGTTCTACCCACTCTAAGACCCAGGGGGAGAGAGAAGGTGCTATTAGGAAACGGAAAAGATCATACAATAAAAAAGACAAAAAAGCTGCAAGGTCCTCTAAAACAGCTAAGTTACACAGTGAACCGACACCACCCAATATTATCCAAGAAACAATTCCCCCCCAGATGTGAGGCTTCTATGGAAAGGATTACTGCCTTATTTAAATCAATTGTATCCCCGTTAGAGGCCAAACTAGATAGGTTGGATCTTAGAATATCCAACATTGAGAAAACCACAGCCACTATCCTAGCTAATTCCATTAAGCCCAACAGTTTATGCACCCCCCATATTGCTCCCACCCCCCCAGTTCCTCACACCACAAATGTGACCCAACTTTTTGTTTCCTCTATAGTAAGCACTCTACCTGCTCCCTCTTTACCTGGTAATGACACTACTGCAATTTCTCAACATCTGCTGGGCAACCAACCCGGTATGCCCAGCCCTCCTGGACCTATGGCCGAAGAGATACAAGGGTCTCCAATTAAAGAATATAAAACCCCTAGACCTCGACGGCCTGATCTCCCGCCGGAAGCCACCGGTTTATGGTAGTTTTAGCTGGAGCCCCCCCCCCTAGAAAAAGGGGAAACCGAAACCTTTAGCTCCTTGAAAAGTAAAATCATTAAATGGCTTAATTGGAATAGACCCCTACCGGCCCATTTGCACAATGAAATTATTATGGTAAGGAGGGTACCCTGGATTGGTAAGACGCCGAAATCCATTGATGGAGATTGCATTACTGTCAGTTTTAGAGATCCCCGTACGGTATCCCACATCTGTGCGGGATTCAACAGGTCATTTGATTCTACTATTCAAACCCTCCCAGTTTCTTTCTTTTTCCCACCCAACAATGTCACCCATTATACTGGAAGAAATGACTGGACTAGGGTCGAACGAAGGGGCAGGCAAAGATTATATGATACTAGACCTCCCATGCCACCCCAATATATGCCCCAGCACAATCCTTTTTCCGACTATAATCGGTATAGCTGCCTAGAGGGTCTCGAGGGAGTTGACTGACTATCCCCAATCTGCACCCTTGAACCACCATCTCTCGAGTCGGCTAACAATATTGAAGATGGGTAAGTCCTGGTCAAAATCATATCTCCAGATGAATGTCTGGTAGCTCCATATATACCAGATATGATTCCCCCGACACCCGTCCCACTTGGTGAGCCGATGGACGCTCATCTATACCACATGCCCCGGGCCTATTTGACATGGGAAGTGCAAGTACAGCTCCCCCCACCCTATAAATGCACTCACAGAACAGGTGTTGGTTCCTAGTCAACCAGGTTATTCAATGGTGAGCTGGAATATTGCAGGGTGGCGACAGAGAGCTTCAGCCCTGGGATGGAGGGAACATATTCTAGGCTTCGACATCTTATGCCTACAGGAAACCTGGTCTACTATTGACTTATATTATGACGGTTTCGTTTCTTATAATTGCCCTGCCCAAGAATCTGTTATGGGGAGGGCTAAAGGTGGTCTGTTGATTCTATTGTCTGTGCACCTCCCAGTACATGTAAGATCTTGCCTCACTGTCGGTTCTTACTCCCAAATATTGGAATTAGAAGTTAATAGGGGCCGGAACATCTTGTTGATCAACCACTACAACAATACTTTTGATTCTACCAGCACCTCTGTTGTAGAGGAACTTGAAGTAGCCCTTAACAAAATCTGTAATAAAATACCTAAACCTTATGATATTATTTGGGGGGGAGACTTTAATATTAGAACCTGTCCGCATTCATATACCATTGCCTGTGGGTTTGATGGGGATACTGGGGAGAACCTAGCACATTTCTTTCACTCCCCCTATTGTGACTCTCTTAATAATCTCTTGTTAAAGTATGACCTGGTTATTCATCAACCTGCCCCTGATAAAGAAGGTAATATCGCTCCTACCTTTACTGGGAGGAATACTGCCTCTGTTATCGACTATTTGTTCATTTCGACCCCGATTGTTCCGTTTTGCACGGTCCCGATTATCATGGACCTTGGTATGAGCGACCATAATGCCTTAACTATGTTCATTCTCATATGGGGCTCAAGAAATGTTTTTATTGGTAGGGTTGTAGATGACATTACCCCATGTAGGCAAAACGGGATACGGATCAAATGGTGTGGAGAAAAATCTGAGAACTTACACCGCAAAGTTGTGAGAGCCGGTACCAAAGTGATATCCCATTGCCTCGAAATCGATGCTCCTCCTGAATGTATCATAAACGATTTCGAGGAACTTGGTACTATAATTAAGAAATCTCTTACCACTAACAAGGGCACAACTAAATGGGAAACGCTAGGTTGGTTCGATCAAGCGTGCACTCTGGCGCTAAAAGCCCTTAAGAAGGCCCTATCTAATCTCCCAAGAGATAGGGAAGTGGTTAAACACCTGAGGGCTAAATATAATACCGAACTGAAGCGTAGGAAACAAGAACTAAGAGAGCAAGCCTGGGATGACCTGAATAAAGCTGCAGGCCTCCGGGATAGTAAACTGTTCTGGAGTACCATCAATAGTCCATTCCTCCAGAAGGAAGAATTCCCAGTCCTTACTGCTCAAGTAAGTGAAGATAGTGCTGGAATGTCTTGCCCCCAGACTTGCGTCTTGAGCCATCAGAGGCCCTGTTTAGGAAAAAATTAAAAACTTACCTTTTTAGCAGGTAGCTCCTGGGGGAGGGGGGGATGGCAACTGCTCACTTATCATAGCGCGGGGACACGCCTTCTGGCGTCACCAGGCGCTTTAAAAATGTCCAAATAAATAAATAAATAGTTGGGTTCTACATTTTACTGGGATCTTTGACCCAATTAGGGAGACCCAAGATAATATGTGTAACAACCCCATTATACCACACCAGACATTGGGAATTACCCTCCATGAAGTCGACATGGCAATCAATAACAGCAATGGGGGGGAAGGCCCCAGGACCAGATGGGGTCCCGATTGACCTCTACAAATTCAATCCGGCCCTTTGGAGCCCGCTATTGACCCAAGTATTTAATGCCGCTGTCGACGACAGTACCCCGTCAACTTGGAGTGAATCCATAATCATACCAATCTATAAGAAGGGAGATAGAGGAGAGGCCAAGAACTACCGCCCTATCTCCCTTCTGGATTCCTCATTAAAAATTATGAGCAGGGTCCTATTGTTACGTTTTGAAGAATGGGCCGAAGGCAATAATATTCTTGCAGCCTCTCAATACAGCTTTAGAAAGGGTCTTGGCACTATTGAACAGTGTATTAACTTAAATCTCCTAATAGGAAAATACACTAAGGCCAAACCGGGTTCTCTGTTCCTATGTTTTGCAGACCTTTCTAGTGCCTTTGATTTGGTGGACCATACTTTGTTGTGGTCAACCTTACTTGACTTGGGCGCACCTTCTGCTATCATTCACTTCTTAGCAAGACTTTACTCCAACCTATCGGCCCAGATCCGCTACGGACCAGAGGGGGAATGTACTAGAAAGATCAAGGTTAAATCTGGTATCAGACAGGGCTGCGTCCTGGCCCCGTTGCTTTTTTCCCTTTTTATTAACTCAATTGAGCAGGAATTAAAAAACGTTCAAGCTGATGCCCCGCAAGCAGGAGGTCAACCTATTCTGGTGTTGCTTTACGCCGATGATACTGTTCTACTCTCAAGAACCCCAATAGGCCTCCAGAAGCTCATGAATTGTTTTTATGATTTTATACAGGGGAAGAAACTTACAATTAACAACTCAAAAACATTTATTATGGCATGCGGTAAGAAGGTAAACCATCTCAAACCTTTTTATTTCAAGGAAAACCGTATTGAGGTTGTGGATAATTTCTGCTATCTGGGCATTACCTTTAATAATGGAGGGTCCTGGACCCCAGAGCAACATAATGTAAAAGCAAGGACGGGGAAGGCTTCTTTAGGTGTTTTACGTTTTGTCACAAAACTGGGAAGCTGACGTATTCCAGATATGTTGAATATTTATAGACACAGATGTGCCACAATAGCACTATACGGCTGAGGGGTTTGGGTATATTGGACTTCAAGGGACCTGCAAATACTGGAAAATCTATTCCTAAAACGATTACTTTGCCTTCCACCCTCGGCATCCACCGACCTAACCCACAAAGAACTAGGGTTGGACTATATAGCTGACCTAATTGGATTGAGACCTTTAATGGTATGGAGATCTATTTGGAGCAAGGCCGAAACCAGCTTTACCAAGGAAATAATTAAAGACTGTTTGCATTTGGATAAAGTTTCCAAAATCCCATGGTTAAAGTATGTGATCTCAACCTTCAATGAACTTTACGATATGGATGCATGTAAAGACCCTACAAGTGTAACCACTCTATCCAAACAGGAGGTTAAAGGTGAATTTCTGAGGGTCAAACTTAATAAGCGTAAAGTAGAAACTAGAGACTACTCAACCCATGCCTTTTATTATTCCAATAAAGATGAAGGACCTGGTTTACCCATGTACCTCAAAGCCATTACCAGACTGTCCCATCAATTTGTCCTTTCAAGATTTAGACTTGGCATTGTACATAATTTGGTGGCATTTCCAACGATGAAAAATCATTCTGCCGCCCCTTGTCCTTGTGACGGATCAACTAAGCAAAGTACTCTGCATTTCTTGCTAATCTGTCCCTTGTATAAATCCCTGCGTATTTTTTATCTTAAGCCGTTCTTTAAGAAATATTCTGTGTTCACTACTGGAAATGCTATGAAACTATTATTTTCACTAGCCACCCCAGATTTATGTTTCTTTACCGCAACCTTTATTTTAAAATCTATTACCGCAAGAAAAAGTATGGTTTTCCAGTCACACGTTCATTATAACTACTGCTGCTAGTCTATGTTTTACCTATTAAGTAATGTTATATGTACTCCCCCTGTTGTAATATTTACGTGTGCCATGTTTTAACTTGTATACTTTTATGATTTTTTACAAACAATCGAATAAAGTTTATGAATGGATGCACGTCGACGCGTCCGCGACAGGACGCGTCGACGTGGTGGCGGTTTCAGCACCATGCCGCCTGCCCGCGCCGCAACACGCATCAGGTATGAGGCTTCCTCCATACTACAATTAAGGCAGCCCACTTCCCCCTGTTACATGGATGATAAGAGGCCCTGTTTTGAAGGACCCTTTTCATGCCAAAAATGCCATTACTCCTCCATGAAATCCATTGACTCACACAAACCGAGTATGTCACCTGATGACTTGCATTGTATCCTCATTAATGTGCGATCTATGCCTAAACACCAAATAGAGATCTGGGATTTGATACACTCCCTGACTCCAGACATCTGTTTTATTACCGAAACCTGGTTAAAGCCCCACACGATATCCGCCATTTCCCTGGGAGTGCCAACGGGATACAAACTCCACCATTCAGACCGCCCTGAAAAAACAGGTGGCGGCATCGCTATTATCTATAAAGACTATCTCAAATTGGATATTCTAGATAAACAATGCTGCAAAGAATTGGAAATAATGGTCTATAGAATTACTTTCCCTAACTGAAAGACCAGCAAGGGAGCACTTATATACAGACCTCCACTCACATGCCCCAGATTTCTATATCTCTTTTAGAGATATTAGGCCCACACCTACGAGCCAATGAGGACTTCCTTCTCCTAGGAGATTTTAACATACATACCGACCAATCTGAATCCACGGGGGCCAAAAGTTTGTCTGTTGATTTGGCAACCATTGGCCTCACACAAATGAACCAGGGTCCCACACATGAAGGTGGACACTGTATTGACCTGATATATACCAACTTTGACAATATATCTTGTTACGAACCTACCCAATTAGATTGGTCCGATCATTTTTTATTACAATTCACTATTTTTAAAGTCAATAAAGGCTCCTATAAGAAATCCTCACCCCCTACTATGCGTAGACAGTGGCACAAACTTACACTGGAGGCATTACAAAAGGTATGGGAAAAACCTGACATTAAAGACACTGAGGAAGTAGAACATAGTTCAACTATGTTTCAGCAATCTCTTACGGTAGCCATTGACAAAATTGCTCCTTTGAAAACTTTTAAACAATTCCCTGTGGCTAAACAGGAAAAATGGTACACCGAGGCTCTCAGAAAAGAGAAGCAAGAATGTAGGAGGATAGAGAAGAGATGGAGAAAATCACACTCAGAGGATAACAAGAAGGCATACCGTGCAGCCCAAACAAACTACTACAAACATATTAAAGCTGCCCGCAAAAACAACATTGCCCAACAGCTTACGGAAGCCGGCAATTCCGCTAAGGAACTCTATAGGATCCTTGAAACATTTGTTAAGCCTACGGCTTGCGTAAGTCCAGATGACTTCTCACAAAGTCTATGCGATGAAGTCTCCTTATACTTCGAAAATAAAATAGAATCCATTTATGACAAAATCTTAGCATCTCAAATAGGCAATGACACTCTTGACTGTTCTCCCCCTACCGAAAACACTAACCTCACGCTGACCACATTCCCTCCTATCAACAATGAAGAGCTATTCACACTAATGACCCATGTAAAATCCGGGTCTCCGGATGACCTCATCCCTGTCAAAACCCTAACCTCCCTCAGTACCTTGTTAGGTCCACACATCCAAGATGTAATTAATCAGTCTCTGAAGAAGGGATATGTTCCAACTGAATGGAAAAGAGCGGTGGTGAACCCCATCCGTAAGAACGCGGCTCTCCCCTGGACGGAGCTTTCCAACCTCCGGCCCATCTCCCTCCTACCGTATTTCAGCAAGCTGGCCGAGAAACATGTCAACGCACACCTGTCTAATTACATCGAGGCAGCGGGCGGCCTAGACCACTCACAATCTGGTTTTAGGCCCAACCATAGCACCGAATCAGCCCTCTTGTCAGTGACAGATAACATCAGAATGTCACGTGGCAGGGGGAGCTCAGTGATTCTGGTGCTATTGGATTTGTCCGCTGCCTTAGACACGGTGTCGCACAAAATCCTTCTCGACCGCTTGAAGGGAGTGGGAGTAAAAGGGACCGCCCTTGCGTGGCTTGAAAGCATTCTTGCAGATAGACAACAGGGTGTCAAACTAGGCTCCCATAAATCTATCTGTAGGAAGCTCACTAAGGGTGTGCCACAGGGCTCATGCCTGAGCCCCACGTTATTCAACGTATATGTGGCCCCCTTAGCGGAGATTATAAGATCTTACGGGTTCTCCCCAATCTCCTACGCTGACGACACCCAGCTGTTGATTCCCTTCCAAACTATCACACCTGCAGTCATGCAATCCTTTCAAAATGGCATGAGAGCTGTGGCAGGTTAGATGGCCCAGAACTTCCTCCAATGCAATGTGACTAAAACCGAAGTCATGTTGTTTGGAGGGGCCACCCTGCTCTGGTCTCCGGAATGGTGGCCACCTGAGCTAGGACCTGTTCCTGCGCCCAAACAGACCATCAAAAACCTGGGAGTACGCCTGAACCAAACACTGATTCTAAAAGACCATGTCAGTCAAGTCACGGGAACGTGCTTCCGAATAATTGGTCTTCTACGGCGCATTTTCCCCTTCCTGCCAGACACCCACAGGAAAACGCTGGTACAGGCACTAGTACTCGGGTGGGTAGACTATTGCAATGGTCTACTCATCTCCGCCAACCAAGAACAACTATGCAGACTGCAGGTGGTGCAGAACACCGCAGCAAGATTCATCTTGAATGCCCCCCCCCGTACCCCGTCACGCCCTCTCCTTTCCCACCTTCACTGGCTCCCAGTGCAACAACGGGTCAATTTCAAACTTTGCTGCATAATGCATAAATGCATTTATGCGTCCGGTCCCAAATACTTAAAAGACATTTTTGTCCCCTACTCTCCTGGACGTGCTTTGCGCTCCAGCAACACCATGTTGATGCATGTACCCAAAGTCACCAGAGCGAGACAGGGTGGCCGAGCGCCCTCTCTCAAAGGCCCCTTGCTATGGAACTCCCTCCCACCTCAACTGAGGCATATCTCTAATCTATTTTCTTTTAGGAAAAAACTAAAAACATTCCTATTTACCCAAGACTAATTCTCCTCTGCTCCCTACACTGCCATTTCCCTCAATAAGCTCTTTCGACTCATACAGAAGCTACGCGCGGAGATACCCCTTCGGGGCTGATTCAGGCGCGCTACAAGAATATAAATAAACAAATAAATGCAGTATTGATGAATACCTGGATACAAACCACAAAGATTCATGGTTCATTAAGTGTGATATACATAAATGGAAGCATTCCGTAGTTTATACTCATCCGTTGTCGTGTAGCGAACATTGGTGATCTGGTACCAAAACCAGCCATCATCTGCTATCAGCATGCTGGTAGCATCTATCTTTATCCCAAGATGTCATCCAACCAGGGCACAAACTCATTGTCGGTTATTAGTTAGTGCATTTGGTGGGAAGGAGTACAATTATAATGTAACTAAAAGTGTGGGGGCTTGGCCGGCATGTATAGTCTACCCCAGCCCCTGGGGTAGACTATACATGCCGGCCAAGCCCCCACACTTTTAGTTACATTATAATTGTACTCCTTCCCACCAAATGCACTAACTAATAACCGACTCAAGTGCATATACTTTTGGAGTCCCAGCTATCACGAGATTTTGTAATTCGTTTACTCTGACCCCCAGCAGCAAGGTAAATGTTTGGGGTCGTTGCAATCTGGTGCCCTCTTGTGGTGGCGTCATAAGGCAGCTGCATACTGTTGCCTTAATGTAGCACTGGCTGTAACATTGGAAGCGAAATATCCTAGGCATACTGCATGTTATTATATCAATAGTCAGAATGTTCCTTCTACCTTTACCAGATGTCACACTTTTGGTAACTGAGGACCTCTTTTTGGAATTTCCTATCACTTCTTATTCTTTCAATGAGGTTGAAAACCTACTTTGGCTGCACACCATATGATGAACACATTTCTTCCTTTCTAGTCCCCTGCCTGCCTTGACACAGTGCTACATTCATTGTATTGTGTTGCAGACCGTCCCCTCTTGTAAGACATTGCAATTCTAACTTAGACTCTAGTCTAAGATTCTAGGCTATAACCATAATGCATCAAATGAAACGTTATTGCATGTTTAGTTTAATAATTCTCTCTAGGGAAGATTCATACACATTACCAGATCAATAGGTGTAACTGCATTGGTCCCAGGACAGCAATGAGTGTAGTGAACCGATTGCTGAACTGCTCTGATCTATGCTCTAGATTAAAGCAACAAATAAATACTAGTGCCTCAAACACACAAAATGCTTCTTACTAAACAGGTAATCTGTCTTCGAAACAGTATGAATGATTGTTACGAGGTGGGTATCATTAATGTGATTGTACATTTTGTTGTACACTCTGATTCTTTCCGTAAACATTTTTCATAATGTTGCACTTAAAAATAATAAAAATTCAAGACATTGTGACTAATTTAACATTTCAGAGCAAGCTTCTAAAACTTTGTTTTGCATGTTTTTTTAACAGGTTAGGTGGTGGTCCTGACGATGCTAAAGAGATCATGCAGCATAAATTTTTTGAAGGCATTATATGGCAAGATGTGTATGAGAGAAAGGTACCTGTTTTTTTCATTCCTTTGTCATAATGAATGTTCACGTCACATTACAAGGGTCTAATTTCTAGGATAATGTTTAGTTCTGAAAATAAGTTAGCAATACAATTGTAGTACATTTTAACAGCTACACTGAGAATGCTTTTGTTTGTCATATGGAACCTAGTATGACTGAGTCACATAACTATAGGTGTGGTGTTTTTTAAATTACTCTGGGCTTCTGTAGTGTTTGAATAACACATAACAACTTAGATGTAGCACATCTTGTACAAAAAGCAAACAGCACTCTTTAACAAGCATTGGCAAACTCAATAGCTCATGCTTATGTGTGAAAACACAATCACGAACGGTGTTTCAATGCGTTGTCAGCACATTAAATTCAGGCTGATTGATTTTGCCAGTGCCTTCTACTTGCATATCTTTCACAGTAAAGTGGATTCTGAGCAATAGAAATAGACGTCTACATGTTGTGTGAGCTTCATTACTGCCAGTGTGCAATAAGTGTAAAAGTATTATTAAAGATATGTGATTTGCATAGTAATGTTTTCAACTCTACACCACACAGACGGTCGGAGTATGTCGATTGAAGGCAAAACACATTTCTGTGAGCAAAGAGGAGGATCTCCAATTTAAACATGTTAGACTGTACCCTGCAATCTCCGAAACCCAAACTTAAATAGACATAGAGCCTTGGTATTATTAGGCGGATTATATATTTGGCTTACTGTGATGTATTAGAAATTAACTGCTTTGATTGTGGTATGAACTGAGGAAGGCAGCTGTTTCCTATAAGTGTAATCATGCATATGTCTAGCAACTTTCACCTGCAGCACACAGTGAGGGTTGTCACAGTACCATTTGCAATGCTGCAGCTTTACATCTGGTCTCAGCATGACCAACAAGTTGCAACTTTGCACCTAGGAATAATAAAGACACTACAGGTTGTCAGCAGAACATGCATAGCGGCATTCGCAGTCTGCTACCAACCTGTTCTACCTGGTCATGATTGCATGCCCTGGCTCACCGATTCCAGGAGCGTGGCTTTCCAACCTCTTTCCTCATGCTCTGAAAATGGCCAAGGTGGTGATAGGATGAAGTAGGTATAACCCAGACTGTATATCATCTATGACCACATTGAATTGCAGGCATTGTCAGATGTCCATCCCCCTGCTAAACAAAACGGTCGGATGCGATAGCCTTAACCAGACAACGCAAAAGTTTATCATAGCCCTTATTAATGTACGATCACTGGCTAAACACAGGCAAGAAACGGCCGATGTACTGAAAGACAGGAACATCGATATAATGTTCCTGACAGAGACCTGGTTGGACAAAGCATCAGACCCAGACCTCGTGATAGCCGTCCCAAAAGGATATAAATCTTACAGGCTGGACAGATCTGGTAAGAGAGGAGGGGGGATCGCCATAATTGCTCGTGATACATTAAAAATTCGTACCACAGCAATTCCGTCCACGACATGTGAGGCTTTTCAATTTGATATATACCTGTCCCCCTCCTACAACTTTAGAGGCATACTATTATACAGACGACCAGAAATCCGTTCGGGATTCCTTAAAGAAGTCGCCACCTTTCTGGAAGCCTCTGTTACTGATAAGTCCATAACATTGTTGGGAGACTTCAATTTCCATTTGGACTGTAGTGAAGACAAAGACACTGTATCTCTGCAGTCGGAAATGGAGGTGTTCGGTC
This sequence comes from Lissotriton vulgaris, assembly GCF_964263255.1. Taxonomy (NCBI): domain Eukaryota; kingdom Metazoa; phylum Chordata; class Amphibia; order Caudata; family Salamandridae; genus Lissotriton; species Lissotriton vulgaris. The sequence continues at coordinate 457,916,473 of NC_141697.1, forward strand.
TATCCCAACTGGTGAAGGGACCTACTCATAATGCAGGACACACCCTAGATGGAATATTTACCAATCTTGAGAATTTGCGAGTAACTGATGTCCTGCCTATGACTTGGACCGATCATCATCTGGTACTGGCCACGATACAAATTAACAACACATCTATCGTGACAACACCAGCCCTCAAACAAGAATCGTTTAAGGTGTGGAAAGACATTGACATTCCCAGGTTTAGGGACGAGTTAGATAACTCAAAACCCACACTGTCTAATAACCCAGAAACTGCCACTGAACAATATCAAGCATGGCTGGACCAGGCCGCCAATAAATTAGTACCTATAAAAAGGATGTCTAGGAATAGAAGTTCCCCTTCGGCCCCATGGTATACCGAGGAGCTTAAAAAACTCAAACAGCAATGTAGAAACCAAGAAAGACAGTGGAGAAAAAATTATGACAATGAAAATAAAAAGAGGTATAAAGAACTCTTAACCCAATATAAGCACTTGATTACAGAGACCAAGAAAAAATATTATACTGAGCAAATCGAAAACGCAAAAAATTCAAACAAAAAGCTCTTCGAAATAACTAAACAGCTGGCGGGATGTGTCCCAGATTTGAACCCCCCATGTTCAAAAAATTTCTGTGACTCATTGGCCTCCTTCTTTTTTAACAAAGTGAACGATATTTTCTCAGTATTTAACCGTGGTGATAATCAAAATATCGAACAGATGGATATCCCACTCATAAGCAACAATCTATCTTGCTTTACTGAAATCACTGAAGATCAAATCCAAGACATTATTAAAACCATCAAATCTGGATCAGCTCTAGATCCCTGTCCCCTGAACACTCTTCGCCCACTTATGGACATTGTGACTCCAGTCATAACTCAAATATGCAATATAATGTTTCGAACTGGCATCTTCCCCACCCATTTAAAAAAGACCTTATTAAAACCTCTCCTGAAAAAACCCGGCCTCGATAAAACCGATCTGAAAAATTACAGGCCTATAGCTAACCTACCGTTTCTTGCTAAAATAGTAGAGAAGGCCATGAATAATCAACTTACAGAATTCATCGAGCAACACCACCTGCTCGATGAGACACAATTTGGATTCCGTAAGTTTCATGGGACGGAAACAGCACTCATTAAAGCGGCAGATGATATCCGGCTAATCAGAGACCAAGGTGGTACTGCACTACTGGTGCTTCTAGATTTATCAGCCGCCTTCGACACGGTTGACCATAAGATCCTAGTCGACCGTGTCGAAAAAATGGGCGTGCAAGGCCAAGCAAAAAATCTACTGGCATCATTTCTGACGGAGAGATCCCAGGCTGTGATTCTGGGTCAATTTGAATCTGCTGAACTATCACTGCCATGTGGGGTACCTCAAGGTTCATCCCTTAGTCCGACACTTTTTAATATCTATGTGTCGGACCTCGCAAAGACCATCAAAGCGCACGGGATGAACCTTACCTCATATGCAGATGATACTCAGCTGATTCTGGGTGTCAGAAACGATGGGGAAACAGTAGCGGAGAGTTTCAAAATAGGTATGCTGGCCATTGGACAATGGATGTCAGCAAACTGTTTGAAATTAAACTCCGACAAAACGGAGGTGGTCACTCTTGGCCATCTCAGTCCCAGCTGGTCCCCAGTATGGTGGCCATCATCCTTCGGAGCCGTGCCCAAACCTGCCACAAAGGTAAGAAATCTGGGCGTCATCTTCGATGACAACCTAAATTTCATGGCACATGCCAATCAGACTGCCGCCACAGCATTCTACAAATTACGCCTGGTCAGGAAGATTCTCCCTTTCCTTCCCACAAATGTAGGCAAGACACTTGTTAGCGCTCTTGTCCTATCAGCACTGGACTACTGCAATGGCTTGTTTGCCAACGCCCAAGCCAGGGTTATTAAGAAAATGCAGGTAATCCAAAATGCGGCTGCCAGACTTCTCTCAAATACTCCTAAATTTAAGCCTATAGCTGAAACTCTGAGAAGTTTTCACTGGCTCCCTGTTAGGAACAGAATTAAATTTAAAACACTGTGTATTGTTTACAAATCATTACATCATCAAGCGCCGCAATTTTTGAGAGACCATCTTGTTCCATACATTCCCTCTCGGACACTTCATTCAGCAAAACAGAACGACCTGGTGGTGCCTCGGACCAGGTTGGTCAACTGGGGAGACAGACGTTTCCTAGTGGCCGGCCCAAAACTATAAAACACAGTCCCGCAATTCATACGCTCCAGCCCAAACCTAATGTCTTTCAGGAAGAAACTGAAAACCTGGTTATTTAACCTCTAAACAACTTCATGAGACCATACAGGAGAGTAAATAAAAGTACAGCGCCGAGACGCCTGCGGGCAATTGTTCGCGCTTAACAAATGCTAAAAATAAATATCTCAGGCAAAAGCTCTGCAAAGTTGTGAGGCCACAGCCCATGCTCTGCTGAAAGAATACAGAATCGAGCTGCATATAAGCACCACCCCTGCATGCCGATGTCCTTTCTTTCCACGTCTTCGAATGCGAATCTGGACTCTGCTCCCTTTTACGTCAGTTGACCGTCTTTAAAATTGAATTCCAGTGTGCAAGGAATGATGTCCCCACCTAAAACTGCAAAGGTTCAAACCATGCCTTCACAGTTGAAAGTAGATGTTGGTGATGGACTCTCATGAGGTGTCTCTAGTTTTTGAGCTTTGGGTACGACTCGAAGTTGTGTCATGAACATGACCTCATTCACTCGAAGGCAAATAGGGACCATGAAGTGGAGCTGTATGTCGCCGATCATCAAAAAAAGTTAATAACCTTGTGTTAGTCCCGCTCCAAATTGAGGGCACTGAGCCATTCCCAGTCTCAAGGCCAATCCCGTGACTGGCCTTCTCAGTCAAAGTCATCCAGTAAGTCAAAGTTAAAGAGAGAACACAAGATTGTGAAGTGGAACTTGGCCCCATCCCACCCTTCTCTATCTAAAGGGCAGTCGCAAAGGTATCAAGCTGCCACTCAATCTTGCTCGCGATCTCCAATTGAGGAGCTGATCCCACAGTTGATCCCAGTGCGCCTGAGTTCTGCAGGCCATCGCTGATGCCGTACAAGGTCGGGTTCTTTAAGGATGCTATGCCGCTTATTTTTGGCACTCTTCTGAGTCCCTCTTGTGCGCATTCTAGCCCCAAGTATCCACAGCAGCCTCCAGTCGGGTTACTTCCGGCAGATCCATCCTCTGCGCCATCTGAGACCCGGGTATCCGACTCGGATTCTGCACCAACTACAGTGCAGACATTCTTGCACCAATATCTGCACTGGTCCCTCTTTCATTAACACTGCTCAGAAGTCGCAGATGCAGGAGGAGTATCTGCTGCTGACTCCGGTGTCTGCCCCTGAGCTGAATCTGTCTCCGCCCCAAACGAGTTCCCGCTCCCGCTCCACTTCTGTGCCCCCGGTTCCTGTACGCCTGATTGAGACAATGTACTCCTACTACCACAGCGCAGTCTTCAGAAACTCTATCACCTTTGTGGTTCCAATTCCGACAAGAGTTTGCTACCACTCAAAGCAATGGTGATTATGGGGAGGATTTACACCCACATTTTGGTGATGACAGTTTACACATGGTTTTACAGGAGGCCAGTGGACTTGATACTTCCTCTGACACAGGGTTAATGTCCCCCTTGGGCCACCAGTGGAAGAGAGGGCTTCTTTTGGTGTAGTCGTCAGACGCAGTGCTGTGGTCCGGGGACTACAACTCCCTTCTGTTGAGGTTAAGACAAACATCCTTGATGCAGATCTGCAGCCGGAGTCTCCTTTCCCTGGCTGAGCCCTTACTCCCAATGAAGCCCATACTGACACTGTAAAGGGCACTTGGTCGAAGCCCTGCTCCTGTCTACTGATGAAGGGACAGGTGGCCGGGCACCACTGACCAGCACCCAGTGACTGTGATTTTCTTACACCGCATCCTACTCCGGAGTGTTTGGTGGTCCAGGCTTCCACCAGGACGGTGAATCCAAATTAATTTCCCCCATACTCTGTGCCCCGCCAGAGATTCGAAACGGATTGAGGCATTTTGGAAACAAATGTTCTCTTCAACCAACTTTGCCCTGAGGTCAGTCAACACAGATTGCTTTCTAGGCCGTTGCATGCACCCCCTCTGAGACATGGCCACCAGATCTTGTTAGCAGTCCTCAAAACGTTTGTGGCCTCCTTGGCTCAAACCATTAAAGCTGGTCCGGATGCCGCCAGCCACGTGATTTGGGCTGGTCTGGATACTACAGATGGTTTGGGGTGAGCACTCGGCACTAGTGTAGTGCTTTGTTGCCAGGTTTTTGTGGAGATGTGCAGGCATCCACTATGGAAATGCCTTTGATAGATCTTGCCTATTGGGTGAAAAAGTTGATTTTTCCCTAGAACGCTTCAAGCAAAGCTAGGCCATAACATATTGTTTGGGCTTTTTGACCTATGCGTGTTGGACACCGCAGGCTTCATGCAAATTGAGAAATAAAACTTTTCTCCTGCTTAGTGTCTCAAGAAGGTTTATTGTTTTGGTGCAAAATCCGATCTACAAAAGTCAGTAGGTGGAGCTTGGGGTCAGAAACCGTGAGGTAGCATGGGAAAGCTGATGCACCACCCATGGGATGACCTCTTGATGCAAAGCAGAGCAGAACACTACTTTGTGTGAATTTAGTGCAACTTTCCTGCACAAACTAAGTTTTAAGCTAGTGGTTAAGTTGGTGGGTGTTACCAGAGTTCACACACAAAAGGTCATGACCTGATTATGGGTTGTGGCAAAAACCAAAATGGTGGTTTCACCCAGATACCACCTGGATCCAAGTAGTGCGTCGTGTGATTGGTTTTATGCACTTCTGAATGCAGATTTCGGGGGTAGTAGAATCCCCACATTTAGTTTTCTGCGTCATATACACTGAGAAAATAAGAACTCATCTTTGGTACTAATTTCTTTTATTTGCATTTGGACCGCAGTTGGAACCCAGTGATTACCGCATACTATTGTGCACCGTTCTCTCATACTCCATACGAATTCCTGCCTTGAGAAAGCCCTGGTTTTTATGGCCCCGGGCGAAACACGTGTGGGCTGTCTTTCTTTTCCTGCACATGACTTCAAATGAAAGAAAAGAATACCAAAGAGGAGTTCTTAGATTCTCAGTGTATATGACTCAGAAAACGAAATGTACGTTTTACACTAGTAAGTAAATCCCAAATCAACACTTTGTTCCGGTTTCCGTCACTTTTGAAGCCTTTGCACTGGCGCAAAGTGTTGATAAATTTGGCCCACCATTTCTGTGCAAGTCTGTGGAGCAGAGATATGTGGAGTGCTACGTTGAATCCCAATATTTTGCAGGAAGTTGGACGAGCGCACGAAGGGAGCTCTCAGCGGACAATTTATATTGCTTGATAATTATGAAGCAACCCTGACATCTACTGGACATTCAGAGAAGCACTTTATCTGCTTGGCCGCGCCCTCGGCTAAGTTGCAAACTGGGTGCCTGATCTGGTAGAAAAGGAAGCAATGGAGACAGAAGAAATAAACGGAACTGACAGTTGTGCAGATCACCGTTTACCACTTCATAATTTATCTTATCCTTCCATCTTGCGTGATTCCTATGTTTGACGCTAACTGCTTTTACCAGTATATGAATATCGGGTTGCTTGCATGCTCTGTAGTTTCCGCACATCACAGAGTGTAGTACTTACTCTGACAACTCGTGCGATTAACATAGGTCCATCAATTGAAACCCTTAAGTCCCTTTTAGAAAAGTATGTCTTGCTGGTACACGTTGCCTATTCTTGCCTAGAAGGTGGGGATACCTTGAAAATAGGCCACCTTAGTTAAGGCATGATTTTCTCATCAACGAACAGAAACACCCATACGTCATCCATTTGCAATCAATAAAAAGATTATTTTGTCCTTTCTATAGTTGTTCTAGATAAAAAACAAAAACCGTGCCTCGCCGTCGCCTTAATATTTTAATTCATGTCCGATTACTGCACGATTTTATTAGAAATTATTTATTAGTATTGAAAGAGTTAAAACAAAGGTACCGTGCATTTCACCCAACATGCCACAGGACGCGCAATTTTATAATGGGGCTGGTAGTTTAAGTGAAGGGCTGCCGTCCTTTAGCAGTTTCTTGCCACACTTTGATGTCAGTTTCAACTAAAGATAAAAAAGCTATAAATAACAGAAGTACTCTACAAGAAATAAAAGCAAGGGTGTGAAGAAATCTAGCCAACCAAAACTATACATCGCTCCTCTTTCCACTAATACCATCCCGTGTCAAATTTAATACCATGTATCTTCCACACAACACAGATTATTAACCTGCTAAATGCTAAACACACTAGATCTATCGTACTACAGTGGGTAGTTTAAAATAAGCTCCCAATTTAATAACCACTTGAAATAACCTTGTGTTGCTCCAGGGGGGTGTGATTGGAGGAAGCTGTGTGTGAGATGTTGACTGTACCCACAGATGCAGGCTGTCTGGCCCACAGACACCGTGCCAGTTTATATCATGGTAAATCATGTTATACGTTTCTGCATTTTATCTTTTTTTCTTTATTTGTTTCTCCAGCTTGTAGCTCCATTTAAGCCTCAGGTTACATCTGAGATAGATACTAGGTATTTTGATGAAGAATTTACAGCACAGATGATCACAATCACTCCACCAGACCAAGGTATGTAGCCCATTTGCATTCAGTGAAACATTTTAACTTGTGCATGTTATTCAGTGTGTACGACTAAGCTATTGCGCAGAGTGTAATAGGTTGTTAATTGCCGTTGTTGTATGGGGCGGGGCCTTGATTCATAAGAGTGGAAGTCTCCAATGGGTAATGATGTCCCTCCCACCCTCAACAGTGGTAATAAAAAGCATCTTACATTCTGCACTTCTACAAATATGGTTTATGCCGGGAAGAGTTCCTGTGGATTTATGTTGTTCAAAAAGGTATTAAACCAAAACAAGGATGCAAGGGTTTAAATTGATGCAGTGAGGTAAAATCGCCTTGAATAGACTTTGTTACTACGAAGAGTTGTTTCCCTGCGTAAATTCAATGAAAATGTAATCTGTGAGGCAATAAACATTGTTTTCACAGGTTCGTTACTCTGAACTGTGTTAATAAACTGTAATTAATATAAGAGATAAAATACCCCTGCCATACATTATAAACTTATTGCAAGTCACTGAGGTGTTACTTAACTGTATAGAGGAATAAGGCTGAGTTCTTTATATGGTATGGAACTCAGAGGTCCAAAAGTCTACAGAGTACAGCAATGATACCTATAAATTACAGCACTCCTTATAAAAAAAATACTAGAAAAAAATGTGCAGTTCTCCCTAAATTGCTGTAGAATATATGAAAACATTATAAATACATTTCTCTAATGCATTCACTTTAATAAAGTGGTACTAGGTAGGGAAAAACAATGAAACCTAATACTCAATTACATATAAGGCCTAATACAGAACACTGCAAAAGTGTGCCGAAAACTACATGGCTGCCTTTAATGTTTTGTAAAGACCCATTAGTCAATCTGATACTACCTTCTTATCAGCATGTACCACGAAGGTACTGCAGTTTACCACGGTACAATATATTACTAAGTATTTTAACACTTGTAACTTTGACACACTATTTACACCTACTACCAAAAATGAGAAATTATACTTCCTAATCCATATTCCTGGCACATTATACCTGTTCACACACTTTCACGCTATATTTGTTTCAAGTTCCTCACTCCACTCTACGTCACTCCATGCTGTTAAACTCTAAACCACTCCACTCTACCACACTCCAATCTACACCACTACACTCTAAATCACTCCACTGTATGCTATTATGTTTTACAGCACTCCATTCTATAGCACTGCCTTGTAGGCTACTACACTGTACACCCCTCCACTATACACTGCTCGACTCTACGCAACTTCACTTTACGACACTACACTCTACCCAGTTCTACTGTATGCCACTCCACTGTATGCTATTTTAATATACTCCAACACTTTACTGTACGGGATTACACTATACAGCCCTCCACTCTACGCTACTACAGTCTATGCTATTCCACTGTACATCACTCCACTCTAATTCACTCCACTGTATGCTGTTCTACTATATGGCACTCCAAGTCACTCCACTCTACGCTACTACACTCAATGTTATTCCCCCCCACTGTACTTTACTCCACTGAATCCTACTCCATTGTTTGCCACTACAGTCTACTCTTTTCTGCTCTACACCACTCCATTCTACGACACTCCACTGTACGCCACTCCACTGTATAACCCTCTACTGTATGCTATTCCATTCTACACTGTTCCACTGTACACAACTCCACTGTACAATATTCCACTCTGACACTCCATTCTGCGCCACTCCAGTATATGCAATTGCACTCTAAACCACTACATTGTATCTCACACCACTTTACGCCACTCCACTCTACACCAATCGATTCTACAGAACTCTACTGTACGCTAGTCCATACTATGCAACTACTCTCTAGACCACTCCATGCGATCGCACTCAAGTGTACACTATTCTGCTGTACCCCACTCTAGTTTATTGCCCACCACGCTACTGTCCGCTATTACACTGTACGCAATTACACTCCACCTCACTCAACCCTACACCACTCCACTGTACCCCACACTAATCCACTATTAATTTCCACTGTACGCAACTACACTCTACACCACTACGCTTTACGCTATTACACTGTGTGCCAATCCATTCCGTCCAACTCCACTCTGTGCTATTCCACTCTTCTCTGCACCACTACAATGTACGCCACTCCGCTGTACGCTAATCAATTGTATGCCACTCCGCTCTATGCTAGTCCACTCTACACAATTTCACTGTATGCCACTCCACTGTACACTAGTACACTCTATGCCACTCCAGTTTATGCCACTCCATGCTATTCCACTCTACTACACTCCACCCTACGGTATTCCACTTTATGCCACTCCACTCTACACCACTTCACTCTGCCCTATTCCTCTGTATGCCACTCTACGCCAATCCACTGTCCACTATTTCCCTGTCACTGTCTGGCACTCCACTGTATGCTGCTACACTGTACTCCACTCCAATTTACAACACTCCAGTCCACCCCTCTCCACTTTATTGTATTGTACACCACTCCACTCTATACCACTAGACGCTACGCTATTCCACTGTATGCCACCCCACTTTACACCACATCAGTGTATGCCACTCCATTACGCTATTCCAGTGCATGTCACTAACTTCTCCGGCACTCCACTCTATGCCACTCCACTCTACCCTATTCCACTGATTGCTACTCCACTGTACTTCTCTACAGTGAACGGTATTCCACTCTACAACACTCCACTCGACCCAATTAAACAGTGTGCCACTATATTCTATCCTCAATGCACTCTACACCACTGCACTATATGCGACCTCACTCTTCACCGTTCCAGTGTACTCCACTGTGCGTCCCTTTACCCTACGCGTATCCACTGTATGCCCTCCACGCTACACCTCTCCACTGTACGTCAATACACTGAACACTATTCCAATGTACTCTACTCATTTCTACTCAACAGAGTACCGCTCCGCGGCAACTTACGCTATGCCCCAATACTCTACACCACTCTAATGTACGCCACTCCACTCTAAACTACTAAATAGTACAAAACTACACTCTACCCCACTCCACTCTACAACACACCACTCTATGTTATTCAACTCTACGGGCATGCAACCCACCCCACTCCGTCTCCGCCACTCCACTCTACCCCACTCCACTGTATGCGATTCCGCTCTATACCACTCCATTTAACGCTACTTTAGTCTACTCCACTACAATCTATGCTAGTCCACTGTACGGAACCCCAGTGTACGTCACTTCAGTCAAAGCTTTTACACTCTACTTCATTCCACTGTATTATATTCCACTGTACCCCAGTCCACTGTACACCACTGCAGTGTACGCCACTACACTCTCTGCTATTCCACTGTACACCAGTCCACTTTACCTCACTCCACTCTACGCCACTTCGCTCTAAGCCTTTTCACTCTGTGGTATTCCACTGTATGCCACTGCACTGTACCATATTCCACTCTACGCCATTCAACTGTACCACACTCCACTGTGTGCCACTCCACCGTGTGACACTCCACGTTATGCCACTCCACTTTATGCCACTCCACTTTATGCCACTCCACTTTATGCCACTCCACTTTATGCCACTCCACTTTATGCCACTCCACTTTATGCCACTCCACTTTATGCCACTCCACTTTATGCCACTCTACTTTACTCCATTACACTCTTCTCCACTGCACTCTACAACACTGTCCTCCACTCTACTGTACGTCACTCCACTTAATGACACTCCACTCAATGACATAATTATACATTTTAAAATACAGGTTCATTAAAATATTAAAAAAGAAATTTCAATGGAAAAAAACTTTTAAAGCTTTGTTATACCTACGAACACTTTATTTATTCTTTCTATACAAACCAAACCTAAACTATACAAAGATTGCAAATTCTAATGTTATAGTTATACCTTAAATTTATCATTTATGCACCACTCTTCTTTAGATTCAAACCAAACTTAAATTACACAGAAAATATACGTTTTAGACTTGTATTTTGAATTTATAAATTATGCAACACCTTCAAATTATTTTAACTCTCACCTCCTTACGTATTGTGTTTTGAATTCAGTAGCCACACACTACATTAACTATAACTCGCCCATCTAACATGCACTGTGTTCTCAAAAATGATGTGATTTGCGGTGTTATTGTAAATGCTATTATGTTAGATAGCATAAATAATATAAGAGAGTCTAAGCAGTGCTTGGAGAAGGTATGATTTATATTGCTCATACCCCAGGGCTGAATTGCATTATCAAGAGGAGTGGGGCCTCCTTCTCCAGCGTTTTTGGGCCACTTCCCCTAGGGCCAGAGGTCGGTCCATAGATGCCCACCCAGGGTACCTCCAAACCACTATTTGGGGGCTGCAAGAGCACCAGGGCCCCCAAGGTCCTAGACTGCTTACCGCAGACTCCAGGAGCCAATTTATAGAATAGAGCCACCCAATAATCCCACCCGGGACTGGGTAATATCAGATAGAAAAGCTAGATGTCCAGGTAGGATTCATTCAAAACAAACACTTTACATTTATGAGTGTCACCTGAGTGATCACACAAATCAGTAGAGTAACCAAAGGGCTTATATCAAAAATATATTCAATTTATTTTTGATTCGCAATTTTTGTTTTTTTAAATACATGGAAAAAAATTTCAGAACTGGCAACAGACAGACTAACATAACATGTAAACTGAATGATAGTCTACATACACCTACAGCATAGTATGTGGCTACGTTCCATAAACCACATAAAAGTAAGTATTTACACAAAAGAATTCACAAATCAGTTTGTACAGTGAATTATACAGTGTATTGCATGTTAGGTGTTAAGCGTCGACGTTTCGGTCCATGCTGGTCAAGTCGATCCGTCGGACCATCTTCAGGACAGAGACGTTGCACAGCAATGTCTAGTATAAACACAGTAATAACAATAATAAACCCTGAGGCACACGGAGACCAATATCCAGCTCAGCACAAAAAACCAACACAAAAAACCAACAAAGTGAGTTGCGAATTAAAAGCTGACAAACACACCACATGGAACATGCACCGCATGCAACCAGTGAGCATGCGGGTTCAAAACTGCGTGAGGTGGTGTAGGACTGGTACTAAACATATCACCGCATGCAACAGTAATCACATGAAAACCCCAAGTAAACACGAGGGTGTATCAGTATCTCTAACTGTAAAGGTCAGCACCACAAGGTCTGTGCAATACTCACGAAAAATAAAAACGCCACTCAGGTCGTTCTGTTTGTAAATCAAAAATCAAACAAAAGGCATTAATTCCAGTGGGACTTTTCTAAATAATGCCTGCCACTACGTAAACCTGCACCATTACGCCAAAAAGCAAAGGTCAACTCACATGTCAGATAGTCGCCACGTAATCTATAAACAAGTGACAAGGGGAAGCATTAGAGTAATCGCCTGCACAGTCAGGCATATACTAATTCGAAATTCGAAACAAGGACCAGGCTCCAAAAACGGAGCAACCAAGTAAAACTTACTAAAGCAGCAGCTATGCGCCGGCTCTTCAAAGTCCGTGCTCGTTCACCGGTAATTACTCGGGACGCCAGGATATCTCAACCCCTAACGTGGTTAAGTAGTATGACGACAACGCGGCCTGTTAGAGCGGCGGCTTATTTTTCGTGAGTATTGCACAGACCTTGTGGTGCTGACCTTTACAGTTAGAGATACTGATACACCCTCGTGTTTACTTGGGGTTTTCATGTGATTACTGTTGCATGCGGTGATATGTTTAGTACTAGTCATACACCACCTCACGCAGTTTTGAACCCGCATGCTCACTGGTTGCATGCGGTGCATGTTCCATGTGGTGTGTTTGTCAGCTTTTAATTCGCAACTCACTTTGTTGGTTTTTTGTGTTGGTTTTTTGTGCTGAGCTGGATATTGGTCTCCGTGTGCCTCAGGGTTTATTATTGTTATTACTGTGTTTATACTAGACATTGCTGTGCAACGTCTCTGTCCTGAAGATGGTCCGACGGATCGACTTGACCAGCATGGACCGAAACGTCGACGCTTAACACCTAACATGCAATACACTGTATAATTCACTGTACAAACTGATTTGTGAATTCTTTTGTGTAAATACTTACTTTTATGTGGTTTATGGAACGTAGCCACATACTATGCTGTAGGTGTATGTAGACTATCATTCAGTTTACATGTTATGTTAGTCTGTCTGTTGCCAGTTCTGAAATTTTTTTCCATGTATTTAAAAAAACAAAAATTGCGAATCAAAAATAAATTGAATATATTTTTGATATAAGCCCTTTGGTTACTCTACTGATTTGTGTGATCACTCAGGTGACTCCAGGAGCCAGCATTGCTTCCGCCCAGAGGGAGCAGCTGTTTGTTTTCTGCCTCTGGGCAGGAGCAATGTCTGTTTTGGGAAACAGAAGTCTGCACCCACCCTGCAGGAGCATTGTTAAGTCTCCCTATACTTTCACCCAGTGGGAGATTTAAAAATGGTGCCACCAGGTATGTTTCCCATCCCGCACTGATGTGGGCAGAGAAACTTCTCTGTCCCGGGGTGGGCTACCCAGGACAAAGTAATTGAGCCAGCCCCAGGGTATAAGGGCCCTCTGACCTTTTAAGACTTGTGGGAAGGGAGGCCACCCTGCCACCCCTTTGAAATAATACACGGGCCCATGGGCGTCCGCAGGGAGGGGGCAAGGAGGGGCGCTTGCCCCCCCCCCCTGGAGCGCCCCTCCTTGCCCCCCCTACGGACGCCCATGAAAACCGTGACTTCAAGACGGGGTTATCACTCTCTTTCCTCTCCTTTCTTTTATATGCTTCCCTGTGAAATGGATCCAAAAAAGAAAGACGCTTTTGCTGGAAATGTAGTATTTTCCTGACATTTTAATTCCAAAGTGCAGCATTGGGAATAAAAGGCTAAAAATATGAAAAATAGATAAATAACTAAATAAAGTAAGACAGAGTGGTGGCAAACTGGCCAAACTGATTTTATTCACACTGAAACACATTAGCGCCACTTTTACAGAGTTTGCCAGCGAAGCGCTATTTTTGTTTTCTTGTCTTTGTTTTCCCTGGACTTGGAACTAGTGTACCAATCCTGGAGGTACCAAAATATGTGGATTGGAAAACAAAATGTGTGCTGCGGCTCTGCGTCCAGGGATGTGGTCTTTTTACCATACTGCTTACGTTTTGTAAGGATATAAGCAATGGCCATTGAAATGGGTCAATTCAGGGCCCTGTAATTGTGTACTTAATTTTTCAGGCAAAAGCACTCGCTGATTTCTGAATAGTGAGTGTAAAAGCATTAAGGTAACCATATTGTTCCTGCTTACACTTCCCATGGTTTGGTAAATTTTGCATTCCCTATAAGTGTTTGCTTCTTCTAGGATGTTGTTCCTTTTTTTTGTAGGCCGCATATTGCTCTTGTCTAGTGCGTAATTTAAATGGCACATCGAGGTGTTTATAGCGGGCAACAATTGGGTTGTAGTTGAAAACAGTGGGAGTTTTTCTCAGTGGGGCAGTACAGTGTTCAGTGGGGGAGAGTATGTAGCACTATGGTCAGAGCTGCTGAATTTGGAACTGGGAACCAGGTTCAGCCTTAATAACCAGCCCACCAGACCGCTCTCCTGCGAGAGCACAATCACATGCAACACCTTAGAAGTCCTGGTGTCTTTGCACCAGCAGGTGGACCCTAGCATGACAAGTGTAGGTTAACCTTCAAGGCTTGTCCACCACTATCCATACTGAAGTTCACCTCCAGTCTTGCGGGCAGGCCTATGAAGCAGCACACCCTAGAACAACAGTCACTGAGGTCACAGGACCCTTGAGAAAGGGCCAGCTCTAGGGCGCTGCAACCAGTGTGACCGCACCCGGTGCTGACTTTAGGTGAAGGCATCATGTTTGCAAGTATATTATGGTTTTAAAAACACTTGCTGCCTCCTTCCTGGCTTCCAGCAATTTTCGGCAACAATAAAAATGTCATGATGACTCTGGTGATTAATGTTCTTCCTAGAGAGAGATCAGAATTTTGTCTTGTGGAAGTTTTGACTCATGGAAAGGTAGCTCAGATGGGTAATGTACCGGCTGCAAAGAACATGTACCATGCAGATCACAAAGTGCACATAATGTAAATAGGTCAGTGATTTACTGCTTTTGTCAGTGAGATCCTTTTGTTACTTGCAGTTTATAAGTTAAAATCCTAACTTAAAACAATGAGCTATTAACTGTCATCTAAGAGCTGCATACACACTGCAAGGTATAAATTCGAGCATTGTCCCCCCCATCCCCCAGTCTTTGATTATCCTAATGTCCCAAAAAGTGTTCTTTTGGACCTAAATCAATTCTGATTATTAAGGAGAACCCCCAACCATGGTATTACATTTTAAATTCCGGGTATTGTGTTTCTCCAGACCAATTACTATAAAACTATATGGGCTACTAGTATGGTTGTCATGTGACTCAAACACGTTGTAGTCCTTAGTCTTATGTAACATTTTCTATACAGTCATTTACACACATATTGATTGTCTCTGTGTAATGTGTTTGATGTAAAGTGCTCTGACACCCTACAATGGTATGAGTGACGCTGTAAATCCAATTAAATGCACATGAGAGAGTGTGGTTATGGAGACTTGGGGGGCACAGTTAAAGGGTGGTAGTGAGGGAATCCAAGGCAGAGATGGTCATTGGGGGCACTAACAAACATTAATGCACAGGACACCACTAGTGCTATGGCTGGCCCTGCCCTTGAGGCAGTCTGCCTCACCCAAAGGTACCTCCATTGGCCTGGTTTCAGCAGCAGTAGCTTCAATTCACCAGGGATTGGCAATGCAGGATTTGCACGCACCAAACTAAGTTCGCAAACTTCACAATCTCCCTGCTTCATTCACTAGCACTTTTAACATGTGCTGCCTGCTGTGGGGCCACTGGAATTAATTATGCATCAAAGGATGACAACATTATGCCATAGTGTTGACTAAATTATGCATTAAATAAAAAAAGGCTGCAGCGTAATGCAGTATATCTTCAGATATTTTATTATTTTGACGTGTGTACACATGCTAACAGTCTCTGGAAAGATTTTGCCTTATTAGTACCCGTATAACATACAAATGCAGCAGTGAGAAAGGTGACCAGTCCACCTTTACAATAGGTCATACACTCCGCAGCAACACAAGTCACATTTTATATTAACTTTTGATATGTTTGAGCTACAAACAATTTATTAGTTTAAATGGTCAGATCATGCAGCAGATCTTGCATTATGAGGCAAATATGGCAGAGCCATCATTTTAGAGAAAACAATTGCAAACTAGGATATTTTGACATTCATGTTTGAATTGCTCTTGTTGAAAAAGGGTGAAGTGCTGATGGCAGAAACTCCATGGTTCGGAGACAAAGTGCTTGTGTTTCCACATTTTATAATATTCGGTACATTCTGTGATTAGAAGCATATCCCACTTTGTGAATATATTTTAATGTCAATAACTCATTATAACCTTAAATATTCTTGTGTATCCATTGGTTGATTAAACTGGGCAGTGAAATGCCAAACAAATACTAAAAATTGGGATGTCTGCGCATTCTAGCCACACCTCTGGCTCCACCCACAGATCCAATCCTTGGGTTATTCCCGCCCTCTGATTCTCCGCCCACTGTTCCCCTACTTTTTTTCCCCCACTTCGACCACTGTGTAAGACTTAGCATCCCTGGACCTGTGATGTGGCGCAGCTGCGGGCGCCGCATGTGCCACATATCTACGGTGCCGGGCTTCCGCATAAGGGAGCTGGCTATTATTGAATCCCTAAACGTGCGCACAATGTCAGTTTGACATTGACTACATGCAGAGGGACTCTAAGTTTCTTAAAAAAATATAGCTAACATTTGGACCTATACATTTTATTTTGTATAAATTAATTGAAAGTGTGTAAAATTTAGCAATGCCCGGGGAAATCTAGTAAAGGGAGCACCCACTGTCAAATCACTAGCGTGTGTGATTGCTGCATTATTTATTACTAACTTTGACGTTGTGCTTTAACTTTGGATAAAAGTTATCATGAATTCTAGCACCAAGAAGCCAATATTGGTAAATATGTGTGCTACAAATAATCCCTAACATACACTGTGCATACAGTATATTTAATCTGGTGCTTTAATCATAGGCTGTTTTAAAGTATTCTGATAAAAATCGAATCGTGCTGAAGACAGCCTTGATTGGTGTTGGATCGAGGACCCAGAAGTCTGCACACCTAGCAGACAGAGATAAAGCACCTTGTCAGAAAGTTTTGCGTTTTCCTTACAGGTGGTGTTTGTTGGCCCGTGGCAGGGTCAGTCACATGTCCTGGATTCCTGGCATTTAATTGAGTCTATCCTAGTTCTGCGCCCCAGTGTTTCTTGTGTCCCACCTGGCACACATCATGTCAGAGGATGGTGATGACGTTAACATTTTGCCCCCCCCCCCCCCCTGGAAAAATTTCTGCTGATGACCATGCACGGGCCCAGGATATTTAGTCCCCTGAGGCCTATGAAGAATTGGAACCCTATTCAATTTGGTCCCCAAGGAAGGGATCGATCCTAGAGCCCATGAAGAATTGAGATGGGGAGGCCTTGCAGCCTTTTTTGTTGAAATCTACCTCAGGGGATGTTGTGCCCAGGGCTGGTTAAGGCTATGGGAGGGGGAATGTGGCCTCCTCCCCTGTTTTGTAAATTCCGCCCTGGGGATGTGCTTCCCGGGGCCTTAGGCAGCGGGTCTCCTCCCCTAGATTAATTAACCAGGCCCCAGGGGATGGAGTGCCTGTGGCTCAAAATGGGCTTGGGGTACGGTGCCCCACTCATGTTCCCCTTTACAATTTTCTTTTTACTGTTTGCTTCGATACCCCCAGGAGTCCTGTGGGATTGCTTCAAAAATGCCAGATTGTCTTTTATTTTGGTCCACAGGACCTAGGGGCAGGGTATTCCTACCATGCGCCCTTTTTTTAAAAAAAAAATTCAACTCGGGAAAGGGGAGTAAGTCCCCAAGTCCTGTAATAGCTGCCAGAATTTTTTTTCTTCATGTTCATGGTAACCAATCCGAGGGCTGGACCCGCTGGAGCATGTCTCCAGTCTAAGCCAATTGGCCCAAGGGGAAAAAAAGGTCCTGAGCCAATCAGAACATTCTTTTTTTGTTTGTTTTAATGATGTTTGAGGGTCTCTTGCGCCTAAAGTGGTGCAGAGTAGAGACGTGAGATTACTACAGTTTTACTTGCATGTTTGGCCCATAAATGCCCAATACTTGAGGGAGCAAGAAGGCCCCTTCAATTTTAAGGTACGGTGGAAGGAAGGTTTATGGGGTGATAGTAGGACCACCTCCAGATATTGTATTTTTGGTTGTGAGAAGAGTGGAGAGCCACCACCCATCCCATCCCATCCCATTGGGAGATGGTGGCTTTGCCCATTCCCTGCAATGTGGTGCACTGCTGGTCTAATGTTATATAGCAGTTAACGATTCCAGAAGGGGCGATTTGCTGCATTGCTGAATTAATACATTATTTTAAGGTTATAATGTGCTGTGTTGGAGTGTAGATATTCACACCATTAATATTCTAGTTTGTGTACCTCTTTAATTAGGTAGCTTTCTGTGCTGTTGAATAAGAGATATTATGAGCATCATTAAAACTACTAAACATCCATTTATCACTTTTGAAGTTATCTTTCTTCATGGGACTGTTATTTCACAGATGTTGAATTGGAAAGTGTCTCATGTGAGAAGGCGACGTTAAGGCTCCCGTTCTATTATGCAGCAGCCTACCTATAATGCATAATTTGTCTGCAAAATTGTTGCACAACTCCACACTGTTTATGTTAAAGTAGAAAAGTATGAAGCGGTGTTTCGTGCTTAAGTCGCTGTTGTTTTTATTTGCAGATGACAGTTTGGAGTTTGTAGACAACGAGAGAAGACCTCATTTCCCTCAATTTTCCTACTCTGCCAGCGGAACATCCTAATATTTTGCAACCAGTATTTTTCATTCAAGAAAAGAGACAGCATTTTTGAGGACCTTGATTGATTGCGCACTGTAGAATATGTTCTATGGTCTCTGAACTACAAACCATGTTTGTACAACAATTTAAAAGTGTTTGCAAGAAGCCAGAAAGTATGTATGCCCACATGACTCCTACAATTTTGTAAAATGACACCCGTTCATTCAAAAATGAGAAATACTGCTCTTTGTGCTAAATGAATGAAAACACATTTTTAGGAATGAAATGGTTAACTTAACAAATGAAGAACTTCATGTCAGCAAGAGTAGGAAATCTGGAAAGACAAACCCTACTATATCTTCCTCACGCCTTCATTAATTTATTTCATGCAATTCATTATCTTAACATGAAGTCAACATTGTGGGCAGTTAGATTTTAGTTAGTGCAATACTGCAGAGTAAACAAGTCTTGGATAATTGTAGAAGTCAAAGCCACTTTGCATTGCAACTGTATAACAGTGGAGTGTCCGTGTACGACAAGAAGCCAACCGCAGGAACAGATTAATAACCTCAGTGAGGTAAAGCAACATGCAGAAATTATTATTTTATGATGAATTTTGCTGCAGGACATTGCATATCAGGTCAAATCAAAGTCAGTGATGTCGCGCAAATTGCACACAGTTTGCACCTGCATACTTGGCTGTGATATTGCCTTAACTTACCACTTGTTTAACATGATATTGCAACTGATATAACATTGTACAATGGTCTTCCAGACCATGAATGCAAGATTGTGTTTGATTTTTTTTCAAACAGTGCATCCTACTATTGTAGAGTACCTCTCATATTAAATGTTTGGTTCACATTCTTACCTTGGAAACACTTAATATTCAAGTTCTCACTTGAGCTTGAATAAGAAACATTCCATTTAAGGGAATAGCTGAAATGATGGGAGTATATGTTTCAATGCGTTTTAACGCATGTAATGAATTAGATCTTGTAGTGTTTTTGCATTAGAAATAAACACAGTAATACCACATAAAAACTCTATTGGATTTTTAGAACAAAGTGAATTAAAATGAAGCTGGTCCCCATTGTAATTTCAATGGTTATTTTGTTACTTGGGGGGGGGGGGGGGGACAGAGACACTAAGTTTAAGTGTCCCCTAAATGCACTGATTTAGTGACCAGGACTTCGCAAAGCTGAATTGCCAGACCCCCTTTCCTTTTTTTTCCAGAAGAATGATTTTGAGTTAGATACTGAATTTATTTAGGCGATTTCCTTCTTGCTACAGTTTGAAAATACTATCTGATATTTCTCTTTTTTTAAACAAAATTAAGAGTTTGAAACATCAAATTGCCGGCTTTGTTCTGAAAATCTATTGCTCTATTGCCACTGCTTTACAGGCATCAAGTTTGAGGTGCAAATTTACTTTCAGAAAAAGTGACAGACATATCAATGACTCCTGATAATGCAGCAGTGTCCGAATATTATCCGAGAATGGCTGATCCTTACCAGATTTTCAAAATAACCAATGACTATGTAAATGTTTTATCATTTACATTCTTTACATGTACATTTATGTATTGTGAATATCTTGAAAGTCTATCATGGATCTGGCCCTTGGCACCCAAGCTGGAAACCCCTTTGGCAGAGGATCTTAACCCAGTTCACACATGCTATTGTGAAAGGCTGAAAGGTGATCTTTTTATCTGTTCTAATCCTTGTGACAAGGTTCCCTTCTTTGTTGTCTTATGTCTCCTTCAATTGTTTTTTTTACTTTTTATTTTTATTTGGAGAAAGCAACCTGGAATCCTCTTGTTTTTCTTGACAGTGTTTTTTTCATTCATATAAAGTGGTCACACCATTAAGCAAATGCACCTATTCTGCTGTAGAATGCATCCCTTTAGAACGCTTTTTTTACTATACAATAATGAAATGTATTGCCGTTTAATTAGCTTTTTTATTTTTCTGTGGAAGACCACCACAGCATCTCCTACACTTCCCACGAAAATAAATGGGAACGTTTAGCACACAGTCCATTCCATATTGTTTTTTTACATGATGTTCACTTATGATATTTTTACTTGTATGATATGACACAATTTCTCCCAAGACGACACCCAAAATAAAGATGGTTTTAACAATGGAGGTTTTTAATGACTTTCAATTTTTTTTGCTGTTAGCCACATATTGTATTCTATTTATCATAAGTATGTCGAAGTCTCGCTTCTAAGGATGAACTGAGCACACTTAACTGTGCTGAAAATCATTATTGAAAAATGTTTTGGGGTAAAAAGATTCTACAAACAATTGATTCGATACATAATTACAGCAGCTAATGGTTGCTTTCCTTGCGGATGTGGAAGACTTATTTTTCCTACTATAAATAAATCTGAAGAAACGGTCAGTATATTTTTTATTTCTAATCTGTTTCTTTGCAATTTACTTTGATGTAAATTACTTAAACATTGCGACAAGGTAAATAATGTAAAGCTAACCCACTTTACAACATAGACTGGGCTTTCTATTGCTATATGTTATCCATTTGTCTAATGTGAAACATTACGAATTAACTATGATTAATTTGAATCTAACAACTTAGAACGGTCCACACATCAACTTTGTTGTTTGAAATTGTTGAAAAACATTCTTAGTAATTTTTTCTGACTTGATGCACCTTTGAAATGTGTATTACATCCTATGAAGGCTTATATTCAGGAATACACCAGATCTGCCTTTCTGCCAATGGGAACAAATATCATTTTTCCAAAGCCTAACAGCGGTAAAATAAAAAATAAAAACAATAAACAAAATGAGGCATTATTCAAAGAATACAAGCAAAATACAATTTTACGACCAAGGCTTGAGTATGACTTCCCTCAGAATGCATACATTCCTGAAACCACAGGTAGCCTTATGTATAATTCAGCAAGAGTCTTTCTTGCACTTAGATGTAAACTATACATACGTTTATGTGTTCGGAAATTAGGTTTTGGATAAAGATCTCATAAACTAAGCAAACATTTTGGTATTTCTTATATCTTGTACATTATATTGGTCTTGTTTGGTTGCACTAATAAAGTAATTTGTCACTTAAACTGAAGTTTTGCATCAGCCAAATGAAAAACGCCGAAGTACAAATTTAGCATTTATTCATGAGGTTTTAGGGTTTCAAAGTTGAATTCCTAAGAATTGAAAAACGACAAAGTTGAGCCTCCACAAAACACATCACCGTTAAAAGGGCAGTGTTCATTTTATGGTGAATTCGTTATTCTTAGTCTGTAGATTTTTGAGTGTCTGTGCCACCTAGTGGCAAGACTGGAAACTGCTTCTGTAGATGTTTAATAACAACTTTTTTGTGTAGTTTAAACCTAACCATGCATACGGCGGACATGGCACACAATCACCATTTCCCTTTTATTAAAAAATAAATAAAAAATTAGCCAACCGGTGCATGTTTTCAGTTGAGTGTAAAGCAGTCACCATAAAAGTAACTTTATCCCAGACTTGTATCTTGGTTATTTCTCATTCTAATATTAATGGCAGAGGCCAATGAAATTGAGAATGAGATGGAAAATAAAGGTTCATTGATCAGCTTCGATCTGGGTAAACAGTTTGTAGAGAGACTACAAGTCACACGTTGTGTCTTTTCAGAGCAAGTCTCAATAGCATAGTAACAGCAGAATGCTCATGTAGCTGCTCTCATATCTCTGACCACAACATGCCTTCATAATGCTATGGACGCAACTTTAGAGCTGGTGGAGTGTGCCAGACACTGAGGAAGGTTGTGCTGCAAGATGTTGATCAACTGGCAAAGACCGGAATTCTTTGGTCCAAACAAGGTGAAAGCACAATACACACTTACTGTACCACAAGGAGGCCTGAGTCTGGGAAACAATTTCATAGGTCAGGTGAAACTCTAGCAATATTTTTGTAACAAAAGATGGGTGACAACTACCCTGTTTGTTGGACCCGGCCTCGTGGCGTGGCCCTCGCTGACCCCCCATAACCCAGAACGACGGACAGAACTAATTTCCGTCCACCCAGAACTATACACGAGACTCCTACATCGGTCCTGAAACGACCTCCAGACCGCGTGCCTGCAACCCTGCACGTGACCAGCCGACTCCATGTTTGGCCACCCCGGCCAGCCGGCCACCTTCTTCCCTTTCGGCAGCCCCTGGCCGCTCCCGGCTGCAGCTAGGCGTGCGCGCCCGACTCACCCAGGGGAGTGAACAACTCACCAAGTACCCGAAACCAAGGCTTCCATCACACCTCCGGCCCCCTCCAGAGGAGCTGGATGTCCTCACACCTCCGAACCATTCCTGGGGGCTGGTTTCGATCGCACCTTGTGGCTTCCTAGTGAGCTGGCTCCAGGCCTCGATGGGCGTCTGGGATTCCCTGGACGCATGGTTCAAAAGCATCACAGACACAGCCGCCAGACAATCAGGCGCCTGGCCCTCGGACCTCCGGCCTCCTGCCTCTGAGGGCCCGGACATCAAAGAGCTCCTGGACTATAAGACAGCCTGCCTTCCATCTAGTCGGCAGTTGTATCTTGGACAAGAAAGCCCTGCTGATCTGATCGCGGCTGACCTTGAGGGGAACAGACTCTGACCCACCGAGCCCTGCTGACGTCGTCGCGGCTCATCTTCGAATCTACGGAACTGAACCATCGGAGCCCTGCTGACGCTGTCGCGGCTCTCTCTCGAAGAGTAAGACCTGAACCATCTGAGCCCTGCTGACTTCGTCGCGGCCCACTTTCGAGAACGAGAGACTCTTGCTACCATCCCGAGCCCTCCGGACGTTGTTGCGGCTCCACCTGACTACGAGTACGACAAAGTACTCCTGACCAAGCCCTGCTGACCTCGTCGCGGCTTGAAGAACTCTCTGGTCCGGCTGGACCACCGACGCTACCCTCACGACCACCTGAAACCGAAGTGAGTAGGACAGCAAGTCCCATCGCCAGCCCCCGTACCCCCCAGTTCGAGGATTGAGAACTGTGCGCAGGATGCGTGGCGTGCCAGCTGGCCCTCTAAGACTGTCTCGCTTCCCCGTTCCCTTGTTACGAGTCTTTCGCGATCCCTCGATCGCTGTGTATTGCTCCCTACTTTTATCTTGATAAAGTTCATACTTGATAAAGATTCACGGTGTGGTGTCCGTTCGTAAGTGTGGTGTGTCGACAGTGTATACGATCAGTCCTCCCCGGCGGGGACTCCCCCTCGATAAGACTCGGCAGTAATTGTGGGACAGGAGGTTCCGGGTGGTTAGGAGAGTCATCTTGACCCCTGGGGTCACCGCCTTCCAACACTGTTCCTGTTAAAAGTTGTTAATAGCTGAGGGTCAATGTGCCTGGGCCCTGAAGCTCATTTATTCTCCTGGCCAATGCTATTGCCAATAGTAAAGCTAATTTCTGTGAAAGAGGCTTCAGTTTGCAAGATGCCCTTCATTTAAAACTCTTGTGCATCAACCTGTCAAGATCGAAATTAAGGTCCCAAGAGACTGGGTTGCTATACTTGAGGGATATTGCATCAGGCCACGCAAGGGCTCGTGGACTCTCGAGACGCTTGTGATATTCCAAGTAGGCTGTACTTTCTGCAAGTAGGCCTTGCAGGTGTCCACCTTCAGTCTTTTCACTGTCTAGTGATGTGAATGGGACAATATATCTTCCAGCAAACAAGTGAGTGGTTTGATGTGTTTCACAAATGTTTTGGTAGATTGTTTTCTTGCAACCCCCAGAAATGACAGGTTTTCTCAAGTGGCCTAGGTTTTCAAGGTGAACTCGTCTGGGACCATGCACCTAAGTTGGTGGGTGGAATGGGAAATGAGAACTGGGGAACTCCTCCTCCTTCCACAGAAAGAGGTAAACCTCTCGCCATTGGTGTTTTGGTGAGTTTTAAAGTAGCAATGGGAGTGCAACTCGACTACCAAAGGCTTCAGAAGCTCCTTCAGAGACTGGGAGAGGCACCCAGGAAAGCAAGATCTGCACCAAAGATGGTAAGACCTGTACTTGAACTTTGGGCAGAAAAATCCTTTGGGAGTATGAGGGCGAGAATCTGGTCTGTCCGCCATGGAGTCCACTACCCTCCAAAGGTAGACTGCTTGGGGGGCCTGTATGTAGTTCAAACAGACCACTGGATCTTTCTACTGAGAACACACCTGCAGCGCAGAACCTGGTTCCAAGTCTTCCTTATTGAATAAAAGGACCAGCAAAACAGGTGGTGGGATCATGTAGCCCTGCGTACGGTGAGCCTTTGGAATTGAGACTGGGGTGACACTTCCTGGAGTGCTTTTCCAGCAGGGGCCAGTCATCCACAGTGCTTCCTCTTTTAGTGACGTATGTGTGTGCACTGGTGAAGGCCTGCCTTCTGTGCTTTTTCCTGCAGAGCTGCTCAACACTTGATGTCTAGTTGGTGCTCTGCTCAACTGACAACTACTCCGTATTGGTAGATAGGGTCAGCTGCGGGGGAAAAGGAGGAATCAGCAGTAGGACGTATGCTGGAAAGGGACTATGAAAGAAATTGCTCAAAGATGAGGTAGGCTTGACTTCCTGGTGCAAGTCTGTGGAGTCGCTGGAGTAGCAGGAGACTGTTGCCCTAGATTTACGCCAAATGAGGGAGATGGACTCTATCTCTCTAAGCAATTTGTCTGAAGCACCAGATATGACAATTTTGACAATTTTATTAATAAACTGCATGATTACTTAAAATCTTTACAGTGTAAGATAAAAAAAAAAGAAGAAAGAAAAAACTTGATGAACGGAACGACTCTCCCCCTCACATGTCCCATCCACTCATAAAAGTGAAACTCACTTTAAGTTAAAATACTAGCATATTAGTCCTGTTTAGCTGTCCAAAACAGAGTTCTTTTAAAAGGAGTGATGTATAGGTTGCACCAGTGTTTCTTAACTGATAAGGGGAGGCACATGAAAGTTCAGTAGAGTCAATTCATGCACCAAGGGCTGTTGACGATAGATGGATTCTTCGTGGATCTTTAAACCAGCCCAGGTTGGATAATTGGGGCGGAAGGCTTCCAGTTACTTTGCAGACAATGCCGTTAAGTGGGAGTCGAGTGCCATTTTTACCTGGTGTATAAATTTCCCAACTCTGAAGCACCACATTTGTAAGTACAGACTACGAGCACGAACAAGGAGATGGACGTAATTCAACAGTGCAACTCAGCCCTTGTGGCAGATAACTTGGATCCTGGAGGACTCTTTTTCCATGGGCCCTTCATGGACCTATCACCAGGAATAAACATTGGCTTGTCCTCTCAGTGCTCCAAGTCTGCACAATTACTTCATTTGTAGAGCCCAATTCAGCTCTTAGATGCAAGAGCATCTTCATACAGCTGCACCCAGATGAGGTGCAGGGCTCAATTCAATGGTGCAAAAGAGTCCATGGAGCAGAGGATTTTGATTCCTGGGAACTCATGGGCATTTCATGACCTTCTGCTGGACCATGACAAGATCCATCAAGTTCCAGAGTAAATGGTCTTATGACCTGGTGCTGCCATCTTTTTAGATTTATTATCACAACTTGCATAGGGCTAGTGAGGGTGACCTCCACTTCTTCACCCGCTGGAATGATCTTGGTACCATACCCAGTGGCTCTGGCCTTGTACTTGCCTCCTGACCCTCCTTCCTGTGGAGGAAACCTGTTTTCTCTTTCAGTAACCGTTCACCCTTGCTCTGGATGCACGTCAGGTGGTTCTGAAGGAACCTGGTACAGCTCACAGGACCTTGGCAACACACAGAATGCCGGTGGTCACTTGTTAGAACTGGGGGGTCTCTAGTTGGCTGAGGCAGTTACTCTAGTCCAAATAGGAACCCTTAATTCTAGTCAGGGAAAGGAGGGACACCCTCTTTGATAACCCCTGCTCACCCCCTGGTAGCTTGGCACGAGCAGCCAGGCTTATCTTCAAGGCAATGTGTAAAGTATTTGCAACCACACTCCTAGTGACACAGTGATAACACCACAAATGAACACCACACTGATGTATGAAAATAGCGTTATCTTTATCAAGAAGAAAAATACGGTAAGACCAAACGATAAAGTATCAAACATATGCACATTCGTAATATTTCACTTTCTCAGTTATTAGGCCAACAAACACTTGTAGGTTCTTGCGGTATTAATGAGAAGTTCACGATGTTCAAATGCAGTCCTAATGCAATGCTATGCAGTTCGTAATGCAGTACGTATCGTCAGACTAATGCAGTTCGTAATGCAAGAATAATGCAGTCCTCCATGCGAGTAATCCGGCAGTTCGTAATGCAAGAATAATGCAATCCTCAATGCACGTAATCAGACAGTTCGTAATGCAGGAATAATGCAAATCTCAAGTGTTTTTGCATTAGTGGTTAGAGGGAAAGACCGAGATGATTTGCCTGAGATTCGTGTTGAATGCATATGTCACATTATATATATAGCAGACATCCAATATGGTGCATCTGAATAGTTCAGGTATGTGGTAAAATAAACTGAGCCAGAATCATCTGTGGGCTAAGGAGAAAGGTAACTATGCTAGTGTTGAAAGAGTAAGGGTATGAAGTCTTATTTTGTTGATGGGACTGGTGATCCAGGTGATTTATGTGTCTCGGCATGTAATCATAAATGTCGCAGAAAGAGAGCGAGCCATGGGACATTAGGATTAGCAGGAGATGGCTGGTAAACACAGTGTAAGAAAAGTGCTTAGGAAAGGTACAGAGTAAGCAATTAGGGGGCCTGCAAGTCTGACAATGGAGTAGGATGGAGGCTACACTAGTGAGGTAAAGAGAGAAGACTTCACAACCTGTCAAGTCTATGAAAAAGATGTCATATTGAGGAAAGATGATGGGAGCGATTGATGAGGTAGGAGCCATGAATGTAGCCTGGCAGAGTGAAGTCTTATTAAAATGTCCGGGAGAGGGCTGGGAATAGAAAACAAATTGGAAGCTGTACTGACACATAACCTCGGAAATTCCATAAAAGCAAACCAATTCATGCATAGTAGGAACCATGGTAACACAATCCCACAAGGCAAAGTAGAAAAAAAGGAATGGTGAAATCGTTAAGTAATGAGTTCCCACATGTTTAAATCACTATTATAACGAATAATAAGTTCAGTAATTTGTAATTCACTAACAATCAGATGTATCGTTTTTTCCAAGTATGTCACAGATCAGATAACATGCAAGTCTTAAGTATCCTAGATGTGTACAAAGGCAATCAGAAACTATGAAACACATTGAAAGGCATATTAACCGATTAAAAACGGACCCCTGATGACCAGGTGAACTGAGATAATAATGACCAGTAATGCATACGTCCAGGGCAAAGAAATCACGCCTTTGTGAGCTGAAACAGAGTATCTCAATACAGACTAGAGGAAGAGCTTAATTGTCCTTTTGATGTTTTCAGGTCCAAGAGTGCATGTATCTATCATCCTGGCATATGATTTTTGCCCTGGCGTCACGCTAATCTAGTGTGTGGCAGATCTCCAAAAAGAAAGGCTCCACTAAACAACCTTGGTTTACTTCTGAGCTAAGGTCCCTAAACAAGAATGTAAACGGTTGGAGAGACAGTGGCGAAAACATTTTGAGGAAGAGAAAAAAAACAAATATAGACTCTCTCTAAAAAAATATAAATCTGCTCTTAACGTGGCCAAATCCATCTTTTACGCAGAAAAAATAGAGATCTCTGCCAATGCCCCAAGACAGATGTTTAAGATAGCTAAATCTCTGTTAAAAGCCCCCGACCCGTCATCATCACCACTCTGTACGGAGGAGGCTGACGCTCACTGCAACAATCTGGCGAATTGTTTTGCTGAAAAAATTCAAAAGATCCTCCTGTCCCTCCCTCCTCTATCTTTGGAAGAACCTATCCTTCCTTTGCCAGATGATACTGATATTATTCTGCCTTGCCTCTCTTTCTTTTCCCCCCTCAGTACTGAACTTTTACCCTCGCTTTTCAACTCTGTAAAAAGCGGGTCTCCGCTAGACCCTGCCCCTATGAATATTCTAAAGCTAGCCCTGCCTAATATCAGTACATACATCATCCATCTAGTTAACACCTCACTTGAATCAGGAAGGGTACCCCAAAACTGGAAACTGGCCATGGTTAGGGCCCTGTTAAAAAAGCCTCATCTCGACCCCCAGGACTTTTCCAATTATCGTCCCATTTCCCTGCTCCCTGGCATTAGTAAACTTGCCGAGAAATGGGTAAATAAACAATTAGCATCCTTTCTGGAGACCCATAACCTGCTCCATCCAACCCAAACCGGGTTTCGGAGAGGACAGGGAACGGAGACGGCACTGTTGAGGGTGGTAGAGGATTCCAGGAGGATTCTGGACGCAGGTGGCAGCGCGGCCATCATCCTCCTGGACCTCGGTGCCGCCTTCGACACCGTGTCCTCCTGTCTCGTCTCAGAAAGCTGGGCGTCAAAGGCAGGGCACTCGTGTGGCTGGAGTCCTTTCTTGGCGATAGATTTTTTAAGGTCTTTTCAGAAAATAGCTGCTCCCCATCAATGCCATTACAGTGTGGGGTGCCACAGGGTTCCTCCCTTAGCCCCACACTGTTGAATGTTTATATGGCGCCCCTGGCGGAAGTAGTAGCTCCCTTTGGGATCCAACTGGTAAGCTATGCTGACGACACCCAGCTAGTTGTCTCTCTCAATCAGGTGGAATCCCCCCCCCCCTCCAGGCTTTGCCGTTGCCTGGAGGCAGTAGCAAACTGGATGGACTTGTCCCACCTGAAATTGAATGGAGGAAAAACGGAGCTGATGCTTCTAGGAAAACGAGCCATATTTAACAACGTGATACATTGGCCCTCCTGTATGGGCCCAGGACCCACTCCAAAGACCGAGATAAAGAGTCTCGGGTTTTGGTTGGACGCAGAGTTGTCATTTAAGACCCAGGCAAGGAAGACAGTGGCCACCTGCTTCGGACTGCTGAAAACAATTCGGAAAATCCTTCCTCAGCTACCCGAAACAGCA
The DNA here is from genome assembly GCF_964263255.1 of Lissotriton vulgaris. Lineage (NCBI taxonomy): Eukaryota > Metazoa > Chordata > Amphibia > Caudata > Salamandridae > Lissotriton > Lissotriton vulgaris. The sequence continues at coordinate 457,946,048 of NC_141697.1, forward strand.
AAGAAAACCATAGTCCAGTCCCTTGTTTTATCCAGGCTGGATTATGGAAATGCGCTCTATCTTGGAGCCCCCGTGCCGGTTATCCGGCAACTTCAGGTTGTCCAGAATTCCGCAGCACGGCTACTCACGGGCACCATCCATCGTACATCAGCCAGGCCCGCACTCTGCACCTTGCACTGGCTCCCCATAAAGGAGCGAATCCATTTTAAGACACTCTGCATGGTCCATAAAACACTCTATGGGAGTGGCCCCCCCATTCTAGATGACATGATCAGACCATACAAACCTACCAGGAATCTTCGCTCGAACCAACAAAACCTGCTGATAGCTCCTAGGATCAGCAGAGCCCGCACAGGAGGTCGTCTGTTCTCGCACAATGCGGCTGGGTTGTGGAATGCTCTTCCTCCACCTCTTCGCCAAGAGCCTAACCTCCTTGTCTTCCGGAAAAAGTTAAAAACTCTTCTGTTTCCAAAAACTAGATAATACAGATCTGCATTTTTAATCCATCTCTGTCTGGTCAGTCTTAAGCGCTGGGATGCTCCCGAGTGGCCATGCGCTATAGAAGAGCCTTTTAACAATAATAATTTTAATAATGCATAGGCCTGTCTCTGACATGACTAGGCGCCCTGGAGGAGTGCACCAAGCATGCCCTCATTTGTTGACACAGGACTAAAACCAGTTATGGGTTTAGTACATGGAGCCGCATATCATGTTTAGAGAATTAATAGTGTGACCAGACCTTTTATCTGAGTCGCTAGAGTTTAGTCCTACCGGCCCACTCAAGTAAAGTTCAGCTCTTGTGGGATTACCCTGTCGTTAGCACTAATATCCAGAGTGTGTTAAATGTGTTTGTGTTACCTTCGTAGTACAAGCATGATGTGTGTGACAAAGCCAGAGTAATGGAGGACTGTAGTATCTTTTGGATAAGTCTGGCCTCGCCTTACCCCCTTAAGTGCTGCTGACGGCCAATGGTCGTCAGCAGCGCTACCTCCCCAGTGCTGCGCACGACCATTGAACGTCCATTCAGCACTAGTTCTAATGGACAGCGCAGCACTGGGGAGGAATGTGTAATAGCAGCTATGAGGTTACACAAGATAGAGGTGAGGGCTGCACTCACATCCTTTTTTTTTTTTTTGTTTATTTTTTTATTTAATCCATAGTATCAAAACATCATAAATACATACGGATCTGATAACAAGCAATTCATTTCATTCAGTTATACCACAAAACATAATTAAATTAAGTTACATTATCTTTCCCCTTCAGCAATTCATATGATCAATCATTGGCCCCCAAACATAAATGCCTAATTTGCGTTTCCTTCATCCTTTCACAGAATACAAACTATGCTCCAAATTATATACATTATAAAAGCGGGCTCGCCACATTTCAAAAGATGGTGCTTCCGGCTGAAGCCAAGAAGACGCTAGACATAACCGGGCTACAGCTGTCGCAAATATCTGAATTTATACATTGGTCTCCCTTGCTCGAGTCCTCATCAATTCCCCACAACATCATGGAAGCCGATATTTTTATGCTGACCCTGGAGATCTCGGTCATGCATTTCCCTATATGTTGTATATATGGCACTGGTTTAGCACAGACATAAAAAATATGGGGGCATATTATCAAGGGGGTTTATCTCTGCTTTTTTGGCTTTAAAAGCCAAGAAAGCGGAGATAAAATTATCTCCCTATTACCTAGCTGTCGCTAACACCAGTTAGCAACAGGTAGTAGGAGATAGCGACCATCTTGGGCCCCACTTTGCATGTCAGTGATATTTATCACTAATGACATGCAAAGTGGGCGTGCCAAGATGTTAGCAACTGAAAACAGTCGCTAACATCGCTATCTCCTATTACCAACTTTTGGAGATATTCGCGCTAAGCGCGAATATCTCCAAAAGCTAACACCTGCCCTCAGCAGTTCTTAGCCATGTTATCCAATGGGAGGTGGATAACATGGCTAAGAGCATTAGCTCGGTAATGCATGAATATCGCGGACTTTTCAGGGATATTCATGCATTGCGGCGATTTTTATCGCATTTGCGATAAACCTTGGTAATACCAAGGTTTGTTTGCGGTAAAAATCGCCGCAGCTCAGCGGTAAAATTTTGTCTCTAACCAAGCAATAGCGATAATTATCGCTATTGCTTGGTAATATGCCCCATGGAGACTTTCAGCGTTATCCATACCACATCGAAAACATTTACCATCATTGCCCCTCCCAATTTCATCATTTTTGGCAGGAGTATGATAGAGATTAAATATAGTTTTGAAAAACTGGGTTTTGAGATTCGCCGACAGACAAATTTCCGCATCAATGGTAATTGCCTTCTCTCCTTGAAGCGGAGAGGATTTCATAAAGAACCCCTATACTTTCCTGGCCCCTAATAGCTTTGACTATTTTAAGTGGTACCATCGCCGTGGCATGTTTGCTCAGTAAATCTCGTATTTGTAAAAATTTGAAGAATTGGTTCTTATGAAAAAGAAATGTATCTGCTAAATCTGTAAACGAAGCATAAAGCCCCCCAGCCTCAAAAAAATCCCCGATTTGGGAAATGCCATTCCGTCTCCAGCTAAGTGCGACTTGATCATAAAATATTGATGGTAATATACCTACGGCCGTAATCGGAGTATAAAAAGTTAATCTCTGAATTTGTAAATTTTTCCGAACCAAACTTTAAAAGCTGCCCCCAATATTTTGAAACAAGTTCTTTTAAAATAGCTCCTATCCAATTTCTTGAACAGGCAGTTCTTAACCTCTTTACCTAACACCTTCTGGTATATTGAGGGAGCCTCGGCCCGTTACTCAAATCTTCTTCAGTCAACATTATCCGCATATTTAATAAAAGACAGGAATAATAATAGAGTGTAAAGTCAGGAACCGACCCCCCCCCCCCTCCTCCCCCCCCCCCTCCTCCCCCCCCCCCCCCCTCCTTCTTTAGGAAGAGTCATGAAATGCATGATTCTTCGGGGTTTCCCTGGAGCCCAAAAGAATTTAGCACAAAGTGCCTGCAGATGTTGTAGCTGGGCACGGGATACCTCCAACTGCACTGATCTGAAAAAAAAATACAGCACCTTCGGGAGTATATTAATTTTGAGGATATTAGCTCTACCCACCAAGGACAGATGTAAACATTCCCAGCTTTCTAACGATTGCTTTACCTTGGGGCTGTACTCACATCCAGTGAAAGTGTATTTCTCACATTCCTGTAGCTGGCTTGAGAAGACCGAGTCATTGAAGTGAGGGCACAGGGCTCCTTTAGATATCCTTTGATGACTTTTGTTAGCAAAGAGCCTCTGATTAGTCTTCCTGAACATTGCCATTTGGTGGATGGAATTGGTGAGAGTTAGACGACAGACTCTGTTGTGAAAGCTAAGGAAGCCTGTAGGTGATACCTGCCCTTGTATTAATCCCCGATTACTTTTTCATTAGGGCCTATGAAAGGCAGGTACAGGAACCTCACACCTTTTTGTGCCTCTGTTTTGTGGGTGCTCCAGAATGGAGGAAACAATGCTATGAGACTCATCACTGCACACAAGGGCAGTAACTGAAGAATAGCCTGAAAAGGACCCTTAAAAGGAGAACCACCATAAACTGGTTCTATAGAGTAAGAAAGTGGATCCACATCTCCAACCTGTCACTTGTGGACAAAAGTGAGACGCGCTATGTATTTCCCCATTCCAACTTATCTTTAGCCAAGGAAGGGTACTTAAAGGGCTGCTGTGCTTCCAGCACTTATGCCTGTCTGACATCAGTTTGCGTTAGGAGATTGAAGTCTGGATCTCTTGCTGGAGAAGCTGTGTACCTGACCTGCAGCACCTTGAAGCCTGCCTGCTTTCTTGCTTATTGAGAGATGGAAAGGGTCTGCTTACCCTGCAGGGTGAAAAACTTTCCAGGAAGGAGCAGCACACCCACTGTGGCTATGGGGCGCCAAGAGGAGCAAACTGCTCGAGAGCAATCTGAGTGGACCTAGGCATCAGTGCGCTCCAAAACTACCCTATCCAATCCCACAACAGAATGATTGCCAAGGCCTCGTTAGGGTTCTAATTTCATGTAATGACTGACCTATGCAGGGCTTTAACTGCCTAGAGTTGCAAGGCCCTGTCAGGGGCTGTGTTCATAGTCCACGGGGCCCAATTACTTGCTTAAGTGTCCTGAAACGATTGCCACTGGTCCAAGTGGAACTCTTTCATCTCAGGACCCCCACTTTTTGCGGGCAGAAGATTCAAAGCAGACACAGTGCTGAATGCAGCCCAGTGCCCGAGCGGGAGATACGCAAAGACGGCCTTCCACCACGCCACCATCCATCATTGTGTGCAGGCATGCTCCAGAGTACCAGACGATCTAAGCTAGACCTGCAATGACTAAATTCTCCCATTAGTAGGTAAGAGACTAAAAAGAATGGGGCCACATAATATGAAGGGGTGATTGCACCCCACCTATGCTAGGTGTGCACTAATTCCCCCATACCTCCCGGAGAAGCTTGTGACTGCTCACTCTTAATACACAAAGTCGAAAGGTATGCACTTGGCCCAGTTAGCAAACCCATAGAAGGACGACCCCAGGACATCCGAGGCAAATGACCCAGTAGCCCCTGCTTTTCCATGGCCCACCAAACTTGGCCTTCCACTCTGTCTAACAAAAAACATGGACGGTTACAGACGATTTTACGACTATTTTATTTGGGCTGCGGCCCCTGGATTCTAGATTTTAAATTTGTTCCTACGATTTTTTATTCAGTCTGAGGCACAGTGAAATTAAAAGACAAATGGTTGAAAAATGTCATCAAACTTGGTCTCTTGATACATGACCACAAAAACTTGACATTTTGGGGCAGATTTACAAGTCCCTTGCACCACTTTTTGCGTCATTTTTAACATGGGAAAATGATGCAAAAGTGGCGCAAGGGGTTTGTAAATCTGGCCCTTTGTATTCTCCATTTCTTACACTTCCAGACATTGAAATGAAAATTGATTAACTTCCAATGTAGTTTAGATTCATGCTGTCCCTAGACTCCATACAGAGAGCATCTCCTGTGTTTTCCAATTCTGTTAAATGCACTGAAACCTCCGTGGAATTTAAAAGGGACCACAGCTATTAAGCTACCCTAGAGATAGTTTTCAATGTATGCCTTTGTTTCATCAGCTAGCCAGTGTCATTGTACCAAGATCTGAACCAATAAACTGAACACTTCGCTGAGCCTCATGCAGAACAGCATTTCTGTTCTAGTTTAAACCATGGGTACCCGCAAACATTTGCCCAGGGGCCACAAAGTACCATCTGTGGTGTGACCGAGGGCGGCACTGATGCCAACAGGGTGGAGGTAGGGGGTCTGGTTGGGCAGGTATTCTGTAATACATGCTTCCCTGTTTAAAATATGTATTCTGAATATTAGTGTTCAGCAACTAAACAGCAGCTCATGCTGCTGCTCTTCTGGGGGGCCGCATGTAAAGGTCAATAGTGGCTCAAGCGGCCCCCGGGCTGTACTTTGAGTATCACTGCTTTACACAAAAGCAGTAACAATTATGTATTGAAGTTAGGCTGTGGCAAACACATCATCTTTCATCTTGGAAGGATTTGAAGATTCACTTCAGTGAACCGGTGAGAAGGGTCCAAGAGGGGCAACCATCCTGTAACCCATCCCGGGCCATTTTTTTATTACTTTTTTTTTAAACAGCACTGCGCATCTTGGTGCTGATTTTGTAAAAAAAAAAATGCAGCGATCTCCTCCCCTCCCCTTTTTTTGTGATAATCTCCCAGAGTGGCTAAGGCCCAGAGGTTGGGACTGCACATTTTTTATTTGTGGGGAGGGTGCGTGCACCCCACCTCCCTGAGATCTTAGTTAGGCCCATGGGCCCCATCCCCTGGAACCTTTATTTTATAATGGATAGGTGCAGCCCCCTTCACTAGCCTTAATGAGGTGCAGGGACTCCATTCCCAAGGGCCAATATTTTTAAACTAGAGAAGGGGTGTGCAGCCCCCTTCCCAAGCCTCAAGGAGGCCACAGGTACCCCATTCCCCGGGTCAGTATTTTCAGAATGAGAAGGGGGGGCAGGGCCCCACTCCCCAAGCCATAGTATATCCCCAGGGACCCCATTCTCTGTGCCTGGATCATGAACGTTTTTAGGTCGAGCCTAGTGCAGCGCACATGCGCTGCTCTATGGGAGGCTTCATTTGTGGGCTCAAAACTTCCCCAAGACTTCTTCGTGTGGGTCTGGCAACTCCCACACATTCCATTGGCCTTTGCATGTGGCTTTCAATAATGAAAGCACGCAATTGGCCAAAGAGGTGCATGGCCTGCCTTTTCTCTAAACATTCACTCCCACAGCGTTTGGGTCTCAGGAGTGAGCAACAGCGCAGGCTGGTAGCTGCATTCCTCTCTTGTTGTGTGTCATGTTACTAATTAAATACAGCACAGTCACTTTCAGTTTCGCAGCCACGCTTGTTTTTTTTTTTATCGTTTCCTGCCCGTCGACATTCTGTATTTATTATTCTACATACATTTTATTTATTGTCCTGAGATTTGTTCCTGAGCCTCTTCGGAATTAGATCGCATGATGCTGCGTTAGTGCGGTGTTGTCCGGCGGTCGCCATGGGCTCTGACCCGCTTCCGTAGTAATCGGAGCTGCCAGGTCAGTGCCTCCATATTGCGCCCACAGTCGTCACTTCTCACTGTTAGATTGAGCACACACGCCAACCGCTTGGACGTTTCCCCACAAGTAAGACGCCTTAATGATTATCCAGGAACTCCTCTATTCCTGGTCAAAGGGAGGTGTCACTTTCACCATGCAAACTCGCTAACCTCCACTTTTATTTTAAATCTCCTTTCCGACTGTTTTGTCCTTGAGCCCTCCACGAACATCAGAGCACTGCTAAAGGTGAAGTGTTTATTTGTGTTCAGGTTTTCAGCACTTGAACTCTCCTAAGCGCCCCACCCCAGAACCCCGATCTTTTTAGGAGGTCTTCTAGTGATGGCAGCTACTATTACTCCCCCTTGCTTTCAGTTCAGCCAAGCCCTGGTAAGGAGGTGGGTGCTGTTCTTTACTCTTCCCTCCCTTTATGTAACATGCCTGCCTGAGTTAATAATACCTAGGCTGTTTCCTGCCTGCAGCCAGCAAACTATATTTTTCAGCTAAGCCTCTCTTCGGCAAAAATATCCCCCGTTAAGCCAGACACATCTGCCCAGCCTCGCCTCGATTTTAATTAGACACTGGAATGGGGGACTGACCCAGCAGGTCTCTTACATAAAGTGCCCGGTCTGCTAATCCTCCCTTTGCATTCCGCGTGCAGAGCATCACCCCCTCGAGAGCTGACATCTCCGGGTGCAAAATGTCCGCTGCCTCTGACACAGTAGTTGCAATAAGGGAGTGATCAGCATTGAAAAGATATAGTGTTTAAACAATGGTTTATGGCACATGGACACTTTTGGGTGCAAGATGCATCCTCATGTCTAAAATGGACACATACGCACATCTTAGCGCTGTATGCTGGGTTTGTCTTTGTCTCTTCATTTCCTGTAACGTGTGGGCAGGCACATTCCATCTCCATTATATCTCTTACTATTACAAGGGCACTACATGTTCCACCCGCCATTCTATAGTATAATGCCTGACCCTTGCAGCTTCTTCACTCTCTTGTGGCCTTTACAAGCCCATCCTGGCTTGATTGGCGGCTCTCAGTCCTCCGTTCACTAGTGGCATGTGAAGCATCAGTAGATGTTGTAGCACCCCTAATACTGTGCTGCATGGCCAAAAACTTACAAGGTCCCAAAGGCGAGACCTATTGGCTATGCCAAAGCTTGTTTAAAATTGATCTTTTAATATATTTACTACCTTCATAAAGTTCTACAGAACAAAACGTTTCGACTGGATTGAATTTTAAATGTTGACTACAGATTTAAGAGAAATAAATAAGTGTACTTATGGCAATTACATCATTACGAATTTGGACCACCATACACGAGAACTGATAATTTAATGGAAGGTGTGAAGCACACTAACGACAAAGGACATCGAATATAGATGAATAATTGGAGTACTTTCCCGATCTGGAAAAAAAAATTGTCCTAAAGTTTTGCTTGGCAAAATAATAGGGTTTGATGACTGCTGAACCCCTGGGTAATAGTGCCCATGTTAAATTAAATTGGGGAACTTAAGGGGCCATGCAATTAAATTTTACCACAACTGTCATTTGTAAGTCAATATGTTGGTTTCAAACAAGCAAGTGACTTGCACTTCTGTGGAACACTGCACACCTTTGCTAAATTCCAATTGCATTAAAGTGCCATAGGTGCCAGTATGATTCGAGGAGCCCACCTTATTCAGGACAGTACTATACAGGAATATTCCCCTCGCGGAGTGGCACAGAACCTTTACAACTTGTGAACTGGAGGTGGAACAGTAAAGGTCCTATACGTGTCTTATTCCTTTGGCAGAGTCCCAAGATAAACAGCCTTAGAGTCTAGTGGTCTGAGGATACAAGGTGGGACCTGAGTGACGTGGAGTTGGTGAGATTCAACCTTGTGTAATTTAGGTACACAAAATGTATGTGTCTTCTTTGTGCGCCTCTACCAGGTGCCACACTGGGGATGTTGAGCCTCCCCTACATGATCTGGTACTTCAACCCTTAGGTCTACTGCTTGAGGACCACGAGACACCTGTGTAAATGTATTCATCCGACGCTGTTGCTTAGCAAGTGCATAACCGCTGTGCTTGGAGTTCGACATTTTGCCCTGCTGTATCCAAGGGACCTAGGGATGCCCAAACATAGGCCACTGTTATATGCACTTATTTGCTGGACAAATCCCTGAACTCTGAGATAGACTGACCCGCTGTCACCAGGAAGACCGCTCTCGGATCTATCCAGAAGCAATGACTGGCTCTCACGGAGAAGCAGTGGGTATTGGTGCCAATGTACATTATACTCGCTCACTTCAAATGGCGGACCACTGCTGTGACACAGAGGGACAGACTTCCCAACGAGACGCAAATCGAATTTTGCTAAATTGAACTGGAGCTTTGATTATGCTAGACACGGCCTCCTGGAACGGAGGGGGCAGTCGAGTGGTACCCAGTAATATACTGACCATTGTTGGCATGATGGTAAGGGTACAGAAGTTGGAGACCATTTTGTTCATCTTTTTTTCTTTGGTTCTATAGATGGGGCCTAGAGTCCAATAGGTGTTTAACTGTTCGTAACTTGTGACTTATGTGCAGTTTATAAAAAGTGTTTACAAACACCCCCACCACCGTACAAATATCACGAGGATGACCACTTACACCACTCTTAGTTGGCTTCCAATTTTTCTGGGTGGAGGGGTCAATGAGTGGAAAATGCAGAAAGTAACAAGCAATGGCAATGCCATCATGTCTTTGCTTGCTGCCAGCCTTTTGGCTTTGTGGGTGCCTGCTTTATGTTGTCAGAACTTTATTGTTGGGGAAGCTGCTGGGCCATCAACAATATAAAAAAGACTGGCTAAAAGCGAAAGTATTTTTATTTATCTCAAAAAGTGCACAAAATATCGCATTCTCTGGCACTTATGGAAATTACTTTGTGTGCAGATGTGTTTCTTGTGAAAGAGCAGAATACATCACTCGCAGTGAAGTTAGTCAGTGGGTGAGGTGGGCCGGCCCACTGCCCCTATGCTGTACTAGGTGGACCTATGCTGTATGCTGCACTAGGTGGAAGAAAAATGTGATTGACACAGAAGCAGACCAATGAATGAAGAAGGATCGCTGAACCCCCCTACGAGTGAATATATTATATACACAACTAAAGTAAAATCAAAAGGTCTTGGCTGACGACAGACCTAATATTAAGAAAGAGGTCCTAGAGTCCTGTCGCCATTTTATTCCAGCTACTGCCATCTTCCTCCATATCACAAGGGGTTGAAACGACAGGAACTGGTGAACCACAAGGGCAAGCCAGCGGTTGCCACGCCTAATTGATGCCTGTATCTCCTTCGCAGGGGTCTAAATGTCCGGTTTTGTCAAAACGGTGGTTGGACCTATTGCCCGCCAGAGGCAAAGGATACAAAATCAATGCAGAAAGCCAAACATGCTAATATTAGGCAGTGAGTAAAACAGACACAGTAGAAAGCAAACCAATCTAGCACTGCTGCTTTTATGTGGCAATCCCGCGTGTATCAAACGGTGACAATGAGCTTTCCAGCATTTTGCAACACAGACAGATAAATAGCTTGGAAGATGTTAAAATGGAAGTAAATCCGAGGCCCGTCCTTACACGGCAGGCATTCTAATTGTTCTCCTAAACAAAGACTGGGTGTTGCACGTCTACTGCAGATTGAATGTGGTTATGTGCCCAGGAACCAGATGTTTCCCACGGTGTAGGAAAATGTTTAACAGAATGAAGACAAAATGAACAAAGATCATTACGTTTTATTTTTGTTTTGCTTTTCAAT